>NC_090444.1:831099552-831709030 GCF_031143425.1 Pleurodeles waltl
CCTTTAAAGATGGTTTCTTTGTCTTCTTTTGGGACAGGCCCGCTGTCCACAGGAGTTTCTTGGTCCTCGGTGAGGCAGGCAGTCCCCCGGAGGCTTTTCAGGAGTCACTGGTCCTGCAGAATGCGTTGCTTCTTCTCTTGTTGCTTTTTGAAGCAGGAGACGGGCTGGTAGGGCTCGTGCCAAGTCAGTTGTTGTCTCATCTTCTCTGCAGAGTTTTTCAGCTCAGCAGGCCTTCTTCTTTCTTGAGGTAGTCAGGAATCTGAAGAGCTGGGTTCAGGTTCTCCCCTAAATACTAAATTTAGAGATGTGTTAGGGTCAGGGGGCAGTAGCCAATGGCTACTGTCCCTGAGGGTAGCTACACCCTCCTTGTGTCCGCTCCCACTGAGGAGGTGGGCACATCCGTATCCCTATTGGTCCTAATCTTCAAAGGCAAGATGGAGGATTTCTCAAGGAGTTGGTCACTTCAGCTCTGGACACCTTAAGGGTGGTCCGGGCTGGGAGGGTGAATCCTCCTTGTTTTTCTCATTATCCCTCAGGACTTGCCACCAAAAAGTGGGGGCTTGTTGGGGGGGGTGGGCATTTCCACTGGCTGGAGTGCCCTGGGGTTGCTGGTCCTGCAGAATGCGTTGCTTCTTCTCTTGCAACTTTTTGAAGCAGGAGATGGGCTGGTAGGGCTGGGGCTGAGTCGTCTTCTCTTCTCTGTGGGGTTTTTCAGCTCAGCAGTCCTTCTTCTTTCTTGAGGTCATCAGGAATCTGAAGAGCTGGGTTCAGGGTCGCCCCTAAATACTAAATCTAGGGGTGTGTTAAGGCCAGGGGGCAGTAGCCAATGGCTACTGCCCCTGAGGGTGGCTACACCCTCCTTGTGTCCAGTCGCTCTGGGGAAGGGTGCACATCCCTATCCCTACTGGTCCTTATCCTCCAAGGCAAGATGGAGGATTTCTCAAGGAGGGGGTCACTTCAGCATTGGACACCTTAGGGGTGGTCCTGGCTGAGAGAGGTATCTCCTCGTTTTTCTCATTATCCCTCTGGACTTGCCGCCAAAAAGTGGGGGCTCATCCGGGGGGTGGGCATCTCCACTGGCTGGAGTGCCCTGGGGCACTGTAACACCAGGCTTGAGCCTTTGAGGCTCACCGCCAGATGTTACAGTTCCTTCAGGGGGAAGATGTGGAGCACCTCCACCCAGGACAAGCTTTGTTTCTGACCACAGAGTACACAAAGGCACTCACCCCATGTGGTCAGAAACTCGGCGGGAAGTGGCAGACTGGTACAGACAGGTGAGTCTTACACTATCAGTTAGGCTAACATACAGGGGGCATCTCTAAGATGCCCTCTGTGTGCATTTTCCAATAAATCCCACACTGGTATCAGTGTGGGTTTATTGTGCTGAGAAGTTGGATACCAAACTTCCCAGTATTCAGTGTAGCCCTTATGGAACTATGGAGATAGTTTTTGACCAACTCCCAGACCATATACTGGACTAGATCGCCTCCTTCCTCACCAGCAGAACTCAGAGAGTCCGCCTTCCTTCATTCCGCTCTGAAGCTACTAGAATCATCTGCGGCGTACCCGAGGGAGCGTCCCTCAGCCCGACCCTCTTTATGGTCTACATGGCTCTGCTCGCTAACATCTCCCGATCGCACCACCTCAACTTTGTCTCATACGCCGATGACACCCAGCTGATCCTCTCCCTCACCAAGGTCCCCGCCACCACCAAGACCAACCTTCATGAAGGAATGGAGGCCATCGCCGACTGGATGAAGAATAGCTGCCTGAAACTGAATTCCAACAAGACTGAGGTCCTCATCTTCGGCTCCATCCCCTCAGCATGGGATGACTCCTGGCGGCCTGCCACATTGAGAACCGCACCGACCACGCACGCAACCTGGGATTCATCCTGGACTCATCACTATCAATGACTCAGCAAGTCACTGCCATCTCCTCCTTCTGCTTCAACACCCTCCGCATGCTTTGTAAGATCTACAAATGGATCCCCATTGAAACCAGAAGGACGGTCACCCAAGCCCTCTTAAGCAGCAAATTGGACTATGGCAATGCCCTCTACGCAGGAAGCACGGCCAAGCCACAGAAAAGACTGCAACGCATACAGAATGCTTCCGCACGCCTCATCCTGGACATCCCTCGCCACTGCCACATCACAGCCCACCTGAGGGACCTACATTGGCTCCACGTCAACAAGAGAATCACTTTCAAACTCCTCACCCATGCTCACAAGGCACTGCACAATACCAGACCAGAATACCTCAACAGACAGCTCTCCTTCTACACCCAGACCCAACAGCTTCGCTCCGCCGACCTTGCCCTCGCCACCGTCCCACGCATCCACAGAATGACTGCTGGTGGCAGATCGTTCTCCCACCCTGCCGCCAAGATGTGGAACATTCTTCCCACCCACCTGCATCAGACACAGGTCCTACTTACCTTCAAGAGACATCTCAAGACATGGCTGTTCGAGCAGTAGCAGTCCCCTCCCCCCTTCCCTCAGCGCCTTAAGACCCTCACGGGTGAGTAATGCGCTTTACAAATACTCTGATTGATTGATTGATACTCGATTGATATACTCAGTATGGCTACCCTGCACTTACAATGTCTAAGAATTGACTTAGACACTGTAGGGGCATAGTGCTCATGCAGCTATGCCCTCACCCGTGGTATAGTGCACCCTGCCTTAGGGCTGTAAGGCCTGCTAGAGGGGTGACTTACCTATGCCACAGGCAATGGTTGGTGGACATGGCACTCTGAGGAGAGTGCCATGTCGATTTTGTCTTTTCTCCTCACTAGCACACACAAGCTGCTAGGCAGTGTGCATGTACTGAGTGAGTGGTCCCTGAGGGTGGCATAATACATGCTGGAGCCCTTAGGGACCTTCCCTGGCCACAGGGCACTTGGCACTAGGGGTACCTTTTACAAGGGACTTAACTGTGTGCCAGGATTGTGCCAATTGTGGAAACAAAGGTACAGTTTTAGGGAAAGAACACAGGTGGTGGGGCCTGGTTAGCAGGGTCCCAGCACATCTTCCAATTAAAGCTGGCATCAACACTAGGTAAAAAGTGGGGGATAACCATGCCAACAGTCGCATTTTCATACACAACCCCTCCCACAAACGAAAGAGAATGAGACTAACCTTTCCCAAGAGAGGCTTAATTTTCTAAGTGGAAGAACCTGGAAAGGCCATCTGCATTGGGATGGGCAGTCCCAGGTCTGTGTTCCACTACAAAGTCCATTCCCTGTAGGGATATGGACCACCTCAAACCTTTAGGGTTCTCTCCTTTCATTAGCATGAGCCATCTGAGAGGTCTGTGGTCAGTTTGAACAATAAAGTGAGTACCAAATAAGTATGGTCTCAGCTTTTTCAGTGACCAAACCACAGCAAAGGCCTCCCTCTCAGTGGCACTCCAATGCTGCTCCCTGGGGAGTAACCTCCTGCTAATGAAAGCAACAGGCTGGTCAAGGCCATCATCATTGGTTTGCGACAGGACTGCTCCTATCCCATGCATCTGTCTGCACAATTAATTGCTTAGAATTATCTAGAGCTTTTAGAACTGGTGCTCTGCACATAGCTTCTTTTAGGGTGTCAAATGCCTTTTGACAGTCTAGGGTCCAGTTTACCTTCTTGGGAATTTTCTTGGAGGTAAGTTCTGTGAGAGAAGTCACAATGGACCCATATCCGTTCACAAACATCTTGTAGTATCCAGTTAAGTTAAGGAATGCCCCGACTTGAGTCTTGGTTTTTGGAGCTTCCCAGTCCAGAATTGTCTGGATCTTGGGTTGTAAAGGTTGCACTTGGCCTCCACCTACAAGGTGGTCCAAGTAAACCACTGTACCCTGCCCTATCCGGCATTCAGATGCTTTGAAAGAGAGGCCTGCTGTTTGCAGGGCCTGCAAAACCTTCCCCAGGTAAACCAGGTGATCCTGCCAGTTGGAACTAAAGACAGCAATATCATCTAGATGTGCTGCACTAAAGGACACCAATCCACCATGGACTTGATGCGCCAACCTCTGGAAGGTGGCAGGGGCATTCTTTAAGCCAAAGGGCATAACAGTAAACTGATAATGCCCATCAGGTGTTGAGAATGCTGTTTTCTCATTTGCTCCAGCTTTCATCCTAATTTGCCAGTACCCTTCAGTTAAGTCACAGGTACTCAGGAATTTGGCTGCACCTATTCTGTCAATAATTTCATGTGCTCTGGGTATGGGGTGAGCATCTGTCTTGGTAACAGAATTGAGTCCTCTATAGTCCAACAAAACCTAATTTCTCTCTTTCCATCTTTTGTATGAGGTTTGAAGACTAAGACCACTGGGCTAGTAGAGTCAGAGTGCTCTATTACCCCTAACTCCAGGATCTTGTGGACTTCAACTTTGATGCTCTCTTTGACTTGGTCAGACTCTCTGAATATTTTGTTTTTGACAGGTAAACTGTCTCCTGTGTCCACATCATGGGTACACAGGTGTGTCTGACTAGGGGTCAAAGAGAAGAGCTCAGCCTACTGCTACAGGACTTGCCTACAGTCAGCCTGCTGTTGGGCAGAGGGTGTCTGAATAGATCACTCCATCTACTGTCCCATCTTTAAGGTCAGTTGAGAGGCGGTCAAGGAGAGGTTAATTCTCTGCTTCCTGATCCTCAACAGTAACCATCAGCATGGTTATATCTGCCGTCTCATTGTAGAGCTTAGGGCAGTTAACGTGGATCACCCTCTTGGGTGTCCTGCTAGTGCCCAGGTTTACCAAGTAAGTGACCTGACTCTTTTTCTCAAGAACTGGGTAAGGGCCACTCCATCTGTCCTGAAGTGCCCTGGGAGCCCCAGGCTCCAGAACCCAGATTTTCTGCCCTGGCTGAAATTCAACCATTGAAGCCTTTTGTTCATACCACAACTTCTGGAGTTGTTAGCTGGCCTCAAGGTTTTTGGATGCCTTTTCCATGTACTCAGCCAACCTTGAGCGGAGGCCAAGCACATAGTCCACTAAATCTTGTTTAGACTCATGTAGAGGTCTCTCCCAGCCTTCTCTAACAAGTGCCAGTGGTCCCCTCACAGGATGGCCAAACAGAAGCTCAAAGAGGGAAAACCCTACTCCCTTCTGTGGCATCTCTCTGTAGGCGAAAAGCAAGCATGGCAGGAGGACATCCCATCTCCTTTTGAGTTTTTCAGAGAACCCCATGATCATACCATTCAATGTCTTGTTAAACCTTTCAACAAGGCCATTGGTTTGTGGATGATAGGGTATGGTGAACTTATAGGTCACCCCACACTCATTCCACATGTGTTTGAGGTAAGCTAACATGAAGTTTGTACCTCTGTCAGAAACCACGTCCTTAGGGAAGCCCACTCTAGTAAAAAATACATATTAGGGCTTTGGCTTCTACAGGGGCAGTAGTTGACCTAAGTGGAATTACTTCAGGGTATCTGGTAGCATGAGCCACTACTACCAGAATGTATTGGTTCCCTGAGGCTACGGGAGGGTCCAGTGGACCCACAATATCCACACCAACCCTTTCAAAGGGGGCCCCCACCACTGGAAGTGGATTGAGGGGGCCTTTGGATGGCCACCTGTCTTGCCACTTGCTTGACAGGTGACACGGGAGCTACAAAACTCCCTTACTTTCTAGGACATGTTGGGCCAAAGGAAATGGTTCACTAATCTGTCCCATGTCTTGGTTTGTCCCAAATGCCCAGCTAGGGGGAAGTCATGGGCCAAAGTGAGGATAAACTCTCTATACTCCTGAGGAACTACCACTCTCCTACTGGCACCAGGTTTGGGGTCTCTTGCCTCAGTATAAAGGAGTCCATCCTCCCAATAGACCCTGTGGGAGCCACTGACATATCCCATCTCCTGTTCAGCTACTTGCTGTCTCAGGCCTTCAAGAGTGGTACAAGTCCTCTGTCTCTGGCACAGCTGTTCCCTTGAGGGTACCCCGGGCCCAAGAGCTCAACCTGGTAAGGCTCCAGCTCCATGGACTCGGTTCCCTCAGGGGAGAGGACATCTTCCTGGAAAGAGAGGTCCTGTTTCTTTTGCTGTACAGAGGCTGGTCCCCCCGTCCTCTTACCTTTTCTCTTGGAAGGTTGGGCCATTATTCCAGGCTCCAAAACTTCTTTTTCACCCTGTGCTCTGTTCTGTGCTCTTGTTTTTACACACACCAGTTCAGGGATACCCAACATGGCTGCATGGGGTTTGAGTTCTACCTCAGCCCATGCTGAGGACTCCAAATCATTCCATAGCAAACATTCTACTGGGATTGCAGAAGAGACCACTACCTCTTTCAGGCCAGTAACCCCTCCCCATTCTAAAGTCACCATTGATATGGGATGGACTTTAGTTTCACTGCCAGCATTGGTAACTGGATATGTCTGTCCAGCCAAATACTGTCCTGGGGAAGCCAGTTTTTCTGTCACCATGGTGACACTGGCACCTGTATCCTTCAGGGCTTCTACTTTTGTCCCATTTATCAAGAGCTGCTGCCTGTATTTTTGCATGTTAGGCGGCCAGGCAGCTAGTGTGGCTAAATCCACCCCACCCTCAGAGACTAAAGTAGCTTCAGTGTGAACCCTGATTTGCACTAGGCACACTGTTGATCCCACCTGGAGACTGGCTATTCCAGTGCTGACTGGAGTAGAAGTTGTAGGACTTTTCTTGGGACAGTCCTTGTCTCCAGTTTAGTGTCCATCCTGTCTACAGGTGTGACACCAGGCTTTCTTGGGATCAAAGTCTTTACCCTTACACCCATTTGTGGACTGTGAAGAGGCTCGGGCACACCTTCATGAGCAGGTTTTTGGGGCCCTTGATAAGACTCTTTAGTTTTGTCCATGGATGTCTCACCACCCTTCCCCTGGGAGGCTTTTTGACCCCTTTCTTTTGGTCACCCCCTCTGGAAGTCTTGGTCACCCTTGTCTTGACCCAGTGGTCTGCCTTCTTTCCCAATTCTTGGGGAGAAATTGGACCTAGGTCTACCAGATGTTGATGCAACTTGTCATTGAAGCAGTTACTTAACAGATGTTCTTTCATAAACAAATTATACTGCCCATCATAGTCATAGTCATACACTCCACTGACTGAGTGGTCAACAAAACCAACCCACGACTGGCTTGAGGTTTTGTGAGCCCCCCTGAACCTAATTCTGAACTTCTCAGTTGAGAATCCAAAGCCCTCAATCAGGGTAGTCTTCATGAGGTCATAGGGTTCCGCATCCTTACCAGAGAGTGTGAGGAGTCTATCCCTACACTTACCAGTGAACAGTTCCCAACGGAGAGCTCCCCAGTGAGAACTGTTTAGCTTTCTGGTTGCACAAGCCCTCTCAAAAGCTGTGAACCATGTGGTGATATCATCACCTTCTTTATATTTTGAGACAATCCTTTTGGGGATTTTTAGGATATTAATATTCTCTCTGACCCTATTTATATTGCTGCCACCATGAATGGGTGCTAAGCCCATTTCTGTTCTCTCCCTTGCTAAAGCTGTTTTTGGCCATCTTTGCTAAAAGGATGTCCTCCCCATTGAGGTTGCCCTCAATGCTCACAGAGGAACTGGACTCCCCTGAGGAAGAACCAGAGTCTGTGAGTCTGATATGTGGAGACAGGGGTCTTGGTACCCTGGTCTCCCTAGTCAGGGTAGGAGGGGGGAGTTCTACCTCCTGATCTACAACTTCTTCCCCATCTGAGCAGAGGTCTTCCTCATCAGTAGGGTGGTCCCTGGTGTACTCTGCCAAGAGCTCCTGGACCTTGACCTTGGTAGGGTTGGAACCAGTTTTAATCTTTCTTGGCTTACAGATGGACTTTAGCTCTGCCATCCCTAGATGGAGGTAAAGAGTGAGGTTGAGTTCCATCACTATATCCTCGGAGCCATTCATTAGGTCTCTAAAGTTGGGATTACTTTTTAAGAAACTAAAAACTACTTCTAGTAACCAGGGGCCAGATGTAGGTAAGTTTGAGATTGAGACTCGCAATTTGCGACTCGCAATCCCATATGAAGAATGGTGTCCCTGACACCATCTGTGAATCGCAAGGGGGTCGCAAAGACCCACCTCATTAATATTAATGAGGTGGGTCGCAATTTGCGACCCCCTTGCGATTCCCTGCACTCACAGGGATGGTGGCCTGCTGGAGACAGCAGACCACCATGTCTGTGACTGCTTTTTTAATAAAGCAGTTTTTTTTTTTTGTATTGCAGCCCGTTTTCCTTAAAGGAAAAAGATTTGCAATACACTCCGGAAAATGAAACCATTTGGTTTCATTTTTTCAGAGCAGGCAGTGGTCCACTGGAGCACTGCCTGCTCTGAAAAAATATTTTTGGCGACATTCACAAAGGGGAAGGGGTCCCATGGGGACCCCTTTCCTTTTGCGAATGAGTTAGCACCCACTTCACATGGGTGCTAACTGCGAATTGCTTTGCGTTCGCGGTCACAAAGCAATTCGGTATCGCGGTGCGACTTGCAAATAGGAAGGTCAACACCCCTTCCTATTTGCGAGTCGCATTCCCAATTTGCGAGTCGGTAGCGACTCACAAAATGGGAATGTGCATCGCAATGCCCCTTTTGCATGGCGCAAACTGGGAATTTCGCAGTTTGCGCCATGCAAAACGGTCCCTACATCTGGCCCTAAATCCTAACTTTTACAAAAAAATTAAATTTAAAAAAGATGCTTAAAGGGACTTACACAAGGCCCTACCAGCAGTTTTAAAAATTTAGAAAAAATAGCCAAAATTAAAAAAAAAACATTCTAATGACAATTTTGGAATTTAGTCGTGCGATCAGGTATTGGCTGAGTGGGCCAGCGAATGCAAAGTCTTAGACCCCAACACTGATCCACAAATGTAGGAAGTGGATGCTATATCAAAATGAGATATAGTGTGCACAGAGTCCAGGGGTTCCCCAAGAGGCTTCAGAGAGGCAATAATAGATAGTAGATAATAATGCTCTATTTGTGGTAGTGTGGTCGAGCAGTTAGGCTTATCAGAGGGTAGTGTTAAGCATTTGTAGTACACACACAAGCAATAAGTGAAAACACATACTCAGTGACTTAACTCCAGACCAATACGTTTTTATATAGAAAAATATTATTTGGTTAATTTATTTCTAGAACCACAAGATTAGCTTAGCAGGTAAGTACTTTAAATGAAAGGTAATTTGCATAGTAATACTTAGAATGGAATCAACAATGTACACAGTTTTCTTTAAAATGACAAAAAGCTATTTTAAAAGTGGACACTGCAATTTTCAACAGTTCCTGGGGGAGGTAAGTAAAGTACAGTTTTTGAGGTAAGTAACAAACTTACGGCTTCAGTCTCCTGGCATAGGTAGGCCACCGTTGGGGGTTCAAGATAACCCGAAACACCCAGCACCAGCAACACAGGGCTGGTCAGGTGCAGAGATCAAACAGGAGCCAATATAACATGGGAGACAGGGGGATACTCCGGTTCCGGTCTGCTTGCGGGTAAGTACCGGCGTTGTTGGAGGGCAGACCAGGGGGGTTTAAAGGAGCACGGGGGGGGGGGGGGGGGGGGCAAGTAGCCACAGGAACCACACCCTCAGCTGCACAGGGGCGGCCGGGTGCAGTGTGTGAACAGGGCGTCGGGTTCTCAATAGAACTCTAGGAAGGGACCTGGGGGTCACTTAGGCGCTGCAGGCAGCACACAGGGGGGCTTCTCGGGCAAGCCACCGACTGGGCAAGGGTGAGGGCCTCCTGCTGGTTGTTGCCTCACCGGTGGTTGGTTATTCTCAGGCCTGGGGGCTGCAGGTGCAGTGCTTCTCCAGGCGATGGATATCTTCGTCCCTGGCAGTCGCAGTCATTGGGGTCCTCGGGATTCCCAATGCAGGCGTCATCGTGGGGGTCTGGAAAGGTCAGCCCCGGGTAAACACGAAGTCAGAATCGCCTGGGGATCCTCTCTGGGTAGTTGGTTCCTCTGGACATGGGCCAGGGGCGTCAGGTGAAGAGTAGTTTGGGCCCCCACTTCTGGAGTGAGGTGGGAGTCCCTTTAAAGATGGTTTCTTTATCTTCTTTTTGGACAGTAATGCTGTCCACACAAGTTTCTTGGTCCTCTGTGAGGCAGGCAGTCCCCTGAAGGCTTTTCAGGGGGTGTTGGTCCTGCAGAATGCATTGCTTCTTCTCTTGCAGCTTTTTGAAGCAGGAGGTGGGCTGGTAGGGCTGGGGCTGAGTCAGTTGTTGTGTTCTCTTCTCTGTGGGGTTTTTCAGCTCAGCAGTCCTTCTTCTTTCTTGAGGTCGTCAGGAATCTGAAGAGCTGTGTTCAGGGTCACCCCTAAATACTAAATCTAGGGGTGTGTTAGGGCCAGGGGGCAGCAGCCAATGGCTACTGTCCCTGAGGGTGGCTACACCCTCCTTGTGTCCAGTCGCTCTGGGGAAGTGTGCACATCCCTATCCCTATTGGTCCTTATCCTCCAAGGCAATATGGAGGATTTCTCAAGGAGGGGGTCACTTCAGCATTGGACACCTTAGGGGTGGTCCTGGCTGAGGGGGGTAAATCCTCCTTCTTGTTTTTCTCATTATCCCTCTGGACTTGCTGCCAAAAAGTGGGGGCTCGTCCGGGGGGTGGGCAACTCCACTGGCTAGAGTGCCCTGGGGCACTGTAACACCAGGCTTGAGCATTTGAGGCTCACCGCCAGGTGTTACAGTTCCTGCAGGGGGAGGTGTGAAGCACCTCCAGCCAGGACAGGCTTTGTTTCTGACTACAGAGTGCACAAAAGCACTCACCCCATGTGGTCAGAAACTCGTCTGGAAGTGGCAGGCTGGCACAGACTGGTCAGTCTTACACTATCAGTTAGGCTAACGTACAGGGGCCATCCCTAAGATGCCCTCAGTGTGCATTTTCCAATAAATGGCATCAGTGTGCATTTATTGTGCTGAGAGGTTTGATACCAAACTTCCCAGTATTCAGTGTAGCCATTATGGAACTGTGGAGTTCGTTTTTGACAAACTCCTAGACCATATACTCAGTATGGTTAACCTGCACTTACAATGTCTAAGAATTGAATTAGGCACTGTAGGGGCATAGTGCTCATGCAGCTATGCCCTTACCTGTGGTATAGTGCACCCTGCCTTAGGGCTGTGAGGCCCACTATAGGGGTGACTTACCTATGCCACAGGCAGTGGTTGGTGGGCATGGCACTTTGGACAGGCTTTTAACCATAGCAGGGTACCCTTCTTGGTTGAAAAAACACCAAGTCTTAGCCTTAAAATTGAGTCTTACATGTAAGAAAGAAAGTGTGATGTAAGATATGATTGTCAGCCCAAAGTTTCATATGAGTTAATAACCGACGAAGCATACTTTTTACTGTTATAGCTTCTTTGTCCAATTGAAGCGAAAATACTTTCATTGATCAATTCACGGAACATTTAAAGCATGCTGCAGACCCATGAGCAGGCCACTGATCCTTCAACCTAAGGCTTGGAGAGAATCCTGCATGTAAGACCACCATGGACCAGTTATGAACAGAGTTATTAATTGCTAACCAGCACATGTTTGCAAGTGTTCCAGTTTCCGATGAGGCCAGAGAATCTGAATATTTCAGATATGCTGCTTGTCGTGCTAAATCCTGTCTTTGAAGGCCAAATTCAAGTTGAATTTTTGCCTGGCCAGTGTACAGGGAGTGCAGAATTATTAGGCAAGTTGTATTTTTGAGGATTAATTTTATTATTGAACAACAACCATGTTCTCAATGAACCCAAAAAACTCATTAATATCAAAGCTGAATTTTTTGGAAGTAGTTTTTAGTTTGTTTTTAGTTTTAGCTATGTTAGGGGGATATCTGTGTGTGCAGGTGACTATTACTGTGCATAATTATTAGGCAACTTAACAAAAAAAAAATATATACCCATTTCAATTATTTATTATTACCAGTGAAACCAATATAACATCTCAACATTCACAAATATACATTTCTGACATTCAAAAACAAAACAAAAACAAATCAGTGACCAATATAGCCACCTTTCTTTGCAAGGACACTCAAAAGCCTGCCATCCATGGATTCGGTCAGTGTTTTGATCTGTTCACCATCAACATTGCATGCAGCAGCAACCACAGCCTCCCAGACACTGTTCAGAGAGGTGTACTGTTTTCCCTCCTTGTAAATCTCACATTTGGTGATGGACCACAGGTTCTCAATGGGGTTCAGATCAGGTGAACAAGGAGGCCATGTCATTAGATTTCCTTCTTTTATACCCTTTCTTGCCAGCCACGCTGTGGAGTACTTGGACGCGTGTGATGGAGCATTGTCCTGCATGAAAATCATGTTTTTCTTGAAGGATGCAGACTTCTTCCTGTACCACTGCTTGAAGAAGGTGTCTTCCAGGAACTGGCAGTAGGACTGGGAGTTGAGCTGGACTCCATCCTCAACCCGAAAAGGCCCCACAAGCTCATCTTTGATGATACCAGCCCAAACCAGTACTCCACCTCCACCTTGCTGGCGTCTGAGTCGGACTGGAGCTCTCTGCCCTTTACCAATCCAGCCACGGGCCCATCCATCTGGCCCATCAAGACTCACTCTCATTTCATCAGTCCATAAAACCTTAGAAAAATCAGTCTTGAGATATTTCTTGGCCCAGTCTTGACGTTTCAGCTTGTGTGTCTTGTTCAGTGGTGGTCGTCTTTCAGCCTTTCTTACCTTGGCCATGTCTCTGAGTATTGCACACCTTGTGCTTTTGGGCACTCCAGTGATGTCGCAGCTCTGAAATATGGCCAAACTGGTGGCAAGTGGCATCGTGGCAGCTGCACGATTGACTTTTCTCAGTTCATGGGCAGTTATTTTGCGCCTTGGTTTTTCCACACGCTTCTTGCGACCCTGTTGACTATTTTGAATGAAACGCTTGATTGTTCGATGATCACGCTTCAGAAGCTTTGCAATTTTAAGAGTGCTGCATCCCTCTGCAAGATATCTCACTATTTTTGACTTTTCTGAGCCTGTCAAGTCCTTCTTTTGACCCATTTTGCCAAAGGAAAGGAAGTTGCCTAATAATTATGCACACCTGATATAGGGTGTTGATGTCATTAGACCACACCCCTTCTCATTACAGAGATGCACATCACCTAATATGCTTAATTGGTAGTAGGCTTTCGAGCCTATACAGCTTGGAGTAAGACAACATGCATAAAGAGGATGATGTGGTCAAAATACTCATTTGCCTAATAATTCTGCACTCCCTGTATGTCAGAATCTTACAGAGTGATTTTACAGCTTTAACATTTAGTAAACCCAATAATTTGGCATATTTTCCTCAAAAAATAATTGAGCTGTAAGTTAGCGCAGGGATTAATTTAGCTGACATTACATTCAAGAGGTGGCCCTAAGAAGGACATGCCAATTTGTGACAGGCGAAAATGTTAGTGTCAGCTGTACAAGATGCCCAGATACTTATACCTTTAAACTACTTTAATTAATTTTCCTCTTTAGTACCGAGACTGTAATCTAAACAGAGGTGCTCCAGTTGTCATAATCTTAGTTTTTTTTATGTTAAGCTCAAGATGGTTAGCAAATGTGTGTTCATCAAAAGAATTAATTAAATTCTCCAAACCTATAGGTGTTCGACTAAACACCACTGTATCATCAGCGTATAGATGATATTTTAATGGAGTATTGGCAAGTTTAGGTGGATGTGATTTCGATGTCTTCAGATGTTGATTTAAGTCCTCCATAAAGAGATTAAATAAACAGGAGGCAAAAACTCACCCCTGTTTTAGGCCGTTTGGTGTCTCAATTTTGCGAGTAAGAAATAAACCATCTCCAAGTTTAATCTAAACCCAGGTATTTGTACAGAAACATATTATTAGATCCAGAAGGTTTGAAGGTGCACCCCATGCTGTTAGCTTTTGCCATAACAATTTTTTAGGAAGTGGGTGGAGTTTCTAGGAAGTGGGTGCAGGCGAGCTCCTTCAGCCGCACACATAATCCTACACAATCCTGCGGCATAAATACAGTAGAAGCAGCCTCCACCGCTATCCTGGCTGTTGCTTGATGCATGGGTACTGCATCTGCCGGAATTTTCCCTGCAACCGGCCCTGGGGGCCCCCTGACTCCTGCCAGTGTGGGCCACATGGAATGGGTGGCGCGTGTGCTGTAGAACCTGTTGGAGGCCTAGAAGACATGAGGGTGCCCTGCAGACTGTTTGCCAGGACCCACATTACCTGGAGGGGGACCCCGTTTCCTTCATCTGCATCATCCCAGTGAGTGAGGAGCATCTTTGGGGGCCGTGGCAGCGCAGGCTCTGCAGTGGTACGCTGCGGGTTTGTCTGCAATCGCTGGGACAACTGATGCCAGGAGGGGAGCTTTGCGTCTGAGGCTGCATCTCCTCAGCGTGCCTCAGGCAAGATCCAGAGGTCGCTGCAGCTGTGAGCCCATGGGTCTGCACCGCCAGTTGACGACATCAGAGAGGCTGTCACAAGAGCTGGAGGTACCGCTCAAATTTTTCTGGCCCAGCAGCAACAGATAGAGGCCCTGTTTCTCTCCCTGCCGGGCACAAGATACAGGGAGTGGCAGACCAGGCCATGGGGGATTCTAAACATTATAACTATGGAGCCCGATTTGGACTTAGGTATGGCCAGTGGCCACGTGGTGCTAGTTTACGCTGCCTGCGACTTCAAAGGGGGCCTAACACCGCACTCTGTATCACGCTGAGGTGAGGAACCACCCAAATTGCACTACTGGGGTGGAGCAGGGAGGGGGAACCATCAGTCGCGGCACCCTCTGTGCTGCATAATGGCCGCAATGCACAGACAACAATAGACTACTCTTGGAACCTTCCCTGAATTCACGTGCAGGCCAGGACGTCCTCAGGTCTGTGTGTCAACCTGTGGTAGATGTCCATCTCTGTCATGAATTTGGCCTCCTGAACCCCGCAATCACCTTAGGACCTTCCACACTATTGCTGCGGGGCTCCCCGCCACCAGTATCCGTACTTTCATTGATCGGTGGGACCGTCTGCTGCCCTTCTCTTTTGCTCAACAGGGCTGCCCACTAGTGTGCTGCTCGGCTCCTTGGGTGGTTGTGGGATCGTTGGCCGGTATGGCAAGGTGAATAAGACTCAGGCAAAGCTACAATTCGACCTGTGGAAAACCCCGACCACAGGGTGACAGAGCAGAAGCACCTGAGGCTGGCTCCGACACCTCCAGACCAGAGATGAGGTGAACTGTGTCAAATTCTAAATGCCATGCAGCTGAGCCTCACCAAGATTGATGGGAAGATTGACGCCCTCACCTATCGGATGAACACGATGTCGGAGTGCATTGACAAGCATGCAGAGCACGTGGATATCGAGGAGCGGAGAATGTCAGAGACCGAGGACAAGCAGGTCTCCATATCAGTGACACAGAAGCAGTTTGAGAAGGCACTCACTTCATTGCAAACTAAGTCCAATGACTTAGAAGCTCCCTCCCGGCGAAACATTCTGCATATAGTTTGCCTGCTAGAATCAACTAATGTTGGAAAGATGGAAACATTTGTGAAAACCTACTGATCGAGTTTTAGGGCAGAGAGTTTTTTTTTGACATTTTTGTTGTGGAATGCATCCAACACACCCTGGTGCCCAGGCCGGCGCTGGGTGGCAGACCTCGCCCCATCATTCCCAACTCAATTACCGTAACCATGATGCGGCATTCTGCAGATCCTGAAAACTGCAAATACTGCGCAGTGATGGCACTGAACTTTCCATTTTTCCCCATTTTCCACCGCACATTCAGGAGGCACGCCAACAGTTTCTACCCGTTAAGCATAAGCTGCAAGAACTAAAGTTAAAAAATGCCATGCTTTATTTTTCCTCTTAAGTGGGACTGTAGGTGGGAAGATTATGATTTTCGGCGATCCAAAGCTCCTGCAGCAATTCATCAAGCAAAGAGAGATGGCGGGAGCTCGACGATGTTCTCTGTTATCGAGGAGAGCAAACTAGTGACCTCCCATGATCTAAAGGAGCATGACTGACAAGTTACTGCCTTTCATGCTGCCTGAGATAATGTTTTATGTATCTGCTTCTCTTGCACAGTCACATATGGGCTTAGATGTTATTGTTCACTCTGGACTGGTGAATGGACATTTTGTGTTATAACCCATTTTTGGAAATTGATGTGTGTATGAGAGAAACCCGTTGGCTATTTACTGGTTCTCTCTCTCTCAAATGCAAGCAGAATGTCATCTATGCTCAGGTGATATGTCTAGGGTGAGGCTGAAGTGGCCCAAATGAGTTGACTGAGTCATGCCTTTGGCATTCGGCTGTGAGAAGAGCTTGTGATTTGTGTTTTGGACAAATACCGAACGCCCATTTTATAATGCAGCCTCCTGTCACTTTCTATAGCGGCGATGCTTGGCAGGCAACATCTGTCCCCATGTATGCACCACATTGTTTCTTTTGGGGTTTCTATTCACAGGATCAGGGAAGGTCTGCAGTGGGAACTATGTTGCTGCAACATCACAAAATAAAATGATGTGTTGAAACATTTCAAACACTCACCCCCAGTCACAGATCTGGGTTTAATCCATTGTTATTTTGCTTGCCACGTCACCCAAGTTTGGACCCAGCCATATGCAAATCAATCTTGACTCTGCTCCCTATGGGAGCAGTCCATCACGAACTGCCAAGCCAGGACCTCCCTGGAGAGGATTCAAGCATCCTGGGACCGGTTTCAGGATATCACCCTTCATCAGCCAGGCTAGCTTGAATCCAGTGGCGCAGCAAGCAAGGGACACATATCTGGGCATACCATGGCCACTTAGGGTGCCAAAAGCAACATCACAAAATGAAATGATGGAGGGAGTGTTGAAACTTTTCAAACATCTTCCTGAAGCTGATCCAGGTTCTCTATTCTGAGCTGACAGCGCAAATTCACATTAATGGCATATAGCATCAGACCCCATATCTATTATGAGAGGCACATGCCAAGGCTGCCTTCTCCCCCACCGTATTGTACGTGCTTGTTGAGGAGCCACTGGCCTGTGCCTTGCAAAAATACTATGCTCATCGGTTCGTGCCTTTCCCACATTATATTTTGATAGTGTCCTCTTATGCCAAAGAGACACTTTTATACATCTGCAACCCAGAACGTAATATCTCACCAGTCCTTAGAGGGGTAGTCCTCTTTGGCATTCATTCCGGCTCAGCAAAGGAGGCTCGAGGCCCTCCCCTGGGTGATGAGGGAAGCGTCACCCATTGACTTCGACCTGGGTGCTTCAGGTTTAAGCCTTGAAGCGCCCAGGGCGAGTGTCAATCAGTGACACCTCGTCACAGAGTGGGGTGGGGTCAGCAGTCTCACTGACCCCCATCCCACTCTGTGACGAAGTTGGGACTGCTGCCTTCCTTCATTGGCTGACCTAAGGTCAGCCACTGAGGGAAGGCAGAAGTCCCAACCCTCCTGGGACCTCCGAGGCTGAAGGTGTGTGTGTGAGTGTGCGGGTGTGTGATCTTTTTAAATGAATGTTTGGGGCGTGCGTGCATGTTTGAATGTTGATGAGTGTTGTTAATAGATGTGGGTTCATGCGTGTGCGTCCCGTCCGCCCCCTTCCCTCTTAAAACTGCCGGCCGCCACTGTGTGGTACACACATATCCAAATGTAGTAATGCTAGAGAATTACGGGAAGGCAATAAAATGCTTAGAGAAGGATATAGATTGATGGATTTGACTGCCCCTCTTCTCTCTCTCGCTCTCTCTCTCTCTGTGTCCAGGTTGCCATCATAAAGATGGTTGTACTACCCTGTTTTTTATTCTTAGTGCGCTGGGATACGCTCCTGTAAGCCATGAGGGGACTGAGGCCCTGATTTATACTTTGTGGTGCAAAACTGCACTAACGCAGCTTTGCACCAAAATGTTTAGCACCGGCTTGCACTATTTCTGTGCACCAGCTGGGCACCATATTTATGGAATGGTGCAAGCCGGTGCAAAAGGTAGGCTAGCGGGACTGGCAGTATGGAAGAAGGGGATTTTGCACCAGAAAATGACGTTAGGGAGATTAGAGTAAAAACAAATGCCTCTAACCTGCCTAGAGTCATTTTCTGATGCAAAACCATCCATACCACATGACTACTGTCTTAGAAAACACAGGAGTCATGCCCACCACCTCAGTGGCTAGCACAGGGGACCAGGGTCCCCTGGGCATGGCCATTGCACCCAATGTCATGTAGGGGGCCCATTTCAGGGTCCCTAATGGCACTTTAAAAAATAAAATACTTACCTGTACTTACCTATACAGTACTTACCTGAGATGGGGTCCCCTATCCTCCGCTGTCCCTCTGGTGTGGGTAGGGGTGTCCCTAAGGCCTGGGGAGGACACCTGCGGGCTTATTCCATGGTGTTCTACCATGGAGATAGGCCCACAGGTCCCCTAACGCCTGCCCTGACCCAGGCGTTAAAAAATGGTGCAGAGAAAACTTTGCACCATTTTTTGACACCTCCTCCCTCCTGTGTGTGATTTTAGCATGGGGGATAAATATGGTGCTAAGACCATAGAGTCATTTTTTGCACAGGAATGCCTGATTTGCATCTCATTGATGCAAAGTAGGTTTCCACGTCCAAAAAATGACCTTAACTCCATAAATTTGCCACTAGACGGGTCTAGCACCAAAGTATAAATATGGAGTTAGTTTTGCACCGAATTTGCGTAACTAAAATGATGCAAATTCTGCGCAAAACAAGTATTAATATACCCCTGAATGCCCTGGACCTTGAAACCTATTACTAGGTTGCCAAATGCATGTTTGCTGAATTTTTGGATACATGGCCCGGCGTATCTTCCGCATAGCTGGTTGGAATGTGATGCCATTCTACCTTTATCTTTGCCGCAGTTCTTGTTCAGCAGACGGGTGTGTCATTTCCATACTGTAAATCTTCCTGGCACCACATAATGCTTGTGGCAGAAATTGATAGACTCGAAGGCCGGGTTGCTGTTCTACTCCACTAAGATCCAATTGGGGTGGTGTTAGTGGTCCCCTTTGGGGCGGTAGCGTGCCTCGGCTGCTGCACAGCAGTGGCCCGCCTTGTGATCAAGTACAAGTTTCTTATTTATAACGGAAGTGCAACTCAAATTTTTGTACATTGCAGCTAATTTAGGTCATAAGGGAGGGATTGAAATTCTACATCGATTTCAAGAGATATAGAAATGTCTAGTCCGCCCTTTGATCGTGCTTTAGGTGAAGATCTTGCAGCTTTGGTGAAAATCTCCTGATACCGGATAATCAGGGTACTCTGTTCCCTCCATGTTTCTTGAAAAATCAATATCTTGAAACCTTGCAAAAACAGGATGGCTTCTGGGTCACCTAAAAGGATTATGGGACCATGAACATTCCAGTAACAAACTCTTATTGGCAGTTGTTTTTGATGCAATTAAACTTTCACTTGTAGGTCCTGGGCACATAAGAAGCAACGGTAACGCACTCCTCCATCTGAATGTTGTTCCGAGAACTTTGTTTCAGGTAGGCTGCTCCTAGGCTGATCTTATAATTTTAAAGTTCGGCATACTATCTGGTTTGGAGAGAGGGCATATAGCACCCCTTAATAGCACAGAGTACTCCTGTTGAGATTTGACTATAGCGGATACATGCCCTTTCTTCATTAGGGATAATGATAGAATTAATACTGATGGATACTTCACAGGGGCTTCCTTCCTGATTTCGACGCCCAACTCAGCAAACTGCGCTCTAAAAGTAAACACTCTATTTGCTGTTTTAGGAATCGCCCATGAAACCAGGGTAGTTTCACATGACGAGTTGGAGGGATCCAGATTAAATTGAATGGCCTCAATATCTGCAGATGTGAGACCGGACAATGTTGGAATCAACGCTACAAGTTTTTTAATGGTACTACGATTAAGAATGTCATACGGGCCTCTAAATAGGAATTTGGGAACAAAAATATGCTTGCTAGAGTTGAGATGCAAGCTTGATAATGGTGTTACAGATTTTGTCTCATAGCCCTCAACAAGTGCTAAACACTGTTCTTCTGTGGGGGATCTAATCACTTTCCTCACTTGAGGTGAGATAACTCTAGACTCTGCAGACTATCTCTTGGGATGCTGCAATCATTTGATGATTGCTAACGTCTTGAGCTATAGTTAACATAGAGCTTCCTTCTTGCAGATCCGCCATACCACAGGATTGACAAAAGTCTTTATCCAGGGTTGATTTTGGTTTACTTACCTCTTGAGGTGTATAATTTTGTAAAGCCTATATTGGTTGAGGACTGATTGATCCACCTTACTGTTTGAGACTTAGGGTCAGGCTTGGCATTATTCACTAGTTTCATACTGACATTCAATGGCTTGTCATTATGGGCTACCTCAGTGACTGCTACCCCAGCCTCATGTTGGCAAATATTGCTGTATTTAGGTTAATTAGTGGGTAGCAATCGACTAACACTGCAGCTTCATTTGCAGCTGTTGTAGGTTTCTTGGCTTTGTGCCTTTCTTAGTCTTTTCTTTGCTCTTTTCGTAAGCCCTTTTTGCAGATTTGAGCATGGAGACGAATATCGATTCTGGGAAGCACCACATGGCATATGCTGCTTTGAAATTAATGGGCCAATCAGTTCTACAGGAGCAGATATCGAGCCATGGATTAGTAGTATCTCTTCTGGTCATTGAGATTCACTTTGGATACTAAGAGATGCGTTCTTAGCTGCCCTTCTTTGTTGAAGGTTTACCATAGACTCAGCAGTCTTCACTAATGATTCTGCCATTGTCAGCTGATCTACTGGAACTGGTAACAAGCTCTGAAATTGAGGCTGTCCTTGCTCTTGGCGTTCATGTATGGAACCAACAGGAGGGCTCTCAGCTACTGATGATTTGCCATATGTTTAAATTCCTCTACTTGAGATCCCACAGGAGATTCGTAACACTGTCCAACATATGGGCGCAACAGTATGTAACTAATTATTCATTGGCATCGGATTGAGCTCTTACAATTAAATCGCTCAAATTTTGCAGTTTAGTATCTATTTCAGTGATGAGCGAGCAAGAGTATTTAGCAAGTATTTATCGCAGTGATAATTAAGGGCGGCAGTTCTTATATTCATCATCTTTACAAGATTGTCCCAAGGACCCAAAATGCCATGGTAAGGTCAAGTAGGAGTGATGAACTCTTCCATCTAGTGATCTCATATCATGACAATATATGGGACAGTAGGGGAAATGGGGTCATGGGAGTGGGATGAGAGTGAAAACTGAGACACTGGATATATCACTCTGACTCACTCTGCTGGCCACTTAGATTTGGTTATCTAAAGACATCAGGAGATTTCTTGGGAATCTGTCATTAAAGTCATGTATGCCTTGGCAAAGATCCAGCCCCCGCCTAAAACCTCTTCAGTATTACGAAGGCCTCTTTGCTGTGGCTGTTAAATTGCTAAGAATTCCAATTTTTCAATGAAAATCAGGGCCAGTCAATCAAACCTTTGAAATTACAACCTATCTGCATCAACATCTCACCCCAAGGTCACCGATTACTTTGTTACCCACCAACTCCAGAAAAGCTTTTAATCTTTTAAGCAGCAGACCATCTTTCCTTTGACCATATCAAAGGGCTGAAAAATTCCTGGTCATCTGATAGGATCTCCTACTTATGCTCTATGAAAAATTCCCTTACTATACTTTTTTTCTTTCTGGAATCCAGTGTACCTAAGATGCTGGACAATTAAACCCTTCTTCACGGGATTTAAAGACACTACTTGACTTAAATGTGCCGAATACAATTCACGAGAAGGCAACATCAGTTTTGGGTCCCCCAGAGCTCCTCTGTCACCTTCTCTTTCCAATGTTTTTCCAAGTTTAACACCTTAAAAATAAGTCCAACTTGCATGTGTTCTGATCTGAAGCTGATATTCCTGAAACTGAAGTACAACAAGAGATGCGTATAGGTAATTATGACTGATGGTCCCTCTAATTATTTTTCCTCTCATGTGGCCACAGAATGCTTGCTTGCATACCTTTCTAGCTTGTGTTATTAGATGTGCGACTATGAAAATCGACTAGCTACCACTTACAGGTTGATAGCAAGCAATGTCAGTAGGTCTGCCTTGTAAATGAAAGTGCCTCCTTAGTCATCGATGAGTTTAGGCACAGAATAAGTCATCCTAAGTACATTCTGTTTCTCACCCTTGCGCTCATGTATGACTCACTCTTACACTCATTTACACAACCAGAATAAAATGCATGCACAAACTTAGGAACATATGTAAGATAAAAGAATAAAAGTAGGAAAAAGAAAGCATGCTATCACCTAAAAATGGCAGACCTATGTTTGCAATAACAAAGCAGCAGACGGCATTCTTGCAAAGGTATTGTGCATAATGTGTTGTTGTTTTATAGTTCCATCTGACTGCCATGTTTAGAACCAATGTGTTTGTCATCTTGAAGTGATAATAACAATGACACCCTACAGAGAGTAGTCTTCCATGGTGATCAGATGGTTTAGATGCAGTGACTGTACATGTTGCAGTAGACTGCAGATGAAGTGAGCAGCAAGCAAGCAGCCAGTCTTTGAAGGTATAGCACACTTTAAACATGCAAATAAAAAGACGAGAAGGAAAGAAATGAAAAAGGCCCTATGACTAGAAAATGGAAAGGACTGGCCCACTAGCCTTGGCACTGAAGTGCACTTATTTTCAGGTGGTTGTGCACTTGTGATCAGACGAATGCTGTAATTCACAAGGCAAGAGAGTCAATGACTGATGTGGTATATATTCCAGTGGTATGTATGTATTTTTTTTGGTACAAGATCCTGCCAGACAATTAAACCTGTCAGACCTTCTGAAGACATTTTAGGAAGAATTATTACACTGCAAATCCTGGACTACCAAGTTGTATCAAAGGAGCAATAAAAACCAAAAACCTCCCTAAAAACTGTGAGACTTAATGTAACAAAGTATGTCTGCAAGCTTTAACAGGGTGCAATAACGATCCACTCTTAAAGGCCCATCAGCTTTAACAGGAGTGTTTCATAATAAAAAAATCAAGTCTACTATCTATGTTAGAACATTTCACAACCAATACAACAGACATATGACATATAAAATAAGTTTTACCAATGAACCAATCAGGTCTATGGCTTATGTAATTGGCTCTTTGCCGTAATAGAGTCAGGCCAATTGTACTAAGCATAAGCTTTCCTACAAGGCATCCATGAATAAAATTACAAATATATACACAATTACAGTTGTCAAAAAAATCCCCCGTAAGAAGGCCTAACAAGAATTATTACTGTGGTAGTCTATGGTTGGAATTCCATGGAAGTAAATGCCTGCCTACAAGCTTTAGCAATGTACTATAACAATTCCCCATTATAGGTCTACTGACTTTAACAAATGTTTTTTCACAATAATCAAGCCAGGCCTACTGCCTTTGTCACAACTTTTTATAATAAACAGATCAGACCTCTGACATTGGACATCATTTTTCCCAGTGAACCAATCAGGTCTATAGTTTTTTTCCCTTGGCTTCACATCATAACCAACACAGTGTGCAAAAGCTGATAACCATCACACATGTAGTTATAAATTAAAAGTATGATTAAGAGCATATGTTGAATCTCTCTTAGAGTTGTCAACTTCAATAAAAATTACAAAGACAGATTCAAAGGATTTTTGTACCTGCTGTTTTTCTAAACATTTGCAGACCATAAGCAGGGCCAGTGGAATTATATAACTTTTTTGGCTGCAGCGTTTTCCGTGTATTTGTCTATTTTCCACATTTGCCACATAATCCATCATCTGCTGCATAATCTGCAGATTTTGACAAAAAAAGATTTTGTTTCTAGCTCAAATGGATCACAGGTTGCTAAAAACACAGTGACATGTGTTGTCATGCAAGGCAAGGCCCTTTCCAAAGGTTGACTGGTCCCCTTTCTATTATTTATAGTTTTTTTGGGGTGTTAAACTGGTACTAATGAGGAGATCCTTTTCGTCCAGACAGTATTAACTTGTGCAAAAATGCCAAAATAAGGAACTAATACTATCACAAAATGTTCTGCATTGAGCTGCATATTTTGCCTTTTCTTTTGCATAATTTAGTCAAACTTGCCACATAATTTGGTTCTTCCCGGCCACACAATTCCAGTGGCCCTGACTACAAGGAAGTAACAATGTGGCACTCCTCTGTGTAGCCTATGACTCAGTTTGAAAAGAAAATCTTGAAAAGAGAATAAGTAGCAGGGCTGTAAGGATTCATTTTACTGATTATGTTTGTGATCACAACTATGAAAATCTGCAGCAGTGAAAATTAGAGAAGTATCGAATCACACTTTAACTTAGGAGTCACCAGAGGGTACCATGCAGACCTGAGCCCTGGTGCCACTGCACCTGCTCTACAATTTCTGTCAATGTCGCTCTTTAGAACGAGAAGTTTCAGCAGTGAAAGTAGACAGCTCTGTCAGCTACTGAGTTCTCAAACCATCAGCATCAAAAACTGATAGCTCTCATTAAGTTATAAAGTTTCAAACGCTGGTATGTCACTGATGTCTAATACCTGAATAGAGAATGTGTGCCACAACTTCCAAAGTATGCTAATTTCCTGGAACTGCCACAATTTGCCTTCTTTTTCTCTGAGGGTGATCAACGATATGCTGCAGATTGGACTCTCAGCGGCAGTGAAAGCTCTGGAGTTGCTGTCCTGCTGCTTCAGGGCTGTCCTTTACTGCAGGTGTTTACACTTTTTCAATTAGCATTTCCAAAAACAAAAACACATCTTTAAAAATGCTTTTAGGACAGCCGGGGCAAGATGGCGGACTGCACGCACTGAGCTGAGGCTCCTCTGGCGCATGCATGATCCGACGGCATCCTGTGCCCATGTGTCCACCGTTAAGCCAGGAATGTGTGTTTTGATACAGGGGCAACCCCTTGCTGCCACTGAGGGGGCTACTTGGCCCCCGGAAGCAACAACATAACAGCGCTGATGCCTGCAGGGGACTAGGCTGCATGGACCCTATGCCAAGATGGCAGCCTCCGTGTGGTCCTCATAGAGCTCCCGGGTGGGCGGTGAATGGCGGTGAGAGCTGTAGAGTCTTGAGCCTGGTTCTTGACAGTGATGTATAGCGCGGCTGCAAAGGAGAACATTGGAACCATGGACAAGAGATGCCGATGGTGCAAGGGTGGAGGATCTGTGGGTGGGGGCTGCCTGCGGAGACGATAGACATTTCCCCTCCCCTATGAACTCTAAGCTCCCCCATCTCGGGGGACAGAGGTGAAACCAGGTGCCATTATGGAAAGGGGGGGCCTAACAGTGCGCTGCCTGGACGGGGGAGTGCCTCAGATGTGGTCCCAGAGTGGGGAGTGAACTGGTTCCCTAGGCTCCTGGACTGGTGCGGTTACCCAGCAGGAGCATAGATGGTGGCGGACCTCAACCGGCTGTGAGACGCTGGGCCAGAGAGAGGCCTACTTTAGAGCTGCTGAGGATCTTGAATCTGCTCCTGAAGTGGGTGTGCTGTCGAGAGGGGCTGTGGTAGACAAATGAAGCCTGAACTGAAGCCTGCCCTACCTGGTTTGAGCGTGCTGAGACAAGGAGGGGTTTTCCCCCTGAGCCCTGATTGGTCTGGACAGCTGTGCTATGTTGCTCTTGCTTGTGCCTCACCCATGGATTGCTGCAGGTCACACAGACTAGTGCCCTGGAGTGCTGTGGGTGGTCCAGAGTTCGGAGACCTTGGAGATGTGACAACACAGTTGGCTGGATGGCACCCTGATATAGTAAGCGATATCTGGATAAGAATACCCATGAGGTACTGGAGCTATTTTAATGGGTGAATGAGTCTGGGTTCAGTTGCCTGAGGGCCGATGGGCTGGAGTAGCTCAACTGATTGCCACAGAGCTTTCCTGGACTTGTGAAACGCTGATTAGGCAGGGCCCATTCCCCTGTGGAGTAACTGGTGATTTGAAGGCCAGGGCTGTCACAGTGGGCCTGCGACAGGGCTGCCAAGTTGCAGCAAACTAAAAAGGAACAATACACGAAGTCCCCCCCAGACTAGTACCCTCCCGCACTGGGTCAGAGGAGGGGGAGCACTCGGGGAAAGTGAAGGACCCTATGAGAGGCCAGATACTCTTGGTCATTGCGTCCACTACACAAGCAATGGAGAGGAAGATAGACTCCATCTCCAGATAGGTCAACCACCTATCTGGGTATGTATGCTAAGTCAATGAGAGGATCTATGGAACAGGGGTCAGGGTCATGCCCCTTCTCACGGAGATGAAAGAACCTAGGTCCACGGTCGGCGTATTGACTGACAAAACACAGCAGCCGCATGATCACCTGGAAGACTCGGAGGACAGGGGTCGGAGATTTAATCTGCTCTTAATTGGCTTTCCCGAAGGACAAAAGGGGCCTTCTCCGGAGGCATTTTTTTTTAAAGTTAGATCTGTAGTGTTGTTGACCCCACCAACCTGTCCCTTTTTATTGTGACAGAAAGAGCACACCGGTTGTTGGCACCTCGGCCCTGTGAGGGGACCAAGATCTGGATATTTTCCCTGATTATACTTGCAAAGTGCAGGATTTGTGGTGTTCACTGCTAGCCGCCAAGCACAGGCTGTGCACTTTGGGCTTCAGATACATGTTGCTTTCCCTGCCAAGCTACAAGGGGTGCATTGAGGTCAGTCTGGATTCTTCATGAGCCCAGAGGAGGTGTGGAACTGGATCGACACGGTACACCCATGAGATGGAGAAGAGAGAAGAAGGGATCTGGAGTCCCACATAGGGGCAAGCAGGCCAGACCCAGTGGCTTTGCTGAACGGAGACTATGGGGCATGGAGACTGCTGTGGACGCCCTACACGTGGAGGTTCAGCAGAATAGCAGACTGGCTGTTGCAGCAGGTGACTCCCAGGAGGATGCTCTGGGCAGCGATGAGGACAGGGCTCAGTCGCAGGCCGTCACTCCCTAACTCCACTTTGTACTGATGACTTTGAGCGGGGCTCCGGTGGTCAAGGAGCTATTTTTCTATGTGCTGCTGAGGCTAAACTCCCCCCCCTTTATGTCCCTGAGAAAACATCAGCCGGTGCTTTGACTCCGCCATAACGCAGGGGCACATGTTCATTGGGAGACTATAGATGGACTTCACTGTAGAGAGGAGTTAGGTTTCTCAGGGGTGCGAGTGCAAGGCTAGCTTCGGCTGGTGTCCTCTAGGGGTCCTCTGTGTGTTCTACTGCATGATTCCTATTTATATACAGGGTTATGGAGGCTGCACTGGGAGGGAGAAGTAAAAAACTAATTGGCATCTACCATGGGGAAACATTTTCGGAGAAAGTGGTTTGATGTTTACCAGGGGGTCATGGGGGGGTCTTGTTGGTTTTGTTATTGTTTTTGGTTTGTGTTTTTTGTTAGGTCAAGCAAGACTACAGGCGTGGATCACAGACACCGGTAGTTGGGGTTCCATACATTGGTTATGCCGACAGGATGAGGGGCAAGGCAGAGGGGAGACCTGTGGGAGGTATGGGGTTACCTAAGAATATATGGTGGGTGAAGTTAAAATACTAACCTGGAACCTCCAGTACTATACATAGTGTTATAGGGTTCATACTTACCTGCGAAGGCATCGGGTGGGTGTAGCCCTGCTCCAGGAGATGCACCTCACTGACCCCAAAGTGGGTAAGCTAAATAGGAAATGGGGGGACAGCTATACTTCTCCTTCTCCTATTGTAGGGGGATAGCTATAGAGATTGCCCATGGGATCCATTCTGCATGAGAGAGATATCTGCAGATGTTGAGGGTCATTACTTATTCTTCTCAGGTACTCTGGATGGCAGGGACATAAGCCTCTTAAATGTATATGCTCCCAACTGTGATGACAAAAGGTTTTTTGGGGAGATGCTGGACGTGCGGCTGCTGGGCCTGGTGGACACCCCTTATGTGAGCAGGCAACTTTAACTGTATTTTAGATGGAGATCTTAACAGATCTCCCCTCAGAGACATTCCAAACCGGCCATGTCCAGAGCACTAACTTTAGGTTATTTATGTTCATGGTGGGATGTATTAATGCATGGAGAGCAATGTACTCAATGGGTCTAAAATACACCTTACAGTTGGTAATACAAGTTATGTGTAGAAGGTTGGACAGGATTCTGGTAGCTAGAAGTTAGCTACCAGATGGCCGCAGTGGTGCACTTGGGGCGCTTCTTGTCTGATTATGCACTGGTGCTCATGATCTACAGGTGGCACAGAGGCCCCAATCATCCCTATGTGCCGCCTGCACCCTGAGGTGCTGCATTATCAAGCTTTTCGATCTGACATCCACAAGCCCTAGAGAGCTATCTGAAGGGCAACTGGGGGTCCACATGTTTCAGAGCTAATGAATGGGATGCCCTTATAGCTGTTCTATGGGTGGAGTGCATCTTGAAGGTGTCTGGTGTCAAACAACAACTTGAAGCAGACTTAAGGGCACAGGTTGCAAAACTAGCAAATTGTCAACATGGGGTGCAGGGGGACGCCCTTCTGCATTGCAAAATAGTGGAAACCAAGAGGAAGGGGGGAGACATGGGGCAGAATAGATAAGTTCAAGCTGAAAGAATACAGGCAGCTGTTACTAGGGAGGGTGACAAGCCGGGCCGACTCTTGGCCTGGCTGTTCCATCAGGAAAGACTAGCCACCTTGATTATGTCCCTGCTGTCTGGAAACAATAGTCTGCTCTCAACACATTCAACAATTAATGAGGAGCTTCACTGGATTTTAGATCAATTATACCAATGTCACGAGAATTGTCCCCCCCTTGAAGTACAGGAATGCCTGTCCTGGCAGGCCTAGACTTACCAAAACTGGGACTTTTCATTGTGAGGCCCTAGACTAGGCACTGTCCATGGAGGAGATTCAGGTGGTGCTTGAGTCCATGCCAGGACACAAAGTCCCAGGTCCAGACGGGTTCCCCAAGGAATCTTATGTTGCTTATACCGATGTGCTAGCTGAAAAACAGCTCAAGGTCTGTAACATGGCGGAGCGAGAGGCGTACTCCCCCTGACCATGAATTAGGCACTTATAGTCATGCTCCCTAAACCCAAGAGGGACCCAGAGATGTTAGACTTATAGCGCCCGTTGTCCATAATCAACGTGGACATGATAATATTTTCTAAGATACTAACATACTATGAAGGGTAATGGGACAGCTCGTACATGAAGATCAATGTGGGTTTATCCCTCAGTGGAGCACCCTCATGAATATTTGGATGCTCATGTCATGCACTCTGTCCAGGATTTGGAAATGGAGATGGCCGGAATGGCATTGACATAGAGAAAGCCTTTGGTACGGTCAGCTGGGAATTCCTGTGGTGGGGTTTTGTAACACACAGGGTTCTGTCACATCATACAAAGGTGGATAGCCTGTTGCTCTCGGGGCCCTCAGCCAAAGTCAGATCAGAGAACTATAATTATGACAGTCTGAATATATAGAGGAGGACTAGGCAGGGAGGCCCCTTGTCCTTTCTCTTTTTTTGCGCTGGCTATAGACCTGTTTGTGGTGTATTTGAGGGTCACGTTGCAGGGAATTGGGAGACAGGAGGGAGAGACTGAACATATAGAATCCCTGTACACAGATGATGCCCTGGTGTATTTCCAGAGCTTGGCACATGCACTGTTGCTTCTGCTGGAGGCCCAATTGGGAGATTGTCCAGCCTTAGGGCGATTGTGGCTAATTTCCTGATATTTCTTATTGCGGCGTGGGCCAGGGTTCCCCCGGACCCCCTCTCAGATCAGGGTTTGAGATAGGAGCTGAGCAAATTCCAGGAATTGGGTATACAGGTGACACATAAGACTGAAATTCAGTATATGTACAACATGGGCAGAGTCTTGACGGATCTGGAGGCTTTTACTGTCAGGGTAGCAGATGCCAAGGTGGTGTTCCGCCCCGATGCTTATATGTTCTACAAAACACGCATTGCCCAATATGTCGCTCACCACTGAAAAAGTTTGACAGTCTCTTTATAGTCCTGATGTGGGCTGGCAAGCGTAACCGTGTGAGTCTCCAAGTCCCCACACTGGACAAGGAGGAAGGACGGGTGGGCTTGCCAGTTCTAGAACTGGATTATATGGTGGTGCAGTTACAACACGCCGCACAATGAAGGGCCTAAATGGAGAGAAAGGGTTATTGGCCGGTACAGCGGGAATGGATCGGCTGCCTCGCTGTCTTATAAAAGAAGCTCGGTTGCATAATGATTACCCATACACTGTGAGTAAAATGACGCAGATGTGGAGTGGCGGCCCAGAGGTTGTTGCATTTTCTACACAGCTGCCTTTGTGATGGTTGAGTCCCTTCCTACAGGTCAAGAAGGTTATGTCACTGAAACCATGGATCGACGAAGGTTATGAAACACTGGTGACCTATACCTAGGTGAGAGGTGCTTCCTATTTGCAGAAGCACAAGAGATTTTTGAAGTGGGCCCAGGTCAATTTATGGAATTGGCCACATTACTAAGACGGCTAGTGACATCTGGCCTGGTTTTCCACAGACTAGTCTGCTATGCTGGTATCCCCCTAGCATGGTGTGCATAGGCACCTATGATGAAGCATGCCACAATAGATTGTGGGTAAGGCATCTATTCCAAAATCTCTTTTAAACCTATACAAGGGGTTGACCACTAACCAAGACCTGGCCCGCTCATGCGTGTTTAATGGTTAATTCTGGGAGGGCATGACCAGGCCTGTCTTCTCCTCTTGCTCTCTTATGTGTGTAAGTGTCTGTAGAAGGGCCAGTCTGATCAGTAGGTCTCAACTCCATTCTCCTCCTCAGCACCCATAGCTAACCAGATCTTGCACGCAATGAAGGTGGCTTTTGAGGAGGGAATTGTCATGCAGCCAGTGGGCAGACTACCTTGGTACAATAAGGACCACAGCAGGTAGACCTCCCTCAATGTTGGAGTACACTGTCAATCCCCTTTGAAACACAAATGCCATTAGAAAAAGTGGAATCATGAGAAGCACGAGCTCCTACTGAGTTACCTCTATCAGGCCCTCAATTACTCCATACGGCATCAAAGAGAATGTTACTCTCTCATGTGCTCTGCTGGTCACTTTCCTGCAGAAGTTGGTTCCAGTAGTAGAAATACTTTATTCGGTTGTCAACAACCATCAAAGTAAAAAAGCATTTCATTTCATTCAGATTAAATACAGAGAAAAATAAAAAATGCAAATACTATTTAAAATCACTTCAATCATTATAAGTTCAAAAATAATGTTTGATAAAAAATATATTAATCACAAGGGAGCAGATGATCCACTGTTTCACATTTGTGGTGCTTTAAGATTTAAAATCTTAAAGGCTAGGGCCTCTAGCAACCACTAGATTGAGTTTCTCCTGTTTACCCGCAGCCATCATAAAAATATATTGTGTTTTGACTCGAAGAGTAAGACTGTGTTGGATAAAATAAATAGATACTATGGAAAATATACAGATTAATAGGAGTCAAATGTTAATAAAAATGTATGGTGCCTATACCAAATTGTAAAAAATCTTCTTACTGCGAAAACAGTTAATTCCGCTGTATCATATTTTAGAATTGTTAAGGTGTGTAAATAGTGAGATGTCCCTAAGCATAGACAAATTGGACTAATCCATTTTCTACGCAATCCGCTATACTCAGGACAAAAAAATAAAACATGGGCTTCGGTTTCATTTGCTAAGCCACATTCAAGGCATACACTTGATCTTGTGTCCTTGTGCCATTTACTAGTAAAGGTTCTCAATGGAAGTGTGCCGACCCTAAACCTAATATACAAACTTTTGGCAAGAGCAGGAGTAATCTTATCAAGAAATAATTTGAAGCTTGGAAACAGTTTGAGTTCCAGGAATTTACACGTCAGGGAACTATGATCTCTGACCAAAACGCACTGCTCATTAATATATTCCCAGTAGTGGTTCTTAAGTGCATTAAGATCAACTTTACTTAGTGATTCTGGCTCATCCCAAAACCTCCCTAAACCCAATCTACAAAACCAGTTATACACTGACTTCGCCCAGAGAATACGTCTGACATTTGCTTTAGCTATCAAATCTATTATGGAACCCCAATAGAGGCTCAGTTCGTTAGAAGATCACAGACTAACCCATAAGACCACAGGCTTTAGAACAGCCAGATCAGCAATTCTCTGCAAGTCAGTGTCTAAATAGAGTGGGTTCAATGGAGTGATTGCAGGTAGTATTAACAACTTCCTTACAAATGTATTTTCTGCAGCAGCTAAGCAGCTCGTATTACTATGGCCCCAGATCTCTGCGCTAAATAAGGCAGCGTTTTGTGCCTTGGCTTGATAGCCTGTCAAAGCTGGAGATACAGATCGACAATTAGTATTCTTATATACCCTAATGATGGCATTAGATTTGTGCTCTACAGATAGAGAAGACTGGCTGGGGCAGCCATTTAAGATCACTGGTTAATTTAACCCCTAGGTAGTCGAAAGAATTAACCCTTTTTAATGTTTCGCCACCCACTCGGATTGGCATATTCCTAGCTCCCCTCTGACCAAATATCATGTATTTAGTCTTCCTGCATTCAGCTCCAGTCCTCTGGTCCTACAAATGTTCATAAGTGTATCTATAAGAACCTGCAACCCCATTGGGATTTTGGATATAGGTAGGGAGACATCAGCAAAAAGATGGGAATTTTTATATTATTAAGAATGGGAGTCATTTTTGCAGTCAAGGAGCTCCTTCACCACATCATTCATATAAAACGTAAATAGTATGGGTGCACACACACACCTATGACGCACACCACGTCTGATGGCAGTTCTATCCTTCAGTTCTCCCCTACTGCCCCAATGCACCTGGGCGTAATTCTTCAAATAGAGCTTGGTAATCAATCCAGGCAAGTTTGAGGGAACCCCCAGATTCGATAACACTAGCCACAAGATTTTTCATTGACTAAAATCAAACGCAGCCTTGAGGTCTACAAAGGCTACATAGAGCCTTCGTATTTCCAGTATAGACCAACTAACTTAAAAACCTGGTCGGAAGTGCTGGTCTTCGGCCGAAAACCTGCATGTAAGGGGGACAGAATTTTCTCTTCCTCTGCCCACAATAACAGTTTTTCTAAAACTTGCCTGGCGAAGATTTTCTGAAGGTTATCGATAAGACTTATGGCTCTATAATTAGAAGGCCAGGTGGCATCCCCTTTTTTGTGGATTGGAATGATCTCCGCCCCCTTCCATGTCTCAGGTATATCCCCTCCCTTTGAAATAGTATTGGTTAGCAGATTTATATAGCTACTCCAAACTAATGTCTCTGATTTATAAAGGGCACCTGGTATTCTGTCTGGTCCGGGGGTCTTAGCACTTTTCAGGGCAGCAATTACCCTGACTGTATCATTAAGGCTAAAAGATACAGGACTTCTCATGCCCCTTCTTTTGTGCTCAAATACAGAATTTCAGTAAATGCCTCATTCTTGCTACATTCAGACTCAAATGGACCCTAAGGGGCATACAAATTGGTAAAATGGGAGACCCAACTGTCGGGATTGATATGGTAGTGATGGGAACTGCCGCCATCAGACCCTGCTAAGCCACCCTCTTCCAGAAAGACTGTCTCTCTCCTGCCAGCTGCCTTTAACATATCCCTCCAGATCGAGTCTTCTCTTTCTTTTTTTAATTACTAAGAACTCTACTATAGTCTTGCCTGGCTCCCGCTATTCCCTCTCTATTTCCCCTTTGATGGCCTTTCTCAGGTGAGTTTTAGCTGCTTTGCAGCCCACATTAAACAGTCTGACTGTTTTGCTCCTTCCCTGTAGAACAATTCCCTCAAGCCTGTGAATAGCTGATTTGGTACATCCAAAATGGGGATATCTGTAGCCGGGTATCCAACATATCTAGAGAGGTTAAATGCAAAGAGACCACAACTCTTGGAATACAGATTTTGATTAGACATCACTGTTAGCCAAGAAGGATAGGGCCCATTGTTGGCCACAATAGGTTCAGGGACCATCGTCACATGGGTACTATTCTCCTTCCTTAGTACTCCCCTATTTAAAAGGAAAATCAAAGGATTGTGGTCACTATCCAAGCGATGCTCAACTTTCATATCTCCCAAGAGAGCCCACAATCTCAAATCTAGAAATATATGATCAATAACTCTAGAGTGACTGCCCCTCTTAAAGGTAATGGCCCTCCCAGGATCAGATAATGTGTGGCCAATGCAAGCTCTTAAGCCCCTGCTAACCATCAATGAAAAATCCTAAGATCAACAGGGTTTTCCCACTACAGAGGAGGTGTTCTACATTTCATCCTCTAAGGCACCGACCTCTCTCAAAAACGGAGAGGGTTCAAATGAGCTATTAAAATCAACTGCTGTCATGAGTTCAGAGTAGGCAGTTTTAAGTGCCTCCTCCAGAGAAAATAAAGTTGGAGAATGTTTACTTGTTACAACCTGTCATGCATATATGTTAATAAAAGCAATGCGTACTCCAGAAGGAAAAGTTATGATGATGCCCAAAACATCAGGAGAGTCTATGCATTATCTTACAGGGGCTAGGTAAATCATTCTTCAGCAAGATTAACAAGCCCCCACAAGCCCTCTCAAATTTCGCTGGTGGCTTGGCCTCTATGCTTTATGAGATATAACCATTAAGAAATATTTTCTCCGTGGCCCAAGTTTCTTGAAACATACAAATGTTGCACTTCTCTATGTAAAACAGCCATTCAACATCAATCAATTTCTGTTTGATTCCAGCCAGATTCCATGACATCAGCATGACCACTGGAATTCTTGTTGACTCTCTCACCTATGCCACTTTCAGACTTTAGGACATCCTCACAAAGTAGTGGCTCTGCCAACCCTCCTTTTTGGAAGGGATGGTAGTAATGCCACAAGAAGTCACTTCCAGTAATACCAGTGAGTGGTCCTCACTGTTCTCCCTACCATTGGTGTTCTCAAGGGATAATAGGTCCTCTTGCATTGCATCTATATCATCATTATTAGTCTTTAGAGAATCATTAAGGGATGTATCAGAGTTAACCACTGTCACAGGCTTATCTTCTATATTAATGTGTGACTGCATTAACCTAAGCATGCAAATATTGACATCATTACTATCCCCAAAAGACAGTCAGTCCACTTTATCAGGGTTGGATGGCTCATAAGGAGGTACAGTTGGTCCATGGTTTAATGGTTTCTGTTGTATGCACACCGAAGCACCACCCTCACATCTCCTGCCTGAACCACTTTCTGGAGGGGATGATTTCAGTCTGATTGCTGTCAATTGTCCCTTGCTGTGGTGACAGGTACGTTACTCAAAATGTACAAGATTGTCAACCATTGTACTAGATCTCATCTGTACTGAAATATAATCATTTGCTGACAACTTAGATATATGTCTCCTTGCGTGGACAATGTCAGACCTAACTTCGAAAAAGGCAGTTACGTTACATCCTAAACCAGAAAATGACTTTATTAATCAGTGCCTTCATTAGAACCCTCCTTGAATTTAGGCACCCGAGTTAAATAAATCAATTAATTGCGGTCTGAAATGTCTTTCTTAGGCAACAGATCAGACTTTTTATCTGGGACATAATCATCTCTTGAAGAACAATGCCTAGTACTTGAAATCATATTCTGGTCTCTAAGCGAGAAGGAGAGATTCGGTTTTGCGCTTCGACAGTTCCAAAACTAAAACTAAAAATTCTATAAATGTCTATTGGTACCCTTGAAAGCAGGGGGGGTTACGGTGACTAGTAAGTCTATTACCCGGTCTGGCCCTCCCATCAGCACAAATCAATTGCTTCGGTGTAAATGAGTTGTTAGCAGCCGCAGGGCCCATCCCAGGAACACAAGTGACACCTTTATCAAAAATCCCCGATTTTTGTTGTCCTGCAAGGGAGCCACCCTCTATATGAGATATCTCAAAATTAATTAAACTTCTCTTCAGTACTAGTGCTTCACTATTATCCTCAATACACCCACCCAAGCACCTACATCTACATTCTTCAAGTTTCACTACAAGGTTATTCATCTGGCTGCCAAGACCCATAACTAATGTTTTGAGTTCACCCAGTGTAACATGTAAGACTCCGGTGTCAGCAGTGCATTCCTTTGATGTTATTCTATTGTTAGTCTTACAGTGGGGTTCATCCGGGGCAATAATAGGCATAACAATGCTTTCTGTTGTGGCTAGAGGGGCAAACCTGTTTGAGCAAGGTACGTTCCTATAAATTATTACTGTTGTTGAAAGAGGTTGCCTCGGCAGAGCTACATCATAATTAAGGGGCCTGATTTATTCAGACGATTCAGAACCCACACGGACGGGCATTGATGCATTCCTTGACTTCTTAAAAATGTCAGGGACCTTACTTTGCGCCCCCATTCTATATCCCTTTGGTTAACTTGCCATTTAACAATGATTCTGCCTCCCCAATAAGATTGTCAATATCAGAAAATGTGCCTGCATTTGCACTCAAAGATTGCTTCCTTGATTTCTTGGCGCTACAAGCTGCTGGTGCCACAGTGTCTCCTGCTTTACGCTTCCCCGTAATTATCTCTCCGTACGCTGACAGTCCGACACCTGTAATAATTGCTCACTTACTTAAGGTCTGCTCGACCTATGGGCAGCACCGGTTCTGATGAAAGAAGGTAGGCCCAGCCCAGTCTCTGCCAGTCGTTGACGGCCGAAGACCTGCCCGATCTTGGCTTGGGCATGTGCCCTGGTGCGTCCCGCACTGCGGGTGTAGGCCGCTGAATTTATGTGCCTCCAGGCGCGCAGATCACCCGCTCGGCTCTCCTGCCGCAGTTCCTGATCGAAGATGTAAGGTGGATGACTTAGGCTCCCCCCGGGGTCCGATGAACGTGGTGTCCTGCACCTCCAGGCATGCAGATCGGCAGCATGGCCCTCCTGCTGCACTGCCCGATGGAAGATGTAGGTGGAATGAGGCAAGCCTCCCCTCCCAGCTTCGATTAACGTGACGTCCTCAGCTGTAGGCCACTGAATTTATGCGCATCCAGGTGCGCAGATCAGCAGCACGACCCTCCAGCCGAACTGCCTGATGGAAGATACAGGCAGGATGAGTCAGACTTCCCCTGGGTCCGATGAACGTGGCGTCCAGCGCCATGGGAGTAGGCCACGGAATGTATGAGCCCCCCAGGCGTGCAGATCAGCAACATGGACCTCCTGTCGCACTACCTGATGATAGATATAGGTGAGATGGCCGAAATGGCTTCAGGATTATGCTGCCTCAGTATTCAGTGATGGGAGGTTTAATTAGAGCAGCCTCGTGTTTAAGAGAAGGGCTTTGAGCACCTGCACCTCTTTATTTACAAATTAAGCACTGCCCCCGCCCCGTCCAATGAACGTGGTGTCCAGTCTCCCTGGAAGAGTCATTGAGCTTTCAAGCGTAAATCCTGCTACCTGTAAACTGTTTTCTCATGACAGTCTATGCCTTTCGTTCTTAGGTTGTTGTGGTCTTTATTACAGGTAGGTCAGACTCATTCAACCTTTTGGATCAGGACCTGATGGATAAGGAAATGCTAACCTCTCCCATCTTCCAAAGGGAATTCCTCAGTGCTGTTCTTGATACTCTCCAGTTGTTTTCATGGATGTTAGAGTGTGAAGTTGAAGGCTAGAAGGACCATCCCGGACCCTCTATTTTAGATGCTCATGCAGCTTACACTTCCTCAGGTGCAGGTCACAGTGTTTCCAGTACATTTCCCATCATCACCTGAGCATCTCCAAAGGCCAGATGAACAGCAAATGAAACCACTTCTCTAACCTAGGCAACATTATCCGCCCTCAACAATGATCTGGATATCACCGCTTGAGACAGGTACTCCTGTGTAGGAGGGCTTGGTTCCAACCAGAGCCTACCATGCATTCACGGTCAAGGCTTGCGAAGTGTTGTCAATCATGACATTGACACCACAGCTAGGGAATGTAGGTGTCTGTTCTTTGGTAGCCAAAGTGACTCCCTTATTGTGTCCCTTGCTGTGTCAAACCCTGGACAAATACCCTTAGGTTTTCAATACCAGTCAGGACAACAGCACACAGGTCAAGTGATGTTACGATTAGAGACCTTTGGGTGCAGAGACTTGCTTACAGTGTCTGTAATTTTAATTTAATCCAAAAACGTCTCTCTGGAGCACAACTTCTTCAATTTTCACTAAATAGGAAAAATAAAAGAGAATTTCTGGGGCAGAGGTCAAATGATAGGGGCGGAGCAGCTGAATATTGAGTCAGGGGCATTGCCCTACAGTGTGTGTCTATCTTCTTTTTCAAGGTGACCCATCCAGAAAAGGCCACAGTCTCGAACCACATTGGTAAATACAATTTCAGGTTTAATTGCAGCATTCTCCATTTGGAATTTTATGTTTGTATGTCATTATTTTCTGTACCCAGGTTCAACTCATGTGCACAAAAAATGTGCTAGTCGAGACATTATTATATTGTTTGTTAGATCCCTTCTTTCTTGATAAGTGACAATTCAACCACTTGCTGCTTTAGGAGGTCCCTTGTTATAACTGGACCTTATTGCATAAAATGATTTTCCTCTTAAGAGAATTCCAAGTCCTGTAGATATGCTTCCTGGTGGTGAAGGTGGTTCCGTGCTAAATAAGGATACCTACTTAATATCTCATGCAGGTTATTGCAGTGTTTAGTTAGGTCATGGGATCTACATAGCATTCTTGGAGATCACCCTCAGTTGCAGCTGCTGCTTAAGAATGTAGATTCCGATTACCAAATCTCTTAACATGTTTCATTGTTGAATTTAGTAGCCAGGTTACTGATAACTAACTTTCCTTCCCTTGAGCTATTCTGACTGTAGAATAGAAGAAAAGTTGAATATGATTTAAGTTTCTGGAAAAAAATGTTGTTTGTGACATGTATTTAACTCTTCTTCAGCTCATCAAGAAACACCCCCTCTGTTGACCAACGTCCAACCTTACTATATGAAACTTTTTGATAAACCCTTTTCTGTATTGCTTTTTGAAGATAGTGTTTAGTAAAGTGGAAGCCTAGACGCCCTCGCAGGCTTGTTTGACATATACTGGTCCAACTAAAGGCAAATAACCATACTTACTTGAAATTCTTCACTCAATGCTTTATGTTATCCCACTGCAGCCACTGCTGACGTCTTGTGTTTCTTGCTGTTGGTAAAGTACTACAGCGTGAACAGTAACGCGTGAGTAGTAGGAAGGGATACCTTTAATCACCATATTAAAAGTGACAGTTATCCCGCCCCGGATATGACGTCATTTCCGGTGGCTGGGACTTCCGGTGTCCCTGAAAGCCCTCCCCGGAAGTGACGTGTGTGCATGGGGGTGTCAATTGGGATGGGCCCTCATGGTGTCACGTGTTAGCCCTGTGTCTGGGTCCTAGCCCCTGGGTTTTGGCCTATGAGATGTGTAAAAAGTATGACTTAGTGATGTGCACATGGTTTCAGAGCTTGAGAGGGACAGGTGTGGACATGTCAGACATTCATGCCCAAGTGGCTGTTAGGGTGCCTCTGCATAGGGCTGCAAAGTGGGAGGTCTGGTCAAACCTCCACACTGTTGGCTAATCCAAAAAAGTGGGAATGGTCAAATGCTGCTTTTGTTAGAGCCAGCCTATAAATTTAGAGAGGTAAATCTAAAACAGATGTGTGCCTACAGCCTTTCCCAGGGACACAGTGGGGTCTAAATTAGAAACTGGCCCAGTAATTAAAAGTTTGAAACACAACAGAGGATGAGGGGCATGGCAAATCTAAAACAGAGGTGGGCCTACATTCTTTCCCAGGGACACAGTGGGGTCTAAATTAGAAACTGACCCAGTAATTAAAAGTTGAAACACAACAGAGGTTGTTGTGGCATGTCTAATCTAAAACAGAGGTGGGCCTACATTCTTTCCAGGGGTGACAGAGGGGATTAAATTAGAAAACTGACCCAGTAATTAAAAGATGAAACACAACAAAGGCCAACTATTGCTAACCTATAACAGATGTCTATTTCCAGGTCCCACCAATCATAGAGCACAGGCATAATTACCCCGGTGAGCATGGTATAAGAACCCCCCACCTTCACAGACCTCTTTTTTTTCTGAACTACATACTGACATTTGTGGTAAGCAGGGCTGTATCAGGACATCATGGCTGGAAACATGAAGGGCAGAGCTCAGACTGGTGATGCTGAACATCTTCTACTTAAGGTCTGTAACAGTGTGGTGTGTGTATGTGTTTTACTAAAGTTTAACAATGACATTAGCCCCAACCTGTTTAACTATACATAGATATGTAAAATGCCTGCTTTTAAAAAATAAATAAAAACAAATACAAATTTAAAAGCTATTAGTGTATTTTTGAGATACTGTAATTACTTTATGGGTTGGTTTTGTTTAATTGGTACTTGTAGGGTCGTGGGTTATGTATTTGTATTTCTGCGGGGGCGCACTTATTTTGGGGATTGTGTTGGTACTGCTTGATTTGTACATGCTGGTTCTGGGGTTGTGTATCTGTAGGTATTTTTTAAAGTCTGCACTTGTTTTATGGGTCGGGGTTGTTTAATTAGTACTTGTGGGGGTTATGTGCTATGTATAGGCATGTATTTCAGCGCGAGCGCACTTGCGGTGTGGGGTGTATTTGGACTGCTTAATATGTACATGGTGGTTCTGGGGCTATGTATGGACATGTATTTTTGAGGGTATGCACTTATTTTAGGGGCTGATGGCCATGCTTAATTTGTACTTATGGGTTCTGGGGTTATGCATTTGTATGTAGTTTTTAAGGGCTGCACTTGTTTTGTGGAGTGGTGCCATGGTTTAAATTGTACTTGATGTTTCAGGGGTTGTGTATGGGCGTGTATTTTTGGGGGTCTGCACTTATTTTGGGGGCGGCGGGCCATGCTTAATTAGTACATGTGGTGTCTTGTGCTATGTCTGGGCCGGTATTTTTGTGGGGTTGCACTTATTTTGATGGCTGTATGGTGGGCTTATTGTGTACGTCATGGTTCAGGGGTTGTGTAGCTAATGGTATTAGTGGTGGGGCTGTATTTAATTTGTACAGGAATGTTATGGGGCTCTTTAGGTATTTTTTTATGTGTATTTTATGGTCTGGGCCAGTATTATATGCTCCCACAACTAATGGCCGCAATAGTGCGTTTAAGTGGTGAGCTTTTGGGGGTGGCATAGTTGTTAATTTTAGAGCTCAGCGCCATGAGTTCCGGGGTGCAGAGCTCTAAAATTAATAACTACGCTCCAAGGGGTCAACCATAGCTCTGGGGGCCCATGCTATGAACTTTTCGGCGCGGCTCTCAAGAGACCGCGAGGCCTCTTGAGAGCCGCGCCAAAATGTTCATAGCAAGGGTCCCCCAGAGCAGGCCTGAGCTCTGGGGCCCTCGTGATTAACTTAGCAAAACTGCTTCCAGAGACCTTTCACTAATGTTAAAATGCTCTCAGAGACCATGCGGACCCTGAGAGCATTTCAGCATTAGTAAATAATTACACCGGTCTCTGGGTGGGGACCATGTGGCCTACACGGGGTAAGGCGGCTCTCAGAAGCCGCTGGGGGTTCCCTAGCGGCTTCTGAGAGCCGCCTGGATGGTTTAAATACAGAGAATGCCATGTTTGTTTCAACGCGGCATTCTCTGTAATTAAACCATCCGATCGGCTCACCGAGGCCTCGGTGATCCGATCGCTTGCCGCCATGGTGCGGCATTTGTTTTAAAAAAAGAGGAGGATTAATGGCGCGTGGCCATGGTCTGTTGGGCCCTGACCACGCGCGCTAGGGCCCTAGGGGCCCATACACATATACATATAAAATAAAAAAAAAAATCAATAGCGTTTTGGTGGCCTTGGGATTGGGGATCCCAGGGTCCCTTATGTCAGCATTTAAAAAAAAAAAAAAAAAAAATACAAATATGAGGGCCCTGAGCACAGGGTTCAGAGACCACAGGTCTCCTTGGGGCCTGCTTTTTAAAAAAATAAAAAATAAAAATGTTGCAAGTGTGACAAGGGGTTTAGGAGACCCTGAAGTCTAGAACATTTTAAAAATAGAAAATCACATAAATTAAAAAAATAAAAGCTGTTGAAATAAATAAAAAATAATAATGATTAAAAAATAACTATCCCTGGTAGGGAGCCTCAGACCCCTCAAGTACCCCACACCACTCACCGTAGTTCAGGATGGCATTGGATCTGATTTTGTTGCCCTGAAAAACCCAGGACCTCACACATGTTGCATCCACATCCGGCCATTTTCTTTTTTTTTAAAACAAAGACTGTGTGGTGTTGGAATTGGCTCAGCTTGGAGTTTAGACTGAGCTCGGCCCCCACACTTGGTTCACAGCCTTGTTCAGCTAAGGTGAAAACCAGGCATGGCTCCTAGGATCCAGTTTCCTGGCTATGTCTTATAGAGACAATCTTAGAGCTCGTATTATGCAAGAGCGCCACCATGTGGAATTTGTTTATTAAACCGTGTATAGTTTTTGAGAAAAGTTTTACAGTTGTCAATATGTATTTATACTTACAGAACATAGGGATTCAACAATTTGAATCTTGATATATATATGGATATATATATATATTTTTTTAAAATTATTTATTTATTTATTTTTTGTATTATTTTTTATTTATTTTTTTATTTTTGTTTCTCAAATTTAAAAAAAAAAAAAAAATTCAACACTCGGTGTGCTTTTATGAAGGGTTCTGCCCTAGAAGATGAATTGTGGGGTGCTTAAAGGTAAATCTGTCTCTCTTGTACACAGGACTGTCAAGAGTCTGGGGAACCCCATTTGGAAATGGAGACCGTGCAGCAAGGTGAGTTACAGGCCCTAGGTCGTTCTGAACGATGTTGTCAGGAATGTTATTTTTATTTTACTGCTAATGGGAACCCATGTGTTTGCATAGGTTATGATGCCGAACTCAGGTGTGCGCTTGCCTCTCTCCAACAAATCCTTCATGTTCAAGATGGGTCAAACACCTTGTCACAGGATAACGTTTCTGCAGGTAAATATTAGGGTTCTTTTTGTAACCCCCTCTGAAAACCTAACAAGCCCTACAATCAGACCTATATTTGGTCATCTTAGTGAGTTCGTATAGTCTATGTATTATCTTGTATGTGTAACATAATTTTTTATGTTTTTTATCCCGAGGGGTCCCTATGGATGAAGAGATCCGGAATTTGGATGCAAAGCTTAAAAGCCAGCCCCGTAAAAGGAAGTCACCTGGTTTTAAGGACGGCCCGCCCATTAAGAAGGGCCCCTCAAGCCGAAAAACCAAAGGTGATTTTTTAGAAAATGTAGAGTCTGATGTATACTGTCCTTAGTGTGTCTAAACGTCTTTCACACCCACCGGTATAGCAGCTATAACTAACCCTAATATGTATTTTGCTATCTTTACATCCTAGAATCATCACCCCAGAGCTCCGGAGACGCCGGCCCTCAGCCTAAGCAGCGGATGTCGTCTTTAAAGGTCTTCACTGGGACTGCTCAAAACCCCACCGCGTCATCGGTACACGTGAACCAACCCGAACATCAAGACCCACCCTGCAACCTCTCTACAGCCACCGATCATGGTCCAGGTACAACTCTTAACGGCACCACACCAACCGTCATAAAGGGAATGCCTAGTACAGCGAACACTTCTGCAACAACTATCCCGGGGATGGGGCATGGACAAACGGACATTATCGCTCGTACAACACCAAACGCCCAACTGTTTGTACCGTGTGAGGTCTCTGGAGGGTCCCCAAAACAGTGCAGCAGTCCTAAAATAAATCGGTTGTCCTTAAAGAGTCGTAGGAAGAAGTTCCAGACCCCTGAGCTGCAATCTGGACCTTTAGACCTGTCTTTTAAAAATGTTGTTAAGGTACAACCGGTTCCCCCTAGGGCCCAGAGTTCTAATACCGGGGTGTCTGGCCACACCCTAACCCCTACAGGGTGTACAACTATCCCCTCTGTGTTATATGACCCCTCCTTGGAAAATGATCACCCTGCAGAGGATCCCTACTCCCACTGTATAGAACTTCTTAAGGCTCTAGCTGGTATTACCCAAAGTTCTGAAGCCCCGGCATCCCCATGTGATACTTCTAAGATGATCCCCTCAGGGTTACAATCAGTAGGGTCTCAATCAGTAGCACCCAGCCACAACACTGCCTCTACATCAGCGGCCATCCGTTATTGCGATAAACATTTAAACTCCCCATGTTTGATGTCCCCCGATACACCCCCGGGGGCATACGACCCCACCAGTCCTTCGCCAAGTGCCCGTGCGCAGTGGTCTTCACCATCCTCATCAATATACCCCGACAGCAGTATAGGGTGTAGCGGAACGCAAAATCAGAGTTTTGGAACACCCTCGAGCGATGATCAGGACTCTCAAACTCCTGGGTGTTCACACTGGAACCCTGTTTTTACGTCCCGCTCTGGTCCAGCAACAGTGAGTGGTGGTGATAACGCCAGCCATTGTCCTATAACCGGGGTGGCTCAGGGAGTTGGCAATCATACCTCTAATGTCATAAGTACGGGCCTTGAAACCACCCTTTCAAACCGTGCTAGAGTTCTAGACAGCTACATTAAAGAAATCCATCAGTCGTTCAGCCAATTAAAATGCCAGCTCCGTCTAAAAACTTTAAAACTGTGTAAGAACGGCGGTAATATAGCGGCATCCAGAGCTAGCATAAAGGCTTTAAAACAGCTGATGGCTCGGTGTAGAAACACAATGGCCCAAACTTGCGCTTCAACAGTTATAGCCATGGGTAACATACCATCATGACTAGGCGCGCGTACATACACGGGGAATGTTAGAGGTACCTTTACCAGTACAATGGGCCATAGGTCTAAATATGAAAAGAAGCCACAGCACCTACTTAGTAGAGCTCTAAGAGTTTTACGCGCGTTCAATAGTCAGAGGTCATGTCAACCCCCAAAACCAACACCCATGAGACCTCAAAATATAGAGTTAGGAGGTGCTGATGGTCTTTACAGGTCCTCTGGGGGTGACGGTCCGAGCCGTCTCAGCCTTAAGCAGTCTGAAGGAGCCCCATCCGAAGTCGGTGTAGGGTCAGTGTCACCATTTGTAAACAACACAAATATTGTTCAGATCGGCGGGGGACAGTTACCAAAAACCAGATGGGCCCATAAGAAGCCAAAGTGGCTTGGTAGCTCTAGAAAACGCAAGGTTGTAATAAAAAAGTTAAAGAAAGCCAGACTCTGCGTTACCAGAAGGTCTAAAAACACATCTACATCTAACCATACCCCTGTGAGCTCTCCAACAACCAGTAATTCTCAAACTGAGGCTTCAGAACCAGTATTTATGGAAAGTGTGAGACGGTATAGTCGAGTTGTAGAGCGGTTTAACGCTACAGAGCACTATGAGGAGTTTAGGTTTGTTAACCTAGATCGCCTACACTCCTCAGATCATGGCATTATAGCTATACATCAGGCTGTGCAAGCGCTAATCGAACGATTGTTACACGATGTGGGTCCTAATGATTTCTTTCAGATGCGTTTTCAGGGACAGAGTCTCAATAGTCCCCTGTTCACCAGACGGTCATCTCGGGATGTGTTTGACGCTGTAACGTTTTTAGAAAACCTATCTAAACTTTTACGGAGCAAGGCAGAATTATTGGCGTACGGGTCCTTTAGAATCATCGCCCTCGTTGTTAGGGGTCGCGAGGGTGGTGCTTCCAGAGCCTTAAAGAGCGTTATGTACAGTAAAATCATTGGCAAGAAATCTCGGTGGTTGCTCGATTTTAATACCGGCGCTACCAACATGTGTCTGGCCGCAAGCATTGCGGGCTTATTGATGGACCGCTCTACCCCAGACGCCGTCATTATGTCGATGGCTGTAGCGGCACATGAGGCACCTAAGATACCGACTGACAAAATGGTCGGTTTTGGGGATCTGGGCCTTTTTGAGAATCACTTTGCCGTGACGGTTAAAGTTCTATAACATGCCGGTTCTTGGAAGTACTTCACTACCAATGAAGGTGTGAAAAACAAGACCGTGTATGTGTTGCATCATGAAAACCACTTTTACGGTGTCTTGAACCTGAAGGGTTTTCTAGGGGCCAAGTATGTGTGCGAGCATTGCGATCATATATACAACAATCGGACCAAACACCAGTGTGAATTTCACTGTAAAATGTGTCAAAGGGACGGTTGTGTCAATGACAATGCTCAGAAAGTGAACTGCACAAAGTGTAAGCTGTTTTGTCGGTCGCAAGACTGCTTAATCACGCACATCGGCCTGGCCCAATGTGTTCTTAAAGCCGACTGTGGGGCATGCGGTCGCTATAAACCTGTCGACCACGAATGTAAAGGCATGGAATGCCCTAGGTGTACCGCTGCTTTTATAGCCGGAACAACACATGAGTGTTACATGCTCAGAAGCCACTACCAGAAAAAAACAGAAGACTATATCGTATTTGATATAGAGTGTACGCAAGAGACGGGTGTGCACCAGCCAAACTATATTTACGCCCACCATCTAACAGGTGATGAGAGCTGGGAGTTTGAAAGACGGTCATGCGTGAATGATTTCCTCATCACGTTCATGCAACCTCGATACCAGGATTATACATTTCTGGCTCACAACTCCAAAGCATATGACTCATTCTTCATTATCCGTGACCTGATACATGAAAAGTTGCCCATTAGTCTCATAACCCAAGGTTCCAAACTAATGCTGCTTAAGGTTGTACCTTTTGACATTAGGTTCATAGACACCTTGAATTTTCTGCCCATGAAGTTGAGCAAACTGCCAAAAGCCTTTGGGTTTGAAGGCTGTAAAGGTTATTTCCCTCACTTTTTTAACACCTGGGCTAATCAGAATTACAGCGGCCCTATGCCTCCGCCCGACAGTTATGGTTGCGAGTACATGATGCCCTCTGAAAAAGAGAGTTTTCTACAGTGGTACGATGAAAACCGTGAAAAATGGTTTCATTTTCAAACTGAATTGAAAGCATACTGTCAGGCGGATGTTATGATATTGCGAAAAGCATGCAACCTTTTCAGAGATATTGTGGTGGCGATGACAAAGCGGGTCCTGTTTGTTGAAACCGAATCACTCAAGAGTAAAAAAAAAATAACTGTATACCTGGACCCATTTCAAAACATTACTCTGGCTTCAATGTGCATGTCTATTTATAAACACATGTTTTTATTGCCTGAAACTATCGCCTTAGTACCACCTGACCTCTATAACGGCAAGCAGAAACGTTACTCCACCCCCTCTATTCAGTGGCTCATGTACGTCTCTGCGAGTGAGAGTATCTTCATTCAGTACGCTCTGCAGGGCGGCAAATACCGGCTGGGCCGCTACTATCTAGACGGGTATGCATTAATTAACGGTGTACCAACGGCCTTTGAGTTCAACGGGTGTTTTTACCATGGCTGCCCTCAGTGTTACAAGCCCCATGAGTTTAATAGACTGCAGGGAACCACGTTTGAACATCTGCACCGCAGGACTATGGCGAAGGCGCAGTATATTGAGAGTTGTGGGTTTGTTTTGAGAACTCTATGGGAACATGACTGGGTAACTGAGCTATCGAAAGATGGTGAACTGAGCACTTTTATTAAGAGCCAGCAGTTACCTTCACCGCTGGAACCCCGTGACGCCTTATTCGGTGGTCGTACAAACGCCATTCAATTGTACCGTGTAGCTGGCCCTGGTGAGAAAATACATTACTACGACTTCACAAGTCTGTATCCGTTTGTGAACAAGGTGAAGTTGTACCCTATGGGCCATCCTACCATCATATACCAGAACTTTAAACCTCTCAAAGAGTACTTTGGAATCATTAAGTGTCAGATTCACCCACCGCGGAAACTTTACTTTCCGGTGCTCCCTTATAGAGTCGAGGGTAAGCTAATGTTCCCCCTATGCCATACCTGCGCTGAAAGTAAACAGCTTAGCGAATGTCTGCATAGTGATGAGCAGAGGGTGCTGGAAGGGACATGGTGTACCATCGAGGTGCAGACGGCCCTAGAGAAAGGGTATCGCCTAGGTAAAATCCTGGAAGTCTGGCACAACAACCCAGCTCTTTTCTGAGTACATCAACTTGTTTCTCAGAGACAAGCAGGAGGCCTCGGGGTATCCAGAATGGTGTGTCGATGAGCCCTCAAAGAAAAAGTATATCGCTGATTACAAAGCTCGCGAGGGTATTAAACTGAGACCTGCGTTCATTAAGGTTAACCCCGCCCGCCGTCAGCTAGCTAAGCTCTGTCTCAATTCCTTGTGGGGTAAGTTCGCACAACGTACCAATTTGTCAAACACATCCATCGTCACAGATCCAGATGAGCTTTTTAAGTACATATTCACACCGGTTTATGACATATCCAGTTGTGAATTTATTGACGACGAGACGGCCGTTCTATGCTGGAAATACGCCAAAGAGTACCCCACAACGTGTAACAATATAAACATCTTTATAGCCTGCTTCACAACCGCTCACGCCAGGCTAGAGCTTTACAGGTTGCTGGACAAGCTTCAGGAACGGTGTTTGTACCATGACACTGACTCGGTTATCTTTGTGAGTAAAGAGGGTGATGAAGATCCTCCGCTGGGTGATTATCTAGGGGATTTGACCAGCGAGCTCGAAAAGGGGGAGTATATACAGGAATTTACCTCCTCAGGCCCTAAGACGTACAGTTATAAGACCTCAAACAACAAGGTTTGCATGAAAGTCAAAGGTATCACTTTAAACGTCAACAATACGATTAAAATAAACTTTGACAGTCTGAAGGGCCTGGTGCACGAATACTCCGCCTCGAGCGATCACAAAAATAGCAAAGCCATTGTTGTAAACCACCCGAGCATTGTCAGGTCCAAGAAAAAATGGGAAATTACAACCCAACCTATGTATAAAACCTTAAGAGTAGTGTTTGACAAACGGGTCCTCACATCGGACTACAAAACACTGCCTTACGGTTACTAAAAGACATTAGAGGCTCGAACTCCACCCAGACATGGACACTAGACTACAACACCCATTCTCCTGCGTTTTAGCAGGTCCCTCCAATAGCGGTAAAAGTTTTTTTATAAAGAAACTGCTAGAAAATGCTCCCGGTGTTTTATCTCAGACCCCAAACAACATTGTGTGGCTTTATTCATGCTGGCAGGATCTTTACACGGAGCTCACCCTAAAGTTCCCCCACATTCGGTTTATAGAGGGTATCCCTGATAATCTCAACGACGATGATTTTCTACCAAAACAACTTGTAAACATGGTCGTGGTGGATGACCTCATGCGTGAAGGCGGGGACCACCCCGAGATTGAGCGGGCTTTTACGCAATATTCACACCACCGTAATCTGAGCATATGCTATATAGTGCAGAACCTGTTTTACAAGGGCAAGAGCAGCCGATCCATAACTCTCAACGCCTCATACCTGGTCTTATTTAAAAACCCCAGAGACAAACTTCAGATCTCAATTATAGCTAAACAAATGTACCCCGGAAACACCCCGTTTTTCATGGAGGCCTTTAACGATGCTACAGCAAAACCCCATGGTTACTTACTGGTGGATTTGAAACCCAACACTCTTGAAGACTATAGACTACGAGCCGGCATACTACCACCTGACTTCCCAGTCGCCTACACGCCTAAAACAATGCCCAAAACCTATAAAAAGAACAAGTAAAAAGATGTTTATAACATTTACAGTCTAAACCTTGTAATATAAGGACCCCACAATGTCTGCGAGGTTGCGGCGTAATTTAGGCCTTCTAAAAATGTTGATCACAGCCAGCCCCTCTAAAAGAAAAGCAATCCTTTGCGCTGCCTCGGACGACTTAGTGGCCGCCATTTTAGAAATAGCCCTAAACACCCTAAAAGGTAATGTCCCGATATCAACGAGCCAGTTCCGCGTTCTGAAGAGGAAGCACCACATTATTAAGAAGCTCAGCAATAAGAGGGCGTCGCTCCTTTCCAAAAGAAAACTGTTCAAACAGTCAGGAGGCTTTATAGGGTCGCTGTTAGGTATAGCTATACCCCTAATCACAAGGTTACTGTCGAGGTCCTGATGGAGCACACCCACAAAATGTACCTCGTACCACGGCAACAACTGGAACATCTTGGCCCTTCTAACACGGATGTCTGGGACATACGCAAAAACGAAACGCAGCGTCTCGATGCTGAAATCAAAGCCATTTTGAACCGAACTGATTTAAAACCCCACGACAAAGCAGGGCTTTACTCAGGAGCCCTTCAAAACTTTCTACAATACTACAAGCAGCTAACCTCTGAAAAAAACAAACTGACGCTGTATACCCCAGATGCTGAACACCAGCCAGGACCCTCTACGGCGTCTCAAGACATAGGCCCCACAACCACAACGGATGCCTTTGTCTTAGACCTTTTAAAAAATATCAGTCAGAAATATAGAGGGGCTGCTCAAATGTTGCTCAGTAAAATGACTACTACTAAAGATTTGACCACCTGGAACGACCGGGGTGAATTTGTTTACAAAGGGCAGCCGATTGCTGGTTCCCATATGTATGATCTGGTCCGGGGTCTCACACACGGTAAAACCCTATCGACACAAGACGCTCCTAGAGGCTGGGAGCAGTTCCTAAGTGCAGCTGCGGAACTCAACATTCCCTCCACGATTATCGGTAATGCAGAGAATCGCCGTAAGCTTGAAAGATTAAAAGATCCGGCCCCAGCTGTTTTTACAAGGAGCCCTGCTATATCGACGTCACCTTTCTTTCCACAACTAACACCCGTTCGGAACAGTGCTGCTCTTCCTATGGAGCCTAAAAAGAGACTATCCAAATTGAACACCTGGCTACCGCTCTAATTTTGCACACCTGTACAGTTTTTGTTAAAAGTTTTTACGGTTCGAAAAATTGTGCTTCATTTTATATGTTTAACCTTGTAAATGTTAGTGTTGAAACATGCTTGTAATAAACACTTTTAAATTTTCATCAGTAGTCTGCCATCTTTTTGTTTATAAATGCTTTGAAAATGTGCGCAGTGTGACTTAAAAAAAAAAATGCCAAGGATGAAAGCTTGTTTAAGATGTTTTTTATTTTAGGCACACATAAGTACAAATAACAGCTTTACAGTACCTTACACTTTTGACAAAGACCATATTCTGCTTTAACAACGTGCGACATTGTCCTGGAGTTTTCATTCACATATTTCATAACAACATCATCGTTGTTTACTAGATCGTCTGAGTACAGATTAAAAAAAATTCTAAACGTTATACCTTCAGACATTTTACTAATAAAGTATATACAATGTTCCCCACATGTGATGGCCATAGGATCCTGTACCCGAAGTTTATTATACACAACAGTGGGTGATGCTTTTTTTACATATTTGAATATCGGCTTTGTATAAATACTATGCTCAGGGAATTCAGCTAAACTATCAAACACTATAACCTTGTCCACATCCAGAAACAGAGCCGCCCAATGTGCACCACCCCTGTAATGGGGATCGGTGTTAAAGACGAGGGTGCGGGGCCTTTCTGGACCTATCTTTTCAGGTAGTCCATCGCTAGGGTATACCCCTAGAAAGTATTTCTTAGCATGTTTATGTCTACTTAAGAAGTCCCGTATCTCCGTAGTGTCCATTTTATATATTTTACAAAAATTAAAAATTTTATTTTTTATTTTACACTCTTTCAATGGTAGTCAAACATAAGCTGACGGGCGTGGTTGACCTGGATAACGCTGTCGAATACCGAGAACACAACCATGTTCACATTGGCCGCCAGCGCCTGTGTAAAACGTATTTCCGCTTTTAGATTTCCGTTTTTGATCAGGTTGTAATGGTCGCCGTCTTCCATGTCCGGCGTCAGGTCGAACGCAAACAGAGTGTAGCCGGCAGCATACCCTTCTCTTGAAACAACTACTCCAGAGTCCCTCAGCTGTTTCCCCGTTATCGAGACCAGTCCTAGATATTCCCGGACAAAATTTGATGTTCCAAAATTCGGCGTGAAAGGTTTTGCGGGGATCACGGCCCCCTCGTGAACCAGAGCAGCATAGTTGATATCATAGTGTTTGAAGTTGAAAGGGTTTGAGTTGTAGACGCCACTAAAAGCGGTATTGTCCACAAACCCTATGATGATGAGTTTCGGTAATTGCCCCAGAAATAGATTCTGCTGCTGCGTTAATCGGGTTCCGGCGGGGATGCTGAATATCTTCAGAGCAACTCTTTCAATGGCATACTTGGCGTTCGATAATTGTAAAGCTTCAGCATGGGCCAGTCTGACACTTGGGGACACTTTCACTCTCTTTACAAACAGGCTCGCTGACAATATAACCCGTTTATACTGCTCTGCATCACCGCTGATGAGACAGAAAGCGTCTTTGTTACGATTGAGTTTGATCTTAAGATCGATACCGTTGACTAACAGTTTGTCTTGGAAGAAAAGGTCTGAATGTACGCGTCCCAGGAGGTCAAAATGCCTACTGCCGGCGACGAAGCGGGCTCTTTTTTTAAATCCCTCATTGTCCCCGTCCAAAGCCGTGTTCTCCAAATGCGCTTCGGTATCTCGGTAGAAGAGCCCCGCTGAAAGATGTGTGTCCAGCGCATCGCGACTATAATTTAGAATACTCTCTATGTATGCCCTGTAGGCATACATGTTATCACTCTGTGTGACAAGGCGATCGCCTAGGTTAATGTCCACTTGATTAAACATGGTTGCGATGGGATAGGCTATCGGGGCCACTCTAGCATCATCCTCGATGTTGTCACCGTTCGCTTTGGTTATTTTACAGACGAGGTGCAGTAGAGTGTTGTTGAGATCAAGGTACATATCCGTGGACCCCGACACATAAAACTCTATCGGTGCAAGGGGTGTCAGAGCGGCCATCGGTGACACTTCCATGAAAAAACTGTTTTCAATGCTAGTCTGTGTGGGTTTGAGAGAAAACAGATCTAACTCAGATTTGGCGCATTCACCCGATGCACAGTGTACGAAGGCCATGATCGATGTTTTAAAAAATATTCACACTAGAACGAGTTCTCTTCTTCCTGGTCGATCTCTTCCGTCTTACGGCTCTTCTTTTGTGAGGGCCTTTTGAAGTAGTCCGGCGCTTCTTATAGGGCCTTGGTGGACCCCTACGCCTCGAAGCCCTGCGCTTCCTTTTAACACCACCATGCGCTTTATACAGCAACCCCGCTCCTTCTTGGGGCTGTCTATTCATGCGTTCGGCTACCGCAGACGTTACACTACCCACGACATCCTGGGCGATGTTTGTAGCAGCCGCTTTAACATGAGGTTTTGCAATTTCGAACCCTCTTCTCAAAAAGGGCATGGCCCTCCTAAACATGCTCCGGAAGAAACCACCCAATCCCGCCCCATACATAACCGGAGCCCCTTGAAAGTAGGGCTGGGGGCCTCCATACCCCGCCTGAACTCTATAATAGTCCCTGTACATAGAGGGATCCCCGTAGGTTTTCATGATGACCATTGCAGCTGTCTAATAGTCACCTTCGCGCCGTGGCCTTAAATGAAGCTTGACAATAACTTTCCCGTATTTAAAGGCAACCGGCTCCGACTGATCGTTGTACACCATGATGGTTATAGTGTCAAAATGGTTTTTAGAAATTGCAACATAGTCGAGTTTGTGATGTTGTATATTAACCATTGTGTTATTTTCGCCCTGCACAGGGACCCACCTCAACAAAGGTGAATAACTGTCCCCGACCCTCTGCGGCTCTACAATATCGCTATAAACGTAGAGTGTATAAAATCCTCCGTTAATATCGGGACATGTAGGGTCTGGATCCACCTGCCTTTGTTGATGTTGTACGGTCCCTAAAACCCGCTGTAATTTACCACTACATTTAAACACAGTACTGAGCTCTGGGGCTTTAAGAAACAATTTTCTTCTAACGTAATCCAATACCAGATATATATTCGCATACGTCTCGATGCTGCCTATAGTTTTGTTGATGGCCTCGACTACCGCCGCTACGGTGGGGTAATAGCCGTGTGGGAAAGACAGGTGATAGGTCAGGGTATCCTGAGGGCGCTTTATATGAAATTTAACATCGGCCTTTGTAAAGGTATTCCAAGTTCTAGGGTACTGTATTTCCGTTAGTGCCACCTCCCACGGGCCTTTCAAATCCACTGGTTTTGCAAGTTTCACTGTATAACTCGAAATCTGATTGTCTGGGAACATGTCCTTCGAAGCATTGGATGGCAGCGTGATATAAAAAGGGGAGTTCTCCATCATGGCGCTTACAGCTTGACCTCACACACCGTGCAATGAGCTGGCCAGGACCCAACTGTTAAATTTCTCGGGCCACCCACGCCATTTGACCAACGCCTGTCTCCGGGCACCGCTCCCTTTCCTTTTCAGAACCTTTTCAACCCTGTACACCCTGTTCGGATCGTAGGGCACCTTTTGCAACTCTTCGGTGTAAAACACACCCGCTACCTCTTCCCCAGCGTAGTCTTTTAACCTGTAAATATATATCCCTTCTTTAAGCTGCACACTTTCCACTATGAATATCTCATCGCTGAATGTTTGCTGGTAGCCTTTGGTGAAGACCCCCTTCAACTTTGAAACCCTGACATGATCCCCTTCTTTTAAATTCGGTTTCTTGACCTTCGGCGTGAGACGCCCACCGTACACCGTTCTCCACACCGTTAACGAATTATCCCTTGTTACCTTAACAGGGGCCATTTTGATTGTCCTGTGGTAGGTGGCGTTATAAACATCTATAAAAGCCTTTAGAACATCCACGTATCTGTAGGTGTTGTTGGCGGTGAAATATCGCCACATCTTCGACTTTAAAGTACGGTTAAAACGCTCTACAACAGCAGCCTTTACCTCTGTGTGCGTTACAAAATGTTGAACAGCGTGCAGGTCTAATAATTTTTGGAAATGTTTGTTTAAAAATTCCTTTCCGGCGTATGTTTGTAGTTTCTGGGGCACACGCCCGCTAGCGAAGATGTCTTTAAAAGCAGCTGTAACGCTGGTACCACTTTTATCGTTTAATGCCTCTGCATAGGCGTACTTGGACAAGACATCTATGACGGTTAATATATACATGGCGCCATCGTTATGTTTTGCTAGATCTTGAAGACTGATTATGTCGGCCTGCCACTGATAATCGAGCTGTGCGTTAACAACGGTGGCCCTCCTTTTAAAGCGTCTCCTGGCAGGTTTGTGCAGCGAATAAGCCTCTTCCCCAGCTAACCAAGTCTTCACACTGGCACGTTTTACAGATTCATTTTCAGCTCGAGCCCTTCTAAATAGAGCTTCGGAGCCTCCGAAACTTCCAACCCCATGTTTATCGTAATAAAGCTTCCTGAAATCTGCATCCGTCATGTTGTCTCCCACCAACACCACGAAATGAAAGACGCTTGTTTTATGTAAGGTCATTTTATTAAACATGAAAAACATAAAAGTGCGGCTGGGCTACACAACCAACGTGTATTTGACATTTTGTGCTACATAGCTTATAGATGTCATAACGCTGGACCGTTGTGGTCTTTTTACAATCGTATACATAGTACAACACCCACTACACATGTTACTCAGAGCATGTCCTTTTACAAACCCTAAGCACCACAAACTTTGATATTTTTATAGCTATACTCTCAATAGCTCTAGACATGACTTCCCGCTCCCCACGCCTATAACTCTGAACACTCAGGATACTGACAGAATTCAACAGATCATACAGTTCTAGCCAGGACCATTCAGAACCTTTATTTGTGAGATAATCTTCAGTCATGTTCTCCAAAGCCTCGTGTATCCCCGTCTCAGGTGAAAGTCTTAACTCTCGATTGTGATCTTTGTCCGAGGTCTGGCATTTAACAGAGGCGTTTAGCCGCCCATTGATACACCACTTGGCGATACACACATGACTGCTACATTGCAACAAAGCCGAAGGTTCCGAAATGTTCAGATACCGAAGAGTCACAGGATGTATTTCAGCTATTCTTTCTTTAACCAGCACAAAAATCAATCTCCCGATACAGATGTAGCCCGGTTGTAACTCATAGACATCTTGCATCTCGATACCCGGATTCCCCGCCTAGAAGTGAGTAAGTATGGAGTGTTAAGTAACACATTTATGGTCTACTTTTTTTTTTTTTTTTAAATTTATTTATTTATTTAATTTTTTTTAAACAGCTTTCGTGGGGCTAAAGACATCATTCTTCTGTTTTTATAATAAATGTCACACATTCGTCTTTTTATAACCCGTTCTAACATACTTATGTCAAAGTGGGGACACATCCCATGCATGCGGTCGAGTTTTGAGCAGGGCTCAGCAGCGTATCGGATCTCATTGACAGCCGCAGCCAAGACCTTAATCATATCACTGTGGACACCTTTCTTCACAGCAGACAGCCCATACACAACCCTTAACAACTTATATACCCGGTAAGGGTCTATCCGACTACAAATGTGGCGAATTATTCTTGCTGTGTATGTATCGTATAAACATTCATGAGCCTCCTGTTGAGGCTCATTAATTTTATGCCCGTAACAAAGATCATAATAATCCCGTTTAACACATGTGTTCACAGCGGCCGCTGCAAAACCTTTAACGAGCCATATGGTGGCCCAGGGTACGCCCGGAGCTTCCTTTTCAAAATCGCTGCTAGTGTAGGTGCAGACACATTTCTTACGAGGCTCTTTGTTCTGGCTTGTAATACTTCCAGACTGTCTGGAACAGCATAAGCAGTAAAAATTTACGGCGTTAACCTTTGGAGTTGACCCTTCTAGAGGCTCTCTTTCTTCAGCTACGTTCTAGGGTTCAAACAGAAAGCACAAGGCACATTATTAGTTAAATGTATGACATTAGAGTATACAGACATAAAAAATAAAAATTAAAAAATTAAAAAAAAACCTGTCATTACCAACCTCCATATTCGCATCACACTCAGAGGCTCCTCTGAAATCCTGGGAGTCGCAGAGGTCCATTGGGGCCGAAACATCGCCGGAGCTTACACCTGATGGCTGTACAATAACGGCCTCTGACTCGGGGTCCTCCTGGACGCCCATGTCTTCATAGATGGGCGAATTCGGTGGTGCTACACATTCTTCAACATCTTCAATGTCTATGAAGTTAGATGCAACACTTAATTCATCTTTCGAGGCATGGCTGTCGCTGTCGGCCCCCTTAATAGGGGATATCTAGGTCGACACATCCTTGAGGTTGAGCTTTTCAAGCCGGTAGCAAAGTTCCTCTTCAAAACCGGTAACATCGGTATCTTGGGTGGCAGGGACACCCTGTTGTGCATTCTCATCCATCGTAAGAGGGGCTAGGGTCCGGTAATATCTACCAATAGTGTTCAGGGCCCCTGAGGAGGTGGCTTTTCTTGCGATCGGATTGTATCTCTTCATGGCACCTTGCCAAACTGTTTCAGCCCTGGTTCGCGGTTTGACAGCCGGTTCTAACCAGCTCCTTATATGCAACATTTAAAAAAAAAGGGGGGCTAACACGTGACACCATGAGGGCCCATCCCAATTGACACCCCCATGCACACACGTCACTTCCGGGGAGGGCTTTCAGGGACACCGGAAGTCCCAACCACCGGAAATGACATCATATCCGGGGCGGGATAACTGTCACTTTTAATATGGTGATTAAAGGTATCCCTTCCTACTACTCGCGTGCACTCATGGCACAAACACACTGCTGCTGAGCGCCTTGTTGAGCTTCGATCTGGCTTCTTGTAATAGCAGCTTAATCACTCCAGGGCAGTTTGGCAGTGCATGCTGCAGTTTACCAAGCCTTTCTCACTATTCACTAGAAGCTTCTCATTGGACCACATCTGCTCCTGCGCGCAACTGTAATCAGAACGGAAGATTGTTCCCCGTGGCCCGTAGTTTATCACGTCAAGAAATCCAAGCCCATTTGAGGTTTATGTTCGTTTGTTGTGTATCCACCGTGCTATAAATTGTTAAAACTTCGGGGAAAACAAACAGGGGACGTACTCGTATATGAAATGGTAGAATTTGAGTGTAGCGATTGTGAAGAAACTTCTCAAGCAATCATACCAGATGTAGTTATGACTACTTTCATTTTTATGTCCCTTTAACGGAAATAAAAATAGCATTGAAAAAGAATGAGAACAGTGAATGTGTATGGTGTTAGAAATAAGGTGTATTAAAAGGATTACGGTCAGAGTTTGTGTAAGATTTACTTTTAGGTTTAGGGTTACATTTTGGGATGATTGTGACTGGGATTTTTCTTTGTTAAGGAGTCAGGATAGACTGTTTCCTCTATTTTCTTCTATCTCTCTCTCTTTCTCTCCTGCAATAAGGACAATAAGGACTTGAACTAAAGAATACAATAAATATTTATTGCGGCTCAAAATAGCCATAAAAGAACAAAGACATGAAAACAGTCAAACAATGAATCATCAGTTATATCCACCATTCCATAGCAGCTTCAAAACAAACCATATAATTAAAAACATGGAAGAATAAAATCAAGATTGTCTATAAAACCCATACATGAAAATATAAAAGATTCACTAAGCAAACAATCAAATGAGACCTCAAACCATCAAATAGACATCATCTGCAACCCAAGTCCCTACATCGACATCAGGAACCTTGCAACAGCAAAAATGACAATTTGTATGGTGTTGCTTCTTAAAGTTCTATATCCTGTCCTGTAGTCTCTGACCCCCAAAATACGACATGCTGGTAAAATCCACTTCTTCCTTTGAGCCTGATAAGGTGGTCAAAAGAAAACTACATACTCAGGCATTTCTTCAAATTACGGACACAAGGGCAGGTACTAATTGGATCAAGGTTGCCATGATTCCATGTAGCCGTACAGGAGCGGATGGGCAGGATCCCAATATGGAATTTAATGTATAGGAACTTCGCATAAGGTGGTTCAATGTCGTCCAAAAATGGCTCCAACCTCTAGTCGCTTTTGAACTCCAGGAATGAGATAGTAAAGGGACCCAAGCTACGGGCGCCCAAGATAAGATGGTCAACAAAATGAGAATAGGCCCCATTTAATTCCTGCATCGGGATTGCGACGGCATCCAGTGGAGTAGACCATACGTTCTCAAACACAGTCTGCTGCAGTCTGTCCCTAACCATCCTGAGCCAGGAGGTCTTAGTAGCCCTAGCTTGTCCCATTACTTCTTCTAAGGCCCTACAAAAGGGAATAAGCTCAAGGACTGTCCAAAACCGCCACCAATAGAACAACGGTTTCAGGGCAGCTACATGCCTGAGGGCATGATCTAGCCTCAGAGGGCACAACGGAGTACTTGATGGAAGGTTATTTAGACCCCTAATGAACTAGTTCTCTACTTGCTCAGGGGCCCTTTCGTCAAGATGGCTCCATAATTCTCTCCATATAGAGAGGCCCCAAGTGGCTGGTCGCTATAGACCTCAGTGGCTGGGGAAATTGGATGAAGAGAAGAGCTACGCTGGACCCTCAAGATTCCCCCGTAATGTTGCTCAAAGTTGAGCCTACGCTTCTAAATGTGCTAAGTGCAGTCAAAATGTTCAGAGAGGGTGACTCCCAGGTAGCCAAACACTCTGACACTCTCCAAGATCTCACAATTAAGCGTTGGGTTTGGGCGTCATGTTTGACAGGGGTTGAATACAAGACATTTAGGGGGTCATTCTGGCGGTAAAAACCGCCAGGGCCAACGACCGCGGGAGCACCGCCAACAGGCTGGCGGTGCTCCCATGGGCATTCTGACCGCGCAGGTACAGCCGCGGTCAGAAATGGAAAACCGGCGGTGCACCACCGGTTTCCCGCTGCCCTGGGGAATCCTCCATGGCGGCGCAGCTTGCTGCGCCGCCATGGGGATTCCGAGCCCCATACCGCCATCCTGTTCCTGGCTGTTTTGGCCGCCAGGAAGAGGATGGCGGTATGGGGTGTCGGGGGGCCCCTGGGGGCCCCTACAGTGTCCATGCCAATGGCAGGGGCCCCCGTAACAGGGCCCCACAAAGATTTTCAGTGTCTGCCATGCAGACACTGAAAATCGCGACGGGTGCAACTGCACCCGTCGCACCCCTTCCACTCCGCCGGCTCTATTTGGAGCCGGCATCCTCATGGAAGGCTGTTTCCCGCTGGGCTGGCGGGCGGCCTTCTGGCGGTCGCCCGCCAGCCCAGCGGGAAACTCAGAATAACCGCAGCGGTATTCTGCCGGCGGGACTTTGGCGGGCGGCCTCCGCCGCCCGCCAAGGTCAGAATGAGGGCCTTAGTCTTGCCAATGTTAATCCCCAGCCCCCGCTGCCTGCAGATGACCCCCAAAGGAGTCCAAAAGCAGAAAAAACTGAAAATTCATAATTCTAGGAAAGAATGTAAAAAACATTATCTCTCCATGTAATCATTATTTGCATTTTTAAAAGGATGGAATGTCCAGTTCGTGGCATATTACCGGCAATACATGAAAACTCAGACTGCCAACATTTCAAATAAGTTAAAGAATATTTCAAACATTAAAAGGAGATGAGGCTTAAACAAACATAGAGCTTCCCCATTAAGAGACATAGGCGGTCATTCTGACCGCGGCGGACGGCGGTCGGCGCCCGCCAAGCGGTTCCCGCCGAAAGACCGCACAGCAGTCAAAAGACCGCGGCGGCCATTCCGGCTTTCCCGCTGGGCCGGCGGGCGACCGCCAGAAGACCGCCGGCCGGCCCAGCGGGACAGCCCCTTCAACAATGAAGCCGGCTCGGAATGGAGCCGGCGGAGTTGAAGGGGTGTGACGGGTGCAGTGGCACCCATCGCGATTTTCACTGTCTGCTAAGCAGACAGTGAAAATCTTTGTGGGGCCCTGTTAGGGGGCCCCTGCACTGCCCATGCCAGTGGCATGGGCAGTGCAGGGGCCCCCAGGGGCCCCACGGCTCCCGTTCCCGCCATCCTGGTTCTGGCGGTGGACACCGCCAGAAACAGGCTGGCGGGAAGGGGGTCGGAATCCCCATGGCGGTGCTGCTTGCAGCGCCGCCATGGCAGGTTTCCTGGGCCAGCAGGAAACCGTCGGGAAACCGTCGGGAAACCGCCTGCACCCCTTTTCCGACCGCGGCTTTACCGCCGCGGTCAGAATCGCCCAGGAAGCACCGCCAGCCTGTTGGCGGTGCTTCCACCGCACTCCGTCATGGCGGTCATGGACCGCCAAGGTCAGAATGACCCCCATAATCAGTGTCAGTGTGTGATTTTAAGGTGACATTTGGTATTTTATCAAATAAAAAATAATTATCGTGCTAGTATAGGAGCATGGTATTAAACTTATATTGTCATACAGTTAATTAATTCTCTTTTTTTCTGGACATTTAGTGCCATCTAGTGTTTATTTGATTAGTGAAATTAGCTAAACGGTCTGAAGCTGGTTCAAGTTTAAACATATTACCTTTCACAATATTCTTTGTAAATGGTACGTGTGGGAAGCTTGCTCTGTATACACTAATTCAAAATGAGATTAAGTGTGCACAGAGTCCAGGGGCTCTGCAGAAGCTTAACAGAGGCTAAAGTAGATAATACTAAAGCTCTCTTTTGTGGCAGTGTGGTCGAGCAGTTAGACTTATCAGAGGGTAGTGCAAAGCATTTGTTGTACACACAAAGACAATAGAAGCACACATTCAATGACTTAACTCCAGGCCAATTATTTTTTTTCGCAAAAATATTTTTTCTTAATTTATTTCTAGAACACAAGATTCAAGTTGCAGGTAAGTACATTAATACATACGTATTTCACATAAGAATCAATATGACTTTGAGATCGATAAGTTGTACAGTTTAAGAATAAATGGCAGTTATTTGTTTTAAAAGTTGACACAGTGCAATTTTGATAAACAGTTCCAGGGGGAAAGAAAAGTCAGTATGATTTACAGATAAGTACTTGACTTACAGTTCCAATCTCTGGGGGTTAGGAAGTCCACAGGTCGGGGTTCAAGTTAACCTCAAACACCCACCACCAGTAACACGGAGCCGGCTGGGTGCAGAGGTCTAAGTTGAGGTAAATTTAACATGGGCTCCTATGAAGACTGGGGTCACTCGTTTTCAGATCTGCTGGCCGGTAAGTACCTCCATCTTTGGAGGGCATACCTGGAAGATTCAGAGGAGCACCGGGGTGGGGGTACAAGTAGGCACCAAACACACACATTCAGCGGCACAGGGGCGGCTGGGTGCAGGGTGCAAACAGAGCATCGAGCTCCCAATGTTTTTCCATTGAGGGAACCCCGGGGGTCACTTGGATGTTGTAGGCTGGGTCCAGGGGGTTGGGTTTGGGAAAACCACAGTCTGGACAAGTAGGAGGGCCGCCTGCTGAGTGTTTCTGCACTAGTGGTCGGGTTCTCCAAAGCCTGGGGGCTGCGCGTGCAGTGTACCTTTAGGTGTCTGATATCTTCGTCCGGAGCTTTCGCGGTCAGGGTGGTCCTCTGGATTCACACTGCAGGTGTCGTTGTGAGGGGCAGGAGAGGTCAACCCAGGGTGGGCACTTACTCGGAATCACTTGGGGATCCTTTCTAGCCAGTTGGGCCACCTGGCCACTGGCCATCGGCGTCGGGTGCAGAGTGGTCAGGACTCACAGATCTGGGGAGGCTCTGGAGTCCTGTGGTGTAGTTTCCTCTTGGACAGGTCCACTCTCCTCGGGAGTTCTTGGTCATTTGTGATGTAGCGCAGTCCTCTGGAGCTTGGCAGAGGTCGCTGGTCCCGCAGGATGCGTCACTTTCTTGTTGCAGGTTCTTTGAAGCAGGAGACAGGCCGGTAGGCCTTGGGCCAAGTCAGTTTGCGTCTTCCATCTTTTTTGCTGGGGGTTCAGCTTAGCAGTCGTTCTTCTTTCTTGTTAGGTCGCCAAGAATCTGACGATTTGGGTTCAGCGAAGCCCTTAAATACTAGATTTAGGGGTGTTACAGGGGTCAGAAGGCAGTAGCCAATGGCTACTGTCCCTGAGGGTGGCTACACCCTTTGTGTGCCCACTCCCTTTAGGGAGGGGGGCCACATTTCTAACCCTATTGGTTTCTGTCCTCCAAACCAAGATGGAAGATTCTGCAGGGAGGGGATCACTTCAGCTCGGGACACCTTAGGAGTGGTCCCAGCTGAAGTGGTCACTCCTCCTTGCTTTTCCTAAGTTTCCTGCCAAACATGTTGCCAAAAGTGGTTGTTTGTCAGGGGGTGGACATCTCCACTAGCTGGAGTGCTCTGGGGCACTGTGACCGAAGGCCTGAGCCTTTGAGGCTCACCGCCAGGTGTTACATTTCCTGCAGGGGCACCTCCACCCAGAACAGACTTTGTTTCTGGCCTCAGAGAGCAAAAAGGTCGGTCCTCACCCCATGGGGTCAGAAACTTGTCTGCTAGTGGCAGGCTGCCCAAGACCAGTCAGTCAGTCCTACACTAGAGGATTGGGTAAAATACAAGGGGCATCGCTAAGATGCCCTTTGTGTGCTTTTTAAAATAAACCCAACACTGGCATCAGTGTGGGCTTATTGTGCTGAGAAGTTTGGTACCAAACTTCCCAGTATTCAGTGAAGCCGTTGTGGAGCTGTGGAGTTTGTAATGGCAAACTCCCAGACCATCTACTTAATATGACCACACTGCACTTACAATGTCTAAGAATGGACTTAGACAATGTAGGGGCATATTGGCTCATGCAGCTATGCCCTCACCTATGGTATAGTGCACCCTGCCTTAGGGCTATATGGCCTGCTGGAGGGGTGTCTTACCTATGCCACAGGAAGTGTTTTGTGGGCAAGGCACCCTGAGAGGGATGCCATGTCGACTTTGCCTTTTTCTCCACACCAGCACACACAGTCTGCTTTGGCAGTGTGTACGTGTTTGGTGAGGGGTCCTTTAGGGTGGCACAACACATGCTGCAGCCCTTACAGATCCTCGCTGGCCACAAGGCTCTTGGTACCACTGGTACCCTTTACAAGGGACTTATCTGTGTACGAGAGGTGTGCCAATTGTGGAAACAATGGTACAGGTTTAGGGAAAGAACACTGGTGCTGCAGCCTGGTTAGCAGGATCCCAGCACACTCTCGGTCAAGTCAGCATCAATGTCAGGCAAAAAGTGGGGGGGTAACTGCAATAAGTGTTTATGACATGCTGCATGGTTCATGGCTGTGCAGCAGTGATGTTCTGTAAACTGCCAGTCTTGTTTGAGATGCAGTAAAAATGTTTGACATTTTTTGTTATTGCTCGGCTGTGATAAATACGCATTTGCAATTTAAAATCATGAGCTAGAACTACGCATGTATACTGTCAATATTCAAATATCCTTTTCGGACATCTATGAGAATAGTTGCATGTGTCTGTTTTTAGCCTTATTAGCTTGAATGTGGTTTTGAAGGGATCTAACCATACAATTTGGCACTGAAGTACACCATCACAGGTAAATAAAATGTGAAAGCATCAGCACGCTGCTCCAGTTAATGGCGCAATATGCTTGTTAAAAGACTTGCCATGCGGCTGTCCTTCGACTCTTTTTCCACAGTCAGAGGTGCTGCTTTTGGATAAGTGATACATTTGGGCCTGTCATTTGCTATATCTTTCACCTGTACTGGGTGTAAAATGGCTTAATTCATGTTTTCATTGTTAAAGTAGCACATGCTGCTGTGGTCTGTCTGGTTGCTTATTGTACACATACAATGTAGTCGGTGTTGCGATTCACCATGGTATCTTTTTCATGGGGTTTGCCACCTTCCATGGCTGATCTTTGTATGGCATCACAGGCTCTATGCTTCAGGATCCTGCCTATACTGAGTGCTTTGGTCTGGCTTAGGGCTAAGTGATGTATGTGATCTTTCTACCAACAAGCTATATGATAAAACCAAAGTAGTGCATGACCTCTTACTGAATTGTTGCGTAAACACTTCCAGGTCCCTCATAGTATATTTGCGAACCTCCTAAAGACTTAGGCCCTCATTACAACCCTGGCAGTCGGTGATAAAGCGGTGGTAATACCGCCAACAAGTCGGCATAAACAAAAATGGAATTATGACCATGGCGGAAACCGCTCAGACAGACAGCCACTTTAACACACCGACCGCCAGGGTGGAATCATGGAATCATGGAATCAACAAGCACCAGGGCCGTAACCGCCAACAGCCAGGCGGAAGACTATGTTCCGCCCACTGTATTATGACTGGCCTATCCACCACCTTTTCCGGGGCAGTACCAACGACATCAAAAGCCTGGCGGAAACAGATCTCTGAAGTTAAAGGACTCACCTGTGGAGACTCTGGGAACAACCACGACGTCATGGAGCCTGAGTTGCAAATTTTTCCCATGCTCGTCTACCTTCTGCTACATTATGAACACCATGCCGGCAAAGACAACCACGGTGAGTACTGCTGCCTAGCACACAAGGGAGCGGGAGGAGGAAAAAGAGAGTGACACCCCCACGCAACACACACACACACACACACCCACACACCCTCACCCCCAACACCATACACACAACCAGAAGCAGCAACATAACATATCTACCCAGTACTCTTCAGGAATAATGCAAGAACAAAAAGATTTGAAGAAAGTGAGTGTAATACGATAAAATACTATGAATAAGTGCATCAAAATCAAAACCTATATACATATTTACAAATGTAGGGACACTGACCAGTCCTTAATGTCCATGGGCCACAGGGCCATAACACATAGGCCAAGGCCCCACCTCACTCCTGCAACAACACGGAGAGAAAACTGCAGGGTCATCAGGTCGAAAATACACAGGCACCTCAGGGGGATGTGGAATAGGGGGGCACCTCCGCCGGAAGATGGTACACCACCACTGTTCCTGGAGGGGGCAAAATGCCCTGTTTGCTGTCCTGGGGGTACAAGGCCACAGTCTCTCAAGTGGGTGGTTTGCCCACTGCTTTGCCCTGGGGAGTGCAAGGCCACAGTCTCTTAAGTGGGTGGTTTGCCCACTGCTTGGTCCTGGGAAGTGCAAGGCCACAGTCTGTCACGTGGGTGGTTTGCCCACTGCTTGGTCCTGGGGAGTGCAAGGCCACAGTCTCTCAAGTGGATGTCTTCTTCCACTGGTTCTGGAGGGGCATTGAGCCCAGTGTGCTTCTTCCTGTGGAGGATGGGGTGAGTGGATGGCTTCTCCACTGGTTCTGGAGGGGGCATTGTGCCCAGTGTGTATCTTCCTGTGGAGGATGGGGTGAGTGGATGGATTCTCCACTGCTTCTGGAGGGGACATTGTGCACAGTGAGCTTCTTCCTGTGGAGGATGGGGTGAGTGGATGGCTTCTCCACTGCTTCTGGAGGGGCATTGTGTCCAGTGAGCTTCATCCTGTGGAGGATGGGGTGAGTGGATGGCTTCTTCCACTAGTTCTGGAGGGGGCATTGTGCCCTGTGATGCAGATCTTGGGGAGTGCAAGGTCACAATCTCTCAGCTGGGTGTCAGACCCACAGGATTTGCAGGGGCCAGGCCACACAACAGCCCATGGATGCAGGACTACACACTGTCCGCCGGTGGTGACAGCTGCTCAGTGGTGGCAGTGGTGCTGGTGGCAGTGCTGGCAGTGGTGGGGGGAGGCTCCAGCCCTTCCCCTGCAGCCTCGGACAGCTGCCCACTGGGGCTGCTACTGCTGGCAGTGGTGCTAGTGGTGGTGCTAGCAGTGGTGGGGGGAGGCTCCAGCCCATCCCCTGCAGCCTCGGATGGCTGCCCACTGGGGCGGCTGGTGCTGGCAGTGGTGCTAGTGGTGGTGCTGGCAGTGGTGGGGGAGGCTCCAGCCCTTCCCCTGCAGCCTCGGATGGCTGCCCACTGGGGCTGCTGCCAGTGGGGCTGGTGGCGGTGCTAGCAGTGGTGGGGGGAGGCTTCAGCCCTTCCTCGGTAGCCTTGGATGGCTGAACCACCATGGTTGGTGGTGAGGGCTCCGAATGAGTCCCAGCACCAGGCCTCCTGTCCTTCTTGCCTGCTGGTGCAGGCCCCTTGCCCTTCCGGTCAGAAACCGGGGATTGCTCCTTGCCCTTCCCTGTAGCAGCTCGGGGGGCCTCTTTGCCCTGCCCTTTAGCAGCTGGGGGTGCCTCCTTGCCCTTACTTGAAGCAGCTAGGGGTGCCTCCTTGCCCTTCCTTGAAGCAGCTGGGGGTGCCTCCTTGCCTTCCTTGATGCAGCTGGGGGTGCCTCCTTGCCCTTCCTTGACGCAGCTGATGGTGCCTCCTTAGCCTTCCTTCCAGCACCTGGTGCAGGCACCCTTTGTGGCTGCCTGGTGCCCATTATCCTTTCTCACCTGGAGTAGCTGTTGACACTACTGTGACCATGGAATGGGTGGCTGAGGTGCTCGCCTGGGTTCTGACCACCCTGGGCCGACGTGAAGGACGGGGGTGGGAGGGGAGTGGTAGGGCAAGAGGTTAACGGTGGAGAGGAAAAGCTTCTTAGGAACATTGGGGCGGGTAGAGGGTGAAGGTTTGGGAGTGGAGGAAGAGGAAGTGGTTGTAGGAGGTGTCCGTCTGCTGTGTTTTGGTGCAGGTGCATGGGCTGGATGCTGTTGTGAGGTGGATTGCTGTTGGGTGTCTGAGTGCTTGCGTTTGTGTACTTTGGGAGGAGGGGGCACAGACACCGTGGGAGAGGACACAGGGGACGTGTGCATGGATGTGGGGGTGGTGACTGCCAGTGAGGGGCGTGTAGTGATAGGCGTGATGGTGATGGTGGGAGTGGATGAGGATGTAGTGCATGCAGGTGCGAGTGTAGACATAACTGGGAGGGAGGTGGATGAGGAGGAGGAGAGGTCACAGTGGAGGCAGTGTATGTTGGTATGTCTGCATCCGGATAGTGTTTGTGTGAGTGCCTGTGGGATGATGTGTGGTGCTTGTGTTTGCCTGAACCACTCCTGTATGTTGTCTTGTGTGCATGCTGGTCTGCCTGTGTGCTTGGGATAGGTTGGGGTCGAGGGGAATGGTGTTGGGTAGAGGAAGTTGGAGGGGGGAGGCTAGAAACAGGGACAATGGCTGCCATCAGAGAGGAGGCCAGAGCCTGTGTTGATCTCTGTTGGGCCACCATGCCAGTGTAAATGCCCTCCAAGAATGCATTTGTCTGTTGCATTTGGGCTGCCAGCCCCTGGATGGCATTCACAATGGTTGACTGCCCAACAGAGATGGTTTGCAGTAGGTCAATAGCCTCCTCATTCAGGGCAGCTGGGCTAACTGGGGCAGGGCCTGAGGTGCCTGGGGCGAAGGAGATGACCACTCTCCTGGGTGAGTGGGCACGGGAAACTCGCTGAGGGGCTGCTGGGAGGGCGGTGCTGGTACAGGGGATGGCGGCTGTACCTGTAGTTGGGGTGGGCACAGAGGTGTCCGCCACGACCAGGGAGCTTCCATTGGAGGAGGTATCACTGTCCGAACTGTCCACTCCAGTCTCTGCCATGGTGCTCCCCTCGCCCTCCGCCCCACTGGTGCCCTCACCGTTGGTGGATTCGGCCTCCTGGGCCCTGTGGGATGCAGCTCCCTCCGTCGCCGGTGCCATCGCTCCCCCGCCAGATAATGCTAATGCACATAATGACAGGGTGACAAAACAAAAAGGGGGGAGAGACAAAGGGTAAACTTGTTGGCGTATACGAAACACACACACAGGGAACAGTCCTACACACGAGGCAATGCACTACCAGTCACAATGCTAGTCACCAGCCCATGGACATGGGCACCTAACACCAATTGCAGCATACCTGAGACCCACAGACCCCTGCCCAGTAGTGGATGCCTACTAGCTTGCTTGGAGGAAGTTTACATCAGACCCTGCCCAACATGGGACCTACCCTGCAGTGTCCGGCCTGGCCTAGGGGCACTCACAGGCCCACATCCCCACCCAGATACCACCCCACCAGGCGCAAGTAGTATATTGGGGCACTGTTCTCACCCCCTTGAGGCTGCTGTGATGCGTCCAAGCTCCCATCCAGCTCCGGAAAAGGCCACTGCCAGTATGCGGGCCATCAGGGGGGTCAGGGTTCGGCGGGCACCCCTTCCTCGTTGGGAGGCCATGCCTAACTGGACCTCTGCCGTCTTCCGTGCCCAGCGTCTCAGGTCCTCCCACTGTTTCCGACAGTGGGTGCTCTGCCTGCTGTAGACCCACAGGGTCCGCACGTCCTTGGCGATGGCACGCCATATCCTTTTTCTTATGGGTGCTGACCTGCAGGGAAATGGACACAGCAAAAGATATTAGTCCTGCCGTCCTGCCTGTTACACTTATGGCCCACCATAGCCCTTCATATCCCCTTACGCACAGCCATGGCCACACATACATGCAGCATGCTGCCCAGGGCCCTTCCACCAACCACCCCCTACACGAGGCCTTCACATACAGCACTCCATGCATTCCTGCCCCATGCATCGTGTTCACAGTGTACTCAACTGTTGGTCTTGAGGCCCATAGAGCATTCGGTACTGGGGTAGGACCCCATCCACCAGTCTCTCCAACTCCGCCGCGGTGAAGGCAGGGGCCCTTTTCCCAGTGACACGAGCCATGGTCCGTTCCAGACACAGGTCACAGCAGCATGCAGTGTAGGTCCTCTCCTGTTGAAGGTCAGGTAGCAAGTGAGTGAACAGATGGAAAATGGTGGTCACGTCCGCGGTAGAGCGTACCGTCACCGCCAGCGTACATCACCATTGGCTACTGTAACCCATAGGGCCCAATGATAACCTGTGAGGAGTTGCACGATGGTTCTTGACCGCCTCCCGCAACGGCACACAACTTCAACGGAATTACCTCATTTCCACATGTCCCTCCATACAGCACAGGTGGACGCCATTTCAGGGGGCAGGACAGGCCATGGCACCTATCTGCATCACAGTACACATAAGCACCATTTGGACCTATCCAACAATATACTGTTACAGTCACAACATGCAATGCAGTGTAGTGTTTGGAAATATGAGATACTGACCAGCTGCTCACCGGTTTGCCCCGTAGATTGTAACGGCTGTGGATGAATAAGAGATGGAGACATCCCCCAGTGTACAGACCCCTGGTGGACTTTGCAACTATGGAGGACAGACACATTATCCTCACCTATAGACTGGACAGGGCAGTCACAGAGCTGTGTGCCCAATTGGAGCCTGGCCTGATATCTGCTATCCGTCACCCCACCGGGATCCCCCCTCTTGTGCAACTGCTATCTGTGCTCCATTTCCTGGCAACTGGCTCCTTCCAAGTGACAGTGGGCTTGGCAGCAGGAATGTAACAACCAATGTTCTCAATAGTGCTGACCAGAGTGTTGTCTTCCCTGATTAAACACATGCGCAGCTATGTCGTTTTCCCCCAAGTGGAGGATTTGGCCACAGTGAAGGCTGATTTCTATGCAATGGGACATATCCCCAACATTATTGGGGCAACTGATGGTACGCATATTACATTTGTCCTCCCCGGAGAAATTAACAGAAGTTCCAAAATCGAAAGAGCTTTCACTCAATGAATGTGCAGATAGTGTGCCTGGCGGACCAGTACATCTCCCATGTCAATGCAAAGTATTCTGGGTCTGTGCATGATGCCCCTTTCCTGAGGAAGAGCAGCATCCCATATGTGAAGGCTAAACTCCAGAGGCACCAGGTGTGGTTAATAGGTGAGCCCTGGTTCCCAGCCAGTGGATGTTGTGGTATGGGTATGGTGTGGGCCCTAAGGGTTAGAGTGTGGCTAACAGTTGTTCCTCGATATTTGCAGGTGACTCTGGTTAACCCAACTTCTCATGGCTACTGACCCCTGTGAGGAATCCCAGGACAAGGGCAGAGGAACGTTACAATGAGGCACATGGGCGAACAAGAGGAATTATAGAGAGGACATTCGGCATCCTGAAGGCTAGGTTTCGTTGCCTCCATTTCACAGGTGGTTCCCTCTGCTACTCACCCAAGAAGGTCTGCCAGATCACCGTGGCATGCTGTATGTTGCACAACCTTGCCTCACGTCGTCAGGTGTCTTTTCTGCAGGAGAATGAGGCTGGAGATGGGTGTGTGGCAGCAGTGGACCCTGTGAACAGTGAAGATGAGGAGGCTTAGGATGAGGATGAGGACAACAGAAGTGCAATACTTCATCAATACTTCCAATGACACACAGGTAAGACAGTGTAACTTCACTTTTAATTGACAGTTTTGTGTTTGACATTTTCACTGGCAGGCTAATTTTCCTACTTCTATGCCCACACACTGTATCCTTTCGCATCTCTACTTGCAGATATTTGTGCCCCACTATCAATCCTGGTGTGTTGACTGCAGCCAACTACAGGTCATTCCTATGTATACATTACTGTACAGTTGTATTGCAGTGTTTATACCTTGTTATACGAATACATAGTTAAATCATTTGACACACTCCATACTTGTATTTTTTTCAAAGGATGTTTATTTAAGTGCTAATATGTAGAGGGGGATGTGCAATGGGCTGGGTTGATGGTGGAGGAAAGTCCAGGATAGAGCCCAGTCCATGTGGATCACAGGTGCATTGTCCAAGGGGGCATAACAAGAGGAGCAATGGCAGTTCAAGGTGGACAGGGTGACAGGGTGGGACACGAGGGTGACATTCAGGAGAGCCTTATTTCCTGGCGGGGGTCTTGGCAATAGTCTCTGGCTTCTGCCTGGATCACGGGGACCGTTTGCGAGGTGGTTCTCCTTCTGCAGGGAGAGGGGTGCTGGTGGCCTGTTGGGCCTCCTGTCCATTAGCGGCAGTGGAGATGGAGGGCTGTTCATCGGTTTGGCTAGTGGTAGGGGCCAGTGGTGTGCCACTGCCTCCCTCATGGTGTTGGCCATGTCTGCCAGCACCCCTCCAATGGTGACCAGGGTGGTGTTTATGTCCTTTTTATCCTCCCTTATCCCCAGGTACTGTCCCTCCTGCAGCCACTGGTTTTCCTGCATTTTGTCCTGTATCTGGCCCATCGTCTCCTGTGAATGGTGGTATGCTCTCAGGATCTTGGTGAGTGCCTCCTGGAGAGTCGGTTCCTGGGCCTGTCCTCCCCCTGTCGCACAGCAGTCCTCCCAGCTTCCCTATTGTCCTGTGCCTCTGTCCCCTGACCCTGTGCCCACTGCCACTGACCCCAGGTCCCTGATCGTCCTGTGTTTGTGGGGTGGCTTGGGGTCCCTGTAGTGGTGGACACACTGCAAATTGACGTGTCCTGGGGCAGACGTATGGGCCCGCTGGGTGGGTACTGTGCTGGTATTTCCTGAGGGGGGAGGCTCGGTGGTGGTATGGGACTGTGACTGGGTAACCGGCTGTCCGGAGATCCCTGATGGGCCAGGTTGGTCATCCAGATCCATGTGTCTAGAGCTGCTGTCGTTCACTGTGGGCCTCTTGTGGGGGGGGGGGGCTGGATGTTGCTGGCATCTCCTCTTCGGGGACATTGGGTTGGGGACCTGTGGGGAGGTAAATGCAGTGTTATTGTTTCTGCGTGTGACATCTTATGCATGGGTGTGTTGCCCTCTAAGGTTGTATTTGCCCTGGCAGCTTTGCCTTGTGTGAATTGTTATCTGTTTCCCTCTAGTGTGCATGCAGCGGTGATAGGTGTCCATGCAGGTCTGTGATGGGTGTCCATGCATTGGTGTTGCATGCAGGGCTTGGTATTGGGATGTGGAGGTTGTGATGGTGGGCTGTGTGGGAGGTGGTGGAGTGATGGGAGTGAGGCTAAGGGTAGGGGTATGTGATGGCATGCAGGTAGGGGGGGGGTGATAGTAATATAGATTTGACTTACCAGAGTCCAGTCCTCCTCCTACTCCGGCCAGGCCCTCAGGATGCACGATTGCCAAGACTTGATCCTCCCATGTTGTTAGTTGTGGGGAAGGAGGTGGAGGTCCACCCCCAGTCCTCTGTACAGCTAAATGGTGTCTTGCTGCTGTGGAACGCACCTTCCCCCGTAGATCGTTACACCTCTTCCTGATGTCATCCCTTGTTCTGGGGTGCTGTCCCACGGCATTGACCCTGTCCACGATTCTCCGCCATAGCTCCATCTTCCTTGCAATGAATGTCTGCTGCACCTGATTCAAATAGCTGTGGCTCTACCCGGATGATTTCCTCCACCATGACCCTTAGCTCCTCCTCTGAGAGCCTGGGGTGTTGTTGTGATGCCATGGGTGTAGTGTGAGTGGTGTGGGTGAGGGTGTGTAGGTGATGTGTTGGGGTGTGTGATGTAAGGTGCGTGGATGGTGTATAGGTGATGGTGGTGTGTGGCTGTGGTCTTGTCTGTGGTCTTGCTATCTCTCTTGTGGCACTTGTTTGTATTCGTAAAGGGTTGTGGGTAATGTGGGTGTGTGTTTTATAGTGATGTGGGTGTGTGGATGTGGTGTGTGAATGGGTGTCAGGTGTGTGTAGTTTGAATTGTCCAATGTGGTGGTGTTTTGTATGTATGTGTGTAATTTGAGCGCGGAGGTATGCAGCGGCAATGGTTTACCACCATTGAATCTCTGCCGTGGTGATTCGTGGATCATAATGTTGTGGGCGTAGTTCTGTATGCGTAACGGTGTGGGTTTTGCTACCGCCAGTTTATCACCGACCTTTGGGCTGGCGGACTTGTGTGTGTGGCTGTATAGTGACGGATTGCTATGTGTGTGTCATAATATGGGTAGCGGTGATCTGCCGCCGCTGCGGTATGTTGGCGGCAGTCAGCATGGCGGGAAGCGGTACTTACTGCCAATTTCATAATGAAGGCCTTAGTTTATTGTGCTTGGACTGGTCCTGTTGATCCTCTTTTCCTGTGAAGGCCTATTTGACATACTTATCACAGCCATATCATTCAGTTTGTCCTCCAGCCTAAGACTCTCAAGGAGTTCCCCCTTCAAAACGTGTGTTTGGTCTATGATATCTTCCAAAACAGGGGTTCTGGTGTTTAATCATTATGGTTCAGACAAGTTCTGCTATCTTGTGAAACCTGTGAATGGCGACAAGTGGTAGGTCCTAAATGCACTGCAAATTCCATAATTTGCATGTAACTGCAACAGCATATTTCATAAGTATATGCTTAGTTTTGATGTGACAGGCTGAGATTGAACAGCCATAATCATCCTCAAAGGCTAGTCTCTTCTCAGTCGGTGGCATCCTGTAAGAGATGATGTGATCCACAGCAGCGGGAGACCTGATGGATAGCGTAGTCCAATGCGTTAAGGTCCCCCGAGGTGCCTGTGGATGATGTCACTATCTGTAGGTGGGGTGCCAGAACTTGAGCTGCTGTGTGAGAATTGATTGATAAAGACAGGTGACTTCCCCTCCTCTCCCCAAGATTGCTTGAGGCATGCTTGGAAATGTGCTTCTGCCTGTGGAGCAGCTAAAGGAGCCCCTCTGCAACCTGCTAGGGTAGGCTTCTTCAACAAGTAGCTTGTGAGCTACTTGTGAGTAGCTCTCCTGTGTGCAGCCCAGCCTACTAAATTAGAAGCTTTTACTTGGTTGAATGAATATATGTACACCAACATTCCAGACGAACATGTGTGTATTTTCAGAACTCATAAGCTAATATTTAGAGAAAATGGCTGATTTTCTAAACATAATTTCAGTGATAAATCATGAGGCATTGGGGAGACCACTAATATTATTACCTTTGTGCTGGGGGCATTGCAGCTACAGCTCCTATGTATTACGTACAAAGAGGCATTCCGCATTGACAAAACCCTTTTCACAATACTGATTGCAACTGTGCCTAATGGACTGAGGTGAACACTGCTAGTTATCTTGCAAAGGGATGGCTACTAATGTAATCTTGTCGGATGTGGTCACTACTTCACTAATAATATTAGATGCTCTGGAAGATTTTCATTGAACATAAGTAGCTCTCATTAGAGGAAAGATTGGAGACCCCTGTGCTAGGGTCACTACTTCATTCTGTTTAGTAATCATCATTCCCTCAACTCTGAGGAAGCACCTATCTTTCTTTGTTCTTACTTATCCGGTAGCTGCTGCTTCTCTCTAGGCTACGTGTAATGGCTGTGACACTGTTTTGGAGAAAAACTGTTCATGTCTTAGGAGCTGATTTACACTTGCATTTGTGGCAATACAACTTCATCTTGGACTGTCCTCCATTGGAATAAAATGCTCTAAGGTTCTTGAAATAATAGTGTATCAACTTCTGGCTGTCAACTCCTGGAAGAACTCAACCGTTCTGCTGAGTGCAAATCAGTGGCGCGGCTGCTGCATATGTCAGGGGGTGGGGGCAGTAGGGTAATGGGGAACATTTAAAAAAAAATAAAAAAAAAAAACACTTAGCTCGCGCCGCACCACCCTGTCCGTCGTCTGCTGCCACCTTGCTGCTCTTGCTGGGGACACCAGCAAAGGCTCCCCAGCAATCCTGGCGCTGCTTACATGCTAAACATAGCATCTAAGCAGCATCAGGATTGGTCTGAGTGGCAGTCACTGCCGCTCAGACACAAGCCTGGGGTCTGTGCTGTTTCTCCAGCCTGGCTGTGTATACAGCCGGGTTGGAGAAACCTAAGTGCGCATGTGTGTTTGGCTGGCCTCAGACAGCCGGCCAAACACACATGCGCACTTAGTGCATTCTCCCCTCCTCCCCCCTCCCACCTCCCCTTGGCCCAGTCCCACCCCTCCCTGCTCCTTCTGGCTTAGCCAGCATATGAAAAATGATGAAAACTAAAACAATAGCAAGTTATTGTTTAATTTTTCATCTGCTGGCTCAGCCAAGGGAGCAACGCGCCACTGTGGAGGAGCTTCCCCTGGTGCAAATATGGAATTTAATCAAGAAAACAATGACACCTAGCAGCTGTAATGCTAAAAAATACAAGGTTGCTATATTTCAGAAGTTGCATTGCCAATGCTAATAGCAGATTATTTTAGAAATTAAAATTTGTTTGAAAAAAGCATAATCGAAGAATAAGCCAAACAAAATACTTGGGCACTCTCTGGAGACTAAAGCGCATGCTTCCAAAGTGAGCAAATCTGTAATTTTACTTTTTATTCTTCTCATTTGTTTGCTAATGATTTCTATGCATTGCATTTTGAGTACACAAAGCCTTTCTTTTGTCTCACCAGAGCCATCAATGCTCTTTCAGAAAGCAAAGATGTCATTCAAGAAATACTACAAGGAAAAAGTTTAGCGTTGCCATTTGAAGGAGTTGCTGATTTTAGGAATGAAGTTATTTTTGCAAAATTGGCCAAAGAAGAATCAACAAGTAAATTGATTCTTGTGAAAGGTAAACATGCATTTTGGGTTTGGAGTTGCATTTTAAGGTATTATTCACACCATGCTTTAGCTTAAGAAGAAGAATTGTAGGTGTTGGAGGTTAAATATGGGGAATGTTTATTCGAGAACACAACATCATTCAATGCTCATGGACTCCAAAAGCATTTTAGCTGTTTCTGTGGTAGTCTGAAATTGCACTGCAAGTGTGTGTGTCAGCCAACGTCTGATCCCCGCATTACATTCCCAATGCGTGTCTCGGCCTTTGGCCGACGCTCAGGTGGTAAATAACGTCCCCAAGGGTTTCCTTCATGGGTTTTTTAACATCAGGTTGCTCGGAAAAAGCTTCCCGGGCAGTCTGATTTCATTTTTTCTTTTTTACTGCAGTGACCATCCGCGACTTCATTACAGTAAAAATGAAAGTAAAGAGAGCTGGTGTTCTTGTTTTACTTTCACTGAATCACTGCTTGGAGGATATATCACTGATTCGAATGGGAGAGGTACCAATGGAAAGGGAAGAATCTCTCCTTTCCAATGGTACCTCTGCCCAGTGTATCCCTGCTTGGGGATTGCCACAGGAAAGCAGTCCCGAAGCAGGGATCCATCAACTAAACACCAGGAATTGTGGAGCGTCCCTTTGTGTAAAGGGTTGTGCTCTTTCTGGCCCCGCTGGAGGGCAGATGGGGGCAACCACCCCCAGGCTGCCCACCATGGGGCTGAAACCTCATTAGACACCAGGAAGAATTAATTTTGTAGTTTTTTTGGAAGGGGGACTACCTGGCATGGCCATGTATACACCCCAAATAAAAGGGGAAACAGTATTTTTGCCCCCCCCCCAGGAGGGGGGAGATGGGGTTATTAACCCTGATCTGTCCCCAGGGGGAGCAGAAAGCCCAACAGAATTGTATTAGGGATTGGGGCTGCCCACCATGGCCATGCTCCCACCCCAACTAAATGGGGCAATAGTGTTTCTGCCCCCACTGGGATGCAGATTGGGGTAATTACCCCAGGCCTGCCCCTCATCCCGAGGCAGAAAGTGCACTAGAAGCCAGGGATTTTGTTTTTTTTAAATATAGACACGAGGGCTGCCCAGCATGGGCATGGCTATGCTGCCACCCTAAGTAAATGGGGAGAGTCTTTCTGCCCCCCTGGGGGCAGATGGGGGTAATCACCCCCAATCAGCCCCCAGAGGGTAGAAATCCCATTGTATGGCAGCAATATATATATATTATTAAAATAATGGGGTGGGTCTTTCCCAGCCTAACCTAAGGTCTCACCTCACCCCTAAAACCTCAAGAGTCTTTCTGCTCCCATGTGGATTAAAACATCCCATCCCAGTGGCAAGCAAGAAGACATTAGATTCTTTTGGGTGTTGTTTTTACATATATGCCTGGAAAGTTTGGCTAACTCCCAGTATCATCCCACTTGCAGTGATGAACAACTACAAGTTTTGGGCTTGGGAAGTATCCTCCTGGAAAAATCTACCAGACTCAGAAATTCGTGAAAACTAGACATTTGGGAGAAATCAGGGTAGTGCAGTTTGCATGCATCCCACACCATTGTTTTACCCACAGTGCCCTGTAAATCTCAAACGTTGACTATAAACTCACTTTTACCTCACATTTCTGTGAGGAAAACACCAAGAATCTGTGGGTTACCACAGAATTCGTACCACACAGCAATCCCTCAAGTCGCCCAAAAAAATGGTACCTCACTTGTGTGTGTGGGACAAGAGAGATTAGCAACAGGGGTAGCTGTGGGATTTGGGGCCATGGTCGGGTGCCACTCATGGAAATCCACCAACCACAGACATTTTTGAAAAGCTGACAACCAGGGGATTCCATGGTGGTGTGACTTGTGTGAATTTCATAAAGTTTTCATATCCACAATGCCCTGCAAACCTAAAACGTTGCCTGAAAGCACTCATTTTCCTCACATTTCTGTGATGCAAATGTCTTGAATCTGAAGGAATCCACAAAATTCCTACCATCCAGCATTGCCCCACTTGTGCCAATAAAAACTCTGTGCCACTTGGGTGGTCCGGCCTACTGTCAGTGACAGGAATGTATCAAATCGAGGTCAATAAGAGTCCCCACACAAGGGCTCCTATTTACCTTGGTTTGATCCGTTCCTGTCCTGGGCACTAGGCCCAGACACATAAATGGGGAAGTGTTTTTATTGACACTAGTGGGGTAATGCTGTGTGGTAGAATGTTGTGGGTTTCTGTGGATTCCAGAAGTTCCCATCACAGAAATGTAAGGAAAATGCATGATTTTAGGCAAAGTTTTACGTTTGCAGGGCATTGTGTACAAACAAAGTTAATGGGATCCACGCAAGTCACCCCAACCTGGATTCTCCTAGGTGTATAATGTTTAAAAATGTGCAAGTTTGCTAGGTTTCCTTAGGTGCCCGCTGAGCTAGAGCTCAAAGTCCACAGCTACCCATTTTGCAAAAAAAGGGTCATCTTTGAGTGGAAAAATTAGATGAATCCATGTTGCGTTTTGGGCTGTTTCCTGTTGCAGGCACTAGGCGTACCCGCACAAGTGAGGTTCCATTTTTATTGGAAGACTTAGGGGAATGCTGGGGGGAAGGAAGTCTGTGGCTCCCTGCAGATTCCAGAACTTTCCATCACAGAAATGAGGAAAATTAGTTTTTTTGTCAAAGTTCGTGGTTTGCAAGAGATTCCGGGTAAAACAGCCTGGCGAGAGCCACACAAGTCACCCAATCCTGAATATCCCTAGGTATCTAGGTTTTAAAAATGTACAGGGTTGCTTGGTTTCCCTAGGTACTGACTGAACCAGGGCCCACAATCTACAGCTACTCACTTTGCAAAAAGTGGTTCAGTTTTGAGGGAAAAATGTGATGTATCCATGTTGTATTTTGGGTATTTTACTGCGGTGTACGCTATGCCTACCCACACAAGTGAGGTGTCATTTGTATCAGAAGACATGTGGGAGCATTGAATAGTAGGATATTTGTTATTATCAATTGGATTTTGCTGCATTTCAAATGTAAGCCAGTGTTTAAGAAAGAAGATATTTTGAAAAATACCCTCTAAATCATGTGCTCCTATGGTTACCCACAAATGTAGAGATGTACGAATAACCACTGCTCCTACATTCCATATCTTTTGTCCATTTCAGAAATAAATTGGTTACCTTGATAGCTATTTTTCACTCTACATATTTTACCATATGAATTGGTATATGCTCAGTACACATTGAAAATCCATTGTACAGTGCAGCTCAGTTGTTGGCTCTGGGTACCTCTGGTTTTTGTAGAACCTACTGTCTTTATATTTCTCCACAACCAAAATGGGTCTAGCAAATGTAATGGTACATTTCTTTTGTAAATCGGCCATTGTGACAAAAAGTTACAGATGAAAATATTGTCAGAAATGGCTGTTTTTTTACTACTCTTTTGCAGTATTTCTTTATTTTAACAGTTAGAGCCTGATTTAGAACTTGGCGGACAGATTACACGTGGCGGATGGGTTAGCCCGTCACAACTAAAATCGAAATCCCATAATATTCAATGGGATTTAGATGTCAGCGGATGGGCTATCTGTCACCGTTGTGAATCAGGCCCATAGTTTCTTTGGGAAAACCTCAGGGATCTACAATGTGGCCTCTTGCTGAATTCAGACTTTTGTCCACTTTTCAGAAATATATAACTTTTCTGGATCACCCATGGGTTTCACACTGATTTTAACCACAAACTCGAAGTCGGTTAAACACACAACCTCTTTAAAAAATGCCAAAGCCATGGTGAAGAAATTGTTTTTTTGATTCACCTCTGCATGTTCCTGAAAGCTGGGAAGATGGCGACTTTAGCACAGCAAACCATTGTTGATGCCATTTTTATTAAAAAAAACAGACACTTATCTAGAGCACTTTTTCCTTTATATTTCCCCCAAAACTTAAAATTTAGCTGTATTTTGGCTTTTCTCTTGGTCCCCTCCAGGGTAAATCCAGAAACCCTGGGTACCTTTACAATCCTCAGGATGTTGGAAAAAAAGGACACAGATTTGCAGTGAATACCTTACCTGGACAAAATGTTATGGAGACCTTAGAATGAAGTACCCCATGTAGCTGAAAAGCGGCTCAGCACTCAGGGAAGAGGGCAATGGGGGAGGCACAGCAGCGTAGGGGTTAAGAAATCTTCCTCTCCGTTGTAACATTTCTGAGCAGCAGATGCCTTTTTGTGTTGTGCTATGGTTGTGACCAAATTTCAAACTTCAAAGTTATATGGATTGTGACTTGGGGACCTGTTTATACTGGGGCAAAAAACCTCTGGGTGTTCCACAGTCCTCTGTACTGTGGCTATTGAGGGCATCAACAGTGCCTAATTTGTGTAGTTTGTTGAATGAGGTGGGCACTGGCATTCAATTTTTGGAGACCATATCTTATGTTTCATCATCAAACCTTTTTTTATATATAAATTGGTTTATTAGATTTCTTTAAAGAAACAGCAAAACATTAATTTCTTGTACAGCATTCCAATACTGAATCACGGACAACATGGAAGACCAATCAGCCACTAACAATCTTGTTGAGGACAGCGATATCAATTGGGTATCGCCTATTAAGCTTACATTTTGCTTAGCATTACAGACATTTTGTTAGAAATGGGGTCTTTGGTTGGCAGTCAGGTTAACCCCTGTCCAAGTAAGTCAGGCACTGAGGAGTCAGGCTTAATTTAGAAGGCAATGTGTAAAGTATTTGTGCAATAAATCATACAATACCACAATATAACACCACAAAAATACACCACACAGTGTTTAGAAAAATATATAATATTTATCTGGATAAATGCAGGTCAAAACGATTAAAGATGAAATAAGCAAATGTAGGGATATCACTGAAAGTGATATCAAGTGTCTTAGAGTTGAACTATTACTGTAAAAGCAATAAAAAGTGTCTTAAGCTCTAGAAGCAACAAGTGCCTCTTGCAGGGCAAAGTACCTTTTTTGCATTGACAAATCATCGCAACGGACCGCAGAGGAGGGGATGTGTGGAAAACAGTGAGTGTGCGTCGGTTTTGCCCCTTCGCACACGGACTTGTGTCACTATTTTTCACATGGGGAAGACGTTGCATCGATTTCCGGTGCGCTGACTTGGATCCTCTTCAGGTTGCGGGGTTTTCAGATGCCCCGGGGACGATGCGTGGAATCCTGGGCTTGCAGAGCGAAGTCACAGGGGCTGCGTCGATTCCGGTAGGCGATGCGTGGAATTTTCTTCCACACGACAGGCGCTGCGTCGTTTCCTCTCAGGAAGTCGGACATCATCATTCAGAGTCGGCTTGCGTTGATCCATTAGGGCTGTGAGTCGAAGTTCCAATCGCGTCTCTGGCGCTGCGTCGATCTTCTGTCATGAAGTCGGGGCTGCGTCGTTCTGGTCTCGGGGTGCGGTGAATTTTTCACCGTGAGCAGGCTGTGCGTCGTTCTTGGCAGGCAGGGCGTCAAATTTTCTCTGCACGGGGATTTCAACTGCAGGAGAGCAGTCTTTTTGGTCCTGAGACTTCAGGGAACAGGAGGCAAGCTCTATCCAAGCCCTTGGAGAGCACTTCTGCCGCACAGCAAGAGAGCAGCAAGACAGCAGGACAACAGCAAGGCAGCAGTCCTCTTCAGAAAGTAGTCAGGTGAGTCCTTTGGGCAGCCAGGCAGTTCTTCTTGTCAGGGTGCAGCTTCTGGTTCAGGTATCTTCTCCAGGAAGTGTCTGAGGTGGTAGGGCAAAGGCCCTGTTTTTATATCCATATGTGCCTTTGAAGTGGGGGGGACTTCAAATAGTGGCTTAGAAGTGCACTAGGTCCCCTTTCAGTTCAGTCCTGTCTGCAAGGGTCCCAGTAGGGGATGTGGCAGTCCTTTTGTGTTATGAGCAGGCCTTCCAACCTCCCAGCCCAGGACGACCCATTCAAAATGCAGATGTATGCAAGTGAGGCTGAGTATCTGTGTTTGGGGTGTGTCTGAGTGAATGCACAAGGAGCTATCAACTAAACCCAGCCAGACGTGGATTGTAAGGCACAGAAAGATTTAAGCGCAGAGAAATGCTCACTTTTTAAAAGCGGCATTTCTTAAATAGTATAATTAAATCCAACTTTACCAGTCCGCAGGATTTTGTATTACCATTCTGGCCATACTAAATATGACCTTCTTACTCCTTTCAGATCAGCAGCTACCACTCAAACAATGTATGAGGGCAGCCCCAATGTTAGCCTATGAAGGGAGCAGGCCTCACAGTAGTGTAAAAACGAATTTAGGAGTTTTACACTACCAGGACATGTAAACTATATAGGTACACGTTCTGCCTTTTACATATACACAGCACCCTGCCCTAGGGGTTACCTAGGCCACACCCTAGGGGTGACTTATATATAGAAAAAGGGGAGTTTTAGGCTTGGCAAGTACTTTTAAATGCCAAGTCAAATTGGCAGTGAGACTGCACACACAGGCAGGCCTTGCAATGGCAGGCCTAAGACAAGGTTAAGGGGCTACTTAAGTGGGTGGCACAATCAGTGCTGCAGGCCCACTAGTAGCGTTTAATCTACAGGCCCTGGGCACATATAGTGCACTCTACTAGGGACTTATAAGTAAATTAAATAGCCCAATTAGGTGTAATCCAACGCTATCATGTTTAAAGGGAGAGAGCAGATGCACTTCAGCACTGTTTAGCAGTGGTAAAGTGCACAGAGTCTAAAAACCATCAAAATCAGTATCTCAAAAGTGGAGGGAGGAAGGCAAAAAGCTAGGGGTGACGACCCTAAGGCTGTCAGGTCTAACACATTTAAGTAGCATTAAGTTTACACCTTAGTCATCTTGTTGAGAGTTAGAATCTGGTCTTGGAAGAAAGTCATAATAATTGATCCAGGCGCTCCATATATTCTGAAATTTACGTGAGCAACCTCTGCTGTCATAGACCACTCTTTCCGCTGACATATATAAATCCATCCCCGCTTCTATTCCGCCAGGGTTGGTTTTCAAGGTGCCCCATAGTATTTTGCCAGATCTCTCTTGGCTATTACCGAGCCATGGTTACATAATAGTAGTTTCATGCGAGGTAGATCAATGTCATCGGGTATGCCTAATAAAACATATTTGGGGTCTTCTGGGATTACTGTCTCAAGTATCTTGCCCAGCTCAGCCAGTAGTATGCTCCAGTATGAACGCATTACCGGGCAATTCCAACGGGTGTGATAAAAATTTCTGCCCTGAGCATTACAGTGCAGGCAATGGGGAGAGGGAGCTCGTCCCATCCTATAGAGGCGTACTCTATCATAATAAATTCTATGTAGTATATTGAATTGGATGAGTCGGAGCCTGGCCTTAATCGCCACTTCTCTAGGAAACATGAGTGCAGCTTCCCAATCTACCTCCTCCAGTTTGCCCACAAGTTTTTGTAGGGTGTCAGGCATATAGTTATTGCAATTTTTAGATATGGTCAATACTGCTTTTTCAAGTATTTCCTCTATCAGGAGCCTGCCTTCTAAGGGCAAGTATTCCGGTTGGTCAGCCGGAATTGCTTCCGCTCTCCATGCATGTTGCATGAAGATACTTAAAGTATTGTGTGTCTAGGATCTGGTATTCTTGTTCAAGCGAAGGAAAGGGTATAAGATCCCCTTCGGGCAGTAACTCTCCTACCTTGGAGATACCTATGTTATCCCATCCATGGAAGCCTCTCAGTTTTCCTATTTCCTTAAATGTCCTGCTCACCCACCACAGGGTTTTCCTCGTGATTTTATCCATCCACCCTTTACATTTATTGGTTCTGTGCCACACCTCAATGGTCACCTGTGTAGCAGGCAGCAAGCGTCCCACTCCTGCCACCCCATAAAGATAATGCAAAAGAGTGTTTCTCAAATTGTGCCCTTTCCAATGCATAAGCAGGATGATCTCCCTCCACACAACCCCAGTCATTGATGACCATCCGGTGAGCAGCCCAGTAGTATGCTCTAAGATTGGGTAGAACAATACCTCGATTGTAACAATTTAATTGCAGCAACTGTAGACGTATTGTGGGGTGCTTCTCATTCCACAAGAGCTTTTCTAAGCTCTCTGTCAACTGTGGTGTAGAGGTCATCAGACAGCTTATGGTAAGTGTATTGCAGTATATAAAGAAATTTGGGGAGGATGATCATCTTAAAAAGGGCTGCTTTGCCCATCAGCGTAAGGGGGAACGTTTTCTACCATTTTGCATCTGCTTAAAAATCTTCTATAGCCCTGCCAATATTATCTGCCATGCTTCTAATAGGGTTGAGTGTTGTATAGATACCCAGGTATTTAAAGCCATCTCTTGTCACTTTCAGTTGCCCGGCTAAATCATGGAGGGTGACATAATCTGTTTTGGTCAAATGGTTTGAATAGAGTATGGATTTTGTCTAGTTTATGGTGTACCCAGAGTGGGTACCGTATGTCTCAAAGATCCGAAAGATAGCAGGGAGTGAGGGGGATGGGTGGATTAAATATAAGAGTATGTCATCCGCATACAAGGAGATTTTTTCCTCTACTAAAGGGGAGTCAGAGGATCTGAAATCTTTTATATCAGGATTTTCACGGATCTGGCAGGCCAGGGTTTCCGGCGCAAGGGAAAATAGGAGGGGAGAAAGTGGGCAGCCCTGTCTAGTGCCTCTGCCAATAGGGAATTCCACCAACAGCTTGCCATTGACCCATACTGTAGGAAGCTGGCTCTGTATATACTATATCAAAATGAGAGATAGTGTACACAGAGTACAGGGGTTCCCTGAGGCTTAACAGAGGCTAAAGTAGATAATGCTAATGATCTCTTTTGTGGTAGTATGGTTAAGCAGTTAGGCTTATCATAGGGTAGTGCAAAGCATTTGTTATACACACACAGACAATAGAAGAAGCACACACTAAATGACAACTCCAGACCAATGTTTTTTATATAGCAAAAATATATTATCTTAATTTATTTCTAGAACCACAAGATTCAAGTTGCAGGTAAGTACTTCAGTAGATCCGTATTTCACACATTTATCAACAGTACTTTGTTTGAAATCAATAAGTTAGATAGTTTTGAAATATTGGCAAGTACCTGTTTTAAAAGTTGACAGTGCAATTTTCAGAAACAGTTAATGGGGGGAAGGAAATTTAGTCTGATTTACAGGTAAGTACTTGACTTACAGTTCCATTCTTTGTGGGTTAGGAAGTTCACAGGTTGGGGTTCAAATTAGCCCCAATAACCCACCACCAGCAAAATGGGTCCGGCCGGCTGCAGAGGTCAAATTTGAGTGGCCTCATTGGCCCCAGTCTCCTATGGAGACTGGGGCCACTCGGTTTCAGGTCTGCTGGCAGGTAAGTACCCGTGTCTTCGGAGGGCAGACCTGCAGGGTTTAGAGGAGCACCAGGTTGGGGGGGGGACAAGTAGGCACCAAACACACACCTTCGGTGGCATAGGAGCGGCTGGTTGCAGGGTGTAAACAGAGCATCGGGCTCCTAATGCTTTGCTATGAGGGGACCCTGGGGGTCACTTAGATGTTGCAGGCTGGGTCCAGGGGGTCAGTTCGGGAAAACCACAGGCTGGACAAGTAGGAAGGCTGCCTGCTGAACGTTGCTGCACCAGGAGTCTGGTTCTCCAAGGCCTGGGGGCTGCGGGAGCAGTGTACCTTTAGGTGTCGGATATCTTCGTCCGGAGCTTTCGCAGTCAGGGGTGTACTCTGGACTCACACTGCATTCGTCATCGTGACAGGCAAGAGAGGTCAACCCAGGGTAGGCACTTGCTCGGAATCCTTTCTAGCCAGTTGGGCCACATGCAAATGGGCCGTGGGCGTTGGGTGATAAGTGGTCAGGAACTCGCTGATCCGGGGAGGCTCTGGAGTCCTTTGGTGTTGTTTCTTTTTGGACAGGGCCGCTGTCCACAGGAGTTCTTGGTCCTTTGTGGTGCAGGGTAGTCCTCTGGAGCTTGGCAGAGGTCACTGGTCCCGCAGAATGCATTGCTTTCTTTTGGCAGCTTCTGTGAAGTAGGAGACAGGCCGGTAGGCCTGGTGCGAAGTCTGTTTGCGTATTCCTTCTTCTCTGCTGGGGGTTCAATTTAGCCGTCCTTCTTTCTTGTCAGGTTGCCAGGAATCTGGCAACTTGGGTTCAGGGGAGCCCTTAAATCCTGGATTTAGGGGCGTTACAGGGTTCAGAGGGCAGTAGCCAATGGCTACTGTCCCTGAGGATGGCTACACCCTTCCTGTGTCCACTCCCTTTGGGGAGGTGGACACAATCCTAACCCTAGTGGTCCCTGTCCTCCAACTCAAGATGGAGGATTCTGCAAGGAGGGGGACACCTCAGCTCTACAACTTAGGGGTGGTCCTAGCTGGGATGGGCACTCCTCCCTGTTTTCCCTAATTTTCCCACCAGACTTGCTGACAAAAGTGGGGCTTTGTCTGGGGAGCAGGTAACCTCTCTAGCTTGAGTGCTCTGGGGCACTGTAACCTGAGGTTTGAGCCTTTGAGGCCACCGCCATGTGTTACACTTCCTGCAGGGGAGAGGTGTGAAGCACCCCCACCCAGGAGAGGATTTGTTTTTGACCACAGAGAGCATAAAGGGTCTCACCCCATGTGGTCAGAAACTTGGCTGAAGTGGCAGGCTGAAATAGACTGGTCAGTCCTACACTAGCAGTTTGGCCAACATTTTGGTGTATTTTTCAATAAATCCCACACTGGCATCAGTTTGGGTTTATTGCACTGAGAAGTTTGGTACCAAACTTCCCAGTATTCAGTGAAGCCATTATGGAGCTATGGAGTTTGTAATGACAGACTCCCAAACTGTATACTCAGTATGGCTACACTGCACTCACAATGTCTAAGAATGGACTAAGACACTGTAGGGGCATATTGCTCATGCAGCTGTGCCCTCACCTGTGGTATAGTGCACCCTGCCTTAGGGGTGTAAGGCCTGCTAAAGGGATGACTTCCCTATGCCACAGGCAGTTATTTGTGGACATGGTACCCTGAGGGGGTGCCATGTCGACTTTGCCTTTTTCTCTCCACCAGCACACACAAGCTGCAAAGGCAGTGTGCATGTGCTTGGTGAGAGGTCCCCCATGGTGGCATAATACATGCTACAGCCCTTGGGGAGCTTCCCTGGTCACAGGTACCCTTTACAAGGGACTTAACTTTGGGCAATGGGTGTGCCATGTGTGGTTTTGGGAAAGAACACTGTGCTGGGGCCTGGTTATCAGGATCCCAGTGCAGTTTCAGTCACAGTTGGCATCAATATTAGCCAAAACATGGCGGGATAACCATGCCAACAAGGGCACTTTCTTACACATACTGCTGCACAAGGTTCAGTATAAAGTAAAGTCACCCATTCAATATTACCACTCCCCAGTTTACGTAGGGCACACATCATGTAAGGCCAATGGATGGTATCAAACGCCTTTTCCGCGGCTAATGATACAAAGATATGTGGGTCTGGGCGAGAGGCTACCGTCGCCATCCAATTATGGAGTCGACGGAAATTCCCTGTAGTCGAATGTCCCGGCATAAACCCAGTTTGATCTTTGTGGACTAAGGGTGTGATGACCTTTGGAGAGTCTGGTGGCGAGCACCGTAATGAGAATTTTTGTCTCAGCATTAAGGAGGGAGATCGGATAGTATGACCTACATTGTGTAGGGGGCCTGCCAGACTTGGAGATGACCACGATCGTGGTCCGTCGCAGATGTGGGGGCGGGATTTTCTCCTCCAGCACTGCGATATATAGGTTGAGTAAATGAGGTGCAACCAGGTCTGTCTGTCTTTTAAAATAATTCAGCCGGGAGACCGTTTGGGCCTGGGGTCTTCCCAATGGATAATTTAGCAATTGTGTCTCTCACTTCGACCAGGGTTAAGTACTGTCTAAGGACTTAGCTTTCTCCACAGAGAGTATTGGCATATCTATAGCTTTCAGGTATGCTTCTATCTGGTGTTGAGTGGATGACGATCTCTCTCTGTAGAGGGTTGCATAAAAGCGGGCATACAACCCCTCAATGGCCTCCTCAGAGTTATGTGTTAGTCCTTCTTCGCCGTCTATCCAAGCCACCCAGCACACCTCTAGCTCTCTTCAGTTCAACCATGCCAGCAGTTTCCCTGCCTTATTGCCAACCTCAGAGAGGCAATGCTGGGTAGCAAGAAAGCAGGTTTTTAACTCATTATTGGCTAGCATTTTATATTCAGCCCTTAAGGCCTCCATTTGTCTAATAGTCAGGGTCGGGGGAATCATCTATGTTTACCGCCTCCAAGGCTGTCAATCTAACTTCTATAGCTTTTTGTCCTACAATGCATTCTTTCTTTTGTAGGCAATAATGTTTTGTGTTCTGCCTCTTATTACTGCTTTATAAGCCACCCACAATGTCACCGCTGACCTAACAGTGTGTTGTTTGTCCTTAAAATACAGCTCTGTATCGGTTGTAATTTCCCAAACTGCAGTGTCCTGTAACTCCCAGGCTTTCAGCCTCCACCTGGGACATGTGTCCCAGCGTCGACCAATAGTAAGCCATGGGGGAGAGTGGTCAGATAGTCCCCTCGCCAAGTATTCTGCTCTCTATATCGTTCCCTCCTCTCCTGTGAGTGTAAATATTTATAGTCTTACCTAGAAAAGACTTTATGGGCCCAGGGGAAATAGGAATAGCATCTTGCATTGGGGTTATGGCGCCCTCCTATATCTGTGAGTCCCTGCGTATCCGTTAATCGATGTAAGGGCGTAGGTCTGGGCGCTCCAGAAACAGGAGATACTTGTGTTCTATCCTGTGCAGGTGTCAGTACATCATTAAAGTCTCCCCCAATAATATGTAGTGTAGATTCCATTTCTAGTAGGATTTCAGCTATGGCAGTGTATGTGGACTGTTGCAGGTGAGGGGGCACATACATACTAATAATGGTGACATCCTCCCTACCCCAAAGTCCCTGAACTGCTGCATATGTTCCATTGGGGTCTAACCATTGCTTATTGACTTGGAAGGGGAGACTCTTCAGAACAAGGATAGCCACTTCTCTTGCATCGGAGGTAAACTTGGCATGCACCAGCATGGTGTTGGCGCAATGGGCAAGTAAGAGACAGTGGTTACCGCGAAGATGGATCTCCTGTTGGAGAACAATGTCTGGCTTCTGTTGTTTTATAAAGGTCTCTACCAGTCCTCTCAACTTTATAACCCTACCGATGACATTCCAGGTGAGCACGGATCGTGACTCTAACTCTGTGTCAGGGTAGGCACGCCAACAGGTGTAATATAATCTCACATGTCCGCAAAGTAACACAAGACATCCCATGTATATCAGATTGCCTCCCTGTTTCATAATAAGCAGATATAAATGATAGGTAAACAACATTAACATCTTATAACAATCCCCCCAACTTCTTTTGCACTTCTCGAGAATAGTCTGGGAAAATCAGGATGTTGGAGGAGTCATAAGTAAGCTTATCCAGTTTTCTCGCCTCCCAGAGAATAATGTCTCTATCATGATAGTTCACAAAATGTGCTATAAGGCCTCTGGGGGATGCACCAACTGGTGGCTTCGGAGCCAGCGCTTTATGAGCCCTTCCAATCACAAAGCACGTAGAGAGGTCAGCAGAGGGGAATTGGGTTTTTATCTAGCTCTCCAAGAACATTGGTATGTTGTCTTCCTCGGGGAATCCCACACAGCGTAGGTTGTTCCGCCGTGCGCGGTTTCCCGCACCATCCACTCTCCAGAGAAGGTGTTTCATGGACACTTGTACTGCGTGCAGTTCTTCACCATACATGTTGGTCTTGTCCTAATTCAGAGATCTGCTCTTCCGTTGCAGTAACTCTATCAGCGACTTTGCGAAGGTCTTGCTGCAACATGAAGACTGCCACCTCATAACCTTTGGTTTCTAAGGTCATTCTGAATTGTTGAATGACCAGTAGCAAGTCTGCATTGTCAGGGGTACGAACAGAGGTGTCGCTCAGGGCAGGGGAGTCCATCTTCTTTGTGTATTTATCAATACTGACCTGCTTGGGAGGCTTTGATTCTTTATCTTTGCCCATGTTGAGGTGGTAGGGGGCCCGTTGTGGAGCATCTACCACTGCGGTGCAGCAGTTTGATGGCGATCACCTCTTCTGTCAGGGGTATTCCTAGACAGGATCTAGGAAATCATTTGGAGCAGGCCTCTGATGTGCTATCACCGGTGTCCCCTTCAACAATCTGTGCCAGGTGTAGGCTCTGGTCCTCAGGAAGGAGTTACAACAACAGACTTATGTGTAATTAGTTCCTTTAATCACATTTGTTGTCTCTGATTCATGGCCCCCCAAAGCAGGAGTTCAAGTGGAGAGGGGCACATCTGATATTTCCCGTGTAGGAAAGTACCATCTTTCTTGGCATGTTACCCCCAATGTCTGCGTGTTTGTCAGTGCGTTTTGCCTGTCTCACTGGGATCCTGCTAGCCAGGACCCCAGTGCTCATAGTTTGTGGCCTATATGTGTTGTCAGTATGCTTGACTGTGTCACTGAAGTTCTGCTAACCAGAACTCCAGTACTTAATGCTCTCTCTACTTACCAAATTTGTCACTACAGTTTAGTGACTCCATATTCCAATTCTGATTGGCACACTGGACACCCCTTATAAGTCCCTAGTGTATGGTACCTAGGTACCCAGGGCGTTGGGGTTCCAGGAGATCCTTATGGGCTGCAGCATTTCTTTCGCCACCCATAAGTAGTTCATACAAACCTTTCTTCAGGACTGCCACTGCAGCCTGAGTGAAATAGTGCACACACTATTTCACAGCCATTTTTCACTGTACTAAGTAACTTATAAGTCACCTATATGTCTAACCTTCATTTACTGAAGGCTAGGTGCAAAGTTACTGTGTGTGAGGGCACCCTTGCATTAGCAAAGGTGCCCCACATCGTCCAGGGCCAATTCACAGGACTTTGTGAGTGCGGGGATACCATTATAAGCATGCACTACATATATGTCAATACATATATGTAACTTCAAAATGGTAAGTCCGAATATGGCCATGTGAGGTGTCATGGAATTGACCCCCCCCCAATCCAAATCTGGTATTTGGGGGCCAATCCCATGCACCCTGGGGGCTCCACAATGGACCCCCAGTACTGCCAAACCAGCTCTCTGAGGTTTCCACTGCAGCCCTAGCTGCTGCCACCTCACAGACAGGTTTCTACCCTCCTGGGGAATGAGAAGCTCAGTTCCAGGAAGGCAGAACAATGCATTTCCTTTAGGAGAGGGGTGTTACACCCTCTCCCATTGGAAATAGGTATTACAGGCATGGGAGGGGTATCCTCCCAGAGCCTCTGGAAATGCTTTGAAGGGCACAAACGGGCCCTCCTTGCATAATCCAGTCTACACCGGTTCAGGGACCCCCAGTCCCTGCCCTGGCATGAAACTGGACAAAGGAAAGGGGAGTGACCACTCCCCCTGTCCATCACCACCCCAGGGGTGGTGCCCAGAGCTCCTCCAGATTGTCCCTGGCGTTAGCCATCTTGGATTCCAAGGTGTGGGGACCCTCTGGAGACCTCTGAATGGCCCGTGCCAGCAGGTGACATCAGAGACCCCTCCTGATAGGTGCGTACCTGGGTAGGTAGCCAATCCCCCTCTCAGGGCTATTTAGGGTCTCTCCTCTGGGTGTTTCCTCTGATTCGGTTTGCATGATTCCTCCAGGACTCCTCTGCATCCTCTACTTCAGCTTCTGACCGTTGGATCAACCGCAGACTGCTCCAGGAACTGCTGTAACTGCAACAAAGTATCCAGGACAACAACTGTGACCTGCAACTTCAGCTCCAGCCAGCAATGGCAACAGTTTCCAAGGTGTTCACGCTCTGGGGACTGCCTGTCTTCACCCTGCACCAGAAGAACCAAAGGAATCTCCCATGGAGTGACAGAGTCACTTCCCTGCTTCTGCAGGCACCTCTCTGCAACGACAACCGGTACTCTGGGACTCCTTTCCTGTCAACGAGCATGATCCCTGGAACACAGGAGGTGGAACGAAGTGACCCAGACTGTCCAAAGTTCCAGCTGTCCAAATTTGGCTAAGGTAAGAGCTTGCCCCCCTATGCTGCAACAGTACCCCTGTGCACCACGTCTTCTGCAACTCCCTGGGCTTCTGTGCACTTCTTCCAAAAGTTCTTCGTGCACAGCGTAGCCCAGGTCCATCCTGCGACGCACAGCTCTCTGAGTTGTTCTCCGGCGGCGTGGGATCCTCCAGTGTAGTGCAGCGATGACTGCACTTTGCATCTTCTTTGTACCCTTGTTCTGAGACTCCTGTGGGTGCTGCCTGGTCTTCTGAGGGCTCTCTGAAGTGCTGAAAGCCCCCTCTGTCTCCTCAGTATGAGTTGAGACCCCAGGTCCCTCCTGGGTCCAGGCAGCTCCTCTTTGATGCAAACCGTGTATTTGCTTGAACCAATGCTTGTTGGCAGAATCCAGCGACGCAAACAGCCTGCATCGAACAACTTGACGTGGTACATCTCCTCCACCAAGCAGGAACCCACAGCAATCTTCTTTGGCACATTTCTGTACTTTTCTTCTAACCGGAGAATCTACTTTTGCACCTTCTTCCAGGTTGGCAGGGGCTCCTGTTCATCCTGGACTCTTCTTTGACTTCTGGACTTGGTCTCCTCTCTCCACAGGTCTTCAGATCCAGGAATCCATTGCTTGTTGCTTGCAGTCTTGCTTGGTTCTTGCATAATTCTTCATCACGACTTGTAGTGTATTCTGAGGAAACTTGCTGTACTTTACTCCTACTTTCCTGGGCTCTGGGGTGGGGTACTTTACTTACCTTTGGTGTCTTCTTACACTCCCACCACCCCTCTACACACTACACTTGCCTAGGGGGGAATTCGACATTCGCATTCCACTAATTTAGTATATAGTGTGTGTTGCCCCTAGGCCCATTGCCATCTATTGTATTTTCTACTGTTTGCACTATTCTATGACTGTTTACTTACCTGATTTTGGTTACTAGTGTATATCTTGTGTATAATACTTACCTCTAGAAGGAGTATTGCCTCTAAGATATTTTTGGCCTTGGGTCACTAAAATAAAGTACCGTTATTTTTGGTAACACTGAGTATTGTCTTTTATTGTGTAGAAGTACTGGATAACTATAGTGGTATTGAAGGAGCTTTGCATGTCTCCTAGTTCAGCCTTGGCTGATGTGCTGCAGCTACCCCTAGACAGCCTAAGCTGCTAGAACACTGCCTACATTTCACTAATAAGGGATAACTGGACCTGGTATAAGGTGTAAGTACCTTAGGTACCCACTACAAACCAGGCCAGCCTCCTACACCCAGGACAGTGCTCCAAAGCCTTAGGTTAACTTTGCCACACCCCTCTACTTCCGTAGAGTGTTTATAAACAGGTATCCAACAACAAAGCAGAGGTTCATTTCCACCTGCTCAGGGGGTCCCCTCCCAACAGCAGAGGTCTCTGGCACGGTGGGTCACTCCGCAGAGTCTGCGGGTTCCCAGGAGAGCCCCTCCGTCATCTGCTAGTGCCACAGTCCTTCATGTCGCCGCTGTTGCAAAAAGCAGGTGGGGTTTATCACAGGAACACTCCCCTAGAGGACAGAGGGGGTGAAGCGCAGTTTCTCAGGGCCTCATCTCCAACGGTCCTCAGTGCCGTCTGGAGGGCCCCCCCCAGTGTTTCCCACAGTAGCTGCCGCGCAGCTAGGGCTCACCTTCCCGTTTTTTCTTCCCGCTGCCTTTCCTCCAGTGGAATAGAAGAGCTGGTAGGGCATGGGCACCCAAGTTGGTACCGTGGCGAAGCGTCAGCCTGACCCACAGCCTTCTCTCCAGTGGCTAGCTAGGGTCGCCGGGTCTGCTTGTTCGTGGGCCTCATTCACATGTCCAGAATCAGCGGGACATTCGCGTCCCAGTTCAGGGGCCATACACTTGAGTGCCGCTGTGGAGTTTCTCCTCCGTCTTCGCCACTGTTCTACTCCGGAGGCCGCGCCAGCGCGAGTGCTCCTCCTTGGCCTCCAGGCACCACTGCAGTCAACTTACAGCCCTTTTTAAATCATGCCGCCTTTGATTTAGGCGTTTGGGTCTCGATCTGCATGAAAGGGAAGGATTAACGCAGAATTGTAGTGATTATAGTGGGCTAGTCCGCAGCTCTTCCCAGACACGTCTAGCCCGCCATGTTGTTGGCCCCGCCCCGCCTCATCATCAAACTTTGACCCAGTTCAAAAGAGAGAAAGACAGACAAAGGAGAAATAGGAAGGGTGGCAGGGATACGAAAACAGTGATGAATTTAGAAAACAAGGATCATATAAACCCAGAAATGTGAGATAGAGATAGGAAGTGTAGAGTGGTGAAAAAAGAGGTTTGGGTGGGATTAAAAATATGCTGCCTTGGTATTTCACAACCATGGCATTTCACAATGTGGCAGCAGGCTCCTTAGAAGAGCATTGAAGCCCTGCACTTTTTTCTTTCTTTCCTTTCCTTTCCTTTCCTTTCCTTTCCTTTCCTTTCCTTTTTTACTAAGCCCTTGGCATCACTATTTGAGGGGGTGAATAATACCTGATTTCCTATTGTAGTGGGATAACATGCAAAAGCTGGGGTTTCTGCAGTGATTTCTGTGTTTTCCTCCATTTTCGTGTACTATTTCAGCACAGCATTTACCTTCTTTGAGGAGGTGGTGTAGATCTTTGTGAAAATTGACACGCCCAATGGCTTTCCATTGGCAAAGTACTGCAGGTTCTTTTTAGAGGTCTCAGGCCTTTTAATATTCCATAAGCCCTAGATAGAATCCTGCCACACTACAAACTAGGTTGCACTCTTTGTGCTAAATTACATCTGAAGGGTGGGACCATTTGCTAGTGTGGTTAGTCATGTTTTTTTAAAAAAATGAACGAATTACGGATAGGAAACATGTGGAAATCACAGGACTTCTTTTTATGTTTACTTCTTTACTGCTGCCAAGTGACTCCATGTAATTTATGATGCCCTCGGCCAGTTTTAGCTCTGCAGAAAAAAACTTAATGCAGTATGGGGTTTGTGCACGCGTTGGCAGTGGCAAGCACTTTGGCTTTGTATTGTGCAAAGACTTTTACTAAGGTGGTCATTATGAACACGGCTGTAACAACCACCGTGTTCATGCTGGCGGTCGAAACACTGACCGCCAGCGTCCCCGGAACCCCGCCGGCCAAATAATGAACATTTCTGTGGGCCGGCGGACTCGCAGAAAAGCCCGGCCGGGACATTGACGGCGGCTCCACATGGAGCCGCCGTCCTTGCCTCTGTGTGGCAGGTGCAGCTGCACCCGTGGCGCAGATCACTGCCCGAAAATCAGGCAGTGACCTGCGTGACGAGGCACTGCACCGGGGCCCCTGCACTGCCCATGCAAAGTGCATGGGCAGTGCAGGGGCACCCCCTCCGCCAGCCTATCCCTGGCGGGTTCATGCTGGTGGAAATAGAAACATTATCCGAAGGGTAGCACAGCTACCCCGTCGGATAGTGTTTCCACTCACTGCCAGGCTGCCTGACGGCGGAAGCCTGGCGGTGAGTGAGGGCTGCCGATGGCGGCCCTCACCATGTTCGTAATACGGCGGGTTGGCCCGCCATGCCGGCTGGCGAATACAGCCGCCAATGCAGGCATGGCGGGCCAACCCGCCATGTTCAAAATGAGGGCTGATAACACATAACAGGAGTATAGCATAGGGATGACAGTCCAGCACCCTCTAGAGCAAATAATGGTTATAGGATATGTGTTAGCTGCAGGATGGGGGGTTCAAGCTTCAGTCACATATACGCTTAATAGGTAGCACAGTGCAAACCTTAGGTATAGGTCGGGAGTCAGCAGTTCTCGAGTATCTCCTTCATAGGAAAGGTACACAACAGACAGCATCAGTGCAAGCCTATTTTCTATTTAGAACAGGGACAGTATGGGAACAGTAGTGTAATCTTCTTTCCTCACAGAAAAAGGTATTGTCTGGCAGCAACAATGCTAGTGGATGTTTCTCTGAGAGATGGCATCCCTCACAGAACATCTTGGGTTTAAGAAGCAACACTGTTATTTATCCACTTTTATATAGTGCCATCTACCATTAGTATGGAATTGTAAAGCGGGGCAACAATTGTTGAGCACTGGTGAAAACATTCCTGCCTCAGAGAACGGGTACAAATCGGGCAGCAGCAGTACAAGCTTCCATTCTGAGAGCAGCAATATAAACTGATTCATGTCACATAAGGCAGCAAAGATTCAAGGTTCCCCTCCCTGCAACACAGCTGCAGTAGTGCAAGATTCCACCGCTTACAGAAATTGAGCATCTCCAGCGTCAGCAGCATGTAAGGATGGATGAAATTGTGTTTGAGAGCTACTGCACTTTCAGATGTCAATCGTGTTGGCACACTTGCTTGTACTCTCATTCAGTCCTACTGTTTCGATTTGCTCTTGGTGTCATTGGTCCTGCTGCCAGTGCTGTAACATTCTGCAGTTTTGCTGATGTCATTAAGTCCTTCTATGTATGTGAGGTAAATGTATAGCACAGAATCTTGTCAAATGGCACCGGTGCACTGTACAGAGTTAAAACCAACTGGAACATCAATATCAAATCACTTTCACTAATAAAAAGCTAAACCTGTTAGGTTTGACAGTGCTTGTTTATAGTGTCTTTTGTCCATGACTGATGGTGTGGGAAGGAGATCCTGCTGCTGAGAATAACACATAACTAGGTTTTACGGATATAGTTCTGTAACTTGGTGACTGCTAGGAGATGTAATCGTGTTACTTGGATATTTGAAGCTGCACTGCAGGTTACAGTTAATGAAACACTTCCTCTTATAGAAGGCTTGCATAATTTCATTTCACATTTCATCCCTTTTACTAACATAAATATCAGAATTCGCTCCCAACCACCTAGTAATTAGTTCTCTACTAGAAGAAAACCTAAAGCTACTTTATATCGATCACCCTATCAGCTGATTGCTAGTTAGTCCTTAGATAAAGTCTCGTTCCAAACTATAGTAGAATATAACATTTCTTAGTTTACGTAATAGAAAATTCTAATCTGTTAAGGACATGGAGGCGAGGATTATGCTTTCTTCCTTTGCTTTATTTTATATTTCATTCCAACAACAGTCATCAAAACATGTAAAAAAACATCCTAGAAAACCATGGGAACCAAAAGCATAACGTTTTCCAATCAGATTGCAGGAATCGATAGTCCTAGGCCTCTTTGGTGTGTCTTCCTCTTTTTTCGCACAAATTAACCCACTGAGCCACTTCATGATTCCTGCTTGGAGCCATCAACCCCTATTGAGAAAAGAAACAACAATGTGTAGTTCGCAATCACAAAATTTCCTGCCTCTCCATGATGCATCATCTGCTACTAGACAGTCAAGAACACTAATTGAAACAAATAGAAAACATTTTTACTTACTAGTAATGGGAGTGTGCAGAAGAGGTATCTCGGCGAGTGAGATAATCCTGCCTCCGTGTCATTATTAGAATTTAAACTTTCCATTATGAAAGCTATGAAATGTGATATTCTATGTCAGGACCGGAGGTGAGTATTATGCTGGTTCAAAGCTTGTTCACTACCAGTTGAGACCGATCCACCACTGGCTTGAAATAAAACCTCTTACATGTAGAATCTGAGGATAGTCTGTCACATTCATAATGTCCTCTAGACGAGCACCTAGACAAAACTTTTGATGCCATGGCATCCCTGGCTGAGTGTGCACCAAGCAGTTTTGTATCAATACCAGTTTCCTTCATCACCCACCGTACCCATCGGGCTATGGTGGGAAAGGAGACTGCCTTATACGGTTTACATAGTCCAATGAACAGTAGTTGTTCACCCTGGGGGCCAGACTAATCTGTCATGTCTTCATATGCTTTCAAGCATCGTACCACACACAATCTTGAAGCATCGAGGAAAGCTGGATATGATATTATCCTAGAGTTGGATTTTGTTTGCTTACTGACTGTAAAAGAGACACCCCTCTTGGATGAATATCCTTCCTGTAATGTCAAGGGCACTCATGTCCAAGACCCTTTGGCATGATACCAGACATAAGGGCAAGGCCACCTTTTTGGAAATCTCCTTCCACAATAGATATCTGTTGAGTGGCCAAGACAGAAATAGATTTAGAACCTGGTTAACATCTCAAAGCTTAGAACACCTTGGTTCAGGTGGAAGAGAGAGGTGAACCCCCTGAAGCAGTGTCAGGAAGGGGTATTCGCCCACTAGAGGCCCATCAACCAGAGAATGCCTCGTTGAAATGGCCAACCGAATGGCATTTATCGACCTGTAGGCCACACCATTTGCTGCCAGGCTGGCCAGAAAATTTTGCACATGAACTATATCTGTGACCACGGAATCTAAGCCCCATTGCAGACAGCAGCCCATCCATCTCGTCCAGGCCAATTTATAGCTTCTAGTTGTGCTGTCTGCCCAGGCTTTGGAGAGGAGGACTTCAGCTTGCCCTGAAAGTCCTGGGATTTTCCAGCTGTGCCGGGCCGGCAATCGGAAAACCGGCTCAACAGTGCCCCGCAGCTGTCTTCACCGCTGGAGAGAGTAACCCGGATGGACAAATCCTCAGATCCATCAGAGGTTAGATGTGGAGGAAGGCGGGGCATTTAAAGAGGAGAAGAACATCACCCGGGAGGAGAGGAGGGGTCGGGAATTGCTTTCCATGACAGACTGATGAGACGGTGACGGAGGAAAGTAGAAGACGCCGGACCCGAGAGAGCGACGGAACCAGCAGCCCGATGGCGGACCGGAGAAACAGTGAAACGACCAGGAGGTGATGAGGCATTATAACCGGCCACGCTCTGGGGAGAGCGTGGCCTTATCAGGTACGTTCCTGTAATCAGGACGCGGGCAGAAGTCAAATCAGAACTGGTGGGAGGAGGGGGAAAAACATCAAGTACAAGGTTCTGGGCTTATGTATTATTTTTTTATTTGTGTTACCGCTGCCGATGCATTATTTGTTTTCGTTTTTGTTTCGCCAGGAAGGAAAACGGAGTGATTGCACTTTGAATTGTGGCAGCGTGTATAAAGTAGAAAAACAAGCGTGTTACGATTGATTTCTTTTTCGTTCATTGTGCTGCTAAATCGGAGTTAAACGCATGTTCAAGGTTTTTATTTTGATATACTTTGAGAACTAAGGGGCAGGCCATCAAAAGGCAAGAAAAGAAGAGAAACAAGGGAAAAGCATTCATTTGTTTTGTTTATGTGTTTATTTGTACACCAAAACTAACTGAAAAGGAGAAGGCGGAAGGGAAGGAAACACGGAAACCGTACAGAAAGGGAAAGACGACAGGAACAGCAAGTGCAAGACAACGGGAAGGATACAAAAGGGAAAGGAAAACAAAGATAGAGAAGATACGTAGACAGATAAAAGGAAAAGGGAAAGAAAGAGAAGGAAAGAAAACAGTGTCAATACGTACCTCTTCACCAACACTCTCCTATTTTTGTTGTTTCTTTGTCTCCCCATGTGCCTCCTGATTCCTCCCCTGTGAAAAGAAGAATGAACAGGATAAAGATCCCATGAGGAAACAGAAAAGAAAGAAAACAGAAAAAAATGCCAAAGAGCAAGAAGGAAACTATAGAATCGTAATTTAGCAGACAACAAAAACGTCAGTAAATTCCAATATATAACAGTTACCGCCTATGAATCTCCATTACTGTGCGCCTGCAACACCAGCGTTGCCTGTAATCTACCACACCATCAAGTGAAGGGATCCATCCGCACCATCCGGTGTGGAGCAAGGGCTCCATCCAGAAGAAGAGCCTAGAACGGGACAAAAGGATTGGAGAATCCCAAGAAAGTTCCATCAGACCTGAAACCCATACTTGAGATCCCCACAGTGGGGGTCACTATGACCACATCTCCTTACTGTCTCCTCACTTAGGCCAAAGCTCTCGCGATCATGGAAATTGAGGGAAAGGCATATGCCGTCTCTTTGCTCCAATCCTGCAGGAAAGCGTCAGTTGCTATTGTTTGAGGATCTGGTCTCCAACTGAAGAACCTAGGATCTTAGTGATCCAGGCGAAAGGCAAGATGGCTTTGTCCAGCTTCCGTAGACTGGCATCCTGGAAGTGTTAAGCGTGCCAGTCCACCACCTGATTGGCTTGTCTGAGAAGATATTCTGCTGTGAGGAGATGTGATGTTCCAGGCAGAAGTGCCAGAAATTATTTGCAAGGCCCGAGAGAGCTTTGGACCACCCCGCCCCAGATGGTTGATGTACCAAACTGCTGAAACATTGTCCATCTTCAGAAAGATGCATGACTGGATTTTCTCTCTGGTCCTTACACCGGACTGAAAATGAGCCAGCGAGGAGTTCCAGGCAATTGATATGTACCCTCTGTTTGTGCACTGACTATTGTCTACCTGTTGATAGCTCCCCACATTGAGAGACCCAGCATAACTTGCTGGCATCAGACTCCATGACCAGGTCTGGTTTGGAACCAAAAATCGCTCTCCTATTCCAGGATTCCATACAGGAAAACCACCATGAGATCTCGTCCTTTGCTTCCTCTGACACGGGTACCAGTTGGGAGCAGGTTAATCCCCTGTGCAGGTGGTGAGCCTTGACTGCAGCCCCCGATAATGCAGCAGACCTGGAAAGATCGCCTGAATGGAGGATGATAGAAGGCCCAGCAGCTTGGCGATGTGCCTCAGTGAGGTCTGACTTTTGGAGAGCGTTTTCCAAAACCCAAAAATGTTGTCCCATGGGATGGTGTTAGTAGGGATTTCTTTTTGGTTATTACAAACTTTGGACCCCTCAGTAGGTTGACCGTTTTCTGTAGGTGCTGGGATAGCCTTCAGGGACCCTGATCTAAGAGAAGGATGTTGTTCATGTAAACTATGAGACAAATCCTCTGTGCTCATGGGTATTCCACTACTGGTCTGAAGACCTTTGTCACCACGGGCAAACAATAGCTCGCATGGGAGCTCGTGGTGACCTCAAAAGTCTGGCAGCCTCATACGAACTGTAGGAAATGCCAGTGCTTGGAAATACCGGGATTGTGAGGTACGGGTCCTTCAGATCCAGGCACGCCTTCTAGTTGACGGACTGTAAGACATTCATGAAGAAGTAAATGCCCTCTATCTTGAAGTTTAGGTACACTAGCCACTTGTTGAACTCCCTAAGGTTGATAACTGGGCGCTGGCCTCCATTACTCATGTCTACCAGAAACAGGTTGCTGACAACCCCATTGGAGTGAAGCGCAGCCAGCTGATTGGCTTCTTTGTCTATTATCTTCTCATCTACGAGGGCAACGGCCTGAGACAATAAGGTGATGGGATGAGGCTGGGTTAGTTGCTGAGGGGAGCCATGCAATTATATTTGGAGCCGGTGGACTGTCTGTAGGACCCATGCATCCATAGTGATTGCTAACCATATGGGGAAATAATTTGCTAGCCGGCCCTCTACTTTTTGTCAGGAAGTAGGGTGCACACTTACCGGTAAAGGAGCCTTGGTTGATATGTCTCTTGAAGCCACCTCTGCCATGGAATCTCTGGCCTGTTTATAAGAAGAATGTTACGAAAAATGACTGGTCCTGCCATTGGCCACACTTGCTGTCTGGAGGGAAAATGACAGAAAAACTGGCCGGCGAAGCACCCCCTGCCAGGGCTGGCCCCTTGGCGAATCAGAGGGGTGAAAATTCTCTTAATGGAGTTTTGTAGGTTCCCCTTAGTACCTAACTTTGGCACTCTTATTTTAGCTTTAGACCAGTAGCTTGTGTCCTTTCACACACACAAATGTTTTATTCATTTCATATATTTTATTGCAGCCAGCTTTTAGCTCGTTGTTTTGACATTTTAATCAGCTGCATTTTCTGAGAAGAGTTAGTTGTACCTGTTGCACATTTTATTAGCCTTTCACACGCATTTCACTCTGTGCCCTGCTCAAGGCTGTCATGTTCAGTACATGATATTCTAACTAGTATTGTTGCTGCAGGACTAATGGAACCAACCATCTGTATTAGATATAGTATCACATCAGGCCTGTTCTTAGAACACTGTAAGATTTGTTAGATTAACACCACATAGGCCTAAAGAGGGTAGAGGGTTTTCCAGTCATGGCCGTTCTGTGAAGTACACCATTCTATTGGCAGCTTTACTGATCCTGGCACTTACTCTTCAGCCAACTGAGAAGATTGCCAGCAGACAATAGACAGACCCTTGCCAGCCTTTTAGGTATGGTTTTGGGGTCCTTCCCATAGACCAGGACATGCAGAAGGGATATCAACTCTGTGCTCTCAGGTTTTAGACATTAAGGTGTATGTAGGAATCTTTAGGCTTTAGGATGATACCAAAATGGTGGGGGGTTTTACCTTTTTCACTCTGATGGTAACAATGATCACTGTAATATGTTTCATCTGATTAATTATCGCAGCCCATACTTTTAATGAAGGGATGCAATGGCTTCAATAAATATATTGAAACTTATTCTGCATCTCTTTGTTTGCCCTGGCATGTGTGAGTCTTGGTGTAACTGAGAGAAAGGGGTATGGTCTGTTCAGCACTACTTCTCTGAGTGCTGTGTTTAGGTTGCCACAAATCACCTTCACCTTTTGGGTATTTGTGACACTGCAAGCTTGCCAGAAGTCAGGCTGACAGCTTGCAGACAATGTGGGACTGACTCAGCCGCCCACAATCGGTGGTGCTGCCACCCTAAACTATGTAGTACTATTCAGAAAATAGAAACTGTACCTCATGGCGCCACCAACTTTGGCCAGGCCCACATTTTCATGGATCTCTTGAGTAACTCTTTCTCTCTCATAATCCAAACGTACCCTAATTACCTTTATATAGAGACATCCGTGGTGTTAGGGAAACATGCTCCTCAGCCACAAATGTAATACCTATCTTAGCCTGTAAGTTGTTCAAGCTTGAACCTTAAAAGGATTCCCCATTTAGTGTTTCTATCTTTGAATTTACCATCTTTGAAATATGGCACAATCTCAACCAGGGTTAATACCAGTAAATATGAAATACCTCTCACACAACATTTATTAGCTCATAGGCCCCCTAACGGAGGTGGGTATGTTATGTTCGTGGCAGAGGCACACAATGTATATAGAACTGAGATATTTTACTCGTGGGTCACCTTTCCTACAGTAGATGCAAATACATGCCATTTCCATGCATACGCCGTAACAGATCCACCTGCACAATACAGAGCTTATGCATATTTAGAAATACTGCTCTCTTAGCAAGAACACTGGAATTGGTTTAAAGACCTTCCACACGTTATTAAAGATGTTAGATTAGGCCCCTAAGTAATGACTGACCTACATGGCCAGAATTGGCCACATACACGCCACATCCCAATCTACAAAATATGCCAGTAGCAGATGTACTTCACTTATATAATAATTTATTAAATATATATATAGATGCTTAAAACAATCCATAATGTGGACCTTAAATACCACCCCAGTGAGGGCTGCTCCAGCTGTACCACAGTTGGCTGTGCCTGGGATAAATCTGGCCATGGTACATTCCATAATGGGTAAAATTCCTTCCAAACATGATGACATTCTATTTTGGATAGCACAGAAAAACAAATCAGCTGGAAGGGGTGTTTCGCCACATGGTACCCCAAGATAAACATAGAATTCTCACAATGTGCTTGCCATTTGGAATAGTTTCATCAGTAGATGACTGTGACACCTGGGGAACAGTATTTACATCAGTTTACACTACCACACACGGTTCTCCAACACTTGCCAATTTAGCAGAGGTGTTAAAGCAAATTCATAATGAACATCGGATGGCCCCTGCCCTAGATTTGTGGATGAAATGAATGGGCAATTTTGCCACAGTCTCCTCAATCATACTAAGCAATATTACAGGAAAAGTAGGAGCATTGACAGTATGTCAGCTGCTCCAGAAAATTCCTCCACAGGATCAGGAACACAAGCTGCCAAGGATTATCAATGAGTCTTATACTAGTATAGGTCGTAATAGTCTGGGAACCAGACCAAGTAAACCACATTTAGAAGGTGATTCTGGTAGGATTTATACCAAGCAAGTACAAGAAGGTTCTGAAAAATGCTGGGATAAACAGAAAAATAATACCGATAAAGTAAAACAAAGAGGAGAATCTCTGCATTAGGAGACCTCAGAAAAACACTATAACCTAACAAATTGTGACACTTGAAAAACTCCTGACAGATATCAGCATACTGATACGCACCCATCTCATTCCTTCCAGGACTCATGTGACAAACAGAACGAGTGAGGAGGGCTGTCAGAGAACCCTAAACAAGCATGTGGAACGGAAAAAGGATTCACAATGCTCTTCGGAGATCACAATAAAAAAGGGAGAAAAACTTCCACAGTAAAAAACCCCAGTTCAAAAAGAAGAAGGTTGCATACATTTTGGCTAAATATGTCACACGTATTGCGAACGTTAGTGAAGAACAGAATGTGAGCACAGACTTTGCTTGACAGTACGTCGGAGGTTACAATAGTTTGCCAGAATCTTCGAGAGCTTCTGGATGTGACAGCAACGAACGACTTGAGTTGACCATTAAAGTGATCTTCTTGGGAAAATGTACATGAGGCTATGATATTCTATTGGCAGAAGAAGGTTGGCCACCAGTATTTGTTTGTACGGTCCCAAAGAGGGAAGATGTCATTTTGCCTTCTTTCTTGGTCCTTGTTCCTGATAGAGTGAAAGAAGCTTACGCCCCAGATTGGGCATAAGCTCAGGATTCATCGCTGTACCGCAACCATGTGGGATAGGGATTCCCCTTATCATGTCTTACCAATACAGTCCAATCCACAGATACAACCTCAATAACCCATAAAACATTAGGCCAAAGCCCCAGTGAGGGAAATTCTCTCACACAACTCGAGTACCAGGGGGTAATTGAACCCTGTGTTTCTCCCATGAATAACCCTTTTTTCCCTGTTGCTAAGCTGGGCCATTCATACAGAATAGTCACAGATTGCATACATTTAAACAGTCACACGCACATTTGCTATCCAAAATTCACACTGTGCAGCACCGATCAACACATAGGGCCTCATTACGAGCATGGCGGTCAGTGTACCACCACAGTAGAGTTGGCGGACGCACCGCCGCGGGTCCGGAGGTGAAGACCGCCATATCACAAGTATTGGGAAGGCACCTGGAGAACACAGCCAAGTTACCGTTCGGCTGGCCACAGTGGAAGGGCTGACGTGCTAGGCGGCAGCCCTCTTTAGGCCGGCGGTCAGGCAGTATTCCACGACCATATTAAGAGGTAGCACACCACCAGAATTTCCGGGGCAGAACCACTGCCACCAAAAGCCTGGCAGAAACAAACAATATAAAAGGGAACACCTACCTTCAGGAACACAGGCACGTCCTTAGGCGCTATGGCACGCAAATTGCAGCTCCTCCCAATCCTCGACCTGGAGCTCCCGGACCAGCGACAGCGACCACAACACAAACCGTAGGTACACCAGCCTAGCACACACATTGGAGGGAACGACGTTAGTACACACATACAACACACACATGACACGGGAAATCACGCCCACACACACACACACACAAACACCCATACCAACACAGACACATACACACGCATACACACCAATACCCACAATGTCCACATATATATGTGGAAGTAAAGCCAGGACAAGGTAGGTACCATTGACACCAACAGTGTTGTGGCGCAGATATATTAGAAAAATCTAAACTATTTACACACAGGCCCAAGGGCCAGTCCAAAAGTCCTCAGTGCCCCGAGCACACTGAACACAAGCTGACGCCCCAACTTGACTCCTGACTGCAAACTGCAGGCCCCCACAGGGCAGGGGTATCAATGCGGAATGCAGGCACCTCAGGGGTGGGTGGGTGAAGCGGGGGACCTTGGGCTTTGAGGGGGTCCTTAAGGGTGGACTTGGATGTGGGTCCTCGGGCTTGCCCCTGGAGGATGGGGCTTTAGCCGGGGGGTAGTTTGGGCTTGGCCTTGGAAGTGGTGGGAGTGGTTTGGCCTTGGAAGCGGAGGGAGTGGGCTTGGCCTTGGAAGTGGAGGGAGTGGGCTTGGCCTTGGAAGTGGAGGGAGTGGGCTTGGCCTGGGAAGTGGAGGGAGTGGGTTTGGACTTGGAAGGGGAGGGAGTGGGCTTGGCAGGAGGAGCAATGGACATGACAGGGGCGGAAGTGGCAGGTGGTGGAGGGGCAGGGCCAGGGGCAGTGACAGACTTGGAAGTGGGTGGCAGGGGCATTGGAAAGGTAGCAGGGCACTTGGGGGGAACAGGGATTGGGTCAGTGGTGGGGAACAGGGAAAACTCTTGTAGTAAACATTTCTTGGGGACACAAGGGAGGTCAAGGGAAGAACATTTGGGAGTGAGGTGTGTACGTGGAGGTGCCTTGGGTGCAGGTGCGTGGGTGGATGATATGTGTTTGCATGGGGATTGTTGGCTGGGTGAGTGCAAGCGTTCAGATGTACTGGGATGAGGTGGGGAGAGGATGCAGGGAGATGGCAGGGGGGATTTGTGAGTGTATGTTGGGGTGGTGTCTACATGTAGGGTGGATGTTCTGCATGTGGGTGTGTTGACAGTTGTGGTATCTGCGCAAGTGGTGTATAGGTGCATGAATGTGGGTCAGAGAATATGGTGACGTGGCAGTGAGGGAACATGTGGCAGGATCAATGACTGATGTGGTGCTAACTGCAGGTGTGAGTGGTGTGCCGACTGTGAGGGGAGAGGTGGTGGGGGAGTCGGTGCAGGGTGTGGATGTTGTCATGTCTGCATGTGTCTGTTGAGTGTGTGCATGGTGGTGGGGGCATCTGTGGTGCTTATGTCTGTCCTTACGTACTGTGTCTGTTGATGTGGATGCATGTGGGTCAGTAGGTGTGTCTTGGATGGGTGAGGGGAGTGGGATGTGGGTATAGGAACAGGTAGCTGGAGGGGGGACGGAAGTAGAAGGAACACTGGCTACCATCAAGAAGGAGGCCAGAGCCTGAAACGATCTCTGTAGGCCAGACAAGGGACCATGAATGCCTTCCAGGAACGCATTGGTCTGTTGCCTCTGGGTTGCCAGTCCCTGGATGGCATTCACGATAGTTGTCTGCTCCACAGAGATGGACCTCAGGAGGTCAATAGCCTCCTCATTGAGGGCAGCAGGGCTGAATGGGGCAGGGGCAGAGGTGCCTGCGGCGAAGGAGATGTCCACCCTCTTGTGCTGGGATGGTCCAAGATGGGTCGGCCACCACCACGGAGCATTCATTGGAGGATGAAACAGAAGATGTAGTCATCGATCCAGTCTCCCCATGACACTCCCCTCGCCCTTTTTTCCCACTTGTCCCCTCGGCTCCGTTGGTGTCAGCCTCCTGGGTCCTGTGGGATGCAGCATCCCCAGGTGTCCCTTCTTCTTCGCCAGATGGTACTGATGCACACAAAGACAGAGGAGGACAGGGAGGGAGAGAAAAAGAGAGACAGGGTGCAATCGGTCAAAGCCAGCACAATGGTGACACAAGGTAGAACATCAGCATTTGATGCCATGCCATGATACACTATGCCCACCTCTGAACATCCTACAATATGGGAACACCATGGGGGGAACCGCAACAATGCTCATGTCCAACGCTGATGGTCTTACTGATGCAGACGTACATCAGGAGTGTCATTCCCGCCACACTTGTCAAGTACCTGCTGGCTACCCATGGCCATTGAGACAGGTATGTAAAGGACTGCACACCCAACAGGATCCTGCATGGCTAGTTGGCAGGCCTACTTGTCTTGTCTTGTCAAGTATCACTGTCACCACTTGGTGCACACGCCCCACTACACATGCAGTGCCTGCCAGCTGATTGAGGGCCTGGATCCACCCCTGGCACAGTGGTTGGCCAGGACCAGTCACAATGCCCTGATACCCCAGGTCTAATCGTCCTGTTGCCAAGAGCCAGCAAGCACACCTAGCTAGTAGGTGGCCACACAGTTTCAACATTGGGGGAGTCTGCCCCACTACCACTGACTGCATGGCATTACCTACACCTGTGATGCCAATCCTGCCCAGATGGGCACAATCCATAGTAGACATCATTGTACCTAGCATCCATGCCACAGCTACCCAATGGTGCCCACCCAGAGTCGCCATGCCAACACATGTTCCAAGTGAAAGTGAGTACTTACCCCCATGTGGCTGCTGTGCTGCCTTGAAGTGCCCATCCACCTCAGGGTAGGCTTCTGCCAATATGCGGGCCATTGGGGGGGGTCAGGGTCCGACTGGCACCCCTCCCTCATTGGGCAGACGTCCCTAGCTGGGCCTCCGCAGTCTTCCGGGCCCAGCGTCTCAGGTCCTCCCACTGCTTTCTGCAGTGGGTGCTCCGCCGGCCATGGACCCCCAGGGTCTGCACTTACTTGGTGATGGCAAGCCAAATCCCCTTCTTCTGATGGGCTCTGACCTGCACGGGTGACAAAGACAGAAGGACACAGTCACATAGAGTGGCATACCTGGGACAGTAGTGGACAGCACACATCACACTTCCACACCCACACGACATCACCCAAAGTCCATGTTCCATACACACTGCCACCTACCAATGCCCCCATGCGCACCAATCACATACAGGACAATGAAATTGGGCTCACCTGCTGCTCTTTTGCCACATAAAACTGTCCATACAGGTGGAGGACCCCATCCACAAGCCGCTCCAAATCATCCTGGGTGAAGGCTGAGGCCTTGCCTACTGCAAGACATTGCATCTTGGCTACCAGAATCAGAACACGGCAGCACACGCAGTGGAGGGCTTCAGTGCACGAAGTTCAGGAGTAAAGTGAGCATGAGCACATGAAGTGGCGGTCACGGACGCCGCGGACATCACTGTCTCCACTGTCGGTGATTACCATTGGTTCCTGCCTCCATAGGCAAGAGTGTTAATCAATGGTGAGTTGCATGGCGGTCGTGACCGCCTACCACCATGACGTGTTATGCCGGCAGGATGATCTCACTTCCACCTGTCCCATGCATGCAGACAGGCGGCTCGCATTTTACATGTCCAATGTGCGTGAAAGTGTCAATACCAGGACAGTGCGCGCTCTACGGGCATCTAGAATGCTAAATGTATGCATTGTGATGATATGTTATTGTTTAACCTTTTGCATTGCAGAATTCCATCCAAAAGATTCATTTTTAAGGTGCTTATAAATACTGTACATTTGCAATGTATTGCTGCAGACATTCAGAGTGTGTTAGGGTGTGGTCCCTTTCCAGGGCCTTCTAGAGACTTTCCCTGCAACTTGCCTGGGCATGGTTCTAGGCTGGGCCAAGACTCTATAAAAGAGAGTCAGCCCAACTTCCAGTGCTCACTATTCAGAAGTCCCGGTGCAGAGCAGCAGCTTCTTCCTGAGCTCCTGTCCCGGTGGCCTATTTGGATTTTCCAGTCTTCTGCACTCATCTCTCATTGGTGATCACTGTTTCCAGGCGGTAAGACGGTGTTTGGACATTTTCCAACACCGTAATTGAGAATTTTCATATTCTTGATTTTAATTCTTAAATGAATAACAGATTACTTGTGCGCTGCCATTTTTTGACATTTGTATGGTAGTTTACAAATAGGGAGGACGCACAATTTATTCCATAAAGATTTGACTTCGTTATTACATTGTTGTTCATTGCGCGCTGATATTTCTTGACATTTACATGATGTTTTACGAGTTGGCAAGACGTGCAACTCGTTTCATGAGCATTTAATTTTGTTGTTCATTGCGCGCTACCTTTTCTTGACATTTACATGGTGGCTCACTTCTCATGTGTAATTCATGCTGTTCATTGTGCGCTACCATTTTCTGGCATTTACATGGTGGCATTCGAATCGGCAACACGCGCGATTCTTTCCTTGAGTGTTTTTTCATGTTATTCATTCTGCGTTACCATTTCTTGGCATTTGCATGGTGGCATTTGAATCAACAAGACGCGCGTTTTTTTTCCTGAGTGCTTTCCATGTTGTTCATTGTGCGCTACCTTTTTTTGGCATTTGTATGGTGGCATTTGAATCGGCAAGACGCGCAATTCTTTCCTCGTGTATAAATAATGTAAATTACTGTGCGCTACCATTCTAAGACATTTTCTTGGTAGCATTTCAAGTTGACACGTCGCGTGATTTATTCCTTGAATCTACGTTGTGTGATTTCATGGTGCACAATCCTTTACGGTGTTTAATACTCATATAAAAATCTGCACTGTGCGCAATTCCTTTCCAATGTTTTTTCTGAGATGAACACAATACCAGAGTTCTAGATGTAATGCTGTGTGTTCCTGATATGTATTCTTAAAAGGAGATTCATATGGTTGTTTAGAAATTGCTCAGAGTGTTTCCTGATTCTCATGCTAAAGAAAGTACTTGAATCTGAAAGTCCTATTTAACTTTTCCTGTTTCCTCCTCAGGTATTCGGTCATCTAAAGCCTAGTCAGTTTTAGGACTATTCTAGGGTTGTTCATGGAAAAGACGAAGCTTAGAGTTGTAGCATGGTACTGATTTCATGAGATGTAATTTTGATGTTGTGTTTTAACCTTTTGCTTCCTACAGGTCTCCTTCCCAGCTGTTCCCGTCCTAATCCCCTTTTCCCCACTTGGACTCTCTTAGACTCTGTGATAAATCTAATCAGAGTATTGGAGCTGTCTTGTGGTGGAAGTGTTGGGAACGTGCCCAGACCCCGAGGATCTGGTGACTCTGACAGAATAGTGAGCCCACAAATTATTATCCTCCTGGTTTGTATATGTTCTCAGCATGGCTGCACTGGACGAGCTAGTCAAGGCTATCACCCAGCTCCAGTCAGAAGTGGTATCATCAAAGGATTTGACAAATAGTCTAGCTGAGAGGGTGAGTCAGTTACAGAATAAGGTTGAGAAGAAAGAACAAAGTCCCACAGGTGTGTCTTGGCCAGGTACTTCTTCTCAGACTTCTGGAGGTAATCCGACTAACATTTCCCTCAATGTTCCTTCAGCCATTCCTTTAGCTCCCCCAGAACGCTTCGCAGGTGATCCCTTGAAAGCGCAATCTTTTCTGGTTCAAGTGGAACTTCACTTCACTTGCAGACCACATACTTTCCCCGATGCCCAGTCTAAAGTAGCTTTCTTGTTGTCATATCTGTCTGGAGATGCAGCTACATGGGCTATTCCTCTTGTGCGTAAAAATAGTCCCCTGTTGTACAACTGGAAAAATTTTGTTCGTGAATTTGAGAGAGTTTTCGATCGTAGAACTGTAACACAGTCAGCAGATCGTGAATTATTAGACTTACGCCAAGGGAATCAGGACTTAGGGGGTCATTCTGACCTCGGCGGTAAAAGTCGCTTACCGCCGGCCAGAAGGCCGCCATAACACCGCCGCGGCCGCGGTAAACCGCCACGGTCATTCTGACCCACAACTGCCAAACCGCCAAAAACCCGACATCCACTGAAGGCCGCCTCATCAGCGGTCAGCGATAAACTGGAGATGACCAAACCTCCACCGTCACGCCAACACAAACACGCCCATGCCATTACGACCCACGAATCCACGCGGCGGTCTTTCAACCGCGTTATTCCATTGGCGGGACACACCGCCGAGCTCAAAATACACACATCTTTACAAAACACAGCCACATTGGACAATTCGAAATACACACACCTGATACACATACACACACCACACCCACACACCCATCACCATATAAAACACACACCCACATCACCCACAAACCCCCACAAATCGAAATTCAGAGACAAGGCGCAATACACAGAGAGAGAGCACAGGGAACGCAAAGCACAACACACACAGGAACCCAACATCATCACCCACACCACATCTACGCACAAAACACCACACACCACCACAAACACCACCCCACACCTCATCCACACCACCCCATGGCACCCCAAAGACACCCCAGGTTCTCGGACCAAGAACTCAGGGTCATGGTGGAGGAAATAATCAGGGTAGAGCCCCAGCTCTTCGGCACACAGGTGCAGCACACCACAATAGCCAGGAAGGCGGAGCTATGGCAAAGGATCGTCGACAGGGTCAACGCTGTGGGACAGCATCCCAGAAATCGGGAAGACATCCGAAAGCGCTGGAACGACCTACGGGGGAAGGTGCGGTCGATGGTGTCAAGATACAACATCGCTGTGCAGAAGACTGGCGGCGGACCCCCACCCACTCCACCCGAATTCACAGCATGGGAGCAAGAGGTCTTGAACATCCTGCATCCTGAGGGCCTCGCTGGAGTAGGCGGAGGAATGGACTCTGGTAAGTCTAATCTCAACTACTTCACCCCCCCCAAACCACCAGCATGCCAACCCACACCCCCACCCTCACCCCTAACCCCCCAGCACACATACTCCCTGTTAATGTCTCACCAGCACAACCCACCCAACCCAACCCCAACCCCTGAATGCCAACACAAACCATGGACACCCATCACCTAAGCATGACCACTGCACATACCCATCCCCCCCCCCACAAAGCACCCTCACAACTCCTCCCACATGGGACTTCCAGCACTGGGGGACAAGGGCACCCACAAATCGCACGCCATGTCACACACAAAATCAATAACCATACTCTTTTACCCCTGCAGGGCCCGAACGCCAACACACCGGCCAGGAGGGTCCAGATTTGTCCATCCCACCCCCAGAACAGGCCCCCAGTGATGACAGCAGCTCTGTCGACCTAGAACCTGATGACCAGCCCGGACCATCGGGGACCTCTGGACAGTCGGTTACCCTCAGTCAGCCCCAGGCCACAGCAGACCTACCCCCCTCAGGAAACACCAGCACAGCACCCACCCAGCGGGCCCATGCTTCTGTCTCCAGGACAGGTCAAGCAGCGGTGTGTCTACCAGTACAGGGCACCCAGGGTAACCCACAACCCCAACAACAACAGGGACCTGGGGGCACTGGTAGTGGGCACACCGTCCAGGGGACAGAGGCCCAGGAACAAAGAGGCACTGGGAGGGCTGCTGTGCGACAGAGGGAGGACAGGCCTAGGGAACCCACTGTCCAAGAGGCCCTCACCACCATCATGGGAGCGTACCACCACTCCCAAGAGACGATGGCGACGGTCCTGGCCAGGTTCCAGGAGATCCAGGCCATGCAGGAGGGCCAGTACATGGGGTTCCGGGAAGAACTGCGCAGCATCAGTTCCGCAGTGGGTACAATCGTGGTGGCACTCAACCAGATTGTCACCACATTGCGGGACCATGTGGCCCCCCAAAGGGCCCCTGCCACTAGCATGGAGGAAGAACAGCCCACCACCTCCGCCGGCGCTAGTGGTCAGGAGGCCCCGACACAACAGCAATGGCCCTCCCGGACCCCACCCGCTGCAGAACAAGAACCAACCCGCAAGAAAGGCCTGAGATCGAGGAAGAAGACAGAGTAGGATGTCAAGACCCCCGCCATGCACGGAAACCCCCGGATGTCATCCCACTGTCCCACTTGTTCACCCTGTCCAACCTTGAACTGCCCCTGCTCCACCTTCCACAGGCATATGGACAATGAACCTGTAGGAAGGACAGTCTGGACACTGCCATGGACATGCCTCCACCATCACCCATCACCCTTTTTGAACTATACACCTATTTTAAAACTTCAATAAACACAATTATTGCACATTAACCAACTGGATTCTGCTATCTATTTATTTAAACCAAATGTATTCGATATAACCAACAAAACATTTCTAGTGACATTGTGATGACAACATACCAGTGTCACACAGCAGTAGTCCATGGGGAAAAAAACCAGAGGGCACTCCGTGGGGATCAGATCACTGAAATAGGAAGTGATATACACAACTAAGTTACCATACATTGGGGTGAAAGGTCAGACAGTAGAGAGCCACTACAGTTACAGATATAATACAGTGCAGGAGTAGATTATTACCTGTGTGTCACTGGAAATACTGCAGTATCACTCTGTCCCTGTTGTCTGTGTCGTCCTCTTCGTCTTCCTCCTCTTCACTCTCCGCAGGCTCCACAGCGGCCACAACACCACCATCTGGACCATCCTCCTGCAGGAAAGGCACCTGGCGTCGCAAAGCCAGGTTGTGAAGCATGCAGCAGGCCACGATGATATGACACACCTCCCTTGGTGAGTACATTAGGGATCCACCAGTCATATGCAGGCACCTAAACCTGGCCTTCAGGAGGCCGAAGGTCCGCTCAATCACCCTCCTGGTACGCCCATGGGCCTCATTGTACCGTTCCTCTGCCCTGGTCCTGGGATTCCTCACTGGGGTCAATAGCCAAGGCAGGTTTGGGTAACCAGGGTCACCAATTAGCCACATACGGTGTCTCTGTAGCAGTTCCATCACATAAGGGATGCTGCTATTTCGCATGATGTACGCGTCATGCACTGACCCTGGGAACTTGGCATTTAAATGGGAGATGTACTGGTCAGCCAAACAGACCACCTGGACATTCATCGAATGATAATTTTTTCGGTTCCTGTACACCTGCTCATCGTCTTTTGGGGGAACCAAAGCCACATGGGTACCATCAATGGCACCAATGATATTGGGAATGTGTCCAAGGGCATAGAAATCACCCTTCACTGTAGGCAAGTCACCCACCTCAGGGAAAATTATGTAGCTCCGCATGTATTTCATCAGGGCAGACAACACTCTGGACAACACCTTTGAAAACATAGGCTGAGACATCCCAGATGAAATGGCCACGGTAGTTTGAAATGATCCACTGGCAAAAAAATGCAGTACTGACAGCACCTGCACTAGAGGCGGAATCCCTGTGGGTTGGCGGATGGGTGACATCAGGTCTGGCTCCAGCTGGGCACACAGTTCCTGTATAGTGGCACGGTTGAGTCTGTAGGTGAGTATGACGTGTCTTTCTTCCATTGTCGACAGGTCCACCAGCGGTCTGTACACGGGAAGATTCCTCCGTCTCCTCGCAAGTCCCAGCGGACAATGCCTAGGAAGGACAACATGGAGCACAGAGTCAAGCAACCCACAGGTAAGTGCCCACAGCATGCACAGTACACGAATCTCTCGGGATTGAATGGCTAGTATGATTGTCGGTGCAAGGCCTAGCCATGTGTGACGCAGTAGGAATGAAGCCATGTGGGCCCTTGAAATGGCGGCTGCCTGACCTGTGAAGTGTGACAATGTGAAGTGAGGTCATTGCGCAAGCGTGGCACACCGTGGCGGTAGGCGGTCGCAGTCCGCGGCGCAAAGCCGCATTGGACAACATTGAACCCTATGGGTTTCAGGAGCCAATGGCGGTGAGCGCCGGCGGTCGCGGTACGCACCGCCGCGGTACACACCGCCGCGGCACGCACCGCCGCGGCCGTAACCGCCATTTTCTCTCTGCTTGATCACACGAGACCTGAGCATCCACAGGAGAGGACCTATACTGCAAGTGCTGCTGTGACCTCGGTCTGGAAGTGACAATGGCTGCTGCGACTGGGGAAAGGGCCCCCGCCTTCAGTTCCGAGGAGTTGGAGAAGCTCGTGGACGGGGTCCTCCCCCAGTATGCGCTACTCTACGGGCCTCCAGACCAACAGGTGAGTACACGGGGGGCAATGCATAGTGCCCAATGCCTGGGCTGAGTGGGGAGGATGTACGATGGAGGGGAGGGCAGCGAATGACGAATGCATGGCACGACAGATGAGAGCATGTGCCACATGGCAAGGTTGGGGAGGGGGGGCCACTCACATCGAGCATGCAGAAAAGTGATGATGTTTCTCTTCCCCCCCTGTACATGTCACATAGGTCAGCGCCCATCAGAAGATTGACATTTGGCGTGCCATCGCCAAGGACGTCCGGGCCCTGGGGGTCCACACCAGAAGGGGCACCCACTGCCGCAAGAGGTGGGAGGACATCCGTTGCGGGAGCAGGAAGACCGCGGAGGCTCTGCTGGGGATGGCCTCCCAACCTAGGAGGGGTGCCAGTCGTACCTTTACCCCCCTGATGTCCCGGATCCTGGCGGTGGCCTACCCTGATTTAGATGGGCGCTTGAGGACATCACAGCAGACACAAGGGGGTGAGTACCAGCACATTCAGCTATTTTGCGCGCAGTGGAGGTGCCTGGGTGGGGGAGGAGGTTCTGTGGGTATCCCTAGGCCAAGGCGATTTCTGTAGGATAGGCCCGTCCGTGAGGTATGGTCCTGTGCCCCCGCCCCCCACCTCTGTAGGGTGCCTAGTAACGCGATTCATGGACCAGTGGATACTGTGTGGGCAGTTGTCGCCCATAGGCTTGTAGGGCATGTCCCAGTGAATGAGTAGTGTACCCCAAGTGCGCAGCGTAGGGCAGGGGGCTTCTGTGTCTGTCCTCTCCGCCAACGGTGTCCCCAATGCATGCACTCAACTTGTCTTTATGTTTTCCACCCCCCCCCCATTTTCTTTGTTTTTCTGTGAATGTGTGCATTAGCATCATCAGGCGGAGGAGAAGTGGCATCGGCGCAAGAGGGAGCTGCATCTCACATGGCCCCGGAGGGCCATGCAACGGACTCCGACATGACCAGTGAGACGGAGGGCGAGGGGGGCTCCACCACGGGGACCCATGGAGACGTCAGCGACACCGACACGTCCTCGGAAGGGAGCTCCCTTGAGGTGGCGGCAACATCCGTGCCCACCGATCCTACAGGTACAGCCGCCACCCAGCGCACCAGCTCCGCCCTCACAGCAGCCCCTCGGCCTTCGGCCCGTGCCCGCAAGGCCAGGAAGCCGGCCATCTCCTTCGCCCCAGGCACCTCAGGCCCTGCCCCAGTCACCCCTGCTCCCCTCAGTGAGGAGGTCATTGACCTCCTGAGGACCATCATTATTGGGCAGTCTACCCTTTTGAATGCCATCCAGGGTGTGGAGAGGGAGGTGCATCAAAGCAATGCATACCTGGAGGGCCTTCATTCGGGTCAGGCTGCCCATCAACGATCGTTCAACGCTCTGGCCTCAGCACTGACGGCAGCGATTGTCCCTGTCTCCAGCCTCCCTCTTCTGACTCCCTCCACCCAGTCCCACTCCCCTGTTCCTCTGCCTATCCCATCCACACCTACAGACCAGCCTGCACACACCTCAACACCCAAGGGCAGGTCATCCAGACATAAGCACCACAGGACACACAAGCATTCACCCAAGCAACATCCAGATGCAGACATGCCAACAGTCACTACCTCCTCTGTGTCCCCCACCTCCTCGTCTCCCTCCTCCCTCCCTGTGACGTCTCCACACACACCTGCAAGCACACCACCATCAGCAATTGCACCCATCACCAGTCCGCACACGTGCAGTCACCACCCCCACTGCCATGTACACGTCCCCTGTGTCCTCTCCCAGTGTGTCTGTCACCCCCGCTTCCCAACCACACAAACGCAGGCAGGCACCCAAACAACAGCCATCCACCTCACGTCAGCCTCCTGCCCAAGCACCTGCACCCAAAGACAGCACACTTGACTCTCCTACAACCACATCCTCTTCCCCCACTCCCATACCCACTCCAGCCACCCTTCCCATGGCTCCAAAGAAAATCTTCCTCTCTAAAGTGGACCTCTTTTCCTCACCTGACCCACCCCCTCCATCCCGTAAGAGTTCCACAAACACCTCAGCCACCACCAGCCCAGCAACTCCCAAGAACGTCGTGCCTGGTTTTTGGAGTCCGCCCTTTCCTTGGGCTGGGACATCGTCCAGCAGCAAAGGCACAGGCAGCCCCCCCCCCTGGGAAGAGGAGCAAAAAACTGAAGGGCAGGCGCGACAGGCCTGATATGCCTGCCCCCAAGGAGGGTAGCCTTGCACCGTCACCTGCCACATCGGGTAAGGGAGCCAAGGGCCACGGACAGTCTGCCAAGGAGGGCAAGGGCAGCAAGGAGCAAAAGGCAGGGAGCAGCCGACCTGGCCATGAGGGCCCCACCAGCCCCATTCCGGGGGTATCGGAGGAGAGCCAGGGCCCCAGGATTCCATCACAGGAGGGCCCCGCAACGGAAAGGTCCGATGCAGACTGAGCAGCAAGTATTGGCCAGCTGTGGTTCACTGGAAACACAAGACAGGCACCGCTGAACAGGGCCCCGCCGTGAGGAGCACCGCTGAACAGGGCCCCGCCGTGAGGAGCACTGCTGAACAGGGCCCCGCCGCGAGAAGCACCGCTGAACAGGGCCCGCCGTGACCAGAACCGCTGAACAGGGCCCCGCCGTGAGGAGCACCGCTGAACAGGGCCCCGCCGTGAGAAGCACCGCTGAACAGGGCCCCGCCGTGACCAGAACCGCTGAACAGGGTTCCGCCGTGACCAGAACCGCTGAACAGGGCCCCGCCGTGAGAAGCACAGCTGAACAGGGCCCGCCGTGACCAGAAACGCTGAACAGGGCCCCGCCGTGACCAGAACCGCTGAACAGGGCCCCGCCGTGAGGAGCACCGCTGAACAGGGCCAGCCGTGAGAAGCACCGCTGAACAGGGCCCCGCCGTGACCAGAACCGCTGAACAGTGCCCCGCCGTGACCAAAACCGCTGAACAGGGCCCCGCCGTGAGGAGCACCGCTGAACAGGGCCCCGCCGTGAGAAGCACCGCTGAACAGGGCCCGCCGTGACCAGAACTGCTGAACAGGGCCCCGCCGTGACCAGAACCACTGAACAGGGCCCCGCCGTGAGAAGCACCGCTGAACAGGGCCCTTCCTGTCAGGCACCGCTCCGCTGGGCCCTTCCTGTCAAGCACCGCTCTGCTGGGCCCTTCCTGTCAAGTGCCGCTCCGCTGGGCCCTTCCTGTCAAGCACTGCTCCGCTGGGCCCTTCCTGTCAAGCGCCGCTCCGCTGGGCCCTTCCTGTCAAGCGCCGCTCCGCTGGGCACCGCCGTCTCAAGCACCGCTCCGCTGGGCCCTTCATCTCAAGCGCCGCTCCGCTGGGCACCGCCGTCTCAAGCACCGCTCCGCTGGGCCCTTCATCTCAAGCGCCGCTCCGCTGGGCCCTTCATCTCAAGCACCGCTCCGCTGGGCACCGCCGTCTCAAGCACAGCTCCGCTGGGCACTGCCGTCTCAAGCACCGCTCCGCTGGGCCCTTCATCTCAAGCGCTGCTCCGCTGGGCCCTTCATCTCAAGCACCGCTCCGCTGGGCACCGCCGTCTCAAGCACCGCTCCGCTGGGCACCGCCGTCTCAAGCACCGCTCTGCTGGGCCCTTCATCTCAAGCACCGCTCCGCTGGGCACCGCCGTCTCAAGCGCCGCTCCGCTGGGCCCTTCATCTCAAGCACCGCTCCGCTGGGCACCGCCGTCTCAAGCACCGCTCCGCTGGGCACCGCTGTCTCAAGCACCGCTCCGCTGGGCCCTTCATCTCAAGCGCCGCTCCGCTGGGCCCTTCATCTCAAGCACCGCTCCGCTGGGCACCGCCGTCTCAAGCACCGCTCCGCTGGGCCCTTCATCTCAAGCACCGCTCTGCTGGGCACCGCCGTCTCAAGCACCGCTCCGCTGGGCCCTTCATCTCAAGCGCCGCTCCGCTGGGCCCTTCATCTCAAGCACCGCTCTTCTGGGCACCGCCGTCTCAAGCACCGCTCCGCTGGGCCCTTCATCTCAAGCGCCGCTCCGCTGGGCCCTTTATCTCAAGCACCGCTCCGCTGGGCACCGCCGTCTCAAGCACCGCTCCGCTGGGCCCTTCCTGTCAAGCACCGCTGGCCCATTGGCAGTCCCGGTTCTGTGTCGGGCAGGCCTTCACGACGCACTCTGCCCACCATGCCTCCTCCATGACCAGTGGTCTCTGTAATCCACCTGATGGACTGTGGCTTTGCACTCCCCAGGATGTAACAGTGGGCAATCCACCCACTGTAGAGACTTGTGAGACTGTGGCTTTGCACTCCCCAGGATGGCACAGTGGGCAATCCACCCACTGTAGAGACTTGTGAGACTGTGGCTTTGCACTCCCCAGGATGTAACAGTGGGCAATCCACCCACTGTAGAGACTTGTGAGACTGTGGCTTTGCACTCCCCAGGATGGCACAGTGGGCAATCCACCCACTGTAGAGACTTGTGAGACTGTGGCTTTGCACTCCCCAGGATGGCACAGTGGGCAATCCACCCACTGTAGAGACTTGTGAGACTGTGGCTTTGCACTCCCCAGGATGGCACAGTGGGCAATCCACCCACTGTAGAGACTTGTGAGACTGTGGCTTTGCACTCCCCAGGATGGCACAGTGGGCATGGAGGCCCTTCATGGATCTGGCGTCGTGGACTCATGTGGCTGAGGTGCCCCCCCTTCCCCCTGAGGTGCCTGTCTTTTTATTTTAGTGATGCCCCAGCAGTGTCCTCTCCAATGGACTCGATCTCGTGTGTGGGCTTTGCCCATGTGTTGCTGCACATTGGCCCACGGACATTTGGACTTTGAATGACTGGGCCGGACTTTTGCTACTTGTATGGATATAGTTCTAGATGTGTATTCATTCTTCATATATTGCTAAGGTCGCTATACTTTATTGTTGCAATAATATGGTTCTACTTTTACATTCATTGCCTTTTGTCTTTGTTTTTGGGGGGGTTGGGGGTGGCACTCTGACTTTTTTATCTGCATAGGTGTGTAGGTATTTCGGTGGGGGTGAGGGTGGGGGTGGGTGTGTGGCGTATGTGTGTGCCCGTAACCTTTCCTCCTCCCCCCTCCCCTGTGTCGTAGGTGCAGTACTCACCGTTGTCGTCTGCGGCAAGGTTCGTGATCCTGGAAGAAGAGCAGGAAGGCAATGGCTGGGAGGATGTGGAGTTCCGGTTCCATGCTGTTCCGATTCCGCGTGGAGTGTGTCGAGGTAGGCGTTTTCCATTGGAGATGTCTGTTTCCGCCGTGTTTTTATCGGCGGGGCTCCCGCCCCGGAAAAGGTGGCGGATTGGTGAGTCGTGATAGAGTGGGCGGTACATTGTCTGCCGCCTGCCTGTTGGCGGTGACCGCCACGCTGTTTGTTTGTACCGCCGTGGCGGTCGGAGTGTTAATGCGGCGGCCTGTGTTGGCGGTTCCCGCCAGGGTCAGAATACAAATTTTTAGGCCGCCAGCCTGTTGGCGGGTTGGTCGCCGCTTTAACACTGACCGCCAGGGTCAGAATGACCCCCTTAGTGTCATATTTAGCCAACTTTAATCGGCTGGTCTCTGAGACATCCTGGCCTGAAGAAAAACAAGCGGCCTTGTTTTACAGGGGACTCAAAGAGGAGCTAAAAGACATCTTAGCGCAAATCGACCCACAGCCTGCAAACTGTCAAGATTTAATAAACCCCAGGGGTGTGGAATTTATTAAAATATCTACTTGTCCAGTGGACAGGTTGATTCTCAAATCTACTTGTCCTGTAAAAAGATCTACTTGTCCCTTTGGTGCCATGTAGTGTGGCGACAAATTATGGCAGCAATCTCATTATGTAAGTGCTCTGATAATAACCTCTCTGATTATGCCAGGGCTACTACCATAGTAGGGCTTGAATACTTGCAGTTTCAATCCCTACTGTAGCAATTTCCTTATTTTGCCACCTTTCTGCAGATCTGCATACTGGGGCTGGAGGAAGCAGTAAGCAATAGTTCTAAGGCTGGAATGCCTTTGAGTCTGCAAACCTACTAACCTGCATGTTTTAAAGATTTTTACCAGCTTCTCTCTAATATTTTCCCATAATAAGAAAGATTGGACATTTACTCCTGACAATGGCAGAATTAGAACTTCTTCCAGGGTTGGGAAGAAAGTGGCTGGAGGGAAAATGAACTTGCAAATGCTCAATAGATTTTTACATGAGCAAATCTACACATTGTATTTACCCATGCTAAAATACAGTTCACAAATATTTTATAGGGTAAGACATATACCATGGGTGCACTTTTGTGACTTTCTTTAAGAATTTGGGGCCACATGTAGGTAGGTTCAGATTTGTAGGATGGTGTCCCTGACACCATCTGTGATTCGCAAGGGCTTCGCAAATGCCCACCTCATGAATAATCATGAGGTGGGTCGCAATTTGCGACCCCCTCGCGGATGGTGGCCTGCTGGAGACTTCCGACCACCATGTCTGTGACTGCTTTTCAATAAAGCATTTTTTTTTTTGTAATGCAGCCCGTTTCCTTAAAGGAAAACGAGATGCATAACAAAAATGAAAAATGAAACATTTTCGTTTCATTTTTTCAGAGCAGGCAGTGGTCCACAGGACCACTGCCTGCTCTGAAATTTTTTTTACAGTGACATTCACAATGGGTAAGGGGTCCCATGGGGATCCCTTCCCTTTTGGGAAAGTGTTAGCACCCATTTGAAATGGGTGCAAACTGCGATTGGTTTGCGCCCGCGTTCGCGGTCACAAAACAATCCTACATTGCACTGCGAGTCGCAAACCTGTTTTGCGATTCGGTAACCAGGTTACCGAATCGCAAAACTGGGTTTGTGCATCGCAGTGTGCTTTTTGCATGTCGCAAACAGCGAAAGTCGCTGTTTGCGACATGCAAAAAGCTACCTACATGTGGGTCTTGGTCCCTAATTAGGTCTGGTGTTAACAAAGACATTTTGTTTTTATTAAACTTCTATTTCTCTCTCTTTCGGACGGCTTTACTGTGAGTGATCGCATTCTGCTCTTCCCCAAGGAGCATATTGCCACACAAAGTAGTTTTGTTCAGTGTCAGGAACTACAGTGGCAATCAGTGATGTAACTAAACTGGAGGGTGCCCCTTTGTAAAGAACATGGAGGAGCCCCCTCTCCAGACTCACTCAGGGCAGGTGCTGTGCTGAAGGGGCCCCCTGGAGGGTGGCTGCGGGGCCTTTGTTATGCCGCTGGTGTGCTTTTAGAGAGTTCAAAAAACTTTTTGGGGGGGTTTGCCCGTGTTTGTTACAATGTTGAGGGCCTGGTAGCTCCCACAACAATAAAGTGTTACAAAAGCCATGTCAAAACAAGACACGCATTGATGAAACTAAAAGACTTATAAAAATATGTCAGATCAGTTGGCTTTGTCAGTGTTTGTTTATTTTCATGCTTCCCATAATCGTGTTGAAAATGGTTACACTGATTTTCCATTAGAAATATTTTTGGGAAATACTAGCATGCATCAACACATTTTATTAAATGACACTTCATTTGCATATAATCAGAGAGCATTCTGGGAGCATTATACTTAGCCTTATAGCCTAAACTTTTCAAACATGTGTATACACGTTTTTTTTTTTTTGGTACTGGAACCAACGTCAGTAGTGAAGTGTGACCTTAAAACATTTATTTACAGCACTCACCCTAATAATGAAGGCTTTCAAATAATGAACCATAAATACAAGTTCGAACAGCATTATCTTTAGGAAACACATTACCTCAACTGCAGAGAGTTCCACTCTCTGTAATCAGGCAGCCAAAGGGTTTGTGCTGCAGTGGGTTGGGCCTACTTGTCCCAAGGACAAAGTAAACATAAAAACTTGTTGCCCTTGACCCCAAACAAGATGTCCCGGGCGTCGACGCGTAAAAAGACTGAAAAACATTCTTGGCATGCTCATGATAACAAAGACTCAAGAACTCCGCAGAGAAAGAAGTTCAGTTGCCCAAACATTATTCATCTTATGAAGATGTATTTGATGAGAAGGAAGCAGAGAACTTACCTCCTCATAGATCTTATGACTGTCAAATTGATCTAGTCCCAGGGGGGATACTTCCCAACTGTCGTGTGTATGCCCTGTCAGAACATGAAAATCAACATTTACGAAAATACTTTGATCAATTCTTAGAGAATGGTTTCATCCACCCCTCTAAGTCTCCCACAGCTTCTCCTTTGTTTTTTGTTCCAAAAGCGAACGGAGAGCTTCGAACTTGTATCGACTATAGGGGCTTGAATAAAATCACCATCAAGAACAAATATCCTTTGCCTCTAATTCCGGTCTTACTGGAACAAGTAAAGAAAGCAAAAATCTACACGAAGCTTGATCTTCGAGGTGCTTACCATTTGGTCAGAATGAGAGAGGGTGACGAATGGAAAACGGCATTCAAAACAAGATATGGCCTTTTTGAATACACCGTCATGCCTTTTGGTCTGTGCAATGCTCCAGCAGCATTTCAGTTTTTCTTAAATGACGTTCTTAGAGAGTACCTCGATATCTTTGCCATAGTTTACGTTGATGACATTTTGATCTACTCAGACAATGAGAATGAACATGTTCAACATGTCAAGAAAATTTTGGCAGCCCTTCGTAAACACCATTTATATTGCAAGCTAACCAAGTGTGAGTTTCATGTTACCACAGTTGAGTTTTTAGGGGTTATCCTTACCCCTCAAGGTATGGTGATGGCAGAAAGGAAAGTAAAAGCCATATCTGAATGGCCCATCCCAAAGACTGTTGGTGATGTACAATGTTTCCTGGGCTTTGCAAATTTTTATCGGAGGTTCATCAATCATTTCTGCCAGACAGTGGCTCCAATTACTAAGTTATTAAGAAAGAAATAAAAATGTGTATGGTCCCCAGAAGCAGACCAAGCCTTTTCAACTTTGAAAGAAGCTTTCTCCACTGCCCCAGTCTTGACTCATCCAGATGCGGATCGACCTTTCATAGTAGAAGCTGATGCTTCAGATGTGGCGATAGGAGCAGTCTTGTCACAACGAAACAAAGACACTGGTCAGCTTCATCCTGTAGCTTACATGTCTCGGAAGTTGAACAAAGCCGAACAGAACTATGTCATTGCTGAAAAAGAGCTTCTGGCGATTCGTGACGCCTTTAAAGAATGGAGACATCATTTGTTGGGAGCTAAATATACTGTCACAGTATATACTGATCATCACAATCTTCAATTCATGAGTTCTGCCAGACTTTTGACTCCTCGGCAATTACGCTGGATGCTGTTTTTTGCCGAGTTTGATTTTGTGGTAACCTTCCGGCCTGGTAAAGATAATAGCAAAGCTGACGCCTTGTCCCGCCAAGAGTCTACCACATTGCCTGCAGTTCAAACCTCCAGAGCTATCATTGCTCCTGACAAGGTCCATGGTGGCTCACTTCTTGTGTGTAATTCATGCTGTTCATTGTGCGCTACCATTTTCTGGCATTTACATGGTGGCATTCGAATCGGCAACACGCGCGATTCTTTCCTTGAGTGTTTTTTCATGTTATTCATTCTGCGCTACCATTTCTTGGCATTTGCATGGTGGCATTTGAATCGACAAGACGCGCGATTTTTTTCCTGAGTGCTTTTCATGTTGTTCATTGTGCGCTACCATTTCTTGGCATTTGTATGGTGGCATTTGAATCGGCAAGACGCGCAAATCTTTCCTCGTGTATAAATAATGTAAATTACTGTGCGCTACCATTCTAAGACATTTTCTTGGTAGCATTTCAAGTTGACACGTCGCATGATTTATTCCTTGAATCTACGTTGTGTGATTTCATGGTGCACAATCCTTTACGGTGTTTAATACTCATATAAAAATCTGCACTGTGCGTAATTCCTTTCCAATGTTTTTTCTGAGATGAACACAACAATACCAGAGTTCTAGATGTAATGCTGTGTGTTCCTGATATGTATTCTTAAAAGGAGATTCATATGGTTGTTTAGAAATTGCTCAGAGTGTTTCCTGATTCTCATGCTAAAGAAAGTACTTGAATCTGAAAGTCCTATTTGTTTAGAAATTGCTCAGAGTGTTTCCTGATTCTCATGCTAAAGAAAGTACTTGAATCTGAAAGTCCTATTTAACTTTTCCTGTTTCCTCCTCAGGTATTCGGTCATCTAAAGCCTAGTCAGTTTTAGGACTATTCTAGGGTTGTTCATGTTTTTTCAGAAAAGACGAAGCTTAGAGTTGTAGCATGGTACTGATTTCATGAGATGTAATTTTGATGTTGTGTTTTAACCTTTTGCTTCCTACAGGTCTCCTTCCCAGCTGTTCCCGTCCTAATCCCCTTTTCCCCACTTGGACTCTCTTAGACTCTGTGATAAATCTAATCAGAGTATTGGAGCTGTCTTGTGGTGGAAGTGTTGGGAACGTGCACAGACCCCGAGGATCTGGTGACTCTGACAGAAAGTTAGTGCGTCATGGGTGACATATGCTGGCCTGCGGCCACATCAACACAGTCTATGGTGCACAACATAATACCTACTCTCTCCTCCTACCAGGTAAGATGGACAGTTGAGGATGAGGAATGCACCAGTGTACAGGCCCCTAGTCGACCTTACCACCCTGCAGGAGCATCACGTCATCCAGAACTATCGCCTGAACAGTGTTACCATCATAAACTGTTGGCCCAGTGGGAGCCGTATCTGTTGCCTGCCATTCCCCATTCCATTTTCATCCCTCCCACAGTGTAAGTGTTGTCAGTCCTTCAATACCTTGCCTTAGGCTCCTTCCAGGTCACAGTAGGCCAGGCAGCTGGGATGTCGCAGCCCATGTTCAGCAACATCCTGTGGTATGTACTATGTACCATGCTAAAACATCTGTGCAGCTACATCCGGTTCCCATGCCGAATTGCCCACTGCCAAGGCTGCGTTCTACAATGTGGCACATGTCCCACATGTCATTGGGGCCGTTGATGGCACCCACATCGCCTTGGTGCCACCTAGGAGGAGTGAACAGGTCTATAGGAACCTCAAAAACGTTCATTCGGTCAATGTGCAGGTGGTGTGTGTCGCGGATCAGTACATCTCTGAGGTGACAGCCAGGTGCCCAGGCTTTGTGCATGATTCCTTCATCCTGCGGAACAGCAGCATCACACACATGATGGCACCACTCCAGAGGGACTGGGCCTGGCTCATCAGTATGTAGCCCTGCATATGTGTGCCCCTCATCTCTCTTCACCCTTGTGTCTCTGTCCTATCGCCCTCCCGGTCTTTACATGCCTCATTCCTCTGTGCACACAGGTGACTCTGGCTATCCCAACCTGCCCTGGCTCCTGACACCCGTGAGGCATCCAACTTCAGCTGCAGAGGACCGTTACAATGAGGCCCACGGTCGTACCAGACGGGTAATTGAGAGGTGCTTTGGCCTGCTGAAGGCCAGGTTCCGGTGTTTGCATGTCTCCGGGGGTGCCCTGTTCTACAGGCCACAGAAGGTGTGCCAGGTCATTGTGGCCTACTGCATGCTGTACAATCTGGTACTGAGGCATAAGATCCTATGGCTGGATGCAGAGGAGGGGGTCACTGTACCAGTGGCAGATGAAGGGGACATGGGAAGTGATGAAGAGGAGGATGATGAGGATGCAGCTGACTCCAGGGCGGAGATGATTCAACATTACTTCGGCTGAGATGTAGGTATGTGTAAACTGTGGTATGTGTCCTCTACAACTGTCTGCCTTGTCCCTGATGCTACCTGTTGTCTGTGACCACTGATGGTATTGGTAGCAGCTCTGACTCTGGGTGGGTAGGAGGGGGTGTCACATGTGCCCTTGACTTAGGTAGTCAGTGTAGAGGTCAGGTCTATAGTCAAGCAGCTGTTGTGCTGGTGCACTAGTGCCATCAACGTGTATGTAGAATGTTTCCTGAGCTGCCAGTTCAGGTGCTATGTGTGTGCAACACAGGGTTGTTTCATTTGTGCAGCATCTATCCTACGAGACAACATTGGGTGGCAGTGCTACATTGTTGTTGGTGGCAGTGGGTATGGGGTCAGGTCTGGCTCTGGGTGCTGTGAGGGTGGGACCATTGGATTGGTATGTGTTGTTATTATGTGTTGGTACTGGCCATATGGTTGTGGACTTTACTGCCATATCTGACTTGGATATCTGTTCCTACAGTGTATTTGTGTGGAGTTGGCATCTGTGACTCCTACAGTGATTGTGCTGAGAGTAGAGCAAGACAGGGACCACAATGTAGTGGTGTACTCTGGTCCCTGCCTGGCCTGTTGCCTCCCTTGACACATATCTCTAGCCACTGGCTGCTCCACGATCGACCTCCCGGCATTTTGCTCCCCCTCTGTCACCCTCCCATGCACGTGATGGGCGATGGGTTGCCAGTTGTACACACATATTGGCAGTCCCAGCGTACTCATGACAAATAAATACGTAGGCATGAACTGTGCTCAGTTGTTGTTTATTTGGGATGGACAAGTGTAAGGGGTGATGAGCAGGGTAATGGCGGCAGAGATCATCTGAGGTGTGAGGCCAGATGTAGGTAGTCCAGGTCCAGTCTGCTGACCATGTGTAGACGGAGATATGGGAGTGAACAGTCGACAGGGTGTCACCACATGGGAGAATGTTCAGGAGAGGGTCGCTTCCTGGTGGTGGTCCTGGTCTGGGCATCATGTGTGGCTGGATGTCTAGTTGGACGTCCTTGCTTTCGTGGGGGTTCCTCAGCTACAGGGGTAGGGGTGCTGGTGTTCTGAGAGTCCTGTGGCGGGGCCTCCATGCCACTGGCTGCCGCTGACGTGGAGGGCTGTGATGGGATGTGGCCAGTGGTAAGGGCCTGCTGGTGGGTGGTGGACTCACGCATGACAATGGTCAGGTCCTTGAGCACCCCTACTATGGAGGCCATGGTGGTATTGTGGGTCTGCCACTGTTGCATGGCCTTGTGATGGTTTTGCCCCTGCAGCTACTGGGTCTCCTGCACGGTAGCGAGGATATGGGCCACTGTGTCCTGGGTGAGCGGTTATACGCCCAGGACTTGGTTGAGGGCCTCCCAGGCAGTAAGTTGATGTGCCTTTCCTGAGCCTTGGACCACAGTTCCCCTCACACTACCCCTAGCCCCCTGTGCCCGTGGCACAGAGTGCCCACTCCCAGTAGCAACAGGGCCTTCATTGTCTAGGGTGGCTGCCCTTGACTCTGGCCCCTGTACTATGGGGCACACCTCTGATTGAGAGGTCCCTGGGGCACAGGTTTGGGGTTCAGGGTCTGGCTGTGGTGCTGTTGCCACATGGGTAGGGGCGTCCGGTGTGTCCAGGGTGGGTGTGCCATTGGTGGACTGTCTAGTGGCCTCAGATGGCCCAGGCAAGTCGTCCTCATCCAGACATCCAGTGGTGCCTTCATCCTGGGGAGGGCTGCCTGAGCCTGGCATCCTCTGCAGGGTGTCAGTGCAGGGGTACCTGTGGATGGAAACGGTAGATGTTAGTTGTGTGACTGTAGTTGTTATGTCCCTTTTGTGATGCATGCAGTGCCTCGACTTACTTTCCAGTGATGGCAATGACAGCTGCTGCACTGCAGACATTGATTTGAATTGGGTTGTGGGAGCTGTGATTCTTCACATTGTTGTTGTCATCCGTGCATTAGAAGTTTATGAGTAGGGATGGAGGGAGTGGAGTGGTCTGGCATGCAGAGGAGGGGCATGGGGTGTTTGGGACAGGGCAGTGGGGTGGGTTGTATTAGGGTGGAGAGTGGTGGGGAGGCATGCTGGCAGGGTTGGTTGGTGCTTGGGGGGTATTGATGACTTACCAGAGTTGAGCCCTTCGCTGATGCCAATTGGGCCCTCAGGTTGCATGATGTTCAGAACCTTCTCCTCCCAGGATGTCAACTGAAGGGGAGGAGGTGGGGGCCCACCACCAGTCTTGTTGCTGGCTATCCTCTGCCTGGACCGCATGGAACGGACCCTTCCCCCTGAGGTTGTTCCACCTCTTTCTGATGTCCTCCTTTGTGCGTGGGTATGTGCCGACTGCGTTGACAATGTCGACGATCCTCTGCCATAACTCTGTCTCTTTGGCTATGGATGTTTGCTGTACCTAGACTCCAATGAGCTGTGGCTCTCCTCTGATAATCTCGTCCACCATGACCTGCAACTCATTCTCGGTGAACCGTGTGTGCTTCTGGCGTGACATGTTGTGCGGTGGGTATGTGGTGTGCGTGTTGGGTGCAGTGCGGGGTGTGTGGTGATGTGGGGGTGTTTGGCTGTGTGTGCTGGTGGGCTATGGTGTAGATTTGTGCAATGTGTGCTGTGTGACATTTGTTTGCTGTGTTTGGGGTGTGCTTCGTCTCAAGTGTGGCTGTGGCTGCTCGTGTTTGTCGCAAGGGTTTGTGGGTGTGTGTGGGGGTGTTATATGGTGGCGTGTGCATGGTGTATGTATGGTTATCAGGTGTGGGATATTTAAATTAGCCAATGTGGTGTTGGCTACTTTCTACTTTGCCTTTTTGTTCTGCCGCGGTGTGTATCGCCAATGGTTTACGCCATGCATGTTCCGCTGTGTAGGAGGTTGCCTCTTAATACGACGGTCGGAATGGTTTCGGCCTGGCGGGTCTGGCGATTGATCAGTCACTCTTTTGCCGTGGGTTGGCCTGTCGGTGTTGGTTTTGTGTCTGTATTTGGGCGGTTTGTGTTTTGTGACTCGTAATCCGGCCGTCACTATACCGCCACCACTGGCAGTATGGTGGCGCCATTTCACATGGCGGTCTTGTCCATAAATTGCCGAACTCATAATGTGGGCCTCAGTGCTCAAAAAACACTAAACAACCTTGGATATTTCCAACTTTTTTTTCTGCCAAAATCTAGTGCCTGAAAGCCGAGATCTAAGCGCATTTTCCATGTTAGGGTTTTAGGGCCAATTTTGTCGTCTGCCCCAAGGTTATAAGAACAGTCAAGGACTGTTCACAGCCCGTGTAACATCAATATTTCATGATGTTGAACATGCAGCATTGTCCTATGTAAATGATATTTATCTGACAGATTATGATGTCAACACACACCTAGCCAGGGTAGAGTGCATTGTTCTGGGATTTCCCTAACATGGGTATAAACTAAATTTCAAGAAAACAAAAAATGCTTTTCTTGGTGTCCTATTTTTAGGATATGAACTATCAAATTAGGGGATGAGTCTGGCACCACAGTTCCTAGAGATAGGTGTGCAATTACAACCACCAAATAACATCAAGATACTATAATCATTGGTTGGTTTATTTAACTTTGGCAGAACTTACATTCCAGATTCTGTACAACACATGAAACCACTTTATGATTTAATCCAGTCCTGATTTTCCAAGCAAACATTGGGCACCACATCAAACACAGATTCTCATATCATTACGGACCGACATGCTGGAAGCAAAACATTTACACACACGTATGAACAGAACAAATTTGGTAATCTGGGTCATTCTCAGTTCTATCGAATTTACATATGTCACATTCAATAAAGGTGACACTGTATCCATAGTGTATAAATCACAGGTATATTCCAATGCAGAAATGTGTTTTGCATCAACTGAAAAAATTCTGACTGCAGTTCAGATGGCAGTCATAAAAGAGAGACTACTAGCCCAAGGAAAACACATTATTGTTATTACCCCAATAACAGCCCTTAAGGCGGTCACAAAAGCAAGCGTTCCAGAGGCAAAAGCACTACATCCATGTAGGATACAATGGGCTACCTCATTGACTGCCACTGATGTTGATTATGTTTTCGATCCACAATTACAGACCCAAGAACCTTTTCAGTATGAACTTGAATACCCCATGTCTGCTAACATCATGCCTATTGACCAGTACCGAATAATCATCGACACCGATGGTTCAGCTCAACCACCTGTAAGTACCAAACATCAGTACTCGGTGGCATGCGCAGCCGTTAGTGGATTGATGAGGAATAGTAAATTCCACCTTCAACAAACTTACATGCAGACCCTAGGGAAGTGCACAACACAACTTGAAGAGCTCAAAGCTTTGGTTCTGGCACTGAAACATACAGATCTTGTACTGTCTACACTCACTGCGTGCGATTCATACTATTGTGTTTAGTCCTTTAATGAATACTAACACAACTGTTGCCGTAATGGATTCAGATATTCCAAAGGGAACACCATAAAACACAGATTCTTGTGAGGGAAAGTGGCAGGTCTTCAAAACAAGCTGCCATGGGCTCATATAGTACATACATAATGTCACCAACGTTGTGGACCACACGTTGTAGAAAACTCTTTGGCTGATGAAACGGCCAAATCTGCAGTTGCAACTGCTTCTGTTGCTGCGATAACTCATTCTCATACGAGGGTGGTAGATAAAATCTTGGCTGCCATAAATACCATGAATGATGGCAAGCCCATAACAAAAGCATACCCTACAAAATATTCCTACCAGTTAAGTGCCCAAAATATTGCCTTTGCTACAATACCAGGGGTTGGGAGATTGTGTAATCCCCAACCAAGATCACAGGCTAGATTTTATTAAAGCAGTTCATGATGGGGTTGCCTCTACCCATTCTGGTGTGGGGGCTACTATCTCACTATAACAGAAACATTACTAGTGGCATGATCTAACTAACAAACAGACTAAGCAGTATGTCCTTAGTTGTCACATTTGCCAGAAAATTAGATGCTCCACCATCAAACGCCCACCTCAGACACCCCTCTTAATTTCCAAAAAGCCTTTGGGGTGTCTGTACCTGGACCACTGTGGTCCTTTGCAAACAAATGGTGCATACAAATATATTCTACTTTATCGGGACATATACAGTCACAGCATTCCACTCGGATCAGAGCTCTGCCTTTGCCTCCACGTCATTCAGGGATACCATGGCAATAATAACGGGAGTTGGAGTGCATTATTCCTCTCCGTACCATCCAGAAGAAAATTTGCTAGCGGAGACGAAGAGCCAAGACTTAAAGCAATCCTTTACAGCTAGGGTACTAGGTTCAGGTCGTAGTTGACTTCAACACTTGCACTGAGTACAGAGAGCATTAAATAATCTGCCCAGAAGGTCTTTGGGAGGGCATACCCCTTAAGACGTCCTGTTTGGCATCTCTATGTACGTCCCAGATCTTGATGGTCCAGGCGTGGTGGTGGCAGAAACACCTTTTGACATAAATGAACGTGTCACTGTTTTACAGGAGATATAACAATTCTGTGATGAAAATTCATCAACACATGCCGCCACCTTGATAATAAGGAATTTGACAACTTCCACAGGCTGGATTCCGAATGCCGGGGATTTCGTTAAAAAAATATACCTGTGAAAAAAGGAGTCTGGTCCATCCTACCGAGCACCGGATCCAGTACTAGGAATATAAGGTACAAGAAACGTTATCCTGCCACTGCTGCCTGGTTCTAAAGACAACTGTTTTGTCTCCATTGACCATGTCAAATTGCATCACATGGCCATTTCTACATAGAAGACCCTGCAAATTCCTTGGTAGTTCCTTTGCTCCTCTCAATACCACATAGGATATACCTCTTCAAGCCTTAAACAGCGCTGACATTATTTCTCTGAGGTTGGGAAAGACAGAGAATGAACTTTTGTTGATTCCTGCCACCACTTCATCGACACAAGATGTCCAAAATATAAATCTGCAATTTTCCAACAGAACACAAACCGATGTAGTTGTTTATGATGAACCACCTATGGATACATCTACCAGTTCCCTTTCACCAGCACCAGCTCCAGTCTTTGCACAAACTGCTTCTGGTTATTTTGCCGACATTGACGACTTTTCTTCAAACTCTTCAGCATCAGCTACTGCACCAGTATCTAAAACACATACACTTTTTTATTGGCTTAAACAAAACTATTGGGTTCGTCAGTGGTACTATCTGTGAATAATACTGACAGTGCTTGCCTTTCCCCTATGAATCGGATTTGTTATTGTCTTTTTCTGCTTATACATGGCCGCTATCTTCCTGAACACTCTGCTTTTGAACTGGTGGATGAGGTTTTAAAGCCTTATTTATCCTCACACAAAGTGCAAAGAGGCTTGTCTCTTGTGAAAAATTTGGTTGTTCCAGTTCCTGGTGGGATTGTTTTGGGATAAGGTACCCTTTGATATCTTTGGTCCTACACAAATTATTACAATTCCATATCTATTTAAAGTTTCAGTTAATTACATTATTACACCTGGGGTTGTTTCTGATGACAGGGATCTATAAACAGTTGATTCTGTGGTTTCAGAGCTTGAATATTACACTGTATTTGAAAGATTAGATGTATATATGATTACAACTAATTATGGGGAAGTGTTTTGTTATCACCATTATGGATACCATTTTTTTTTACATCTAGCTAGTACTCCAAATACTCCAAATCAGTACACAGCACTCAGGTATCATTTCTACATACAGCATGGGTTAACTTTGTCGGCAATGGCTACAGTCTTCCACTTTAATGCCTATAGAAGAACACTGTAGTCTCCACTCTGAAGATATTGGCTTACAAGAGTCCTTGTTAGGTCAAAGAAAACTCAAAATATGCAATATATTATGAAGTTTAGGGGTTTTCACAAATGGAAGCTACTGCGTGTTTAGGGCAGATAGATAAGGAATTTTAGAGAAAGTATTAGCCGCTGTCAAAAATAGTATGAAGACATTGTCCCCTCACATTTACATGTAAACAACAGATAATGGCTAAGAAAGGAGCTAGTTCTGTCATGCTTGATATTGAGAAATTAGAAAAGCTGCCTTTTACTGTAGCTAAAATGATATCATCAATGTGGTTAGTACATGGAGTGATTTCATTGCCAATATCAACATTTCAGTTCACTTTGAGTTTGAAACAGTTTCCTGTTGGCAGGTTTGAGCAGTTAGAGAATAGTTACATCAATGAGGTGTGTGAGTTGCCCTTTGAATTCAGATGCCTGAACGGCGACAAGTAGGTTTTTCTTAGCGGAAGTGATTGTGAATCTTCTGTAAGCTATTCAATAATTTGTAAATAGATAGCCTTTCATGTCGCATGTAACATGTCAATAGCAAATTTAGCTTGCTACTTGAAGGGTATTCCCATCTCCTAGATTCACCCAGTATTTCAGTTGCTTTTAAATGGGAGTTACTTGATGCTGAGTGATCAAGGCTGCTGTGGGATGAGAGCAGGTGTTGCTTACGTGATTTCTGTTTCTCAAATAGTGACTTGCTGTGGAAATGTACTGCCCTACCCCCACACTCCCATGCATGACATAAAAGTAGCAGATATATGGCCTCACATTGCTACTTTTAATGGAAATGTTGACAAGCTAAGTGAAAGCACTTTTGTTTGAAAACATGTGGCCCTCACATCAGTCGGTGAAACCTATGATTTACAAGTGGCGAAATACAGTCCCTTTTAAATACAAACTTTCCACAACACTATGGTGAATTTGTCAGTTGCAGATTCAGTGTATCTAACACCGCTGGGATTGTACACATTTTTAAGGCTATAGGGTCTGGATTTGTCAGCAATTTTTCAGGCTGTGTTTGGAATTATTCCTTTGGCCATCCACTCACTTTTTTAAAAGTGTTTTTGGAGGATTCTCAATAGTTTTGGCATTGATTGCTTGGCGATATCCTGCGGATGATATTTTTGATTCTCAATGGCAGCCCAACCTCCACTGAGAGGTGATAGAGCTTCCATCAGCCCAACTGTGTCATAAACGCATGATGCAGTGTTTCGAAATATCACTATTGGAGGAACTTCACAAGGATTGTTCACTGTCATTTCAAGCAGTTCTCAAGGGTGTGCAGCCCGCCTTCCACTGCTTATGGTGCCTTTTCGAATGCACACTAGAAATTAGTCTTGCAACATGTACTTTCTGTGGGCATAAATCTGATGATGTTCTTGATGAGGGTTCATTGCTGTCCCTGTCCGCTGAAATTGCAGTTGCTACTTGATGCCTTCTATGAGCTGCCCTTTGTGGATCTAGTGGCTCTTGGTGCCTCAGAATCTGGCACAGCATGGAATGCTGCCCCCTTGGCAGTAACTATTGCTGAGACAATGGATCCTGTGTGCTCCTTGCACCTTTTGACTGACAAACTGGTGGTTTTAACATCTGCCTAAGCGGGGTCTGTGTTGAATTCCATCTCCACTGATGTGCTCGGTGACCTCATCAGGATCCATGTGATTTTTAAATTGGCAACTTTTACATTTCTTTTTAATTTGCCCTTATTCTTTGGCCTGATCTGCTTGCAACTTAGACATTTCATCTCTTTTCAGTATATGTTTTTAGCCAGCTTTTAGGTACTTGTCTTTGTTATAGTTCATTTTAGGTTTTGGAACCTGCACTCCTGTATCGACAATGGAGAGGATGTTGTGGGTTCCCCTTAGTACTTAGGTTGGGCACTCCTATTTTAGCTTTAGGCCGGTAGCTTGTGCTCTTTCACATTCATACACATTTTATTCATTTCACATATTTTAGCACAGAGCACAGGCAGCTTTTAGTTCATTGTTTTTATATTTTAATCAGCTGCATTTTCTGAGAAGACAGTTGTTGCACATTTTATTAGCCTTTCGCACACATTTCACTCTGTGCCCTTCTCAAGGCTGTCATGTTTGGTACATGATATTCCAACTAGTGTTTCCGCTCCAGAAGTTACGGAGCCAAACCTCTGTTTTAGACATATTATACCGTCAGGCCTGTTTGCGGAGCACTGTAAGATTTGTTATATAAAGACCACGTAGGCCTAAGGAGGGTAGAGGGCATTCCAATCATGGCCGTCCTGTGAGGTATACCATTCTAATGATAGCTTCACTGATCCCGGCAATGACTCTTCGACCAACCAGGAAGATTGCCAGCAGACAACAGTCAGACCCTTGCCAGTCTTTCAGGTATGAGGTTGGAGTCCTTCCCATACACCTGGACCGACAGAAGGGTATCACCTCTATGCTCTCAGGTTTTAGACATTAGGGTGTAGTTAGGAATCTCTAGGCTTTAGAATCATACCAAAATGGTGTTTCTTTTCTCTATTCACTCTGATGGGAACAATGATCACCAAATTATATTTCATCTGCCTAATAATGGCAGCCCATGCTTTTTATAATTGGATTCAACTGCTTCAATAAATATATTGAAACGTATTCTGCATCTCTTTCTTTGCCTTGGCAGGTGTGAGTCTTTTTGTAACTGAGAGAAAGGGGCATGATCTTTTTACCACAACTTCCCTGAGAAGTCAGAGTGTTGTGTTTAGGTTGCCACAAATCACCTTCACCTTTTGGGCTTGTGAGGCACTGTGGGCTAGCCAGAATTCAGGCCGACAGCTTCCAGATGGTGTGGAACCAACGTTGCTGCCCTAAACTACCCATTCCTATTTCCAACATAGGAACCGTACCAAAGGAGGCTTAGGCCTTGTCCAAGGAGGTGAACGTGGTGATAAATTTGCTTAGCTCCTTGATGGAGTTGCCGTAGACACCACTTCTGCTGCCTCCAAAGAGGCCGGGCCCCCCAACTTTGTATCCACTTTAAAAAAAGAGAGCATGTGCATCTTTCAGTCCACAGCATGCAGTTGGCATTGCCCAAAAATATAATCACTCGCTGTGCACAGCCAGGCAGGACTTCAGGGGGATATTAGTGACAGACAGCTTGGCCTCTTTGGCCATATCCAGTATCTTGGTGAGGGGGCCGGCTTGGTGATATCTACCAGACCAACTTGTCTTGGCAAGAACACCACAACCTATTTATCCCCTTCTTAGGGTTATTAATATACTGTTCCAGAATAGTAGCCATCTTAGGATCGGTCTCAGGTGTAAGGGCTACTTTGCCTTCTAAAGAAGGTTGTGGGCACTCCACTCTTAGGTGAGTACATGCCTCTTTTCCAGGGGTTTTCTCAAACACCCTGCCAAGTACTCTGCAACCTTGTCCACCAGGGCCCAGTCCGATGACCTGGGATGAAGGATATCGTTGGGGTCCAGGATATCGGACATTGAATCTGAGGGAGGCCGTCCCGGGGGAAGGATGTGGTCTGAGGAGGGACGCCAAGGTTTGGAAGGGTCCGGCTCCTCATCAGTATCCCCATGGGAATCATACCCATCTGCATAGCCCGGAGACAAGGGAGAGAGAGGAATTGGTGGGGTACCTCTGGGACACCCTTAGGGTGTAAGTATTGACTAGGTGGTGCCGCCTGAGCTAAGAAGGCTCTTTTGAGCCAGTCTCAGGCATCATAATCTACCCCAGCTTTGTGTTTCCGTTTCTGAGGCAGAGAGCCCGGTGCTGGGGTAAGCTGACTGGGAATGGAGGTACCTGGAACACCAAGGATGGCTAGGTCAGGCCTGTGGGTCATTGCACATTGTTCTGCAATATGCCTGTAAAGGCATTGCTCAAGGGGGCCATTGCTTTGGACACGTTCTATATACGTAGGTGCCCACTGCCTCGGAAACCTCATCATCCCATGGGAGGAAAGACAGTAATTCCTCCTCCGCATATGTGCTATCTGAGGTCTTCATCACTCCCTGCCAAGGGGCTCTCAAACTTGTGCACAGCACTGTATGATATGGTACTGGGCATACCAGTACTTTCTTTTGGGGCTAAGCCCAGTGATTTGGTGAGACTGGCAGTCGCAATGTGTAAGGGTCTCAGCCTGGATGACACAGCACCCACGGGATACAAGGGCCAACCTGTCTGGGACAGTGTCCCCATTCAGGCCTGCTTGACTGCCAGCCACATACAGATCCCGCAGGGTGTCTACCTTTCATCACTGACCCGTAGGGCGTGGCGTAGAAAAAAAACAAAATGGGAATGCCGACCCCCTCGTTGATGGGCATATGTCTCTAGGCAGCGCAGAACAGGTAGTGCAGGCTTTTTGCGCAGAGGCCGCACGTCTGGGGTCTCACGTGGGAAAATCCAAGACGCTGATTGTGGGAGCCCAAGGAATGCTCAGACCACAGCACCTGCAGCGCCTTCAAGAGGCTTGAGGAGCTCACCGCACCCGTGGTCCCGTAGTGCACGAAAATAAAACGGGGAAACACCGCGTAAGGAGTGTGAAGTGAGTTCCGGTGGTGCAGACACGTAAAAGATAAAGCAAATAATGCCAGTAATAATCAAACATCAACAATATGGTTCATTGAAGAGCAAGGCATGTATCTTGGCTGTGAGAGCAGTGAAGAAAAGGGAGACAAGAAAGAGGCATAGGACGATGATGTTCTGCTTTTGGTTCCCAGGGCTTTCTGTGATACTTCGTTTTTTTATATGTTTGAATGAAATATAAGCAAAGGGAGAAGGCATAATTCTCGCCTCCAGTCCCGAAATAGATCTACATGTATTATCTTGTTTTATATTCTTAATATTTTCCCAAAACGTGTTGTGTACCACAAACAATTAATATAAAACATGTGTTGTATGCTTCTCAAATATAACTGAGCATCTATTAAATGTTACCTCAGAGAGCGTCAGATAATTTTTTAGCCAGCTTTGAGTTTATCTTCTAAGATACACTTATTAAGTATGCGTCATCTGGGGACCTTTAGTTCTAGAGTATTTAGCTGTTGAGTGCCAAGGAAGAATACTTATGAAATCCTTACAATACTTATGAAATCCGTATCCAAGCTAGCATTCATTTTACCGTTAAGACCTGCATCTGAAGTTGACTTTGACCCTTTGACTTGTTAGGATGAGGCGTTTAAGGACAAAAATACCCAGAGGCATGATCAATGCAGTGGCAGGGTTTCTGTAACCATCTACAAGCGAACATTCCCTTATTTCATCTCAGTAAATTTGCTTCTTTAAAAAATGATGTTCATGATAAATGGCATCTTGAGCAGTCTTGTTCGGTTGATAGGGAAGTTAAGCCCCATTACTTTCAGAGATAAGTTCTTGAAACACACCTGTACCCTGAGGTAATGTAAATGTGTTTTCATACTGCTTTTGTTTTTAGTGCAGACTGAAAGGCGCATTTGGAGGTGGTAGTGCTGGCCTCTTACGTCATTTGAGACTGGAGATGCAACCTCCCTTCCCATCCAGAACACACTGTGGTCCACCAACACAGAAACTGATTTGACTTAAATTACAAATGCCATCTGACCTTATAGTGTGGTGGCACATGCTAGGACAACAACCATCCCACCCCTCTTAGCGTGAACTTGGTGACAAGGAGGTCAGATTGAAGTATCTTCCTTCAGGATTCTTCATGTCTTAGTTTGCAACCTGTTTTTTCCTGTAATATTCCCACCTCCCTTATCCTCCACTGCTAAAATCCATCTGCACCCACCTGTCCTCATCTACCCCTCAGTGTAGTTAATAAACACTTCTGTTCCCTCTTTCCATGTGTCTCATTGACTTCAAAGGGCATGTGGTGGGAGACTCACAAGGTAATTCACTGCCATCATTTCTTTAGTCCTCAGACACCCCTAGGACAAGCATGACATTTTTTAGGATTGTGTTTGAACGTGAATGCCCCAGGCATGGTGTACAGTTATGTCCCCTTCCCTTTGTGCCGAACTGCGAGAGTCTAGCGTCCCGCTTTCTTTATTTTGGCCCCATTCTCATGCTAAACTAGCACGTGGAAAGGCCTAAACATGCTTTTGACATTATACTTGTCCTGGACCTTGAGGCATGCACCTTTGCGAGCACTCACTAGTGACAGAGAACTAATGTCCCTGTCACAGGCTCAATAATGTGGCACAATTGTGGCAATATACGGTGTTTTGCAGTGGTCTTGCATGGCCCGTTTCTTTTTGCCGGTGTCACAAGTGTAGAATCCAATTGTCCCACTTGTGTAAATTTCTGCTGCTAAGTGTGAGCCAGATTCTTAGCTCCTGGATCTCAAGCATGTGCAGACGTGTTTGGTGTGTGCAAGAATTTTGTTATACACTGCATGAGTGAACAAGAGTGACACAGGCCTGTGTGTTCCGTTTTGGAAACCCCTGGTCTGTTCATGGACACAAGATGAAAGTGAGTTGCTTTCCTAGATTGTAAAAGTGTTTTGCTGACATTCCAGAGACTGAATTGAGAAAACCGAGACATTGAGTTGGGGGTAGGAGAGACAGGCTTCTCCTTGGAATTTCAATTGGGGCATTTTAACACAAATGTCTGCTGATAAGTCTTTTTGAAACTGCCATTTGGTGGATGGTAGGGATTGCATTTCCTGTTGTCGGGTGTGAAGGGATATTTAGAAGGGGGCCGTTCCTTTTGTCTATCTTCCTGATTGCTGTCAAGTGTGCCTGTTGATAGTTGGATACGGACTACTCACACGTCTTTGAGCCTCTGTTATGGGTGCTTCAGTTTCACTTAAGACAAATGTTAAATCTGAAAGGCAGCCTGAGAATGACACACGAAAAGAGAACCAACTCAAACCATTTCTGAGAGGGCAGAGAGAGCATCCACATCCCTGCCTGCCAACCCTGTATAATAGTGAGAGTTGTTGCCTCACTTGTGGTGCCTGTTCCATGTTGTCCCTGACCAAGGTGGGGGTGCTCCATAGAGTACCATGCAACTGGCATTGGTGTCTGCCTGACACCCAGCTTCCCAGCGCTGAGGCGACATCACCTGGAGTCTGATCTGGAGCAATAGATAGCTGTCTTGTCCTGGAAACCTGAGAAGTCCTGGCTGAGTGAGACTAAAGGAGAAAGCCAGCATTTCTTGAAATGCCTGCTGTCAGTTTAGGGTACTCCATAGGGCGTATCTGTCACTTAAAAGGTTACATAGGAGTTTTCAGCAATATAGGATTATTGTTCTAGATGCTGTGGTCCTAAATCAAACCTGCTATACATGGTTTGGAGTTGCCCAGATCTCGAACGTCACTGGGAAGTGCTGTGGAACCTGATTAAAGAGATCACAGGGAAGATCTACGGCCATGTCCTTGCAGGGGTTGTGCTAGAATTGTAGAAAAAGGGCTAAAATCATTAGGCTAGCCAACAGATTTTCAGATTTGGGCTGGTTATTTGCCAAAAGGCAGCTGGCCAAGTCTTGGAAGACTACCCAGCCCCTCTCACTTAGAATGTGAATGAGAGAACTCTTGAAGTGGCAGAGAGCAATATATTAACAGCTTACTCATTTCATACAACACACTTTTTTTCATGCTGCACTGTTTGGCGTTTCACCTTCCCACTTTGGTGCCCAATTGCAAATGGGGGGCGGGTCTTAGGTACCTTAAGGGCAGCGTTAGTTCATCCATGCCTGTTGACTGACTGCTAGGGAATGACCTGGAGCATACCGCCTGGAAAGAGGTGGAGCTTAGGTCGCACTTGGAGATGTTAGGATTTTCAGAGTGGGCGTGCCTGACCACATGGTCCATGGCCGCCAGAGAGGGTGATCAGAAGGACCTGGAGCCTAAAGCAGGGGCCCAGTTGTATCCACTGCCTTAAAACCAAAATATAATTTAAGCCTCACACACATCTATATTGGAAAAAGCGCAGTATAGTTTTCATTATAATATTTCTTCCTTGACCATCGCTGAAAGTACACGACTAGGCTGTATTTAAATAAAATGTACTTTAATTACTAGCTGGGAAAATTTCGACCAAACATGTTCTTACTTTGATGTAAATGAACTATCAATCTCCAGTATTAAAACATTTGTTTTTACAACAGCAGTGTGCACATTCATATGTTCTTTTAGAAAACACTTTTTACAATTTAATTTCCCTTCTTCCTCAAAAATATGTAGTTGTCAACAATAATAGTTAATTCACATTTCAAGTGCAAAACCTTTCACTTGTGAAATGTTGTGTTTGGCAGCAACATTGCTCTCGGGCTTCAGACAACACAAGGTAGTGACAAGAGCAACATTCTGCACATAACCTTAGACAACATTAGGGGGTACAAGAGTGCCTTGCTCACAGATGTTCTCAGAATCAACATCAATCCTGATCTCTGCTTCAGTGGCAATATAATCATCATTTTTAGGTCGAGTGCGCAAGCTCACTGGCCTGTTGTAATCCTTCTATGGGCTTTTAACTAGCCCACCGCAAGCCCATCACTATCACTCGTTCATCGGCTTGCCTTTCAAAAATCCTTTGTTATCATTGGTAAATGCTTTACGTTTGTCCCTCCTTGGGACAGTTTTGTTACCGCCTTGGCCATAGACCCTGTTACATGGATAATTGCACATTTGCCAATATGTTTGACTGTGAGCAAACTTCTTTTTCCTTTTGTGTCTCTCCTTCGTGCTCATTCTCATGGCGGCCGTGGCACTTTGAATTGGCTTGCTTATGTCAACGGTTTTACTTTTCATTTTCAATTTATGTGGAAAGAAAAGCCCAGTTAGGAATTTACAATGCTAATAGCTCTAACTCGAGCAAACGCGAGACCCATTACATTGCAAATGCTTATTTGTGAGGGCTGCCGATATCCTGAGTGACCCCTCGATGCAAAATAAACTGTCTGCTTTGCATGTGGCTGCATAGGAGGGTCGATTTACAGTGCAAGGTCTTACAAGTTTGTGGCCAAGCATTGTAGAGCGGCGGCCCAGTGATGGACTCTGATTCAGGATGGCACCCCTGTGAGACAGTGGGTGGAGGACACGAACAGAGAAGACTACTTCTGCAGTGATTACTCTGATTGAGCGGTGCTGCACTTCCGCAATCCTGCACCTACCCTTTGGAGTGTGGTAGGTGCCAGAAGAGCCATTCAAAATCCAGAGCTCCTTGGAGGACAGGCCTGGGTTTACTTACCCACATGTAACAGAACTTTGCGGTGAGTGATCTACAGGGTCTGACCTCCGTGCTCAAACTCCCTCAATTTAATTGAAAGATACAGATCTACAATGAGAAATTAAGAAAAAAGAATTATAAGGACATAGTTAATACATATTTTGAAAAAAGTAACATTTTTAAAACACCATCTCATTTACTGGGTTGTTTAATAAATGCAGAGCTTCTTATGATGTTAGTGCTCCATATTTCATGAATAGAGGATTCAACAGGCTGTGGAGAATAATACGCATTGAGGGGCAAACAAAAACTACATGTTCCAAAGTTTTATAGAGACTCGCTTGGTATAAATCACACGTTCAGTTCTCTGGGGCCAAACAAGTCCATGCTCCTGTAACAGATTTTAATGTCAATTAATTCATACAAAGCAATAAAAACACCTATAGATGGTGTGCTCCAAATACCACTTGAAGCAGGGTTGTGAATGCATCCTAGAGCATATGGCAATTACCTCTATCCTGCTTTTTAAGTTGAGCGTAAGCCTATGTATGGCCTCTTGTATACTTCTAGTGTACTTACTTCTGTGGGCTCAAAGCCATTTCATTTGTTTGTTTCAGTATCATTTAAAAACCCTTCCTTGCTAATGGTCAGTCATGCCTTCTTTTTCTCTTTGGGAGCAAGGACTAACTACTGTATAATTACGTTTTGTAATGTTTATCTATTCTTTGGGGACTTTTTTTTTCTTGGTGTCCTGCTCCTGTGAGTCAATGTGCTTACAATGCTTACAGGGGCACCATACATGCACCCTACTGCTTTGTCCTTAGCACCTAGGTCGCACTCCCCCATGCCATATTCTTTCTTGTCCTGCCACCCAATCACCTCCCTCCCTCTATCGCTTGTTAACTCCTGTGCAACCATGGCCACTTGCCCTGTTTTCTTTGCCTTGGTGCTTCACGCTGACGGTGGTATGTTGTTTCTTCCTCTTTCTTGTTTTCTGGCATCTTGCTGTTTCTGTGCGATGTCTGTTGGGTCTTTTTTATTTTTTGGCAGTTTTATGTAGTGCGATCTCGACACAAAGGTTTTGGAGAGCTTTATTTAATGTTTTGTGCAGTTTTATATAGCGGGAACTCGATACAAAAGTAATACAGCACTTAACATGAGCACCGGTTACATTACAAAAGAACACATTCATTTTTTGGTAGCAAGGGGAGATTAAGTGATTTGCCCAGAATACATAGATCATACCGAGTAAACTTTCAGCTTTTTGTGGGATTCTTCTGATTAGAGAGATGGAAGGCTTTACAGAAGAAGCTCTTGTAGAGGTAGATAATCCTCTGTATAAAACTGTGCTATGGGCTGGCTGGCCAAGAAGCAGCCTCCAGAAGGTCTGAGAGTATATTCCTCCAGTGCTAAGGTTGCTAACAATGTGTTGACATAAGAGATGCACTTCCTTGATATCCGCCAGGCTGCACAGTAGGTGTAGGTACATACATACACAAAGCAGTAATGCCTTGACAGGTCCAGCTGAAAGGACACATTCCCCACACATTTCTGTAAAAATTCTAGGTTTGGGCCAACCGCACAGAACCCCCACCATAGGGAAGTACTGATTTGGTATCTATAGTAAGGTGAGGAATCTGCAATTATAAGTATCCTTCAGAAAAAAGTTAATTACCTTGTTTTTGGTGTTTGGTCTCTCTGATAGCTACTAGGTGTTACCACAGATTCCTCATTGTCTTTCCACCTCCCCACTTTATGCAGTGGCCTCCTCTTAACATTTAAGTTAGTACTCAGCACATTGTTACCATAACCTGTTCCTCCTCCATAGAAAGGATAAGAAACTGATGTCAGGACGCAGCGCTGGTGCCTATATGTAGCTCCACTCTGTCATTTCCATGGTGGTACTGAGCCAAACAAACCAAAGGGGGGACAGGGAGATTAACCAGATCCAGTGTACAGCCTTCCTAACTATATCCAAAAATCACAAAGGTACACTGTTCCTAAATAGAAAAAAACAGAGGGCACAGGTGCTCAGGGCACTTCTAAATTTAGAAACAAGAGCCCTCACACATCCACTGGATGTCATGCTTCATCATAGGGCTAGCTCCTCGTCAGACTGGCGCTGTAATGTCTGATGGGCCCCACAAGGGGGCTCTTTGCCGGAAATCTTGAAAAGTATGTGCCGTGCTAGAACCCAGTGGGGATAAAGTAAGTCTACTCTAGGGAAGAGCAGGAGTAAAGAGGGATAAAATTGGCTCTCGAGCCTCAACAAAAATTCATTTTAATTGGGACTTCGAGGATCTTGGTCAAGATTAAAAATGCAAGAGAGTGGAAAGGAAACAATTGACCACCACACTAACAATCCAAAGCAGCTAGAAAGGGACACGCTCCCTCTAGCTATCGTATCAGGTCAACATGTTTCACGCCTAAAAAAGTCCATCTGGATCAAGCGGTGCTTCATCAGGACCAAAACAGTGATCTCCTAAGCTACAATACTAGTCCTTAATTGAGTAAAAAGGACAAAAAGCAACTTAGATCACATGCTACACTACTGAAAACCTGAGTAGATGAAAACCTGTGAACAGAAAAATATGTAGGAAAAAAACAATGTCATGTATACCATCAAAGTGCATTGCACACCTACCAGTGTTGTGGCAATCAGTGTGAAAGTGCTGCCATGCTGAATATGATCAAACTCACAATAAAATGTTACCTTATCCTCCTAAATAAGAGACCAGGTTCCTTGGGAATATGCAAGCCACTGGCTTGACGTCACTCACTAAAGGTCATGGAAAAATTAATAGTTATATTAGAAAGAAAAGCAGAGAAAAGCCAAACACACATCCACCTATTGTATCTAGAGTAATAATGTCTGATTACAACTGTAAGGACAATAAGTTCAAAAGAACATGAGGCAAAGTCTTCTAAAGAACGGGCTCAGAAAGGGCCTTTGAGTCATAAATACTCACTGGTTAAGTATAAGAAAACAAGAACGACTTGTATAATTGTATATACAAAGCACAATAGGCATCAGGACAACATGGCTGAAAGCACAAGCGTGAAAAACAGAACACTCCATACACATGTAAAAACGGAGTCAAGGTCCGCGCATATGTCGCGGGTAAAAAAGATTACTGTGCCATCTGTTAAAAACAGAGGGGCACGGAGCGCTGAGCGCTGAGTCACAGACACTATGATCGGTGTAACAGAAGAACTGAAGCTCAAAGTCAGCCCGTACAACTCCGGATGTGTCAATGTACTCACATTTTGAAAGTCGTCCACCGCCTGGGACTTACCCGACGGCCGCAAACCAGAAAGTGGCGGGATAACTGCAGTCGTCAGGTTAAAAGTACACGGCACCTGATGCAGACCAATGTGCTCACAGAAACGAGCGCTCGTGCGTCATCTAGCCCGTAGGTGTTCCCAAAAAGGCGGCCCTCTGTATGGACGCGAAGAGCCGTGTTAGAGGAAAACAGTTGCTACGATATATACTTAAATAAGGCAACAGGCTGTTGTGTGCACGAGATGAACTGTATAAAGAAAAACAGTCACTACAGAAAAAACGTAAGTCAGACAACAAACTCCCCCCCAAAAAAAGGGGAGTAAGTGAAAAAGAACCTCATAGAAAGAGGGAAAAAATGAAATAAATATATTAATCTGGCCTGTTGAGAAGGGAAACTTCTAAATCCTAACGTCTTCTAAGAGTTTAAAGAAGGAGAAATATTTTATTCCCTGGGGACAGAGGTCCCTGATTATTCTGTGAAAAAGGCAGTATCAGAGGCCCTTCAACCCCTGGGGGGGAGGGGCAGCTTCTGCTGTGGGTGTACAGATCCCCTGAACCCTTCCTACAAGGGGAAGAACCCCCTCACGGTCCCCGGGTCAACAGATCCCCAGTGGGCTGAAGAACAGCCACAAAATGAGGTGACATGCAAGAGGGATGGTGCTCTGCACTGTGAGCACCTTAAAGATTCATTTCTTAAAGATGCATGCACCCTGTACCTCCTACCGTCCCCAACGGGTCTTTGAAAGCTACAGGCTCATCCTTGGATGGGACAGATGCAGATAAAGCAAATCTGGAGGTTTCCGGCAAGGAGATGGGATCCAGACACCCACGGTGACTAGCAGAAAACACCAAACAGTCTAGAAGCCCTGGCCATGCCCAGACTCACCAATTACATCTCAAACATGCTGGAACCTGAGGACCTCTTGTAGGAAATTAGCCTCTTACTAGCTTGGTTACCCCCAATTTTTGCAGTGTGTTTGACTGAGTTCACCGGGATCCTGCTAACCAGGACCCCAGTGATTATGCTCTCTTCTTTAAACTTGGTTGCTGGAACCTTTTTCTTCCCACAATTGGCATACTGGTCCCCCCTTGTAAGTCCCTAGTGTATGGTGCCTAGGTACCCAGAGCATTGGGGTTCCAATAGATCCCTATGGGCTGCAGCAATTATTCTGCCACCCATAGGGAGCCCATGCAAAGGGCTCTGCAGGCCTGCCATTGCAGTCTGCGTGAACTGGGTGCATGCACCCGTTTCACTATAGGTCACTGCACCAGGTCACTATAAGTCACCCCTGTGGTAGGCCCTCTCTGCCCAGAGGGCAGGGTGCAGGTACTTGTGTGTGAGGGCACCCCTACACTAGCAGAGGTGCCCCCACAAACTCCAGATCCATTTTCCTGGACTTTGTGAGTGCGGTGACATCATAGTACGCGTGTACTGGACATAGATCACTACTTATGTCCAGCTACATAATGGTAACTCTGAACCTAGGCATGTTTGGTATCAAACATGTTGGAATTATACCCCAATACTTTTGCAAATATTGTTTGTATGATTCGATGAACTCTGGGCGCTCCTTAGAGGACCCCCAGCATTGCTCCTACAGCCTTCTGAGGTTTTCCAGGCAGCCCCAGTTGCTGCCACCTCACAGACCGGTTTCTGCACTCCTGTTGCTTGAGCAGCTGAAGCACAGGAAGGCAGAACAAAGGATTTCCTTTGGGAGAGGGGTGTTACACCCTCTCCCTTTGGAAATAGGTGTTACAAGGCATGGGAAGGGTAGCCTCCTCAAGCCACTGGTATGCTTTGAATGGTACATTTGGTGCCCTCTGTGCATAAACCAGTCTACACTGGTTCAAGGACCTCCAGTCCCTACTGTGGCATGAAACTTGGCAATAGAAAGGGGAGTGACCACTCCCCTGTCCATCACCACTCCAGCGGTGGTGCCCAGAGCTCCTCCAGAGGGTCCCTGGGTTTTGCCATCTTGAATCCAAGGTTGGCAGGGAACTCTGGGAGCATCAGACTGGCCAGACCAGGCAGGTGACGTCAGAGCCCCCTCCTGATAGGTGGTCACCCAGCTAGGTGACCAATCCCTCTTTCAGGCTATTTAGGGTCTCTCTTTTGGGTGGTTCCTCAGAATCGGCTTGCAAGATTCCAGCAGGATTCCTCTGCATCCCTTACTTTGACTTCTGATCAAAGAAACTGCATCTGGACTCTCCAGGACCCGACAATCTGCAACAAAGATGAAGACTTTGCCTGCAACATTGTTTCTTCGCTCCTTCCAGCTTCTGCAACATTTCCCCCATTGTTCATCCTCTGAGGATAGCCCGTCTTCAGTCTGTACAGGAAAGAAGAAGGAATCTCCCTTGGAGTGAAGGGGTCGCTCCCCTGCATCTGCAAGCACCAACAGCAACAACGACTGTCTGCGTGGAACCCCTCTCCTGCTGAGCTGCATGGATCCTGCGTCACGGGTGGTGGTCGGAAGTGGTCCAGGCGGTTCTATCTACCAGCTTCCCAACTTGAGTGGAAGTAAGCCCTTGCCTTCCCACGCAGGACAGTACCCCCATGCATCGCATCCTTTGCAGCTGCCAAGGCTTGTTGGCAGTTATTCCAAGGGGTTTTCAGTCTTTGTGTAGCACCAGCCCCCAGCACCCCTGCCTGCGATGCACAGCTCCCTGAGTGACCCTCCTGTAGCATGGGACTCCTTTTCGTAGTGCTGCTTGGGCTCCATTTGCACCTTCTGTGTCCTCGTCCTGTGGGACTCCTGTGGGTGCTGCATGTGTTTCTGTGGGCCCTCTACGATGCTGACGGCCCCCTCTGACTCCCACTCCTGGGTTGAGTCCTCCTGGGCCTTGCTGGTCCCCGGCAGTACCACTTTCTGCCAACTGCGAGTTTTGGCTGTGCCAAGGCTTGTTGGTGGAATCCAGACAAGCAAACCCAAATGCAATCTTATTTCCGGCGTGGGAAATCACCTGCATCCTCCAGGAACTTGACTCCGACTCCTGGGCTGCAGTGCTGAATTTCCTTCTTTAACGTCGACCAACTCCTGCAATCCTCCACTGGACTCTGCTGTGTCGTCTGGACTTGGTCCCCTCTTTTCACAGGTCTTCCTCTTCAGAAATCCACTGTTGGTTTCTTGCAGTCATCTCTGGGTTTTGCAATTCTCTGCTTTTCTTCTAAGTGGGTGTTCTAGGGGAATTCCAGTAATTTACTCCTGTTTTCCTGGTTGCTGGGGGGTGTTGTGATACTTACCTTTATGCTTTCCTAGTACCCCCAGCGACCCTCTTCACACTCCACTTACCTGGGTGGGGGTGACACTCTTGCATTTCATTTCTTTTAGTATATTGTTTGTGCTCCCCCCAGGTCCACTATTCTCTGTTGTGTTTTACACTGTTTTCTAACTATTCTATGCCTATTTCTGACAACTAGTGTATATAACTTGTGTATTACTTACCTCCTACAGGAGTATTGCCTCTATAGACTTTTGGTGTTGTGTTACCATAATAAAGTACCTTTATTTTTGTAACACTGAGTGTATTCTTTCATGTGTGTAAGTGCTGTGTGACTACAATGGTTTTGCATGGGTTTTGCATGTCTCCTTGATAAGCCTTGGCTGCTCATCCACAGCTACCTCTAGAGACCCTGGTTTCTAGACACTGCCTACACTATACTAATAGGGGATACCTGGACCTGGTATAAGGTGTAGGTACCTTAGGTACCCACCACACAGCAGGCCAGCTTCCTACCCCTCTCCCACCAAAAGCCTCAGAGTAAATGCCGGCAGACCTGGTGGACCAGAATATGAACAGCAAGATCTGTGAAAACCACTTGATAGGAAGGTTGGGGACTTTTATGACAGAGTGCCTCAGGCCATCTTTGGGGGCCAAAGTGGTGCTAACTCCTGAGTTTGATTGCAAGATGACCAATTTCTTATTAAAATTCATCAGTGATTCAAAGAAAGGCATTGATCGGTCCTTCAATCCTGCTAGGGCAAAGATTGTTTGATATACTGACTCACTCACCAAAATCCTCATTATGTATGAGAAAGCTAAGTTGACTCACTCCCTTGTCCCTGGGACATTCTCTCAGGCTGGGCATAATGGGTATTTTGCTTTCTTCGCAATGCCAGCTGTGTCCGTTCACTAAAGAAGACCCTTGTTGTTGATAAAGATGGATCCTCTTCTGGAAGAACTTGCCACTTCAAGTACCGGCCTAATACCTAAAGGGGGCTTTTTCCCTGAAGAAGGCCAGTCTTTGATCCAGCCTTTTGCCAGAAGGTTTTTGAAGGAACCAGTTGAGGCAGGGGGTGGTCGACCACCCTACCTAACTTCTAAGGCGCCCTTAAGGAGCACAGATTAAAAAAGAATGACCCTTACGCGGGTCACATGGAATTCACAGCTTCTCCCCCACGAGAGGAGTCTGTGGTATATGCCATGGCTGTTTCAGAGGAACAGTCATAACAACCGTGGGATTTTTCCTTTTTCCCAACTAACTCTAGAGGTAAGGTTGGTAGGGTTTCTCCCACCATGGTGCCAAAAAATGAAGGACGCTTGGGTGCTACAAATGGTTGTGGGGTTCCAAATAGAATGTTATGGTTCCTCAAGACTGGCTGAAACCACACCTTTTGAGGTTTTCACAAGAAGAACACTCTCTTATAGACCTAGAGGTAAAGGAACATCAAGCAAAAAAAGCTGTACTGCCATCCAGTCTCCACCCCTAGGTTTTCAAAACAGTTTGTTCCTGGTTCACAAAAAAAGACAAGGTTGCAAGTCCAACCTATATCCTTCTTGTCAAGATGTTTATTGTAATAAAAACCAAGAAGCCTTCTTATGTAAGTAGACACCCTTTGCCTTAGTAGCGTAGTTGTTTACAGCCAGTTAGAAAGATTGTTTGCTTTAAAGATCAGCTCATGAAAGAAAATGGACATTTACGTTATTAATATTATTCGCTTTGGTTGGCTGACTCTTCCATGTTAGATTTTCACTCCATCTGTAACCCTACCCCTGAGCTGATGTCAGCTGGAAAACTGCAAGATAAAAATGAATTTCTACAAACCCTTTTGTCAAAAGAAAAGCAGAATGGTTATTCACAATGTGGTGCAGTAGTGTACTTTTTTCAAGTTGACATCCTCAGAAATCAGGGCCAAGAGCTTAGCACCCTTGAAGACAATTCCCAGCAATTGTGTATTGGGATATGTCATCAACCCTGTAGTTTAACCCTGCCTGTTTGTACTGCTGTTACAATTCCTTTGTTGCATACCTATGATTCATTTGACATGTCTCCTGATCATACTTGTCATTCTGGCACAGTCAAGTCAGTTGGGTACTTTAGTCCACCGGCTTATCAGTTCAAAAATCCATGTGAATCAGTGCATTAAACTAAAGAAAAGATTTCACAAGCCTAAATGGGTTATACAGCTAGGTTTGGTGTACAACTAAAAGAGGATTCTGTCTCTAAAGAGTCTGCTGCTGCCTCTGTGACTACAACCATCCTTTATCCTCTTAAGAGAGAGATTATGGATTTGTTTGATAACTGTGTCAGTCCATATTGCAAAAATGTTTACATGAGATACAGTTCCTCTCAGAGTAACTCCTGTTGCTCTGAACCAGAGATCTTTGGACATCAGTGTCATTAATCCTCCGGTTTAGGCATTTAAAGATTGAGTACCCTGATTTTAAAACATGCTCCTGTAAAAAGCTTCAAGAACATGAAACACTCGAAGACTCCTGGACAGAGAGATCACAAAATTACAGAGTCTTCCTTAATCTCTGCAGCAGGCCCAACACAGGATTCTAATGAAAAGGGTGTGTCAGAGGCCATGACTGACTTCCTTTCACCCAACCACTGTGTTGTACCCAACCCAGAATTCTGGTAAAAACAAAGAAAGCATCTTGGTCCTGTCGGTGCACAAATCTAGCCTTAACTTTTTGCTCATGAGATGCACCAACATTTAGGACCAGGAGCTGCTTAGTCCTGATACTGCTTTGGTGCTCCTCAAATGGAACTGTCACTTTTCCAGTTAGGGGAATCCATGTAATAATGCTGAAACATTCTCATAAGAATGACAGACAAATATTCTTGATTCAATGCTTTATATGAGGAAACAATAGGCAAATTACATACATGGTGCCATGGGTAAGTTTAGCAGAAAAGCATATAGGTCATAAGCACAAATAACTCAGTGCAGATCTAAATTGAATCTAGAATGGATTCGCCGTCTAAAGTGGGTAAAAGAAATTACAGAAATCCACACTCTTACATAAGGCTTTAGACAATGACTTTCATACGTTTTGTGGGAATACAAAATTCTCAGGGTTTGGACCAATAGAAAACAATCTAGAAGACACATTTTACTACAGAATGCATTTTAGGATTGTCTCATGATAGTAGTACATTGAGATTTAGCCATTCTCATATCCTTACGTTTACAGTTAAGCTGCTAAATTGTTTTAACATGAGCCTGGGACAGTGAAAATGGTCCTTGATTCACTACAACGACTTTCTGCTTACTCAAGTGAATACTAGACATTTTTTTAGAACAGAAATCAGCAGCATTTATCATGTGATATATTGTGATGTTGAGGCAAGATGGAAGAGAGTGTAAACACAATCTTATGTTAGCATAAGCTCAATTCTTAATGCTCTTTTTATTGACAGAAAATCAACTCTCACAGTCTGATGATTGTGACCATCACCCAAATTCTTTATTACAGCACATAATTTATCAACTTTAGACCATTCTACTTAGTCGCTCCTAGATCCTTCAGTGTGTCATAAAGCTCTCTCTGCATTTCTTCAACCTTAACATTGAGTCTCTACTGCTTTCTTCCTGTCATTGCTGACAGTTTTTTATACCCACAATTCATCCCCTTCTGTGTTAAAATTCCTTTGCAAAACATCAAGAAAATGAGCACACTTGAAATTCTAATTTATTACGATCAAGAGAGTGGTTAATAGTAACTTCAAAATTCCTGCTCCTACACTACCTAGCCACTCTTCTATCTGAACAGATCCCTTACAATTGGATCCAAAAAATAATTTTAATCCTCTCAGGCACCCGATTCTTCTCTTCTAGTTAGGTTAATTTCTGCATTATGTTTGTGATGTTAGTAATGTAGCTGCCAAGCTGCTTATCTGTGAGAAATGTATGCACAGCATTTCGGGCATGAATGACTTTGCAAACTCTGCCTTCCTTTGCGAGGAGTAAATGCAACTCAAAGCGATTTTGCATAATCATAGCTCTCATAGCAAGCAATTCTTTATTTTTCACTGACAGTGCAACAGCAGTATTTGTGGCAAGTCCATCGACTCAAGTAGACAGTTTTCTAATCTTCACATCATTCAGTGCTACTACTTTAGAGAGTATAGGTCCTCTGAAGAACTCACTTAGTATCTGTTTAAAGCATCACTAACTTCATCTAATTTATTTCTCAAGAGGAAAATCTATCTCATTAGTATGATAGATCCAGGGAAAAACTAAAGTGGCATGACAGCTGCCTACCAAAGTTTGCAGCATCTGAAAATAAGCCGATATACCACACAGATAATAAATGCCCTTAAGGATGTCTTCTAGATAAGAAAACGTTTTCTCTTACAGTAAATAATTGTGTTCACACTCACTCCATCCCAACCTCTCAACTGTCTTGTTTCCCTCTGGCTCTCATCTTGAATAATTTAGCAAGTTACACCATGCAAGCTATGATTAGTAATGCTCATATTAGTCACAGGGGCAAAGAATTTCATCATGTACTCATGCTGCTTTGGTTTTAACCCTTCGTGAGGAGGAGAAATGTGTTTAGTAACCCATAGATACAGATGTTCTTCACTGACACTAGTGTACATTATCTAAAGAGTTATCAAAATCTGAAGAAAAAAACAGTTTAATAGAGTTATATTGGTAAAATAGTTATAGGAAAATAGATCAGGAGATTGAGTATGACAGAGAGAGATGAAAGTAAGCTGATCCGTCGGCTCTTGAAGCAGGAAGATAAGAGCAGCCAAAGCAGTCCTCAACCTCCATTACCTTTGCATATTCAGACAACATCTGAGAATACAGGTTATAGCTGTACAACCGCTCATGCTGGGGGAGATGTGAAACCTTACTCTCGGACAAGGGGTGACAGGCTATAGGGGTAAGAGTGAAATTATTTGAAACATGATAGTTATCCCCTCCCAGCAAGTAAACATCCAACTGCCATCCAAACATAGAAACTGAAATACAGCTGCCAAACTCACAATTATATTTTTGCAGCATTACTGCACCAAGTTCAACTTCAGATCAAGGAAACTGATAAAAAGTTAGTTCTCTAGCTGCTATTCTTTTGTCTCTACCCTGTCTCAAAATCTACTGGGATTTTTATTCTGCATCAGCTGGATGCTAAGGAACTATCATCCTCTGACCGTTACACTAGCTCTCTATTCGTCCTTTTGTAGTTTTGTCAGTTGTTGGCATAAAACATGCCAGGCTGTCATCTGAGTCAAACGTGATTTTGGTAAGGTACATCCAGTCTGGGCATGAACGCTTTCGGTTTCCCTTTCTTTCTCCCTTAGGCCACTTGGTATTGATCAACTCCAAGTCAAGGTTAGGAACATCAATCTGGTTCCATTGTTCCTGTCCTTCCAGCTCGCTATCTTCCCTAATAGTTTCTGGTTACATATTAAGTGTCAACAGTAGCTTTCTAGGAGTAGTAGTTCTTGGTCAGCCTTCCTTTTGAAGTGCTCGAGATTTCTGGCTTCGATGAGGCCGAGTGTCCTGGCTCATTTTTAGCTTTCACTCCTCAGAATGCTGCTGCGGTAGGTTAGTATCAGTCTTCCATGAATTCTCACTGTCCCGCTGTATCCTCAATCTAGCCATTGGTATCACAGTGGCTGATAGAATGACAGCATCCCCATCTGTCTCTGGCTCTGTAGGCTGTTCATCCGATGGAGGTAGCAGATCTCCAGTTAGGTCTTCCTTGTCCTCTTCCGGAGCCCCAGACACCTCAAAACTAGGGTAGCTCAAGGAATTGGCAGATGTTGGCTCTGCTTCTTCCCTTTCGTACCTTACTCTCTTGGTGTGGGAAGCAAGTATCCAATTTGATGGACCAACACACTTGACAGAAGTGTTTGTAACCAGGATCACCTGGTAGGGTCCATGCCAGTGCTCCTCCAGGCAGGACTTGCTGATGTGTTTCTTGATGTAGACCCAGTCACCAGGGTTTAAGTCATGGCTTGGGGATTGTTGGACAGCTGGGGTAGCAATGTCAACCTGATGAGAGCTAGACCGCACCTCGTTAGACAATCCTTTGCAGTACTCAAGGACCATGTGATCTGTGATATTCACAAGGGCAGCTTCTGAGACAGAGGGTATTCACATGGCTCTCCCCATCAACACTTCTTGCAGTGATACTCCAGTTCTTTTACAAGGGGTACTTCAGATGCTCATGAGCACTAAAGAAAGGGTGTCAGGCCATTTAAGCGATGTAGCGGCACAAGCTTTAGCAAATTTAGCTTTGATTGTCCCATTCAGTCTTTCTACAATTCTGGATGCTTCCGGTCTGTAGCTACTTAGAAAACGTTGGTCAATTCCTAGAGTTGTACATATCAAATGCATGACTTCACTTTTGTTCCTTGATCAGATTCAAAATGAACTTGCATCCTGAATCACGGAATTAACTCCAGCAACAACTGTCACAACTCTGGGTGGGATAAGCCTGAACCTATTGTGAAAACAACCACACAGTTAAAAGGATGTACCTCAGCTGACTGCAACGTGGCATTTCCATAGAGCCGATCCGAAGGTGATTAAATGGAGCATCAGATTTTCCAATGCAACCCATAGTCTCCACAACTCTCTTGCCCATATTTTGCTTTTGACAGATCATACATCGTAGGGACAAATTTTCTGCCATCTTTCTGAACTAAGGAGTAAACCAGTGAGAACGGAAAGTAGACAGCATTCCGTCTCTTCCCCACATTGAGTTGGACAATGCACAAGTCTCACCGATGCTGGTAGGAGGGAATCAGAGAGGACTGACTTTCCTTCATTTGACTCCCAAATATCACTGGCATCACCACAGGATAGCATGGAATGACAATTTGGTTAATCTTTTGCAGATCTTGAACAATCCTCTACTTTTTTTGGACTTCTGCAAGGCCATAATTGGGGAATTACACAGGCTTCCAATAACCTCCTTCAGAATACATTGCTCCATCTTGTTCTCAATGACAGGGGTGATTCCTGCAGTGGCCTTGTGAATCATCCCATATGGGCGAGTCTGAGGATAAATGACATTAGGTCAAGGTGATCTGTCTTAAGGGGCTTGGCATCCTTGATCAATCCAATTTCTTTCCCAGTAAAATCCCAGACCTCTTCCTTGACTGTCTCCCTTAGGTCTATTGGCATGTCCTCGTTATTGAGGACCAAGTACGACTGCAATTTGAACTCTGTGTCAGCCGCTTGGGTCTCAATTCCTACTCCTTCAGGTGTGGAACACCTCCCTACATCAGCATTTGGTTAAAGTTATTGGGCAATGCCCCAGCTTTTGGAATCTTCTGAACAGCCATAAGGGATTTAGGTACTGGGGTAAACGTTCCTTGTCCTGTTGAAGCCACCCTTTGGGATTCTGTTGCAATTTGGTCTGGATTGTATCTACACTCCCTTTTCTTCTGCCCTACCAAGTTGCAAATGTGGCAATGTACAACCTTCTTTAGGACACTTATGTTAGTCTCTGGCACATTTCCCCAACTTCTACCCATTCCAAGTACATTCATGCTATAGCTCAGGGAAACTCCTTGCACTAACATTCCAAAACTCTGATCTAATTCGGACCCTTGGGATGGGAACTTAAGTCCCTTTGTTCCTACATTCTGTGCCAACTGGGTTTGGGTAATGACAAGCTTCTATTTCAGCCCCTTTCCTTTGGCCTCTAAACTCTCACTGCAATACTTAGCATACTGTAGTAGCTCATCAACTTATTTACTGGGCCAACAGAGGACGCCTTGAATAATTTGATTGTTGATTTCTGGCCTTAGTCCATATGCGAAAGAGGCAAGAAATCCATCCATCCCACTGTGCTCCCTATACACCTGCATTAGTCTCTCAAAATTAGTGTTCACTGATTCCTTGGACTCTTGAGAGGTTTGATAAATCTTAGGCCATTTAATCTCACTAATCTCTCTTTAGGGGATTTTTGTTTTTAGGTGTCTTATGACTTCTTCATTCTTGGCCCTGACAATAGGTGAAGGGGCATTCGTCCCTGGCACCCATGCCAGTTCCTGTGTGGGCCATTCAACAGCTGTCTTGTCTTTCGAGACTGCTGCCTCAAACAACACAACCAAGTCTTCCCACAATAGCTTAGGCATGGTCACAATTTGCTCTATCTGGGTGTACCAGTTATCAGGATTCTCTCTAAGCTTGGAAGGGAGTTGGTGAAATGGAAAAGATCTGATAGAGACCATGTGACATGTATATATGTTCCTCCTTGTAATTCTTGTAAGGGGAACTTCCTTACCTCTCCCCTAAATGCTACTTCCTCGCCCTCTTTTCCCCTTTGTTTTACTTTAACCCTCTACTCTAGGACCACAATTCTCTGAGCTTCTCAGTGTCACTCCATTATGTAATGCTTTCAATTACTTCCTTTACATGCTTTCACAAACCTCTCAACTCAAACATTTTCAATTCCTTCTCACTCATATCCATCCTAGCTTTCCTTTGCAACTTCTTCCACTGTGTTAATTCAATATCACATTCATCTGCCACCTTCTTCGTCTTGGCATGAGACAAGTTAGCCACTGTCGCTGCTTCCTTGCACATATAAAGCAACTCATGTTCCCCATGATACCCTAGGTAATACATTCCCACATTTCCTTTCACCAGCTCCAGAAATTCAGTTTTTAACTGGGATAGACGTATTCTCCCGGTGGTTTGACCTGCACCTGGTGAGCTAACTTACAAGTCTGTGCTGGTTGCCTGACCCATAATTTCTCTGTTCATCACGTTTCCCCCTTGGAAAGGAACTTTGGCCATACTTCCTGTGCTTGGTGTTGAATCCTGAGGTAAACTTGGGTCAGGTTGTCTCTGAACAGAACTAGCAGACGTCTCCACTAGAGAAGGAGGAATGGAGTTCGGGAAGGGTACGGTACTTGTTGTGAGTGACATGGGGGTTTGAGTAGAGGATAGAACAGCCCCCTATGTGTAACGTACATGAGGCTCCACTTTTCTAACAGAGGATATGCTCCAACTGTCTCAATGACCTCCTCCCTCCACTTTCCCTGCCTTTCCTCATCCAGCTCCCTTCTCCATGAACGAGTCCTACTGTGAATCCTAAATTCAGATTTCTTCCTCTTTTTCTCACACGCCATTTGTTCCCAAAGATTTAGCACCTCAAATTACGTGGGTCTAGCTTATGGTTTTAAATCATACATTCTTCTCCTCTGATTCTCTGTTTGGGTGATAGGGAAAGTTCCATTTAGGGGCAATTGAAGCTCCACTGTCTTTGGATGTAAATTTGCCCCATTGGTTAAGCCGAAGCTACATGTGTAACCCTTTATTTGCTGCCATTTCCCTAGCTGGGGTGCCTTCGGGAGGAAACCTTTCTTACTTATTTGCATCTTTTTCTCTTTTTGACAACAGATTTGCCATAATAACAGTGATCGCAAGCAGTCCCGATTCAGACTCTAATTTTTTTCACAGCCACGATGGCTTTATTCTGTCCATTAATCCCAGCATGTCATTGTCAAAGGTCACCCCGTCACAGCGCGTTTTCGCCCTCAGCCCACCAATCACTGCGTGGTGTCGTACTGATGCGGCTCTCCAATCGCTCCTAAGTCTTTTTTCGATTGTTACTCCGTTTGTCTGCAAAGTTATCAACAACAACATGAATCCTACCTACTCTTGCACTATAGTGAGCTCTCGACCTGCGAAAGTCACTACTCAGCTCGCCCACTCTCTGTGCACTAAGGAGCGAACCCCCGCTGAGCTCTGTTAGTACATCTGTACAAGAAATTTACATTTCTAACTTGGTATATCTTGTTATACGGTTCCTAAGAGTTTAGTAGGACTGTGTATATGTCACTCAGAAACTCACAATGAAGAGACTTAGCCTACATATATCTTCCGTAAATGTTGATTTGTTTTGACTAGCTCATAGTACCACATCCAAACCACTAACCTTACCAGGGTAATAGTTGTTATTGGTAATTTCAAACATGGTCACTTTGATTTCCAATAAATTCATTGAAACAGATCTAACCCTTTCACTTTTTTACTCTTGCATGCCCAATTTTGATATGGAATTTTGGTGCCTCAAAACGTCAGTTTTCTAATTAGTGGAACCCATGTAATAATGCTGGAACATTCTCATAAGAATGACAGACAGAGATTCTCGTTTCAGTGCTCTATATAAAGAATTAATAGGCAAATTACAGAAAAGATGCCATTAGCAAATTTAGCAGCAAATCACGTCATAGGTAAAAAGAACAGTGCAGTTTTAAATGAAATGCAGCATTGATTTACCTTCTGAAGTGAAAGTTAGGGAGTCTCCTTTGATACAGAAATCCACACTCATATAGGGCTTTAGACAAATACTTTGATACATTCTGCGTGAATACATGATTCTCAGGGTTTTGACGAATAGGAAACAATCTAGAAGAACAATTTTACAAGACAATACATTTGAGGTTTCTTTCAGGATAATATTACATTAAGATTCAGCCATTATCAGTCTTAGCTGTACAGTTAAGCTGGTCCATTGTTTTAAGCCTGGGACAGTGAGAACTTTCCTTGATTCAGTACAATGAGGAAATTTCTCGGAAAACACTTTTTGCTTACGCACGTTAATGCTAGACAAGTTTTACTTAGAACAGAAATCAGCAGCAGTTATCACATGCTATATTGTGACATTGAGGCACGGGAGGACAGTGTAAACACAGTCTACTATTAGCATAAGCTTAATTCTTAGTGCTCTTTTTATTGACAGAAAATCAACTCTCACAGTCCTTTCTGGCTAAGAGCAAAAACATTTAAGTTTGATCTGCCAACATAAAGAAGTCACAACATCAATGCCACTCGTTTCTCTCCCTGTGCTTCTTACTAATTTTGATAACAGAGACATTGAACCCAGTCCTCAAACACAGAATACTTTCAGTATCATCCAAGTTACCACTCTACTCATGACTCCAAAGCATGCCAGTCAAGAATCAGGTTTACATTGCCAAAAAATAAAGAACTCTGAGGCTAAATTCAATTACCTGTCTTCCTTTGAGAAAGACTTTCTTTCCAAGCCTGTACTTGAAGATCTGCTGATAGGTACTGTGCTCAGCATCTTGCGGCTTGACATTGTGGCTTTGCATAACGGCATAACGGCGTTCAGGAAGAAGTAATTAAAGAGGTCCCAAAGATCTCTACTGACACTGACAGCTTGTCTACATCTTCACCAAGATCTCCAAATAAGACAACATTGGATTTCTTCAATAAGGCTGTTTTCGCCATGTCAGCCTTTCCAAGTGATGATTAATGAAAGCACTGAGTACACAGATACTGTATCCATGAAACAGCTTTGCATTCCAGTTGTAACTGCTTAATAGAGTCTGAAAAATAAAGAAATATCCACTCACGACTGTGGTTATCAGTGCTTTCAGTGGTAAAAGATTGTGGTGCTTCCACCGCAGAAAATATTCCTGCACCATCTTGTATTCTAGACCTCTCAGAAGCAGACACTTATGCCATTGCCTACCAATTTTCCTGAGAACTGCATGGTCACCAAGGAAGTGCTTGCTGAGACGAATGTGACCACCAGAAAACCACTGAAGCTCAAACAACATGCTCAGTGTTACTTCTGTGTCCTTTTCACATAACTGCGTACCAAGGAGCTCACGCTGATGCAAGTGTCTAGAAAACCTAGGTAGTATGAAGTTAACCCTTACAACACTGGTAGCCACTTAGGATCACAGTCTTGGCTGCATGAAGACTCCAGCAGTGCATTCTGAAAAGAATCCTCTTGACAATCTGCTGCTGTCTCAAGATTCAGTCTATCAACCTTTCAATAGAGGTTCCAAGAGACAGCTCCCTAGAGACATCCGGAAACTTACCTATACCCGGTATCCTAAAAAAGAACAGAACCCAGATCAGACAGCACTATCCTCCAAGTCCCTGCCTTAGAAAAACGTTGCAGCATTCCACAGAACCTTTCCGGCTTGTGAACAGTTATGGACTACATTTCTTGTTAGGACTCCCCTTTACATTTGATTACCTGGGTACAGGCCTTCGCTGGGAGAGATACTATCAGGATTCTGCCATCCTGACACTAGATGTTACCCATGAGGGCTCTTTACAAACCTTTATAGTAGAATGTCTATACAAATATCAGCACTTATTGTACTTTGTTTTGCTTCATCTTTTAGTCCAGTTTCTATTCCATGTCCCTGATGCATTATGGTCTTTGTAGTTCCCTCTGTCTTCCCACCCTTCCCGATCATGTCCTGATGGTGTTTTTTTGTTCACTTGATTAGTTCTGGATCCTACAGTTATTCTGACCCATTTATATTTGCATCCCGGACCCATCTCTATATCTGCACCAATCCATACTCTGTTCTAGGCTTTCCTATTCCCTTTCTGGTGTCTCCTGATTCCTCTGGTCTTCCCTTCTCCAGATCCCCATTCAGCCTTCCATTCATTGGTGTTTCCCTGCACCTGGTTAAGTCCTTGCACCTGGCTTTCTCCCTACACCTGTGCTCCTCCACTGAGCCTCCAGCTATTTCAGTCCTGTGAGCGTAGAGTGCAGCAACTTGCAACTGACATCTGTTGAGTCTGCTTGTGCTCTGTTGTATTCATGCTGCTATTACAGGCCTGTCTTTGAGTCTGTTTCCCATTTTCCTGTATTTGGCTAATTGTAGTATCTGTTTCTGCCCCTTTTTTCCTGTCTCTATGTTTCTTTGTTGTCCATTGATCATGGTGTCCTATCTGCACTCTTCTTGATCTGCCTTGTTATATCCCAACTCCCTGTCTTGTGTTCTATGTTCTTGTTTGTCTGCATATTTCGTTCTTGCATTGTTTGGGTGTAATTCGCTCCTAGCCTTGTTTACAGTATTTCAGCTCTGTGTATTCCAATCCTGTTCCTGGACCTGATTCCAGTCCAGCTTTTCCCCCTGAGCCCAGTTTCTGTTTTGGTGTCCCTTGTTCTGATCCCTGTTATCCTGTCTTGTGGTTATATTGTATTTCTGATTGTCTTAACTTCCAAGACTGCCAGTCAGACTCCAAAGCTTGTGCCTTTGACACAGGGTTACACCCAGCACTCCTTCTTCATATATGTTCTTGGGTGTCTTCCAGAACTCTGTGAGATGAATCTGCTTTTTCTTTCATAGATGATCTTTTCACCTCACAGAGAGATCATTTCAGCGGTGCAGACAAACTATTATTTATGATAGTTTGCCTATTGTGTTCCTGCTTTACGTTCCTGTTTTGTGTACTTGTGTTTTCCCTGCACACTTTCGGTGTCCTACACAGAGCCTCCTTAAACCTGCTTCCAGTCCTCAGCGTCTGTTCTGCTTCCCTTGTAGCCTTAAGGTACTCTCTTGTTTGTATTCCTTTCAGAGACCACACACATCCCAGTGATCCAGTCTTGTGCCAGTCTCACTCAGCTGGTTCCCTGCTAGACCCCTGACAACTTTGGAGGATTAAGCTGTCTAACCCTCCAAACCTAGTCATACTAAATTGTGTGACATCCATTCACTTCGAAACCTCTCAGTCTTGACCTCCAAAAATTTTTTTTGTCTTGGACTGAGCTTTCAGCAAGGCTTGCATATGCTTTTGTGTTTGGTCTGTGCAGGAGGGTGTTGAATGTCAAAACGCCGGACTTATCAACAGGATTTTCATCCTGGAGGTAAAGTTTACTTTTGCCTAGCGGTCTAAATACAATACTCAGTCTGTTTCAACCCTAGCTGTTCCTGACTTGCCCATGCTGTCTGTCTGGTCAGGCGCTGAAATGCCTATAAAGCCATGGCGATTGCAATAGGATGAGCTGGAATATATCACGTCTTGAGTTCTATTAAGAAACAAATTCTGTAATTATTTATAGGAAAGCTAGATGGGTCTGATACGCCATGTCAGAAACAGGCATAGACGCCAGCAGAGGTGCAATGCCGTCTAAGCCCTACTCTGTAGGAGGGAGATTAGAGGAAACCCAGCAAATTAGACCTCTGAGTCCACCTTCAAACAAATCTATGTTAAACCATGTCTGGGATAGCTTCTTTGGTGGTAGGGAATCTTTGAACAGGCATACTCCTCGCCTCCAGTCCTGACATAGAATTTCAAATTTGATTAAGGACACAAACACAAGGATTATCCTCACCTGGCAATGAGATATCTTTTTTTCCCCACCTCGCAAGTGGAATGTAACACATATGTTTCTGTCATATAGTGTTTTGCATGCAAGTTATTTTATTCATATCCATCAAGAGATGTTACATATTTATCTATTGTTTGAAATGTTGATCATTTGCTGTACCAGGAGTCTATATAAATTGTCTCCTGGTTTTGACGGCATCCAAACATAAGCAAGAATAGCTTGGTTCTAAGACTGTTCAAATACTGAGGGCTGTGATATATGATTGCATATTTTCTTATGGTTGATTACATCAGTTTAGGACTAAAAGAACAGAGTTATGAGTAAACCTCACCTCCATGCCCTTAACAGAACTGAAACTTTGTGTTACAAAGCCAGGAAAGTTAACATTCTTAATTTCTTATTGTAATGTTGTAATTGCAGTATGTTAAGCAGTGCACCTTGGTGCACTTTTTTCAGGTTTTCTTAGACCAAGGTAGTCTAGGTCAGCAAATTATATCCTCACTTCACTAAAACATAACCTACCTTTCTAGGCTGGACTGTGGGTCTTTCGCACAGAGATACTCCATATGACAAAGTTACTTCATCTGGATTCTGACTCAAAGGCTGTTTCATAGTTAACACCTCAGTTTTCAAACCACACACGCTTTGTTTCTGCCATCTTTGAGGCATGTTGTATGTGTGTTATGTGGCAGAGAGAGTATGTGGAAATTCAGCAGTGTCCTGTGGTTGACCAAGTGACTGTGCATGCATTTTTCAAATACAGTTCTTTATTAGATTGTCCCAACAGTTACAGCGGAGGCGCAAACATTACATCCATGGCACAAGGGAGCCGAAGGGCATAGTGCATCCCTCTTATGAGCATACAGTACCTTCGGGAAGCGGGAGGATGAATCTTCCCATCCCATAATGGCCACATGCCCACTTTCTGTGCTACACCTCCGTAAATAGTAACTTGGGTCACTCAAAAAACAAATCAATGCAATATTTGCCCAAACCTTAATATAGAACTCCCCCTTTCACTCACCCCGGACAACTGAGCAGCAGTTCTGTTTTACTTGTTTGTTCATTCTGTCGAACACTTGTGTCTGTATGCAGTCACAGTGTCCATGAGCAGCCCCTCCGGGATGTGCAGCCAGGGCCCCACCCTTTTGAGACATTGTTGCTTTATTCCTCATCATCTCGGAAAGAACTCACTGCAACGGCCATGGCTCAGTCTTGCGAAGCCGCGACCCCATCTTCTCTTTTGTCACAGCACCTCTCCTGTATCGGGGTGCATCGGGCTACGTCATGGGCGTGGTATCCACCTAGTCTGAGTCCCTGGCATTGGACTGAGAATCAACTCCCAGTAGGGTGGCATCACCCAGGCATTCCACAATGTCATCCCTCTTTTCAAGGTCCTTCACTCCCGTCTGCGTGGACCAACCTCAAACATCGTTCCTCCCCCAAGCCCCATTCCTGCATGTTGCCTTACCATCTGTTTATCCCTGGTGGTCAAAGATGGGCTCAGTATATTGCAAAGCACCTTTACACTAGCACCAATCCCAAGAGTGTGAATCGGGTGCACTCCCATGTCATGTGTATGAATATCTCCAGGATTGCACTGCACCTATTGCGGGCCACTGACCTATTGGGGCAGATGCAGTGTAACCTTTGCGTTGTCATATAAGTGTGATGCAGATATTGAAACTACATGAGCTTAAAAATATGTTTCTGGCCACCTCCTTAACGTATGCGCAGGCTCCCTTCCATTTAGCGTCTGTGACCGGTACATTCAGATCCAGGGTCCATCTATCTCTCACCTTCCCCAGGTCAGTGTGCCTCTAACCTTTCAGTGCCCCGTATCATAGGAGATCAGACCTCTCTAGATCTCGTATCCAAAAGCAGCAAAAGTGTTTGTGACTCCGCAGGCTCCTCTGGAAACTCTGTCCAAGCTCTTGGGTCACGCGCAACAGCTTGGAATATTGTAAGAACTGTCCGGGTTGTACTCCAAACAGTTCCTGCACCTCATCCATGGTCACGAAGGTACCATTAGTGTAAAGATCCCTAGCCAAGGTGCCCCCCCTCAGGTCCATTGCACCAGGTCCATCACTGTCTGCATCTGCTGGAGGGGAAGCAGTCTGATGTACGGCACCCTACATAGCTCCTGCGTGACTGACTATTACCAATCCTCTGCTGCCTTGCGGACAATAAAGGGGCTATCATCAGGGACATGCAAATCCCGCATTAAGGGCCAGATGTAGGTAAGTCACAAATTGCGACTTGCAATTTGCGAGTGATAGCGACTCGCAAATTTCAACTCGCAATTCGCAATGCAGAAAGGTGTCTCAGACACCTTCTGCGACTCGCTATGGGGTCGCAAAGACCCACCTCTCGCATATTAATGAGGTGGGTCGCAGTTTGCGACCCCATAGCGAGTCTAGGCACTCACGGGGATGGTGGCCTGCTGGAGACAGCAGACCACCATGTCCGTGACTGCTTTCAAATAAAGCAGTTTTTTTTTTCTCTTTGCAGCGCGTTTTCCTTAAAGGAAAACGTGCTGCAAATAGAAAAAATACCGAAACCTTTTTGTTTCGGGTTTTTTCAGAGTAGGCAGTGGTCCATAGGACCACAGCCTGCTCTGAAAAAATAATTTTGTGAGCATTCACAAAGGGGAAGGGGTCCCATGGGGACCCCTTCCCGTTTGCGAATAAGTTACCATCCACTTCAAGTGGATGGTAACTGCAAGTTGATTTGCGACTGCTTTCGCGGTCACAAATCAACTCTACATCGCGGTGCGAATCGCAAATAGGAAGGGAACACCCCTTCCTATTTGCGAGTCGGAAACACATTTTGCGAGTCGGTACCGACTCGCAAAATGTGTTTCTGCATCGCGTGAGGCCTTTTGCGCCTCGCAAACGGCGTTTTTCGCCGTTTGCGAGGCGCAAAAGGCTACCTATATCTGGCCCTAAGTACCTAGGGAGCTCCACGCCATCCCTCCAGCCCGCCAGCAATTTCTTCTCTCCATTTATCACATAGCACACCACTGTGCTGCTTATTGCAGCAAGCGAGTGATGTAATACGTCTGCAAGTCTGGAAGGCCCAACCATTTGTCCTCTGGGTCCCGTTTCAGCACTTCCAACTTTTTCCCAAACCTCCTGCCTTCCCAAACCAGGGATACCAGGAGTGTGGTATCCTGTAAATAATACAGTGGATAGTAACTAGCATACATTGGTCACTGGAGAGAGGCAGAAGAATGTTACTGTGATGTAGGCTCTAGAATGTTCTATGAGTCTGTGGCAGTTGAGTGGTGCAGGAAAGCTGTGCTGGTGGATGGGCTGTTTCTCCAATTAAGAACCTACTAAAACTTCTATGGACCTCTTGCTAATTACACTGGCGACGAGCGGACTTCTAGGGGAACAGCTCAACACTGTGGCTTCATTGCTGGAACTTATGGCTGATTCCTGTTTGCTTCACTCTATTCCTATTATCAGTTTCGTGGCGTTTTACTCAAGAATCAAACAAGGCAGAGAGGGAGATCCCATCTTCGACATCCAAGTAAGAAGAAAAGTTAATCTTCGGTATTTTAATAAACTCGCAACATGTATTTTCCAGACGCGCTCATGAGTTGGTTCGCACGTTTTCAGTTCTGCTTTTAGACTGTGCTTAGCAACGTAAATAGCATTCCGCTTCCTGACGCTTACAACGTTGCTTAGGAAACGAAGTGCAATGACGAGGGCTCACTTCTTAGCAACCACACGCATATAACGTTGCTTAGGAAACGAAGTGAAGCGCTGAGACAAAAGCACGCCGACTTCTCTCTGATGCTTCTCTCACTGCTTAGCAACACAGGCGGACAAGCCGGCACCCCAGCAATAAACATACTTCTGTTTATATTACTTGAACAACGATAAACACCTTTCATCAGATGATTACTTTTACTACAGCGATAAACACGCTTGTGTTTATTCCATTCGGACAAAAACTCACACGCTCTTAGTAAGCATAAGAACATCAACAATTCAGCGATAAACACACTTGTGTTTATTCTATTTAAGCAATGATAAACATGCTTTATTGGATGTTTGGATTAACTGCAGCAATTAACACGCTTCTGTTTATTCCTTTCACACAACAATATTCACTATTCAGTATTCAATATTTGTATTTAATTTAATTGTAAAACTTCCAAATATGCAAAAGTCACACCACCACCTTTTTTCCTCACTTCTCCCGGAGAACCTCCTATTAGATGGAGTAAATGGAAAAAGACGTTTTTGCATTATGCAAGTTTGTGGAACCAATCTTTCCAGTGAAAGGAAATCATCACTTTTGATGCATTGTTTAGGCAGTGAAGGTCAAGAAGTTTTTGAAAATCTTCCGGTTGTAGAAGAAGATGTAACAGACCTGAATGAATGTGAAATGTGCTTAAAAAAATGGACTTACACTATCTTCTGAGAATTAGCACAATACTTGAACGCTATCACTTTGGGATGAGAGAACGAAGACCAGAGGTGAGTGTAGAAGAGTATGTTACAGCTCTGAGGAAATTAGCGTCTACTTGCAATTTTGTATCCACTTTAGAAGAACGAATTAGAGATCAATTCATGTTGAGATGTCGCAGTGACAAAATTGGACATGAGTTGTCGACCAAAGATATCCCGCCCTTGCATGAAGTGATTTCTATTGCTAAAAGAGTTGAGCACACACTAGCATGTGTGGAAGAGTTGGAAAAAAATAAAAATTTGTCTGTGAATAAAGTGGGTGTGAGAACAGAAGAAAGTTAAGGTAAAGATAGTGATAAAAACAAAAACACATAGATTCCGCCTACACGGGCAAGACTTGGTGTGTGTTATAGGTGTGGAAATTTGGGACATTTTGCATCATTTAAATATTGTCCTGCTTTGAATGTCATATGTGAAGTTTGCAACAAGAAAGGGTATTTTGCAAAGTGTTGTAGATCATCTATGGATTCCAAGCAATGTCTTGTTAAAGCAGTTGATGATTGTATTCTGTCTGTTATTTCTAAAGATGGACATAGGAGAAATCCCAAGGAACAAGTCATGGTCGATGGTATAAATGTTGAAATGTTATTTGATTCAGGAGCCTGGTTAACCCTGGTATCAAATGAGGTGTTTGACAATCATTTTAGTCACAAAGTAGAATTACTAGATCCTGATGTGATTCCTGGAGCCTATGGTGGACAGATAATAGAATTGAAGGGATATTTTGAACCTGAACTGTCATTCAAAAACAAATCTGTGTGTGGCAAGGTCTATGTTCCTGTGAAGGGAGATAGTGTAATTAGTTGGCCTCATCAGAAAGACCTTGGGATCATTCTTGATTCTAATTCTTCTACACCTGTTATGCTCAAAGAAGAGTATGTGAAAGATTTGTTGAGCGTGCATAAACTTGGGATTCTAGATCTGCAACATGATTACTCACAACTAGATAAAGAATTTCCTGACGTATTTAGCGGGAAAATAGGGTGTTTGAAGAGGTATGTACATCAAATTAAATTGAGACATGGACCAATGCCAGTGGTGGCTAAAGTTCACCTTGTTCCTTTGTCTGTGAGGAATTCTCTTGAAACTGAGATTAAGAAATTGTGTGAGATGGGAGTTATTGAACCTGTGGAATGTTCAAAGTGGGTGGCACCTATTGTGGTAGCCCGTAAGCAATTGGGTGGAATCCGTCTATGTGTTGATTTGAGAGCTCTCAATAAGTGTGTTGTAAGTGATCATTTTCCTCTGCCTCATATATCGGAAATGGTTACTTTACTGCATGGAGCGAACTTTTTCACCACTTTAGATTTATCAGTAGCTTATCACCAGATCAGAATGCACCCTGACTCACAAAATTATACAACTTTTTTCACTCTGTTTGGTACCTTTCGTTATGCCTGGATACCATTTGGTTTAGTATCTGCAGCTACTGTTTTCCAACGCGTTATGTATGGGTTGTTTGGAGAGATGCTTGAGGTAAAGTGTTTCCAAGATAATATACTGATGTATGGTGAAAACAAACAGACACATCATGAAAGTTTAAAAAAGTTTTAAGCTATCTGAGAGATGGTGGTTTAACTCTCAAACTGAGCAAATGCTCTTTTGGAATGAGTGAAATTGAATATCTTGGTCATAAGGTTAATGGTAAAGGAATTTTTCCCAAAAAGGAATTGATTGAGAGTATTATGGAGTTGCGTGCACCAGAATTGAAGGAGGATTTGCTTTCATTTTTGGGTATAGTGGAGTTTCACGCAAAGTTTTTACCTAATTTAGCAGCAAAGAGTGTTGAGATGAGGAAATTACTAAAAAAGAAAACTGAGTTTGTGTGGAACAAGGAGTGTGATGTCGAGTTCTGAAGTATCAAGCAAGATCTGGGTAGTGTTGAATCTTTGAAAAGTTTTGATCCAAAGAAAGATTGTTTTGTGATGACCGATGCTAGTGTTAAAGGCTTGGGAGCTGTATTATTGCAGGACGATGAAAAAAGTTCTCATTTTAGACCTGTGGTATATATTTCAAGATTTTTACGTGGAGCTGAAGAGAAGTATTCAGCTTTTGAGAGAGAAGCTTTGGGTGTTTATTGGGCTGTGAAAAAACTTAAACATTTCTTGTATTGTAGAAAATTTGTTGTCTACACTGATCACAAATCTTTGGTGGAGGTTTTTACTAAGGAAGGTCTTGACACGATTTCTATGCACATCTGTAAATGGATTGTGGGGTTGCAGGGTTTTTGTTTTAATGTGCATTATGTTCCAGGATCACGTAATAATATTGTGGAATGTTTGTCAAGACTTGGTTCGGTTGTAGAAGAAGTGTTGGTAGATGATGATGATGTGAATGTTTGCAGCATTACAGATGGTTGTACATCTCAAGATGATTGGATTAGAGCAGTTGCTAACGACTCTGTACTGCAATGGGTGAAGGAAGCTATGTTGCCTGGGTGGAAGGTTGAAATGAAGAGAGATCAACATATAGCCAGTTATTGGAGAATTAAGGATGAAATATCTAATGAGAATGAAATACTGTCACGAGTAGCCTAGTGGCTTGCTGTGCCTTTGGAGTTGAGTGACAGAGTGATGAGCCTAGGTCACGAAGGGAATCAGGGAAAGTACAAAACTAAGGCGAGGATTCTACTTAGTTACTGTTGGCCTGGAATGGATTTGATGATAGAAAGATTAATCAGTGATTGTGTGGATTGTTGTCATAGTGACAAAATACATAAAGTGAGAACTCCACCTATGGTTATTAGAGATTTCCCCTCCAAGCCATGGGATGATGTTGCTATTGACATAATAGGACCGGTACACTCTAAAGGTGGGACTAACTTTCTTCTAACATTGAATGACCTATTGTTCCAGATGGGCAGAGATAGCTATTGTTAGTAGTATAGAGTCTGGAAGAAATATTGAATTTCTATGTATTTCATCAGGATTATCTACCCAAAAGTATTTTGACTGATAATGACCCCCAGTTTGTGTCCTCTGTCATGCAGAATTGTTTGAGTACACATGGTATTCTTCACAGAAAGTGTTCTCTGTATCATTCTGAGGGGAAATGGTACTATTGAAAAAAGTATTAAGGAATGTATTCAGTTGAAATTGAATGCGGGGAGGTGTTTGAAGGAAGGTTTGAAAAAAATTCTAAAAGCCTACAGATTCTCCCCACATATAACTACAGGGGAGGTTCCATTTGAGATATTCAGAGGAAGGAAACCCAACACACTTTTGTCTCCTGGTTGGTTACACTGGGGTAAGGGTGAAGGTGTGTCGTGGAAATAGATGACTGGGGGCAACAAGAGAGAGAAAAGAAGTGTTGAAAAAAGAAAAGAATATTATGATTCTCGCAAAGGTACAAAAAGTGTGCACTTTTATGTTGGAGATTTAGTTTTGATACCATTGGGGTCCAAGAGTGAATCGAAGTTCATGAGTCCATTTAAAATCATCACACTTTTCTGCAATGCTGTGAAAGTGAATGATGGAAAGGTTTGGAACCTTAATAGGGTTGTAAGTGTCAAAGATAATATAGTGGATATTGAATTTGTTTTTTTAACTTTTTCTTTTGTTTTCCATCTATGATTGAAATGTATTCTATTGCAATGTTTTTTTGTGTTTGTAAAATAGGAAGATGTGTGGTATTGTGTAAATAACAGAGTGTATAGTAACTAGCATACATTGGTCACTGGAGAGAGGCAGAAGAATGTTATTGTGGTGTCGGCTCTAGAATGTTCTATGAGTCTGTGGCAGTTGAGCAGTGCAGGAAAGCTGTGCTGGTGGATGGACTGTTTCTCCAATAAAGAACCTACTAAAACTTCTACGGACCTCTTCCTTATTACAAGGAGGCTATTCTGTTCAGTAAAGATGGTTGCCAGGAATCTACAGAGTTAGTTTTGCATGACATAAAGGCATCTGGGGAGCAGTAACATCTTGCTCAGTGCCACCTTACCCACCACTGACAGGGGCAGACGATTATAGAACCGCTCAGAGGCGCTCAGATTTTCAACTACTCTGCCCATGTTCAGACAGTAACTCTCTCCCGAAGAATGTGCAGGCTGAATCCCCAGGTAACAAAAGTGACTCAGTTCCCATTGGAGCCCCACCTCTGGGAGTTCCACAGGAGCCCAACCCTCCAGGCTCGCTAAGGCAAAGATGACTGTTTTTTGCCTGTTCACCCATAGCTCTGAGAGCATTGCCATATTCTTCCATAATCTCCAGCAGGCATATTACTGAGCTTTCCTGGTCCGTGACGTATATCAATGAGTTATTCTCAAAGAGCGAGACAACATGGGTGCTCTCCTCCACCCGGATTACCCAGAGAGCCATGTCCCTACACACTCTGATCGCCAAGGGCACCACAGCCTGGGCAAACAGGAGTGGCGACGGGAGACAACCCTGTCTTGTGCGCCTCTTGAACTGTAGGTAGTCAGAAATTATTAACCCAGAGCGAACCCGCACCTCTGGGCATGTGTACAGCAAATGCACCCAGGACAGAAACAGAGGACCCACTTCCATCTGGCGGAACACCGCCTAGAGATTTTCAAAGTTCAGTGTATCAAACGCCTTCTCGACATCCAGTTTAACCAGAGCAGCTTCTGGGCCAATACCCTCCACAGAATGAAGGACATGTAATAGCCGCCTGAGATTAATATGGGTCCCACGACCCAGCATGAAACTGCACTGATCTTCATGTACAAGGTGTGTTACCTCCCTACTCAGTCTAGTAGTGAGTGCTTTGGCCAGTATCTTCGTGTCTACTCCTAGCATCAACAGTGGACTATAGAAGCTTGGGCCCTGCAAGTCCTAATCTAGTTTTGGGAGCATAACGATCTGGGCCTCACTCATCGACTGTGGAAGGATTCCCCCTCGCCCTGCCTCCTAGAGAGCCTCCAGCAAATGAGGAACCAACAGGTCTGCATACATCTGATAATACTCCAGAGGCAGTCCATCTGGACCCAGAGCACAACAACATGCAATATCACGTAGTGCCTCCTTTAACAACTCCACTTGGAGTTCCCCTCCAGTTCCCTACTCTGGTCTACTGTAAGACAGGGAAGCATTATTCAGGCTAGGTATCACCCTGCACCTGTAGAAGCTGTTGCAGCAAGGAATGTATATCTGCATGGGTCCCGACAGTGGACCTATCCTGCCAACGCACAGAGAAGATCAGCAGAGGTGGGCATTCCCTTTTTACCTTCTACACCAGGATTCGCTCATCTTGTCACTATCCTTGTGGAGGCATTGTCTGTACTTCCTCCTGACGTAACAGTCCAATTTGTCTCACAACTCCCCAACCCTCTGTGCTGTCAATGCCGCCGTCCTCCTTGCCCCACCAGTGTGTGTGTCATGTTTGAGCCTCAACATCTTCCGCTATCTTTCAGCGAGGTCTACTTACAGTTGCTGCCTTGTGCCACTGACCCTGGAAAGGCATTCACTCCTTCCACTGTATTCCATTTTATTCTCCTCTGTGAGTTTGAGTTACAGTTTGTGGCTAAGTAATCAAATAATACGTCCCGGAGCTCCTTCTAAAACTAGGTGTCCCCTAAAGACTCCGGGTGGAGGCGCCACAGGGGTACTCTCTATCTGCCCCACCTTTTTTCACACTCCACAGCAGCAACGCATGGACTGAGAGGAACCTCCCTAATAGTTGCACAACCCGCTTACTGACAGCCAAGTCACCGGCGACCATGAATCTGTCTTGGCAGCTATAAGCATTGTGGGCCAAGGAATAACACGTAAATTCCCTGTCAGTGGAATGTGACTCCCGACAAATGTCTTTACCGTTCACCTCTACCATGATTTCCCGCAATGTTAGGGTCAAGTTAGGATTTGTGTGTAATCTGGGAGGGTCTGTTCATTTGCTCATACAGGACGCAATTAAAGTACCCTGCCCACACTATAGGGACCCCCAGATATGGGACAAGTTCTTGTTCCAGTTGGGTAAAGAACCCACCGTCATCTACATTGGGGGTGTATACATTCAGGGGGCACACCTCCATGCCACTCAGGCCTTCATTCAAGTCGCCAGTACCTCCTAACAATGTCCGCCGTAAACCATGGGGCCTGGAATGGGAACTGGGGAGCAATCCATATCAATAAATCCGGCGCATAGTTGGAATACATTGTGGAATACAACTGCCCCATTCATTTTTTTTGCAACTTCTGCATCTCTCCCTCTTTCAGGTGTGTCTCTTGCAATATGTATTCCTTGCCTACAGAGATATGTGTGAATCCTGAAACGTTTGACATAGGAGTTGAGACCACACACACTCCACATTAGCAACCGATTACAATCAGACATGGCAACTGTGAGTGTGTCCCGTCCCACCCAACTGTTTCTTCCCCCTATCCCCGGACTCCAGGCCTCCCCTCACCCCCATAATGTCACTCTAGCTCAACCACCATTAAAGCAACCTTGTTGCTGCTGCTGCACTTATTAACTTGAAAAGAATGTCTCCCATCCACTGAGGTAAACACGCAAAACAAGCAACTTTTGTCTCCCCAAGCATCCCTACCAATTCCAACCCTTCCCTCCCCACCACGGCCCCCAATCCTGCACACCTGCACACAGAAGTCCCAGTACAAGCAAATGCCTAACAGAAAAAATCCCAAATCTGGTACTCCGTGTAGTATCCAGAGGGCAGCATCACCCTGTGCCAGCCACAACCGTAGCCGGCTCTAAGCTTTGCCTACCCCAGTTCTTCTTCCCCCCACACACACCACACATTTCACGTCTCTTAATAGTTTTCCTGTCTTGAACCCACTCACTCAGAACATTGCACTCAAAAAACACAACTCAGGGACTAATCCTCGTCCACTTTGCTCTTGCTGCACTGCCAAGCAGGGTAATAGAATAAAGGCATGTGGTAATATCATAAAGAACCCCTGCACACCCCCTAAGAAAGGAGGGTCAGGCAAATATCAAATATTGCAGTCTCAGGCGGACAGACCCCTTGATGCAATCCAGAGCAACAGCTTTGCAGCCCACTACCCCTGCAAAGGAATAAGCTTTAACACTGGAGCACCCCCATCATTTTCCCCTCAAGTCCTCTACAATCTCCAAGCTACTGTCTCCAGAGTTAGTGGCTATCTTGACCTCCACCAGGGCCCTCACCTCAGCCCGTTCCACACACCTGAGCTCCATGTCCAGTGTGCCATCCTGACACAGGTAACAGATTTGGAGGTTGTCCTTCCACGCTTCTTGCGTCTTGCTGCCGGTCCTGACAAGTGTGTGGTCTGAGTCCTATTTGGAGACTCATCTGATCTTGGCACCAGAACCTGGCCGTCACAATGTATCTCCAGCCAGTCGCACATATCCTTCGGGATGGTTAAGAAATGCGCCCAATTATCATGGAGGATCTTGATCTTGGCTGCGTAAAGTAGCATGTGCTGGAGTCCCATTCATCTGCTTCCCAACTTCTGTTCAACACCCCCAAATGTTTGCTGCAGTTGCTGGACCCCCCAGTGTGTAATCCAGAAAAATGCTAATGACATGATTCTCAAATTTAGGATCCCTGGATTGTCTGACAGCCTGGAGGATGATCCTCTCCACTGTCCCGCCTGAACGGCAGCTCCAGGCCCCAGGCTCACAGAGACATCTCACGGAGTCTGAAATATGGCAGCCCCAAGGGCAAGGCCAGGCCCCTGGGCTCCACATCAGTCACCCTCTGGTCCCCAGCCAGAAATTGGGCATGGCCACTGCACCTCCCCTGCTGGTCAACCTACCACAGATTCAAGGGGAACCCCAGCAGTGCTCAGTGCCTCCAGACCTTCAGCTGTACCGCACAGCGCTCGGCCACTTATCCCGAGGGACTGCTCCTTTGTGCTGCAAGCATCAGGCCAGTCCGTTAATGCAGGAAAACAGCCACAACAGGCAGCCCAAGCACCCCAGCTTCGCAGGCACCTTTGCCCCCTCTGGCCTCCCCTAGGCCACAACACTGCAGGGAGCCATTCGAGAGTATCGCCGCTGCACAACTCTCTGGGCTGGCCTCTTAAATTTACAGGTTTGACTCACCACCTCGTAGCAGTTGAGGATTGCCACTGATGTAGGGGGATCACCACCCCCAGGTGGCTAGCACTTCCCACTGACGGAGTGAGCTCTGCCACATTCACAGGTCCCACCAAGGCCGTAGCGTGGCCAGAAGCTGATCATTGGGCACTGGTCTGCAAAGTGCAATGTCAGCTCCTTGGGCCCTAGGGTGTTGCCCACAGATACCTCTCCCTCACTTCAGAGCCCTGTAGGCGGTTCTGCATGCAGTGTATTCGTAGGATGTTGAGGATTAGACGAGCAAGGATAGGAGCTAAAGAAAGCTACTTCCTGGCAGCCATCTTGTTAGGCTGTGGTCCTGACTATACATGCATTAGTAATTACCTTCACATTGTCTTGTCCTTCTTTGTTAAAATGGCAGCCTGTTTCATACTATGTCTGGGATAAGTCCCAGAGAACCCACAGATGTCTGGGTGACCTGATAGAATATGCATTCAGCTACTTCCAGTCCGCATCTGCTCAGCTAAAGCTCCTGAGTTCTGCTTCCTCCTTTAAGGTGTGCAAAGCATTGCTTGGCAATCCAAAGACCTTGTTTAAAAACTGTGATGTCAGTGCTTACAATACAAATATAATTTATGACCAGTGATTTAAGAAATGCAAGTGTGGGAAATCTAGTCTACTTTTAGTCTGACACTTCTTGTACCATTCCTAATTTGACCAAAGTATCAAAGGTAGCCTGTGCCTCCCTACCATTTGCAAGTGATCCAGAGGGGTTTCCAATTAAAAAAAAAACGTTATTTCGTCTCGTCGGCCATAAAAGGTACAAAAGACAATAAATAGAATTAAGAGTGTACAAATAGGTGAAACATAACTGTAAACACATTAATTATGGTTTATACCTTTTTATTATTTTTTGTCGTATGAAAAAACATCGGCTGCATAATAACAAAAGCAATGATGGGCAAAAACATGAAAATGTAACATCCCAAAACATTCAAAGAACTACTAACCCACCCCCCCATCCTGCCCTCCTGGTGGGCACTCAAGTTTAATCACAGAAGTAGGATGAGCTGATGGTAAGTGTATTATTTCCTAAGGGGTAAGTCTGTCTTGGGCATGCTAAGTGTTGCAGCAATTGTAGGTTTCGTGAGCGAGTCATTTCCCTAGATTCATAGGGTAATAACTTGCAAGATCGTCTCCAGAGGTCGCTATAGAATATCCTTTAGAACACCGGTGTCAGGATTAGTTTTCATACCCTAGACCCACACCCCGACCCGAGCCCACTCTTCAGATGGGGGCTCAAGCAAGATGCTGAAAGAGGATGAGCTGACAGTGAATGTGTTACATTCTATAAGGTCGGACATGCTACGGGCATTCCAACAGTCGCAGCAACTTTAGGTATTTAGGGCATGTCAGCTCTCTGAATTTGTGGGATAGTATCTTAATAAATGGGAGAGGTCGCTATAGGATTCTCCCTTGGACGCCAATGTCAGGGAGAGTTGCTCCATTCACAAGATATACTAGAGTCTATGAAGCCATTCTCGATGAGTGGAAGTGTAGTGACGCTATAGGATTCTCCCTTGGACGCCAATGTCAGGGAGAGTTGCTCCATTCCCAAGATATACTAGAGTCTATGAAGCCATTCTCGATGAGTGGGAAGTGTAGTGGTTCCCCAGTGTGCAAGTATGGTTTTGTGAGCCGCCCCCAGTGTCAGGCCTATCTGTCGCTCCCTATGTGATTTGAGTGGGAATGTAAGTGGGCTGGGGAGATCAAGTATAGTATACGCTGGGAACCATGGTAGCTGGGTGTTAAGGTGAGTATCTATATCCTGTAGGACCTGAGTCCAGAACTTAGAAGTGCTGGGGCATTCCCACAAAATGTGGAGCAGTGTACCTTGTGCCCCACACAATCTCCAACATTCATCCAATCGAGTGGAGCAGCATTGTTGAAGTTGTGGAGGTGTTTGATACCAGTACTTAGTGATTTTGACTGCTGTTCCTAAGTAGTTCGAGTTGGGTGCCATGTGATGAGCTCTATAGTAAATCTTCCCCCACTCTGTTGGGGTCAGGCTTCTGCCCAGCTCCTGTTCCCAGCGATGCAGTCCATAGGGTCTCTGGACCGGGGGAACCTGGATGAGGATGGCGTTCAAGTCCGGATACAAATCCTTTATCTGCCTGCTTCCGAAGAAGTCATTGTATGAAGGGTGTAAATGGTCTCTGGGCCCCAGATTGGAGGGCAGGGTATGTGTCCCAGTGGCAGACCTGGACATATCTGTGTCTCTCTAATTCTGGCAGCCCAAACTCCACTTTTAGTTGTTCGAAACATCAGACCTAGTCCACATCGTACAGATGACCGATGGACCTGCAACCGCTAATCTGCCACCAACTAAACGACCAACAATTTTGCCCTTGCATATATGAGTTGTCCAGTATGGGATTCGGGGGGATGGGAATGTAAGCAGGCCCCCACTAGGGCCACCCTGTCCCAGGCTCTGAGTGTGGGCTCCATGACCGGGGATGAATAAAGACGCCGCGTCTTCCTGAGGAAAGGCACTTTCCATAGATGTAGACCCGCTATCGCCTGGTCCATGAAGAGCCATGGTTTCTCAGATTCTGCCCTTGACCACTCAAGTAGATAGCGGAGCTGTGCTGCCTGAAAATATGTGTGGGGATTTGGAATGCCCAACCCTCATTCCAAATCCCCACCCCGCTATCTATTGTGGGTCATTGATTCAGGGTCTGGCTCATGCCCAAATGAAGCAGGTTATCTCTTTCTGTAGCTTTTCAATTGTACTGGGTGGGAGAGCAACGGTAGGGTCTGGAATAGAAAGAGGATTTTTGGTAGTGTGTTCATCTTGACTGCCGCCATGTGGCTGAGCCAGGAGAGGGAGTATCAGCGCCACCTAGTAAGACTGCTCTTGACTTGCTGAATGAGAGCTCTGTAGTTCACTTGTGCGGTGGTAGGCACTGTCATGGCCAGTTGAATACCTCAGTAGGGAATAGTGTCAGCAGTCCATTGAACAGGGCCACTGTCCAAAAGCAGTGTCACCGTTTGCGGGGACACCAAGATATTTGGTACCTGCAATTTCTGGATGTTAATATGGAATTTCGCTGCTGCGTCAAACGCCCCAGCCTCCTCCAAAAAAGCAGGCAGAGCTGTAATGGGTTGTCGAGTGCCACTATTACTTCATCTGCATATAGGCAGATGGTGTGGCCCTCTCCCTCAAACCAGACTCTGGTGATACTGGGATAATCTCTAACACACTGGGCAAAGGGCACCATATAGAGCGCAAAGAGCAGTCGCGACAGGGAACACCCCTGACATGTGCCTCTGTCTATAGTAAAGGATGCTGATGTATGCCCTTTAACCCTGATGGTTACCCTTGGATGAGTATAAGTGCTTAGAATCCAGTTTCGGACGCGTGGTCCTATACCAAAGTGGGTGAGTGTCTCTAATAAGTATGGCAAGTGAACCTGATTAAAGGCCTTTTCAGCATCTACCACCAGCAGCAAAAGTTCTCTTCCAGATCTTTTAGCTTTGTCTAAGATTTGTAATATCCTCTTGATATTATGTCTATATTGTCACTGAGGAATGAACCCAGATTGATCCGGGCTTACCAATCCTGCCATCAGTGGGTTCAGTCTGGCCACTGTAGCTTGGCATTGATGCTGAGGAGAGAAATTGAGTGATAGAATTAGCACCTCTGCTTGTCTTTTCCAGGTTGAGGGATAACTACAATTGAAGCATCCCTCATAGTCGGGGGTAGATCATGTGGGCCCTTTATAGAGTTAAAGACTCTGGTCAGGACAGGCGCTAGCAGCTGACAGAAGGTCTTACAGAAACTCGCTGGGTATCCACCTGGACTTGGTGACTTATTGGGTTGTAAATGGGCAATTGAAGAGATGACCTCCTCAAAGCGAATGGGTTGGTCTATCTCTTCTGAGCACGCCTGGGGCAGAGGTGAGATAACGGCAGACTGCAAGTAGCTGTCTATAGTGTTGGGTGGTATGTTTGGTGCAGTGTAGAGGTCACTCTAAAAGTCTGAACTTGGCTGCGATCCGTAAGTCAGTCCAGAGCAGGGAGCCGTCTGGCTGAGCCAGTGCCTCTACTGTCATTGCCTGGCCCTGTACACGGAGTCTATTAACAGTCGCCCGCGCTTGTTGCCCCCGGGATAGTAAGAGTGATTGAACTGAAGTATGGAGTATTCTGCCACATCTAGATCTAGTTGTGCTAATTGTTTCCATTATGCTGCTAGTTGTCTCCATACCCTGGGTGCCCCTGTGCAGAAATGAATGTGCTTTAGCTCCCTAGCTTGTCTCTTTAGCTGTTCCCTCTTTTCCCAGCATAATTTGTTGTCCAGCATGGAAATTGCCATACATTTCCCTCTGACTACCTCTTTTAGTGCGTCCCCTAACACTGCAGCTTAGGTGTTGCCAATGAGCGCTAAGTAGTTTTCAATAACTCGTTCAATCTGTGAGACTACCGGGGGCCGATGCAGGAGAGTCTCTCTCAGTCTTCAAACATGGTTAGCTCAACCCATCAGAGGGAATGAGAGTTCAATCACAACTGCAGAGTGATTAGATAATGAACTGGGTTTAATTTCAACGACATGCTGTGTAGTGCACTCGTCCCCAGAAAGTGATCCAGCCTGGCATGTGTTTTACGCGCATGGGAATAAAAAGTAAAACCTTGGGAGTTGGGATGGGTCAGTCTCCACAAGTCTCGGACTCCTATTTCCTGCAACCAGTCAGCCCCCCCCTTGAGATCTCCCCCAACATACCATGACGCTGGGCAGAGAGGTCCATGATAACGTTAAATACCATATTAAGGTCACGCCCCAATAGAACCAACTGCTGTTTGGAGCTTAATGTGCAGTTACTGCTTTACGAATTAATGTTTCTTGGTTGGCATTCGGGACGTATAACGAGCCTAGGGCCGGGACTTGCTCTCCCACCTGCACAAGTTATGCTAGGAGCCTTAACCCTAATCTCCGTTATCTTGTCTTCCACCTTCTCTTTGAATGATTTTGAAAATAGGATTTCTACCCCCGCTGACTTGCCTGCTCCCGAACAGTACAATTGTTGTGGCAAGGCTCGAGACTTTAGGCGGTGCCAATCTTTAGCCTGAAGGTGAGTCTCCTGAAAGAGGCATATGTGTGCATTTTTGTTTGTTCTTGGAATGAGAGGACGGCCTTTCGTTTGACAGGGCTATTAAGGCCTTTTACATGAAGTGTGGGTATGCGCAGTGCGTTCATAGGTGTGGATGTTGGACAAGTGTGTGGTGACTGCCCCTGTCTTTGTCTAGCACCGCCTGCCACTCCTGCACCATGACATCTGGGCCAGGGCAGAGGTCTCTGAGAGGGCGAGCCCAACTTGCTTCCCGGGCTTGCGTCCTTGGCTATGCCCAGAAGTGGGCATACTGCCGAGAGGGAACGGATCTGGTGTAGTTGGTCCTCCCATTTAAAAATAATGCGGAACGGGTGACCCCATGAATAGGACACCCCCTTCTCCCAGAGGCAAGACGTTACTGGGAGAAAGTCAATTTTTTCTGCAGTGTGTTGGTGGAGAGATCCTGGTGTAGTGCTGGTGTGTGGCCCTTGAAAGTCAAAGGGTGGAGCTCCCTTGCCATACGTATAATCCGCTCCTTTACGGGGAATTCATGGACGCAGACCAGAATATCCGCTGGGCGAGTGGATGAGGACAGAGGAAGGCCCAAACTGTGTGCACTGTCCAATTGCACAACAGGTTCGTCAGGCCCTAGTATGTGAGAGAAAGCGCTTGTACATATGCAGCAATATCATTTCCCTCAGCAGCTGTGGGCAGTCCTCTTATTCGAACGTTGTTATGACGTGATCTGTTTTCAAGGTCTTCAGCGTGAGCCTACAAATCCACTTGTTGGTCATGGAGGCGAATTACCTCTTGTAGGGCCTATATTTCCTCGTCCCTGCTGGTTGTGTTATCCTCCAGAGTTGAGATCCTGTCCCCGATGTCAGCAAGATCTCTCTGGACTATCTTCAGGTCTTTGGACAGGTCCCCCTTGAGGTATTAGAGGTCATCTTTCAGGGAGGTGAAGAACGCCTCGAGAAAGGAGTGCGTAACTGGTCCCTCTGCCTCGTCTGCCTCGCCCACTATGCCTTGGGCCGACTGGTGAGGGTGCTCCGGGGCGGTAACCTTTGCCAACATGTCCTTTAGGGATCTCTCCTTCTTGGAGCGAGCAGAAGCCATGGCTGGCAATTGCGTACTGTGTCTCTTGGAAACGAAGTCGTCGCGCCCATCTTCAGCAGCGGGAAGGAGGGGGATAAGGCAGCGGCACCTATGTGACAGGTGCGAACCCCCAGACTGCCTACGCCTGGGACCGGGGGGCTCAAGAGTTGGCCAACACTACCATTGCTTTCTCCCATCCCCGCATCTGTGAGCCTCCACACTGTGTTAGCTGGGGACGGCTGTTTCCCAATCTGAGCACAAGGGACCAGTTGGCTCCAACAGGAAAATGCTGATGCACTGGAGGGGGTCACGCCACTCCTAAGTCCTTCCAGGGTGAGGGCCCTGGTCTCCCACTCCTCGGGCTCCGTTTTGGGGGATATCGGCTAGAGGGGTCCCCCTCAGCCCCCAAAGCAGCTGGTAGGTGCTCAGCTGCAGCACCAGTGTGTTTAGCGCAGCCTGGTGGGGACTGCAAGAAGGTCAGCTCCGTTCAGAGCAGTCTGACATCCCTAGTCGTTCCCCTCACCTCCTGTCTTCTTCTGTTGTATCCCATGTGCTGGTACCCCCGGTGCTGCGGCGTCAGCGTCACCGGCCAGCAGTCCATGTGCAGCAACTGGGGGCACCCCCACACCAGTGGGGAAGAGTTGATATTCCTGAAGGGTCCCCGGTTACTCTGGCGCAAAATAATGAAGTGACCACAGGGGTCTCTCGGCCACAGAGTACTATCTCTTTGGCCTTAAATGCGTGGCCGGTCTCCGCCCGAAAACAGTACCTGTGGGCCCCTCCCCGGGCAGTCGACTTGGCCACCGTGTGTTCCAGTCAGTACTGCAGCTGGCTCCCATCTCAGGCGCAGGACGCACCTCCCGCCAGCCTTGCATCTGGTGCGCAGCTATTTCCAAGGTCCCGGCCTGGCCTCCTCCTCTGCACTCCAGATAGTGTCCTCCGCTCCCCTCCGGTGTATGCGCCGCACGCCGTAGGACTCAGTGGGGGCAGCGCGCCCCCTTGTCCCGGGGCACCAGCTCAGGCCATTGCTGGGCTCCACGCTCTGTCGTTGGGGCAATGTTTGACATTGTGGAGCCTCACCGGCCCGGCCCCGGCAGAGGCCTCTGCCGGCCGCACCTCTGCTCCTGCGTGGCACACCTCCATTCCTCTGTGTGTACCACGCCCCCCAGAACTGCACTCGTCCCTCTACAGGGGTGCTCAGGGCTCATCCCCCTCTCCAATTGCTGTGCCTTGCCCCCAGCAAGGGACGAGCTCCCTCAGCCCGTTCGCAACTCAGAGGTAAGGCGGCAGGGCTGCCATCTTGACTGTTGGGCTGGGAACCTCCACAATTGCATCCACCACTGCAAAGGCTGTCCCCCCCCCTACTGCTTCGTCCTCATTTTAGTCATTTCAATACAAGGGCCCCTATTCATTCAGTGGGGTCCCTCAGGATAAGCGTTGTATGTCGGTGCCGGCAGAGGGGGACGGAGGGCAGGGGGAACACATCCTAACCCACTGCCATCTTGGCCACACCCCGTAAACACATTAATTAGAACAACCGCTACGCACCAACCCTACAAGAACATTAGAATTTCTTAAAATGACAAGGTTAAAAAAAAAAGTTTAACAATAAATTGACCAGGTAGCAAGACAATAAAAACTCACTATAAATCACATATCAGGGCAGCAGCGTTGACTTGATACTCCTGGGAGGCACAAATCTTAGTTCTAGCTCGCCACATAAACATAAAAAATCGATAGAGCACATATATGACAAATTTACTCAGATCCGTTTTTAACAACCTAAATGCAACTTTGTGCTCTCTAATACCCCAGTTCCGACACAGCGCAAGTACCCAACAATGCCTACTAACTTTATACGCTGGGCAAAAAACGGTAACACTACAAGCCGGGCACAGGCGATCTACTTCGAGCTGGTTTTTGGCCCATTTTGCAGGGAATGAACGGAGAGGAGTCCCAAAGTGAAATTGCTAAAATAAGTGCCTGGCAAGAGAGGGATCTATCTCATCCAAAAAATTGTCTTTAAAATAGAAATCCTTCACTGTGATAAAAAAAAAAAAAATCAGTCCGTGCACCTCAACTTGCCTTTGAATGGATTAGAAAGTCTCTTTGCTGCCAATAGGCTAACTTTATACTGGACTTAGATATCATCTTTGCTTCTCTCAGAGAACTCCAAATAGTCGCCAACCCCATATCTTCCAGCATGACTTTCACATGCTTAATCCAGGTTATATTTCGGGAACCCCTAAGGCTGAGAATTTCATGGAGGCCTACACAATATATAGGGGTAACCCAGATCCTCCTTCAATAAACAATTGGGTTAGCCTTATATTGTCCGAGAGGGCTCACACGCCAAAATCTAGTCTAAGGGGAAGAAGGGTATTTGTAGGGACATTAACCAAGGAGCTCAGAAATCGATTCTCCACTAAATCTAGAGTAAGCGTATCTAGATGAACCCTCAAATCTGATAGTGATATACCTGCAGTGGCGGCTGGACAGGCCGGTATCAAGAATTGTGTGCCCTTGGGTGTAGTGTCCTGTTCTGTAGGCCGGCCGTCAGATTCCCGAACCATTTCAAACATCCGTTTAGCCTGCACAGTTCTGGAGATATTCTTGTTTGAAGCTGCGGTTGGACCTCATCTCTAAATCACAGATCCTGCAGTTCAAATGGTTATCTGTTGGACCAGTGTGTGTTTCCAGTCCCAGAGATTCTCCAATTAGTTTACAATTATGACTGCTACAGACCAGTTTAGAGATACAAGCTCATAAATTAATGGACCACAGTGGGACATACTTCCTTTCCAACACCAACATCAATAGCACCTCTAAATTTACTGTCACTTTAGATTCACTTTGACTTCATAACTGGTTTCCCACTGCACTTGTTATATTACAACATCTGTATATCCTCCTCAAGTAATATTTGAGTGCTTGCTATCAAGCATACCCTGAATGTTAGAGTGTACAAACGAAATTATCCAATCAAAGTCCTTGGTGACAAAGTTTATTTAACCGAATAATGAGGGGTTTATCTGTGCTGCATGCTCGACATCCATGCCTAAATGTTTCTTGATATATAAACTGTTAATAAAGACCTATATGGGGAAAAAATGAATAAGCAGAGTTTTTAAATTAACATGAATTGTAGATTTTCCAAGTCGCATTTATATCGGTTTACTCAAACCTTCTGTTATGTATCCAAAACAGAAAATTATTTTTAGTGGGTTTAAGCTTATTGTGTATGTATGTATGTGTGTATTGTGTATGTGGCATTTGCACAGTGCAATCCTAACTAAAAGCCAGCAGATCCCTACTTATTACCCTGTCTCCTCCTACATGAGGTACCTTCAGTGGCTCATTATGGTTACAACAACAATTTTATTTTTGTAAGGTTTTCCAGTTGGTTGGTAAAAGTATTCTATCTGGATCAATTGTACGGTCTGTCCATGGGCAGACAACAAAGCAATGGTATGTTGCTGTACCTTGTATGGAATTTCCAATTCATATTGAATACCCCTCATCAACATTCGTTGATTAGGTTTTGCCTTGAAATGAGACTCCTGTGGTTCCAGAGCAGCTTGCCCCACAGTCAGTCTACATGTGCTTAAAGGAAAGCACCAACACAAATTCAGAACTTACATTTAGTTCTTCACTACACACAGAGAAATATTATACTACCCTTAGAAGTTTTGTGCCGAGGGCTTTTAAAGCTGCCACTCCATCAAGGTATCTGTGTCTCTCCAAGCTGCGGCGGGAATAGAAACCAACGTCTGCTCTGGCAATACCAGCCTATTACTTTGACGAAGGCCATGACCAGAATAGAGCAATTGGGGCTTTCATAGTTGGGTCTCTGAAAGCTGTCCCGAGCCTATAGTCCATTGGAAACAACAGGGTGGCACAATGGTTAGAATGGCTCTGCTCCCAGCTGCCAAATACCTTCTTATAACAGGCTTCTAGTTGGTTAGTGGAATACATTTGCTTCCGACCACGCATTCCCAGGGACTGCATTACATACCTTTTTGGATGATCAGTGGAGTACATACATCGCAGCACACTGACCTCTTCTGGGAGCCGCATGACTCATGGAACCGGAAAAGACACTATTGGTAGGAGCCTGATTTTAGCAGCTACTGGTAGTTTAATATGTGGCTCCCCGTGGCTCTCGCCCTTCTAGTTCCTACCTCAAGCTTTCAGGCTCAATGCAAGAGCAATCTAAATCAAAGGAGGGACTGAGAGTATTTCTAGGGCCCCCACATATATTTTCCTAAACTCATAATAATACAGTGAGGTGTGTAGTTCCTATCTCAATGTCAGGGTACCCTAATTTAGGGTCCAAAACGGATGTGGTCATATGGAATGTTCACTTTTCAGGTGCAAGAGCCCTCACCTTCCCAAGGGTGGCAAGCTTCATAATCAGACTAGCTTCGCATTGGGCTGGCACTACAACACACTTGAATTTTTGATAATACAAGAAAAATAATTGGTGGTCTTGGTTTTGAAGTGAATGTTCTTTTGATTGGCACTGCACTACTCACACAGTGTTTACGTGTCAACATTGAGTGCAGAACCATATAATAGTTTGACACAAGTTGTAGAAAACACATGCAAAGTTACTACAATGTTGTATGTGACATTTTAATTTTGTCTGATATATTTGTGATTTCAGATCATTTTAGTGTTCAGAAGAAAATCAACTTTCAAAATCAAATTGTAAGTCAGAACTTCTTAAAGTCCAGTGAAATGCACAGTTGAATATAGCCTTAGAACCCACCGTAGTGGACTCTACCAGCCATTAAAGGCCTGCTCCCACGTTAAAGGGCCTTTAACAAGGGAGAGGGCCTTTAATGGCTGGTGGAGCCTGCTACGGCGGGTTCTAAGGCTATTAGAACATTCTGCCACTCGGGGACAGAATGTTCTATTAAATAAAACAAATTCCTCACGAAGGCCGAGGGGATTAAAATCCCCTCGGGCTCCGTGACGCTTTGTTCACAGCTGTTGCTGTGAACAAAGAAAACATTGGAATGTTGGCTCCGGGCTTTTACCAGCCAGTAAAAGCCCGGAGCACTCCATTGTCTCCAATGGAGATCTGAATATTCCAATGTTCTAATAAGGATTAGTGGAAATATACTATCTTTCGAATGGAACACTGTAAGAAAGTACCCTCTTTCTTGGCATCGTTACCCCCTTTGTCTGCTTGATGAAGGCGTTTTTGACTGTGTTCACTGGGGTCCTGCTAGCCAAGACCCCAGTGGTTATGCTCTCTCTCCCAAAACTCTGTATTTCTCCCACAAGTGGCCCACTGGTGCCCCATTATAAGTCCCTAGTATATGGTACTTAGGTACCCAGGGCATTGCGGTTCCAGGGGATCCCTATGGGATGCAGCATATATTTTGCTACCCATAGGGAGCCCAAGCAAAGGCTTCTGCAGGACTGCCCTTGCAGCCTGCGTGAAAAGGTGCAAGCACCCTTTCACTGCCATTTTTCACTTCACCAGGTTACTTATAAGTCTCCCCTATGGCAGGCCTTCTAGCCCACATGGCAGTGTGCAAAGTACCTATGTGTGAGGGCACACCACACTAGCAGAGGTGCCCCCACGAACCCCAGGCCCATTTTCCCAGACTTCTTGAGTGCGGAGATGCCATTTTACCCATGTACTGGACATAGGTCACTACCTATGTCCAGCTACATAGTGATAACTGCGAACATAGGCATGTTTGGTATCAAACATGTTGGACTCATACCCCAAGGCTTTTGCAAGCATTGGTTGTATGATTCCATGCACTCTGGGGGTTCCTTAGAGGGCCCCCAGTATTGCCATTTCAGCCTTCTGAGGGTTTCTAGGCAGTCCCAGCTGCTGCTGCCTCCCAGACAAGTTTCTGCCCTCCTTTTGCTTGAAAAGCTCGAGCCTCAGAAGAAAGAAGGAATCTCACTTGGAGTGAAGGAGTCCCTCCCCTACTTCTGCAGGCACCAACTGCAACAATGACATGGAACCCCTCTCCCGCTGAGCTGCGCGGATCCTGCATTACGGGTGGTGGACTAAAGTGGTCCTGACAGTCCTCTCTTCCAACTTTCCACCTTTGGTGAAGGTAAGACCTTGCCTCCCCACGCAAGACAGTACACCCATGCACCACGTCCTTTGCAGCTGCCAAGGTTTGTTGGTGTCCTTCCTCCAAGATCTTCATGTGCCTTACAGCTCCAGTCCCCAGCACTCTCCCATGTGACGCCCAGCTCCCTGAGTGGTTCTCTGGCACTGTGGGAGCCTTTCTTGTAGTGCTGCGTGGGCCTCTTTTGTGACTTTTGTGTCCCTGTCCTGTGGGACTCCTGTGGGTGCTGCCTGGTCTTCTGTGGGCTCTCTGTGTTGCCAAGGGCCCCCTCTGACTTCCTCTCCTAGGTAGAGTCCATCTGCTCCTTCCTGGTCCCCGGCCGTGCCATTTTCTGCTGACTGCAAGCTTTGCATGTGCCAAGGCTTGTTGGCGGACTCCGACGACGCAAACCTGATCCCGCGTGGGACATCACCTGCACCCTCCAGGAGTCCGACTTCGTCTTCTTTGGTGCAATGCTGACTCTTCTTCTTCACTGGTGGTTCACCTTTTGCACCTTCATCCTGGTGGTAGGGGCTCCTGCCCTTTCTGGACTCTTCTGTGCTTCCTGAACTTGGTCCCCTTCTTCCACAGGTCTTCTTGTCCAGGAATCCACTCTTGGTGTCTTGCAGTCTCTTCTGGGTTTTGCAATATTCTTCTTTACTTCTGTGTGTGTGTTCTGGGAAACTTACTGTGATTTACTCCTGTTTTCCTGGTCGTTGGGGTGGGTTGTGATACTTACCTTTGGGCTTTCCTAGTACTCCCAGCACCCCTCTACACACTACACTTGCCTAGGTGGGGGACCGACTTTCGCATTCCACTTTCTTAGTATATGGTTTCGCTCCCCATAGGCCCATTTCTAACTATTGTGATTTTCACTAATTGCACTGTTTTCTAACTATTTGTATCGCTATTTCTGCATACTAGTTAGTGTATATAATCTGTGTATTACTTACCTCTTAAGGGAGTATAATCTCTATGGTATTTTTGGTATTTGTGTCACCAAAATAAAGTACCTTTATTTTGGTAACACTGAGTGTTTTCTTTCATGTGTGAAGGTACTGAGTGTAACTACAGTGGTATTCCATGAGCTTTGTATGTCTCCTAGATAAGCCTTGGCTGCTCATCCACAGCTACCTCTAGAGAGCCTGGCTTATAGACACTGACTACACTACACTAATAAGGGATACCTGGACCTGGTGTAAGGTGTAAGTACCATAGCTACCCACCACACACTAGGCCAGCCTCCTACAAACACCCACTTGCATGTAGATTAGGTTAATAGATATGATCCTGATGAACTGCCATAGATCCAAATGGACTCCCTGAGGCAAGAAACATGTTGAACTAGAACTATAATATGAGGGACATCATTTCCTTAGATATTATCTTGTATTTTTCAACTTTAACAGGGGACCTTTATCAATTCATTTTGTTACTGGACCTACAGTTAATTTGAATCCTCCTAATCTACCAGTCTACTCTTTCAAGAGAACACCCTCCTGATACATCATTAGGAGATTTCTAGGATGTGTGCAGGGCAGAATCAAGAAAGATGTCCGGGAAAGAGCACCGTAGATGATCCCATTGGCCGTTGCAGCACCAGTCCATCGAGGAGCTGGCCCAATGATGAAGCATGCCACCCTTGGGTGGGTGAGAACTTTTGCTCCTGAAAGAGAACACTCCATATGACCACATCCATCTTGGACTCCATATTAGGGTACCCAGACATTGATAAGAGGTAATGCACACTTAATTGTTTTAAATGTAGTAGCAGTCTGGTCCTCACTTAGCATAGTGCCAAATATGATGTAGGTGGGCTTAGCAAACAGTTGTGAGACATTGTTTTCCTCTCACAGTAGCCCAATAAGTGTACCCAATTCCAAATCGGACTGTAAGGCATACTGTAAAACAGCAGTTTTTAGCTTTTGTGTCCAATACCAATCATGAAAGTGGTCTCTTTTTGTACAATACCAATAGTTAAAGTGGGCTTTGGAGCATTCCATTGCTTAACTTTCTTGTCAAACCCATTCACTTGCTTCTTACTTGATGTCCTTCTTTCCACTTCTCTTGTTTTTCTCGCCCCTGAAGCATTGTTTCTTTATCTTCCTTTTTGACTGGATGACTTGCATTCCTCCACGGCTCACACTAGGCAACTACTTTTTTGTTTTTCTTTTAGAACTCCATGGGAGTGCATGTGTTTTCTGGCCCACCCCTGTGTGTTCTTCCCCTCTCACATAACTGCCACCGTAGTTAAGGTTATCTTTGTTGCCACTATCCATCCAAATAAACATAGCTGCAGGTATTTTATTAGCAGGTTTTGGTTACAGAGCAGACTTTCTCCAGTTGGTTTTGTCTCTTGCATTCTAGATGTGGCATGAATGCCAGACCATGACACAGAGAAGCAAAATTAATCCAATTTGGAGGAGTGAGCTGCTGCAGATCTGCTCCCTAGACAGCAGCTGAGCAAATAATCGCTGGAGCATTTATTGAGTTGTCTAAAAAGTAATTTAGGCCTTTTTCAAGCATTTCCTTTTAAATTCTTCCTTTTTCACTGCTTCAGACTGTTGTTATGTTCTTTTAAGTACCTGCAGCTAGTCGTCTATGCTATTTATAAATTAGTTAAATTAGTTATTAGTTAACATACAATCACATGCAGTCATGCAGATTTTAAAGATTGAAAATATTTAATGTAATGCTCTCTTTAAGGTAGCTTAAGATGTGCATGTGTTTTTCAATCAGTATTTTGAATTTGTTCTTTTCCTTTATTTAACAATTATTTGCAAACAGACAATGGCTCAAAGGTAGCTTGGCATTCACATTACAGAGGTGAGAACCATTGGCTGTGTCATCCAAATCTTTTCTAGAAACTCTTGAATGCTGCAGTTGTCATTAAAGTAGCCATGAAGAGATTCATTATCAATGAGCAAAGGGCAGAGAAATGCAAGTATTGTTGAGAAACTGGTAATGAATAAAATCCCTTATGACTGAAACCTTTACGAGTGATTCGAGAAGCACTTATTAAATTATATTCTCAAGAACTATAGGTGATAAAAACTCTGCTGGACCATTTCTGACAGAGCATAGGAGACTATTGTTCAGACTACATTGTAAACAAATATTTCCCACTAGCCTGTATGATTCTTACAAGGGATACATCCTCAATCACTACTGACCCACCAATTTCATCAAAAAGGTTTCTTCTTACATCAACTACAATTTGCCTCAAAACATTTATATTCTTGTCATAAGAAACATCGTTAATCCATACATCTGTTTTTACTTCATTCCTTAAGACAGTAAAACACTGTATTTCATCACAGCAATTTCATTATCGCAAAATATAACAAATCCCAATCAGTTCTCACATCTATATCAAACACATACAATCAAAAAACTCCTCCCTCCTTCCCCGAATAATTTCTTAACAAAACAGAATGGAGACCTTTGTTTAGTTTTCCATCGCTGTGTCTTAGCCAGGGAACTCTATTGATGGTCAACACATGTTACAGTGGTGTAGATGAATGGTAACCACCTTCTTCAGGACCTCTCATTTTAATATCTTTTTCTCATAAAAATAGAAGGGGTTTGTTATAAACAAGAAATATTTTTTATGTAGGCGTGTCAGTAAATAATCCAAAAATTACCGTATTTCATTAAAAACCATCAGTAAATCCACCAGCTTGTTGCAAGTGCACCACTTTTCATGAGTCAGTACCATGGAACTAAACGGACTCCATCACCAAAGTCATTGGGTCATATTACTGCTTTGCGTGGGCACACTTATTTTAGCTCTAGGCCTGCAGCCTCTGCCCTTTCGCCTAGCTCATTTCATTTATTCCTTTTTATTATTTTATTATTTTAGAAAAAGCTTCATTTTAGCTGTGATTTTTTATTATTTTTATCAGTTGTCCTTCCATGCAAAAGTTGTTATTAGTCCTTTTGCAAGACATTTCATCTTGCGCTCAGCCCAAGGTTGTACACGACTGGACATGATTATTTACCGGGTAAGGTCCAAAGAGTACAATATCTACCTTACACAAAAAATACACACCATCTCATCAGGGCAGCTCTTAGAACAACAACATGTTTTATTTTAAAACAACACGCTGCCCAAACTAAGGCAGAGGGGACATTCCAGTCAGAGAGCCATCTTATGCTGCGCCGTGTTGGCACAGTTCTGCTGACCCCGGCGTCTTCTCTCCATCCACTTGAGCGGACTGCCGGCAGACCAACAGACCTCTTCTCTACTTATCGCACAGGTATGGGTATTGGATTTCCTTGCAGAGGTTAGATGGGCAGATTAGGGCTAACAGTGACGTTGCGCTCTGCAGATTTTTAGCAGGGTAGATAGGGATTTTAGACTCACTACTGTGACAGTACTGTGGGACTTTTTATATGTTTCACTTTTCAGGTCACCACAATAATAGTGTTGTGTTTTTTAGTTCTAATACTCACAATTCATGCTTTCATTTGTTTTTTTGCATAGAACGAGGTTGGTTTAATAAAATGTGTTGAACCAAATACTGTTCTGTTTGTCTTTTGCCTGTATGAGACTTGCATAACTGAGAGAAAGGGGTAAGATCTGTTCCACCACGACTTCCCTAAGAAGTCACAGAGTGTCTGTGTCAGGCTGCCACAAATCACCTTTACTCTTGAGTTGTGGTGAGGTGATGCTAGCTAGCCGAAAGGATTAGGCTGCCAGCTGCCAGATGGTGCAGGATAAGACTAAGCCCCCCAAACGCAGTGGTACTGCAACTCGAAACCAGCAATCTCGTCCCCATGGTGAGAGTTCTATGACATGGCACACCCAACGTTGGTTAGGCACTACCTTTACGGATCTCCCAAGTACCTCTGTCTCATTATGTGTTAAGGACACCCTAACTACCTTAAATGGAGACGTCAGTGGTATTAGGAAATATTAGGAAATATCCCCCTCAGCTAAATAGGGAGTATCTATTCTTGGCTGTAGGTTGTTAAAGCTTGAAACTTAAAAGAGGATTTCCACGAATTGGAGTATCTATCTCTGAACTGACCATTTTTCTTAAATATGGCGGACCCTCAATAGGTAGCAATTGCATCAAACATGAGACAACCTGTCACAACACATTTATTAAATCATGGACTCACTGCTCGCTGAGGGCGGGGAGGTCACATTCATAGTTGAGGCTCACGTAGCATTCAGAACTGAAATTTTTATTCTTGGATCACTTTTCCAGCAGCAAATGGGAACACACATGTTTCTTCACTACACAGTAGCAAATGCACCTGTATAATACAGATCATATATATTATTTAGAAATACCACTATCTTTTAAAGAACACCATAGCTGCCTTAATGACGCCCTACCACACATTGCACAAAACGTTAGACTAGGTCAGTTAAGAAGTGATGGCCCAACATGGCCATAATTGGCCACCTACACACCATACCCTAATGCGGGTACCATGGCAGTAGCGGAGGTACGCCGCCTACACACTAATTTAGTACAAATATATAGACTCTTAATTCATCTCGTAACACGGACTTTGAACACCACCCCAGTAAGGGCTGCTCCTGCGCAACCACATTTGTCCACAGCAGGAATAAATCATGCAACTGTACATTCAATAATGGGTACGATACCCACCAAACATGAAGAAATTTCATTTTGGCTAGCACAAAAAATAAGTGCACTGGAAGCAGTGTTTTCCCGTACGGGACCCAAAGATAAACATAGAATTCTCACAATGTGCTTTCCCTTTGGGATGGTTCCCCTCGGTAGACAACTGTGCCACATGGGGTGCAGTATTTGCTGCAATCTACACTACCACACACAGTACACCAACACTTGTGAATCTGCCGGAAGTGTTAAAGCAGATACAAGACAAATACAGGGCAGCCCCATCCCTGGACTTGTGGATGTAATTAATGAGTAATTTTACCACGGTATCCTCAATAATATTAAGAAATGTTAAAGGGGAAGCAGTAGCCTTGGCAGTACGCCAGTAACTCCAGGATGTTCCTGCACAGGATCAAGAATGCGAGCCGCCAAAGATAATCACCGAAACCTATACTAGTATAGGTAGGCATAGTCTGGGAACCAGGCCAGGCAAACTACAACTGCAAGGTAAATCCAACAAAATAAAGACAATACAAAACAAAGAGGAGAATCTCCATCTTCGGAGTCCTCTGAGGGATGCTACAATTTAAGAAATAGGGATATTTTAAAAACTCCCCATAGATAATCAGTATACTGACACTCGCCAATCTCGTTCCCTCCAGGACCACCAGACAAATGCAATGGGAGAGGAGGGCTGCCAGAAAACCAAAACAAGTATGTGAAACCAAGGAAAGATTCACAACTCTCATTTGAAGTTTCAATAATAAAGGAAGAGAAACTTCCACAACAAAAACCCCAATTTAAAAAGAAAAAGGTTGAAGTCATCTCAGCAAAAAATGCCATACATATTGAGAACTTTGTTGAAGAACAGGACATGGGCAGTGACTATGCAAGACAGTGCAGCAAATGTAGCAATAGTTCTCGAGAATCTTCAAGAACTTCTGGATGTGACAGCAACTAATGAACTTTCTTGAAGTCGAAACGGCCGACAGGCGCGTCTCCCCCCCCAACAGGGTCTGCAAAGTGAAAATACAAAGTGAGGGAGACATAAAACACACAGTTAAAGTTATATTTTGTGGAAGATTAACACTTATTTATGACATCCTCTCAGCAGAAAAAGATTGGCCACCTGAATTTGTCCATAATCTCCCGTAAGGGGAAGAGGCCATTATTCCTTTTTTCCTCTGTCCTCATTCCAGATATGCTAAAAGAAGCATATGCCCTAAATTGGGCATTGGCGCAGGCTCCAGCGCTTTACCGCAACCATGTATGGTAAGATAAAGATTCCCCCGATCATGTAATACCAATAAGGTCCACATCACAGGTTTAAACACAATACCTCATTAAATATGAGTCTAAAAAGCCAGTGAGAGAACTACTCTCACAACAAGAGTTCCAGGGAGTAATTGAGCCCTGCATATCACCATTGAATAACCCTTTGTTTCTAGTAGCTTAGCCGGATCATTCATATAGAATAGTCTTGGATTACAGACATCTTAACAGTCAAAGATGCACATTTGCATTACAAAATGCACACAGCACAGCACTTATTAGCAATTTAGTGCGTGGAAAATGCAAAACAACCATGGATATTTCCAACTTTTTTTCTGCCAAAATCTAGTGCCTAAAAGTTGGGATTTGAGTGCCTTCAGTGCACTTGGCTCTCAAAGAAAATGTTGCCGACTCCCATGGGGGTATAAAAAGAGTCCAGGGCTGTTCTCAGCCCGTGTAACATCAATATTGCACAATATTGAAATCGAGGAAATTGCCCTATGTAGATGATATCTATTTTACAGATGATGACCTCAGAGCACATCTCAAGCAGGTGGACCACATTGCTGTGGGATTTACCGAATTAGGCTACAAATTAAATTTTAAGAAAACAAAAATTGCTTTCCTTGGTGTCCTATTTTTGGAATACAAGTTATCAGATGAAGGAAAGAGTCTGGCACGCCACTTTCTAGAAATGTGCATACTGTTACAGCCTCCTAATACCATGGAAAAGCTACAATCATTGTTGAGGTTTTTTAGTTTTGGCAGAACTTACATGCCAAATTATTCACAAAGCATAAAACCATTTTATGACTTAATACATCCAGATTTGCAGCCAAACATTGGCCACCTGAAGACACATGCATTCTGAGACCATTTCAACAGGACATGCTTGAAGCAAAACACTTTCACACACATGACAACAAAACAAACTTGGGCATCAGAGTAATTGTGGGTGCCATGTAACATTCAATCAGGTGACACAATTTAATGAAGGTGACACCATTTCTATAGTTTACAAATCACACTTATAATCACACAATGAACAGCGTTTCGCTCCCACTGAAAAAATTCTGACTGCTATTCAATTGGCTGTTATGAAAGAGAGACCTCTGGCCCAGGTCAAATGGATTATTGTTGTTACTCCAATACCAGCCAGTGAGGCTGTTACCAAAGCTAGTGTACCAAACGTAAAAGTATTACATCCATGTTGGATCCAATGGGCTATGTCTCTGATGGCCACTGATATAGATTATGTTTTTGATCCAAAACTATAGATGCAAGAATTCCTTCACTATGAGCTTGAATGCCCACAATGCCCACAAATATTTTCCCTTTTGAACAATACAGGATCATCATTTACACTTATGGTTCAGCCCAACCACCTGAGGTACTAAACACCAATACGCTGCCACTTGCGCATCCATGAGCAGAGGGATGGTGCTTTCCTCCCTCAACATACCTACATGCAGACCCTAAGAGTCTGCACTGTACAGCTTGCAGAGCTTAAGGTTCTGATTTAGGCACTGGAAACACAGATCCTGAACTTTTTACATTGATTATGTGTGATTCGTATTACTGTGTCCAGTCCTTCAATGAATATCTGCACTATTGGCACCAAAATGGGTTCAGAGTTTCAAAAGGGAACACCATCAAGCACAAATTCTTGTGGAGAAGGGTAGCCGATTTTAAAGACAATCTACTAAGGGCCCATTTAGTTCATATGTTGGGTCACCAACGTGTTGCAGTACATATTGTAGGAAACACTTTGGCCAATGAGGCAGCCAAATCAGCAGTAGCCAAGGCTTCTGTTGCTGCAATTACTCATTCTCATACAAAACTGGACGACGAAACACTAGCTGATGTGAAGGCTTTGGCTGACAGCAAGCACTTAACAAAGGCATATCCTCCCAAATATTCTTACGACTTAAGTGCCCAACACATTGTATTTACAACAATACCAGGGGTGGGTGATTGTGTGATCCCCAACCAAGACCAGGGAGGACTAGATCTCATAAAATCAGCACATGAGGGGCTTATTTCTGCCCATGCAGGTGTGGTGGCTACTATTTCCTTACTTCAGAAACGCTACTAGTAGCCAGGTCGATACAAGCAGACCAAATAGTATATCCTTTGATGTGACATCTGTCAACAAATTAAAGAGTCCACCTTCAAATGTCCAATGCAGACACCCCTCCTAATATCCAGTGAACCACTACAATGTGTGTACCTGGACCATTGTGGTCCCTTAACACCTGATGGTGCATACAAATATATTTTAGTCTCTGTGATTCATGCACCATATTTCTATGGGAATGGTTACAGCGATCAGCTGATATGTGAAATGTTATTACAGATTTGCAAGTTTTTATCTGAACATATGCAGTTGCAACATTCCATTCGGACCAGGGCCCTCACCTTGCCTTCAGGGCATTCAGGGACACCATGGTGATGATGGGTGCTAATGTAGGAGGCTGGCCTGACTTATAGTGGGTACCAATGGTACTTACACCTTGTGCCAGGTCCAGTTATCCCTTATTAGTAGAGTAGTAGTGTTCTAGCAGCTTAGGCTAATAGAGGTAGCTGTAGCAGAGCAGCCAAGGCTGAACTAGGAGACATGCTAAGCTCATGCAATACCACTTATATCATATACTGTAGGTACTATATCATAAGAAAGACAATACTCAGTGTTACTAAAATAAAGGTACTTTATTTTAGTGACAGTGTGCCAAAAATATCTCAGATGATATACTCCCTTAGGAGGTAAGTAAAATACACAAAATATACACAACAAACCAAATCAGGTAAGTAAAACAGTCAGAAAGTAGTGCAAACACTGTAGAATACAATAGGATGCAATAGGCCTAGGGCAAACACAAACCATATACTAAGAAAGTGGAATGCGAACCACAAATGGACCCCTAGGCTAGTGTAGTGTGTAGAGGGTCGCTGGGAGTGTAAGAAAACACTAAGGGTGTCCAAGATGACCCTGGAAAGTTGGAGTAAAGTACTACTATTTCCCCAGAAACACACTAAAGTTGTGATAAGGGATTTTGCAAAGCCCACAACAGACTGCAAAGCACTGAAGACGGATTCCTAGACCTGAGGACCTGCAAAGGAAGGGGACCAAGTCCAAGAGTCGCGAAAGTGTCCAGGGGGGGCAGGAGCCTACTAAACCCCGGATGAAGGTGCAAAATGGCTGCCTCCGGTTGGAAGAAGCTGAAAATTCGGGAACAACGAAAGGAGGTAGGAAGTTCTCCTTCATGCAGAAGATGTCCCACGGTGTGCTGGAGGATGCAGAAGTGTTTCCTTGGCAAAGTACCGCAAACAAGACTTGTTAGCTGCAAGAGTCGCGGTTAGAGAAAAAAGGGTGCTGCCCGGGCCCAGGAAGGTCCAGGATGTCGCCATTTGGGAGAGGAGACAGAGGGGGCCCTCAGCAACGTAGAGAGCCCAAGCACAAGCAGGTAGCACCCGCAAAGGTCCTTGAACATGGGTTCAAGAAGACTGAACACAGCAGTCGTCTCAAAACTGCAAAAGGAGGTCCCACGACACCGGAGATCAACTCAGGGAGCTGAGCATCGCAGGACAGAGTGCTGGGGTCCTAGGCTCTGCTGTGCATGCTGGATTTCTTGGAAATGTACACAGAAGCCCTTGTAGCTGCAGTTCACGCTGTTCACAGGATTACTGTCTGGAGAGGGGAGGCAAGAACTTACCTCCTCCAAATTTAGACAGTTGGACCACTGGACAATCTGGGTCGCTTGGGTCCACCACCTGTGTTCCAGGGGCCATGCTCATCAGGATGAGAGGGGTCCTAGAGTACTGGTGAAGTTGAAGTTTGGTGCCTGCTGAAGCAGGGGGAAGAGTCCGTCGACCCACTGGAGATTATTTCATGGCTTCCAGTGCAGGGTGAAGGCAGGCAGCCCCCAGAGCATGCACCACCAGGAAACAGTTGAGAAAGCCGGCAGGATTAGGCGCTACAATGTCGCTGGTAGCCTTCTAGCTACTTTGTTGCATTTTTGCAGCTGTCCTGGAGCAGTCAGTGGTCGGTCCTTGGTAGAAGTTGAAGAGAGAAGTGAAGAGGAGTCATGCTGGATTCTTGCAAGTCGTTATCTGAGGAAAAGCCCACTGGAGAGATCCTATATAGCCCTCAGAGGAGGATTGGCCACCTGGTCAGGTAAGCACCTATCAGGAGGGGTCTCTGACATCACCTGCTGGCACCGGCCACTCAGAGGCCTCCAGAGTCCCCGCACACCTCTGGAAACAAGATGGCAGAGGTCTGGGACACACTGGAGGAGCTATGGGCACCACCCCTGGGGTGGTGATGGACAGGGGAGTGGTCACTCCCCTTTCCTTTGTCCAGTTTCGCGCCAGAGCAGGGACTGGGGGTTCCCTAAACCGGTGTAGACTGGCTTATGCAAGGAGGGCACAATCTGTGCCCTTCAAAGCATTTCCATAGGCTGGGAGAGACTACCCCTCCCCAGTCTTTAACACCTAGTTCCAAAGAGAGAGGGTGTAACACCCTGCTCTCAGAGCAAATGCTTTGTTCTGCCTTCCTGGGACTGGGCTGCCCAGACCCCAGGAGGGCAGAACCCTGTCTGTGGGGTGGCAGCAGCGGTAGCTGCCGAGAAAACCCCAGGGAGCTGGTTTGGCAGTACCTTGGGTCTATGGTGGAGCCCCAGGGGATGCATGGAATTGGCTCCCCAATACCAGATTTAGAATGGGGGACAATTCCATGATCTTAGACATGTTACATGGCCATATTCCGAGTTACCATTGTGAAGCTACATATAGGTATTGACCTATATGTAGTGCACACGTGTAGTGGTGTTCCCGCACTCACAAAGTTTGGAGAAATGGCCCTGAACTATGTGGGGGTACCTTTGCTAGTGCAAGGGTGCCCTCACACTTAGTAACTTTGCACCTAACCTTCAGCAAGTGAAGGTTCGACATATAGGTGACTTATAAGTTACTTAAGTGCAGTGGAAATGGCTGTGAAATAACATGTGCGGTGGAAGTCCTGTATAAAGATTTGTCTGAGCTCCCTATGGGTGGCAAAAGAAATGCTGCAGCCCATAGGGATCTCTTGGAACCCCAACACCCTGGGTACCTAGGTACCATATACTAGGGAGTTATAAGGGTGTTCCAGTAGGCCAATTGAAATTGGTAAAAGTGGTCACTAGCCTATAGTGACAAATTTAAAGGCAGAGAGAGCATAAGCACTGAGGTTCTTATTAGCAGAGCCTCAGTGACACAGTTAGTCACTACACAGGTATACACATTCAGGCCACAAACTATGAGCACTGGGGTCCTGGCTAGCAGGATCCCAGTGAGACAGGCAAACACAAACTGACATACATGTAAAAATGGGGGTAACATGCTAAGCAAGATGGTACTTTCCTACAGTGTTCAACTCCATTTCTCGTCTCCATACCATCCCGAGGGAAATGCAGTCTTGGGAGTAGAAAAAACAAGACTTAAAGCTGTCCTTAACAGTGAAAGTACTAGGGTATGATCGTAGTTGGCTTATCCATCTGTATGGAGTCCAGAGAGCACTAAATAATCTGCCCAGAAGACCTATGGGAGGGTTTACCCCATACGAGGTTCTGTTTGGCATACCTATGTATGTCCCAGATCTGGATAGCTCAGGGGTGGTAGCGGCAGAAACACCTTTTGACATAAATGACTGTGTCACTCGCTTGCAAGAATTACAACAGTCCTGTGATGAAAACTCATCTGCACATGCCATCAGCTTGGGAATAAGGTATTTGCCAACAACGTAAACCGGCTAGATTCCTAAAGTAGGGGATCTAGTGCATGAAATAATTGCTGTAAAGGAGGGGTTTAGCCCAGCATATAGAGCACTGATTTCGGTCCTGGCAGTACATGGAACGAGAGCTGTGATTTTACCGCTCCTGCCTGGTTCTAAAGAAAACCACTTCACTTCAATTGAGAATGTCAGGTTACACCATGTGACCAGTTCTGCACAGTAGACCAAGAGGACTTTTGGGCAGTTCCTGTCCCCTCTCACTGCCCATCAGGATATGCCTCTACAACAACTAAACAACAATGAAGAAATTCTCTGAGCTTGGGGAGGGTTGAAAATGATCGTACATTAGTTCCTGTCTCCACATCATTGACAAGAAATGCCCAAAATTCTGATTTATTTTATTCAAATTCAACACAAATTAATTGAATCCTTTCCTGCAAACCACCTAGGGATACATCCATAAGTTCTTCTTCATCTGCACCGTCTCCAGTATTTGCAAGGACTGCCCCTGTTTATTTTGCCGACATTAATGACTAATTTTCAAATTCCTCAGCGTCTTCTGTTGTACCTGTATCAAGATCATGTAAGCTTTTCAAATGGCTTACAAACAACTCATTCTGCTGATTCATGGTCATTATCTTCCTGAATGCTCTGCTGTTAAACTTGTGGATGAGGTTCTAAAACCTTACCGGTCCTCGCATAAGGTCCAAAGAGACTTGTCCCTAGTGAACATTACAGCTGTTCCAATCCAGATGGGATTGTTTGGGATAAAGTACCATTTGATATCTTTGGTCTGATGGGAAATATTAAACTCCATATGAATTCAAAGTTTCTATAAATTATATTATAGCACCAGGGGTTGTTTCTGATGATTGGGGTGTAAAATCAGGTGATTCTATGTGTTCTGAGCTTGGAATATGACACTGGGTTTGAAAGTGAAGATGTTTATCAAACAACAGAATTATGGGGAAATGTTTTGTTACCATCATTATGGACATTATTTTGTGCACAAAGCCAGCACCACAAGAACTCTCCGACTGGGGAGTTCAAAAACATATGTAGAAAAGTTTATCTATTTTTCTGGGCATGAGGTCAAAAATGCTGACTCTTATTATTTTAAATTGACACCTAAAAATTACGGAACATTTTGTGAACTGAAACGAAACTGATTTATTCTGATTACTTTATTTCCCAGTTGGCTGTAGAAGGCTATGAATATTGATTGAAGTCGATTGACTCAAAAAGTGTGTTTGGAGCTAGAGATTGGCAAATGCAGGGCAGGAAAGCTTTATTTGGAGCATGCCTTATTCCATTGCAGATTATATTTCTCAGTTAAACTGTACAACAAAGAAGTTGCATAGGGTTGGTGAAAATTAATGAATTTAATACGTATAGTATCCGCTCACCAGCTAAATTTGAAAAATGGCAAAAGATTTTAAATATTACTGAATAACAGCTCAATGCCAGAACAGCACCGTTAATTCAACAGTTTCAGGTACCAACAGGTGGTTATTGTAGTCAGTGGACACAAATGAATTTCATGTGTGTTTTGTAAACTCCACAGGAGGTTTTAGTGTGAGCTAGCCTGGCCCTCGTTACATCACCATGCAACACTGGTATCATCACCACATACAGCGTGGGCAAACTATGTCAACAATGGTTTAAATTTTCCGCACTAACAGCCACTAAAGAACATCTTAGTCTCCTGTTACTAGATATAGACTTACAAGATTTCTCGTTATGTCCAAGAAAATCCCGCACAAAACACATCTTACATTCAATATATAATGAAATTTGAAAACGTTCCCGTTAAGAAGCCGCTGCCCGGTTGAGGCAAACAGATCAGGAAAATTTGCAGAAAGCTCTAGCCATTGTCAATAATGATATGAACACATTGTTCAATAGTATTTACACCCTAAACAACATTGTCATCTGCAATTTACATTATTTAAAATGATATGCCATTTGTACATCATGGACAGCTTAGGTCCATTATAGAGTTAGGTTGGACATTACAAGTTCTGAAAAGTGGTTGTGCACCCTAGTAATACATCAACTCCAGAGATCTATTTGCCATGTTTAACTTGATGCAAAAGCAACAGGTAATGGCTAAGAAAGAAGCAACTTATATCCTTCTTAACATTCAAAAGTTGCCTTTTACTGTGGCGGAAATACCATCTGCAGTTTGATTAATATGCAGGGTTATTCATCAGCCCATTTCAACAGTTCAATTTACCTTGTGTTTGAAACACATTCCAATAGGCAGAGTTGAGCAGCTAGGAGACAGTTAGATTCATGAGGTGTGGAAGCTATCCTTCACGTACAAATATTTCTGTGGCATGAAAGAGGACTTTCTTAATGGAAGCTAATGTGAGACTTCTGTGAGCCATTTGATGATTTACAAACTGGTGTCCTTGCACAGAGCTTGTAATGCTTCACTAGCAAACTTAGCTTATTATCTAAAGGGTGTTTCTGTCCCTTTGATTCGTTGAGCGTTCCAGGTGCTCTTGAATGGGAGTTATGTGATGCTAGACAATGAAGGCTGCTACGGTATGCAGGCCAGAATTGCCTACATGGTTCAGGTCTCCCAAATAATGACGTGTTGCAGAAACATGCTTTTTTCCCCCCATCCCCATGCGAGGGATAAAATTAGCAGAAATATGGCCTCATATTGATACTTTGAATGTTAATTTTGACAAGCTGAGCAGACTGAAGGCTCTTTTGTTTAAAAAACACATGGCACTTACATCTGCCTGCAAGACCTATGATCTGCAAGTAGCAAGGTCGTCCGTGGAGATACATTCCCTTTTAAATACTAACTTTCCAAAACATTTTGGTGAATTGATTTGTCGCATCTTTAATGTGTCTAACACCACTGTGATTGTACACTTTTTTAAGGCTGGTGGTTCTGGTTTTCAAACTGTCTTTGGAGTAAACGCATCAGCCATACACTCAGTGTTTTCGAGTGCCTTTGGGGGATTCCCAACAACTTTGGCATTAATTTGCAGTATTCTTTTGTTGCGGTTTTTCAATCGTAATGGCTGTCCTATTGCAATAAAGAGGAACGATGGTGCTTACACCAGCCCAACTGTATTAAGAATGCATGATGCAGTACCTTGGAGTACCACTCCTGGAAGAACTAGAGTCGAATTGATCACTGTCATTCAGACCTGTTCTTGAATTGCTTACAGCCTGTCTTTCGATGCTTGTGGTGCCCATTCGAACATGCACCAGAAGTGTGTCTTGCTATGCAGTGTGCTCCTTCTTTGGATGAGGGTCTGGTTGTGTTCTCACTGAGGGTGCATTGCAGACATGCCCACTGAGATTGCATTTGCTATGGGATGCTTCCTATGAGTTGCCCTTTGTGTATCTAGTGGCTCCTACTGCTATAACACCTGGCACTATATGGAATGCTGTCTCCTCAGCCAGAACTATGGCTGAGGCACCAGAACACGAGTTCTCTCTTGCTTTTCTCACCAATGAGCTGGTTATTTTATCACCTGCTGAATTAGAATCTTTCCTGAATTCCATCACAGTTGATGATATTGGTGATTTCAGCAGGATCACAACTATTGCTGAATATTGACATTTGGCATAATTTGCCTCTATTTTTGTGTAAATTCTAAATTGACAGTTTTAATTTGATCCAACTTTGGTCTGTCCTGCTTGTCAACATGGACATTTTTATCTCTTTGATTAATATTTTAGCCTGCGTTTGAATAGTAGTTTAGGAATAGTGATTTTAACATAGGGTTTTTATAACAGACCTCTGCACTCTTGCACTGACAATGGGGTGGGTGTCGTGGGGTTATTTTAGCGCTTTGCATGGGCACATATATTTTACCTCCAGGCCTGCGGCCTTTGCCCTTTCAACTTAGTTCATTTCATTTGTTCCTTTTTATTATTTTGCAAAAACTTCATTTTAGTTCTTTTGCACAACATTTCATCTTGTGCTCCGCCCAAGGTTGTACAAGACTGTATGTGATTATTTACTGGGTATTGCCGGTTCAAAGAGTACAATGTCTACCTTACACAGAAACTACATGCTATCACATCAGGGCAACTCTTAGAACAACAGCATGTTTTAATATAAAACAACATGCTGCCCAAACTAAGGCAGAGGAGACATTGCCATCAGCCAGCTATCTTATGATGCATCATGTCGTTGCAGTTCTGCTGACCCGGTGCCTTCTCCCCACCCACTTGGGAGGACTATCAGTAGACCTCTTCTCTACCTATTGCACAGGTATGGGGATTGTGTTTCCTTGCAGAGACTAGACGGGTAGATTAGTGCTAACACTGCTATTGCTCTCATGTAGATTTTTAGTAGTGCAGTTAGGGATTTTAGACTCACTATTGTGACAGTAGGGTGGGACTTTTTAATCTGTTTCACTTTTCTGGCCACCACAATAATTCTGTTGTGCTTCATTGTCCTAATAATCTCAATTCAAGCTTTTTTACATAGAATGCAGCTGCTTCATTAAAATGTATTGAACCAAATCCTGATTCTGTTTGTCTTTTGCATGTATGATACTTGTGCAGCTGAGAGAAAGGGGTAAGATCTGTTCACCACGGCTTAGCTGGGAGGTCACAGTGTCATGCGGCAGGTACTACAAATCATTTTGACTCTTGGGTTTTTGTGAGTTGCTGCTAGCCAGCTGAAAGGGTTAGGCCGACAGCTGCAAGACAGTGTGGGATAAGACTCAGTCCCCCACATGCTGTGGTGCTGCCGCCGAAACCAGCAATCTCCTCCTCATGACGAAAGTCCTACGACAAAAGACACACTTGTGTAATATAGCTAGGCATTAATTACCTGAGAGAAATTATTCCTTTCATGCCTTTTCCAATTTACCTTCCAATAACCTACATATAGCTCATATGCTGTTCTAACATACCAGATTTACAGATTATAAAACACAATAATCCCTGTGCATCACGTATATCTTCAGGCGGTTGCAGACTTCAAACTTTTCCAGTGATGCTCGCACCCCTCCTATCCAGTGGGGGTGATCAAGGCTTTATACATACGAGGTCTTCCTACAAATAGGGATACCCACAAAACCCTTAATTAAAATCATCTTCAAAGAGTTCAAAAATGAACTCAAAAGCCTTTTTCAAAAAGCAATTTACCACATCAAAGATTCATAGGACATATGTAAACTTCACTCAGTGTAAACATTTATTTTCCCAGTACTGTTAATTTATGTAGGTCTGGTGTTTTGTCACTTCACATTCAGTAAATTAACAGCCACACAGCTTGTCCAATTGTGTTATAGAATCAAAATTGGGGCCCCTTAACACTTTGAGAAAGGGCTGAATATCAGAACTTGTGTCAGTGTGGCAATGTCCGTATGTCTATTGAGGATTTTGCAAAGAAGTTAAAAAAAATTCTCTTATCTACGTGAACGGTCTGTGAGATTGGTACTTTACTGAATACAACATTTCTGAGATCAGTGGAAGAGAAAGTAATGAAAGCTGCGGTGAGTGGCTATAGATATTAGCATATTTATTAGGTGCCTTAATCTGGCGATTTTTATTTATTCTCAATACTGCAAGTCTATTTCATGGACTGTTAACACCCCAATTGAGCGACATTGTTCAACCATGCACCCCACTTCTGAGCTTCCTTGTAATCCCAACCATATTAAGGAAGTTCTGATGGGACACTGTACTGGCTAACTGTGTGGCTTAAGCATAGGCATGGCTCTGTGCACGCAAATATAAAGTTAACATGCAGTTCACCTTGCGGTAAGCAGCAGCCATTTCATTGTCATGCTTCTAATGTTGTCCAGTACAGAGTGATTAACATAAATTTAGCCCTAATGAAAGAACATACACAAGTGTATATTGATGACATTTCTCCTTTTAATGTCTCACCTGAGACTGTGTGCCTTGTCACTTGCAACAACATGTTGTTCCTTTAAAAAAAAACTCTAAAAAGGGACCTTTAGCCTGCCAACTACTTAGAATTGCATGGCTTCATTGTCACTCTCATTGCCATGCTTCTCATTGGTTTCACTTTCTCTTAATGCACTTTCTTCCCTGTTATGGAGCATGGAGCAAGTACTGATTGATTTCTTTATAGGTGCCCTTCTGCTGGTTGGACTCATATTGAGGTACTTTTTTTTTCTCCCTTCCGCTTCATTGCTTATTGCCAATTTCCCTCTTGCTCCATGCTTGTTTCTTTTTATTGAAGCACTCCATTACAGTAAATGTGGTATCCACCAGTCTCCCTTGTATTTTTTAAAATGTTATCATTTCCAAATAAACCAGATAAGGCATACAAAATAGCCCCACAATACAGGCAACATTGAGCTCCAAAGTTGGTACGGTAGTGTAGTCGGAAGGGCAAACACTACCTGAACAAATATCATAACAACAAAAGCGAACCAGGTGTAGATAGGGAGAAAAGAAAATTGAGGGGTGGGGGCAGTGACCGAAGCAAGCCTTATTTAAGGATAGCGTGACTTGTACAAGCAATACAAATCCATTCAACAGCGTGAAATATGCTCTGTAGTTTCACCTGCTAGCCTTAGGAGGCAGGCTCCAAAGTCATTAACTATGCATGGAGCGGCTGCCAAAATATCCTTAAGACGAGAAGTTGGGGGCTACAGTGTAACATAGATCTGTCACAGTAGACTAGGCTGCTCATCCAAGTGGCTGCAGTTAGGGAACCTTTGGTGCCCCAGTGTAGTGCAATCTCATGCTTAGTTAACAGTAGTGCAATGGCCATGTGTTTGCGGACTCCTTTTGGGATGTCTTTTACATAAACAAGCAAGGCCAAGAGTGGGTCAGGTACCTGGTCAAAACCTATCAGTAAGGAGAATCAGAAAAATACCTTGCACCAGAATCCCCTTATGTGGCTGCATGTCCATGTCAGGTGTGCGAAATCCACATTGTCAGTGTGGCATTTGGGGCAGTTAGCTGGTCTCGAAGGGATTATCCATGCCTGTGCAGTAGGTGTAGTGTATGCTCTGCAAATATAATTGTAGTGTATGAGCTTGTTTCTGTGATTTTCAAAGACTAGCTGATTTGGGTGAAGCAGTAGTACCAAATCTGGTAGCCTTTGGCCCAGGTCATGTTCCTAGGGTTCCCGCAGTTTCTCATCTCTCTGGAGCAGAAGGTCTATGCTACTGCAATAGAGCTTGGAAACCTGATGGTCACCGTCGCTGTTCGTAATCACTAGCATAAATGTGGTGAACTTTTCTGGGTACGAGGGAATCTGGGCTCACTGCGTGCAATGTATGCATCACAGAATAAAAAGATCTATGTGGGTAGCATTAGTTAATCTTGCATCGCCAGCATGTGACAGGGTGTCCCCATCTGGGAATAAACCTCCAAATGTGTATATATTGTGTCGTGCTAGTGTGCACTGAACTCGATTCTCCTGTGCAATCGGAAGTGATTGTCTTCCGGCGGCAGGGCAGGGCAATAGTACAGTTGGAGGTTGGGAACACCAAACCCACCATGCTCATAGGGTAAAACTAGGGTATTCGAGCTGATCCCGGGCCCACAACTTGCCGGGATGAGCAGCTGGAGTAAACAGCATAAGGTAGTGAAGAATGCGTTCATTAGTGGGATGGGGATATTGAGAAAGATGTACAAGACTTGGGGAGTACCACCATCTTAATGATGGCAATGCTTCCGGCCATAGAAAGTGGGAGGCTGCTCCACCTCTCAATTTGGGAAGTGAGCCTGTTAATGGCAGGGCCATAGTTTAGGTGTATTTCTTGTTCTTAATCCCGATGAAGCATAATACCCAAATACCTGACTGACTCATCACACCACGTCAGAGAAAGTTGCCTGAGACCGGAGCAGTGGCGTCAATATAGTTCAGACTTGTTCCAGTTTATTGTGAGACTGGAGAAGCCACTGAATATAATAAATTCTCGGATGAGTGGGGACAGGTAGTCCGCAGGGTGGCGGATGAGCATCAGGATGTCACAAGTATATAAGGACAGTAGCAGGGGTCCAGGTTTGAAGTGTGTGCCCCGGTGGAGATGGTTCTCTTGTAAATGCCTGACCAAAGGATCCATAGCAGTGATGTAGAATAGTGGGGATTGGGGGCAGCCTTGCCTGGTCCCCCTGGAAATGGGAAAGGAGGAGGCGGCATAGCGATAGGCCCAAATGTGGGCCACTGGCTGTAAGTGCAGTAGCATCACCAGTACAATGAACCTCCAAGGCAGCCCCAAGTATGTGCAGTGTCCCAGGTAGGAAGTACCACTCCAGGGAGTTGAATGCCTTCTCTGCATCCAGGAGGGCAGTAGCTGCAGGTACATTCAGGGAGACTGTTCAGCACCGAAACTTGCCACAGAGGTTTAATGAGGTGGAGTGATGGGGATGGGCAAAACAATCTGTTCCAAAAGCAGTGACAACCCATTGGCAAGGACCTTAATGAGTATTTTGTTGTTGAAATTCAGTAATGACAACGGGCGATATGAAGCAAAATTTAGTGGATCTTTGCCAGACTTCAGCAAAAAGTTAATGGCCGCCTCCATCAGTGTCGGGAAGAGAGTGTCTGAGTCCAGGGACTTGGCATACATTGTTCTTATAGGTCTTGTAAATGACCCTGGTGAGCCCACTAAGGCCTGGGGCTGTAGACCCGTCTAGGGATTCAATCGCCTGCACTATCTCTTTGCTCGAGATTGGTTCTCTAATAAATTGTCCCTGGGTGTCTGTGTTCCATACCATTTCATTTTCCCATAGATAGTCCATGAGTGCCACGTTGTTAGTGTAATATCTGAGCAGTTTTGTAAGGATGCCTTTGTTCGCCATAACCCGGGACCCATCTGGCGCAAGGTGCTCCTGTATGTCACTACTGACCCTGGGCAGGCGGAGGAGTCTCGCCAATGTATGACCCTGGCGCTCACCCTCCTTAGTACCTGGCTCTTGCATATGTCTTCTGATATGACACCCTACACATGACTAGCTCACGGTATTCCTTCATTATTGGGGCTCGGCGGGAGAGCTGGGGATTGTGACATTGTTAGCTGCTTGCCCGATCTATGTCTGCCAATTCGGCCTGCACTCGGGCCAGCCCATTACGCAATTCTTGCATGACCCTTGAATGCTTGGTGATACAGACCTCTCAGATATAAGCCTCCCACAGATTGGCTTGTTTGGATTCTGAGCATACTTTAAGCCTGAAGTACACCTCCACGGAATTGTGAAATTCAGAATTGAACACTTTGTTGTGAAGCACGGAGCATGGTAAGTACCACTGAAGTTCTAAGCCTTCACCAAAAGGTATTGTTAAGACCATTTGGACAGGGAAGTGATCTGAGAGCGTGAGTGGGAGGTGGCTTACATTGTCCAACCATGGAGGGGCAGTTGCTGAAACAAGCCAAAAGTCTATGCAAGACCAGGTGTGGTGGGATGCGGAGTAGAAGGTATAGCGTGGAGATGTGTCATGCCAGTGGTGCCATGTATCATTTAGGAGATATATGTCACAGAGGTCATAAAGCACCTGCAGAGAGCGAGGCTTACAACTAGGCACTTTGGCAGTAGTGTCCAGTGAGGGATCTAGGAGTAAGTTGAAGCCTCCCACACCTCTCTACCCCATTATTTTATGATCTGCATCAATTTGTCCCAGTAGGGACCAAAGGTTCTGAAAGCATTATGGGAAGTGCGTATTTGAAGTGTAGATATTTACCAACAATAAATGCTGTCCTGGTAGGGTGCCTGCCACTACCACGTACCTGCCCTTGTCATTGTGAAAGCTGTCAGTGTGGTGAAAGGGAAGGCTTTCATGTGTTAGTGTGCATACCCCTTTAGAGTAGGTGCTGTAGTGCGAAAAGGATCTGTGGGCCAAGCTACAGGCCTTGTGCAGATTCAGGGAAACTGCAATTGGGGGTGGGAAGTAGTCTTTTGGCCAGTGCAAAGTCACAGATCGTGCCTTATCCCTGGATGCTTCAAGCAATTTCCCTGGCCAGTGAACTCCCCTTTGCCTCCCCTCAATGCCTCTCCCAGACTCGCCCTCCAGCTCTGGTCACATATTGCCGGGGGGTCTTTGGAATAGTGCTAGCAGCCGTGGGTGGCTCGGCTAACCCATACCTTAGGTTCACCTACAGCCCCTGTTGCCATGGGGACTCCAAGGTGGTTGCAGGGCTGCCACATGCGCAAACTGGTTTGTTGTGCCGCTGGCAGTGCGGTGGCGAAAATCCAGCTGGATCATTAAGCAGTCATCCGTGTGTGCAGGGCAGCATCTCTAATGGCCTCGGATGCGGACAAAATGACCCAAATCACAGTATTTAGGGGCTGTGTTTGCCGGACCTTCACAACCGCTTTCTCCCTTGTATGCTTGCCTACTCCACCCATGTTGATTTAAAGCACAGTTTGCTTCTATGCAAGCTCCATGCTTCATGGCGCTTTATAGCCCAGTGGTTCTCCTAACCCACTTTTTAGAAGGACAGAATTTCATGACTCACCTATCACTAACGGACAGGAGGAGGGGCGATTCTTACTTACTTGTGCCGACTACCCCTCCTTAGGTATAGGCCATCAATCAATCAATAAGAGTATTTGTAAAGCGCACTACTCACCCTTGAGGGCCTCAAGGCACTGAGGTGAGGGGGGCTACTACTGCTGGAATAGTCATGTCTTGAGATGTCTCCTGAAGGTAAGTAGCTCCTGTGTCTGACGCAGGTGGGTGGGAAGAGTGTTCCACGTCTTGGCAGCGAAGTGGGAAAATGACCTGCCACCAGCGGTCGTTCTGTGGATGCGTGGGACGGTAGCGAGGGCAAGGACGGCGAAGCGGAGCGGAGCTGTCGGGTCGGGGTTTAGAAGGAGAGCTGTCTGTTGAGGTATTCTGGTCTGGTGTTGTGCAGTGCCTTGTGAGCGTGGGTGAGGAGTTTGAACGTGATTCTCTTGTTGACAGAGAACCAGTGTAGGTCTCTCAGGTGGGCTGTGATTTGGCAGTGGTGGGGAATGTCCAGGATGAGGTGTGTGGAGGCGTTCTGTATGCGTTGCAGTCTTTTCTGGGGCTTGAACGTGGTTCCTGCGTAGAGGGCATTGCAGTAGTCCAGTTTACTGCTTATGAGGGCTTGGGTGACCGTCCTTCTGGTTTCTGTGGGGATCCATTTGTAGATCTTACGAAGCATGCAGAGGGTGTTGAAGCAGGAGGAGGAGATGGCGTTGACTTGCTGGGTCATTGATATTGATGAGTCCAGGATGAATTCCAGGTTGCGCGCGTGGTCAGTGGGTGTCAGTGCGGTTCCCACTGTGGCAGCCCACCAGGAGTCGTCCCATGCGGAGGGGGTGGAGCCGAAGATGAGGACCTCAGTCTTGTCGGAATTCAGTTTCAAGCAGCTGTGCTTTATCCATTCTGTGATGGCCGTCATTCCTTCCCGGAGGTTGGTCTTGGAAATGGAGGGGTCCTTGGTGAGGGAGCGGATCAGCTGGGTGTTATTGTTGTATGAGACGATGTTGAGGTTGTGCGATCGGGCGATGTTAGCGAGTGGAGCCATGTAGACATTAAAAAGAGTCACGCTGAGGGACAATCCCTGGGGTACGGCGCAGATGATTCTGGTGGCTTCAGAGCGGAATGAAGGGAGGCCGACTCTCTGAATTCTGCCGGTGAGGAAGGAGGTGATCCAGTCCAGGGCTCTGTCGCGGATTCCTGCGCCATGTCATTGAGGCATGTGCGTAGGGTGTGGTGGCAGACGGTGTCCAGCGCAGATGAGAGGTCCATGAGGATGAGCGCCGCGGCTTCGCCGTTGTCAAGTATGGTCCTGATGTCATTGGTGGCGGCGATGAGGGTGGTTTCAGTACTGTGGTTGCTGCGGAATCCGGATTGGGATAGGTCCAGAGTATTGTTCTCCTCGAGGAAATAGGTCAGTTGTTTGTTGAGAATTTTCTCTATTTTCTACTTTTGCTGGTAAGGGGAGTAGGGAGATGGGCCGGAAGTTCTTGAGTTCCTTTGGGTTCGTCTTGGGTTTCTTGAGGCGGGCGTTGATCTCGGCGTGTTTCCAGCTCTCCGGGAATGTGTCGGTCTCGAAGGAACTGTTGATGATCTTCTGGAGTTGGGATGCGATGACGGAGCTTGCTTTATTGAAGATGTGGTGAGGGCAGGGGTCGGATGGTGAGCCGCAGTGGATGGTGTTCATGATTTTGATGGTGTCGTCATCGTTGACGTGGGTCTAAGAGAGTAGGAGGCTGGTGGGTGGTGAGTCTGTGGTGTCTGTGGTTGGCGGGGGGTCTGAGTACTGAAGCTGTCTTGGATGTCTGCGATCTTGCAGAAGAAGAAGGTGGCTAGGGAGTCGCAGAGGTCTTGTGATGGCGGGATGTCATTGACGTTGGAGCCGGGGTTGGAGAGCTCATTCACGATGTTGAAGAGCTCCTTGTAGCTGTGTGCGTTGTTGTCGATGCGTTCCTTGAAGGCGGTTTTCTTGGCATTTCGGATGAGTTGGTGGTGTCTGCAGATGGCGTTCTTGAAGGCTGTGTGGTTGTCCAGTGTCTCATCTTGGCAAAGCTTTTTTCGGGTCTTCTGAATGTTTGCTTGGATTTTTAGAGGTCAGCGGTGAACCAGAAGGCCTTTCTGTCGGTGCCTCTGTTAGAAGGTTTCTTGATCGGGACGAGAGTGTTGGCACAATCGTTGATCCATTGCCTGAGGTTACGGGCTACTGTGTCAGTGTCAGTGGTGTCAATAGGTGGGTTCCAGGAGAGGGTAGTGATTAGTTGGTCTTCGGTGACCTTGTTCCATCTGCGGAGGGGAATCCGTTGTGGGTGATGGTGGGTTGTGGGTTTCTCAAAGTAGAAGTGGATGCAGCGGTGGTCGGTCCAGTGGAGTTTGGTGGTGTGGCGAAAGGAGACGCATTTGCTGGCGGAGAAATTGGGGTCGAGCGTATGTCCTGCGGATTGGGTGGGTATTGTGAGGAGCTGCTTGAGGCCGAGTTTGTCGAGGTTGTCGAGCAGGGTGGTAGAGTTGTTGTCATTGGTGTTCTCGAGGTGGAAGTTCAAGTCCCCGAGGAGTATGTAGTCTGTGGATGCGAGAGCGTGTGTGCTGATGACGTCGGTGATGGAGTTGCTGAACTGCTGTCAGGGATGGAGGGGTCTGTAAACGAGGGTCCCTCTGAGGATGGTGTTTGTGTCTGTGTGGGTCTAGAAGTGCAGATGTTCGGCAGTGCTGAGGGTGTCTTTGGTGCTGGTCGTGATTCTGAGGGTATTCTTGTGGACGATGGTGATGCCTCCTCCTGGTCTGTTGGTGCAGTCCTTGCAGGTGGTTTTGTAGCCGTCCGGGATGGCTATGACGAGTCGAGTAGATTCCAAAGTTCAACGGTGTGTTTGTAGACGGAGAGGGTGTTGAGTAGGATGCATCTGAAATGGTTGCGTCCTGCCTTGGTGGGTGGGTTGTTGGCGTGGAGGCTGGTAAAGGTGTAGTTCCTGCAGCAGAATGGTCCGCGGGTGAACTGCGGGGTGGCTTGATGGCAGGTGGAAGAGTGTGTGGAGGGTGGTGGCGTCGTAGCGGAGACGGGTGTAGCGGCGGTGGAGGGGTGAGAATCAGGGGTTCCGGCACTGGGCGTGGATGGGCGCAGATGGGCTTGCCTTAGGTGCGTTGGGGGTGGGGAGAGGACAGCTGGGAGGCGGGAGCGGGGGGTGAAAATAGCACGAAAAAAGGGGGTGGGCCGCGGGGGCAGCAGTGTTGGGAGTGCAGAGCAAGACAGAGGAGGGGGGCAGCGGGGGAGAGAGAAAGGGGGAAGAGCGAGAGAGAGAGAGCAGAGTGGAGGGAAAAGCGAAGAAAGAGTGTAAAGCAAAAGTCAAAGATCAAAAGTCACAAAAGGAGCAGACATGGAAGAGAGAGCACACAGAGAGCGAAGCAGAGAAAAGGAGAAGAGGCAGAGGGCAGCCTAGTAGGAAAGCTGAGCTCTCCCACTAGACACCAGGGATGAGGCGCAGGCAGAAGCCTGCAGGTGGAGAAGGGCCTCGAACTCCTGACAGGGGTCAGGAGTTGGAGGGCCTCGAACTCCTGACAGGGGTCAGGAGTTCAGAGGAGCGAGGGCTCTACTTACAGGTGGAGCTACAGGAGGCAGAGCAGTTCACTGACCAGGTCAACCAGGACTTTACAGCCATCTCTGTCCTGGGCTTTTCTTTCAATCTGACTCCAGGTGTAATCTATCTCCTTGCAGTCAGACTCAAGGCCTCAATGCCAGGTATTTCTTGGCCTTCCTCTTTTCCTTTTCACTTGAGTATTTCAGGTGAGGACTTCCCTGGTGGTGGTTGTGGGCTTGGGTGTAGGGTGTGATCTATCCAGCCACCAGCATCTTTTCATGATTTCTTTATGAGCAGGTAGTTGGAAATTCTGCTGCACTTCGTTGCTGATGGTGTTTGGTCAGCAGATTTATAGGATTTTCAGACTGGTGTTGATGAAAGTCTGGACTTTGTTCGTAGTGGTCACTGGTGTCCTCCAAGTTTCTGCTTCATACAAAAGGACCAATTTTATGTTTGTGTTAAAAAGCCTGATCTTGGTTTGCAGCATTAGACCCTTAGAGCTCCAGATCTTTTTTAGCTGAATGAAGGTAGCCTTTGCTTTGCTGATTCTTGCCTTGACAATGGCATTTGTGCTGCCCTGCTTGTCTATTACACAGCCCAAGTAGCTAAAGGCCTCAACTTCTTCTAGGGTATTGCCTATAGGAGTGACTGCAGTTGTGTTGGTCATGTTAGCCTTCAGGAGCTTGGTTTTTCCCTCTGTGGATGTTGAGGCCACGTTGTGCTGATGTGGTTGCTGTCAGGAATCCCCAAGGTGCCTCCTGCATTATCTGTTAGCATCCCCAGGGATTAGGGTTAATTCATATCTCTGTTCTTGGTTAAACCGTCATGTTTCTAAGTAAACATAATGTGCTGTGTTACACAATTGGTTTTATCAATGTTTGTTTTACCAATGCGTGTGTGCTAATGTGAGCAGGTGTAGACATGTGATTCTAATTGGGAGTGGTGTAGGCATGTGCTTCTAATTGGGTGTGGTGTAGACATGTGCTTCTAATTGGGTGTGGTGACTCATTCACATGTGGAAACTCAACTGCTTTCCTGATTGGGTATAAATAGCAGAGTGAAGCATGCCTCCCTGCTTGGCTTTGTTTTGCTTCCTGGTCTCAGCATCTGATTTGGCAGTCCAGCCCCTGCTGTCATCCTCGTGTTCAGGACTTTTGAGGCAATTCCTTTCATCATTCCTGTACCAGCTGACACCAGGCATTTCTCCAGCACTCCGGAAAAGACTGAAGAAAAGTGACTAGTCTTCTCCAGGGAGTTTGTTCTTTGAGCGCCGTGCTTTCCTAGAGCAGCTGGTGTATTTCAGACCTCGTATTCTGGCAGAGGGCTACAAAAAGTGACAATGCAATTTTAAAAGAGCATTTATGTGACTTTTCTTTCTCTAATAGCATAACTCTTGGACTTAAAGTGTGTCATTCATGCCTGTGTTTCAGGTTTGAGGAATTTGCTTTTGAAGGGTTTTTCACATACACAGTGCAACTAAACCAAACTGTAACACCCTAACTGTTTAAACCCAGAGTGGGCATTTGTATTTCTTGGTTTGTTTTTGTTCCTTTTAGTTTAACCCTATGCATGCAGGAAAGTTATTTGTGATATAATTAATGCCCTTGTTTGTCTTTCTTGTGCTTGATAAGTGCAACCACAGTTCTAATTGTAGTGTGCAACACTGAATCTCTGTGAAGCCAGCCCTAGTGTTGCAGTACTTATTGTTATGGTACTCAGTTTGGGTTTTTGGTAATGCAGTGTTAGTAATAGTGCCAACAGTTATTATTATCCAAGAAAAGTGATGGAGCATCCCTGTGTTCTTCTACCGCTCCCGTGCCCATATCAGAAAGAGAGATTCAGTTTCAAGGAAGTTGAGTGCACTAACTCTACTATCACTCTGTCAACAACGACCTGCCCCCCCCGAAGATACAGGGTGCCTGGCTGGACTGGCAAGACGTGGCAGTGTTTTGTCTCTTCCTCTTCCACTCCCCCTTTCCTTTTGGGACACCTGTTGGGGTTTCTGTGTCCACCAGGAACTGCTGAGAGGTGTTCCAGGAGGTCTTGGGGGCATACCATCGCCCCTGCAGACCTCCTGCTTTTCAGGTGAGTGGCCCCATCTCGACATAAAGCCAAGCCACAATATACAGGGCTGCCTGGGTGATGGATTCCTCAATGGGTACTTTCAAAGGTTTAGCACAGGCTTTACCAGCTGATCGGATGCTCCTTCTTTATTAGATTTAACTAGGGCCCTAGAGGGACTACAGAAGGAAGTTCTTTCCTTAAAGCAAGAGAACCTGGATTTGCACACTGAACTACAGCTGTATAAACCACAAAATACCCCCTGGGGAGGAGTCAAACTGAAACAAAGATCTCCAGTACTACAGGCCCCTCGGTTTGACCCATCTAATCATGTTCCTAGACCTGATTCAGGCCCAATGACTTCCACCACACAACCCATGCAGGTAATGGTCACAACACCAACCCCTGTGCCCTTAGCTCCTCCAGAATTTTTTTGGGAGATAGTGCCAAGTTCAACATTTTTCTTAACCAATGCCAGCTACAGTTTTTGTGTCGGGCAGCTGCATTCCTCAACGATGCTGCAAAGGTAGCTTTTATTATCTCTTATTTGGGAGGCAATGCAGCTAATTGGTCTATTCCGTTGGTGGAGCTCAATGACCCTATACTGTATGATTTCAACCTGTTCAAGGAAGCCTTCCGGAAACTGTTCGCCAAACATCTCTTCGTGCAAGCCAGTGACAGTGAGTTGCTGAATTTGCGCCTGTGAAACAAGGACCTACTGTCCTATATCACCTCTTTCAATCGGTTGGTGGCAGAGACTGAGTGGCCCAAGGAGAAGAGGACCTCCCTCTTCTATCGTGGCCTTCGGGATGATCTCAAGGATGTTCTAGCCCAAATTGTGGAACCTCCTATGGAGTGTTCCGAGTTCATTGACCTGGTGGTACGATTGGATCACTGCTTGAGTGAATGTAAGGGAGAAAAATCCCGGGGTGATACACCCTTAGTTGTGTTCAAAACTGAGAAAAAGGAGTCCACCATTCCCACTCATGATACACCCGAGCCCATGCAAATTGGCAGTGTGCGGTGCCCACTATCTGAGGAAGAGAAAGAGCATAAGAAAAAATTGAAACTGTGTTTATACTGCGGTAAGGCAGGGCATTTTGCCCAGGAATGTCCTAACAAGCCTACTTCTCCAAAGAAAGCTATCGGAGCAGTAACAGGGCCTGAGTTCTCTCTTCCTGACCAGGCGGAAAACTAACTGGCTCGATAACTTCTGAGACCATTTTATCGAGCGCTTCTTTCAATATGGTCTCACATCTTCTGGCTAATACCACCAGTCCAGTACCTCAACATCTAATTCTTATTGTGACGTTAGTGTTGTCCCCTCAGGTTTATAAGGTCATTCCCATATTGCTTGACTCTGGGGCGACCGGAAACATTTTAGACTTGGGTTTGGCTAAAACCTTAAATATTACGACTGTCAGAAAAGACATCCCTGAACCATTCAGAGCCATGGATGGCTCAGAATTGTCCTCCGAGCTTATCGTTTATCAAACAACACCCTTGTCCATGCTTTGTTCAAACAACCATACAGAACAAATTCAGTTTGACCTCATAGATACCCCAGTATTTGGAGCCATTTTGGGGATACCCTGGCTTCAGTAACACAATCCCAAAATTGACTGGGCAGCAAGGACAGTGACATTAGACTCTAAACATTGCAGGCACTCCTGCTACCAAGACAAACCATTACTTACAACAAGCTTTATTTGGTCATCATAACCATCAAAGCATCAAATACAATTAATTCGAGATTTAAACTTATACAAAATGTAAAAACATAAAACTGATAAAATACAATCTTGAGCTTCATGACTTTAAAATACTTATAAACCTAATATTAATTCATAAAGGATTATTTAAAAAGAGAAAACATTACTAGTGACACCCTTGCATTGTGGGTCCACACATAGTATGGCTATCAAGCCGGATGACACACTGGCCATTCCTGCACCGTATAAAGACTTCCATGAGTTCTTTAGTGACTAGAAGGCCACCCAGCTGCCGCCACATAGGTCATACGATTGTCGTATAGACTTGATTCCAGGGGCAATGCTACCATGTAGTAGGGTGTATGCCCTTTCTGAGCCTGAGAATCGATACCTGCGAGACTACCTGGATGATCTATTGGCTAAGGGATTCATTTGTCATTCAACGTCACCAGTATCGTCGTCTTTGTTCTTCATGCCCAAGAAGAATCGCGAGCTGTGCGCCTGTATAGATTATCGCGCAGTGAACAAAGTGACCATAAAAAATCGGTATCTACTTCCGTTGATTCCGGTACTTTTAGATCAGGTACGTCAGTTGACCATTTATACTAAACTCAACCTCCGGGGCGCCTACCACTTGATCTGAGTGATGAAGGGGGATGAGTGGAAGACAGCGTTCCAAACTAAATTCGGACTCTTCGAGTACACAGTGATGCCCTTCGGGTTGTGTAACACTCTTGCAGCATTTCAATTTTTCATCAATGAAGTACTGCAGGAGTTTCTGGATATCTGTGTAGTGGTATACTTAGACAAAATTTTGATCTATTTGTCTTCCACTGAGGAACATATAGGGCATGTAAGAGCGGTTTTACAACGGCTTTGTGAGCATCATCTCTTCGCCAAGCTGGAAAAAAAAATTTTCACGCTACAACTGTAGAATTCCTGGGATATGTGATCACTCCCAATGGAATTTCCATGGATAGGTCCAAGGTACAGGCCATCCTGGATTGGGTAGCCCCAAGATCCATCAAGGAAGTGCAACAGTTTTTGGGCTTCGCAAATTTTTATCGGAGATTTATACCCCACTTTTCTACCGTGGTATGTCCCATAACTCACCTCCTACGAAAGGGGGTTAAGTTCCTCTGGGATGCAGGAGCTGAGAAAGCCTTCCAACATATTAAAAACACATTCACTGAAGCACTCATTCTCCATCATCCCGACCCGGCTCAGACATTTTTCGTGTAAGCAGACGCTTCCCAAGTTGCAGTGGGTGGTGTCTTGTCCCAACAAGATCCTGAGTCTGGGCATTTACATCCAGTAGCTTACTTCTCAACAAAATTGCTACCTGCAGAGCAAAATTACATGGTGGTGGAGCGGGAACTTCTGGCCATCAAGCTTGCCTTCCAGGAATGGCGTCACCACCTACTAGGAGCTAGGCACACTGTAACTCTTTACACAGATCACCGTAATTTACAGTTTTTTCAAGCGACCAAGGCCCTGACACCTCGTCAATTACGCTGGCTTCTATTCTTTAACGAGTTTGACTTTGTAATCACCTATAGGCCCGGTACTACACAACAAAAGGCAGACATGTTGTCTAGGATGGGTTTCTCCTCTGATGTTGCGCTAGAACAGGTCAGAAGCATTATACCGCCAGAAAAAATTGTGGCTTTATGCACTTCCCAAGAGTTCATTGAGAAAATACGGGTAGCCCAACACAAGGTTCCCTGTTCAACTGATGTGTATGAAAAAAAGGGTTTACTATACCATGCTGATCAGTTGTACGTCCCTACCAAAGAATAACGGGATATAGTATTACACTGGGGACATGATTCTGTCTTCGCAGATAACCCGGGTGAGGAAAAAATGTTAGATCTCTGTCAAAGATGGTTTTGGTGACCCACACTTGTGCAGGATGTCAGAAGCTACGTCCAGACTTGTTCCACCTATGTTCGGGCTAATACCCCACATACTCCAGCCACAGGATTGTTACTTCCCATGCCAATTTCGGTGGCCACATGGCATACCATAAGTATGGATTTTATTTCTGATCTCCCAGCTTCCAAAGGACACACTGTCATATAGGTGGTTGTAGATTACCTAACTAAAATGGCTCATTTTGTTCCATTAAAATGCCTCCCTACAGCTTCCAAGCTCTCTGATTTGTTTGTCCAACACATTGTACGGCTTCATGGGTTGCCCACCACAATTGTTTCTGATCGTGGCCCCTAATTTATATCACGGTTTTGGCGTAGCTTCTGTTGCTCTGTCGGTATGGACGTCCGCTTGTCCTCTGCATATCATCCACAAACGGATGGGCAGACGGTACGTGGCAATCAATCGCTGGAGCAAATCCTGAGATGTTACATAGACACATGGTCTACTGAGTGGGATAAGTCTTTACCTCTTGTTGAATTTGTATATAACAACAGGGTCCACATGGCTACAGGAGTATCCCCATTTTATTGTTTGTTTGGTCTGCACCCAAAAATGCTACCTATAACTGGGTCCCAAATATCCACAAGAGTCCCATCAGTACAGAAACACCATAAAGAGTTACAGGAGATTCAAAAACAAGTACAACACCTTTTGAAACTCTAACAAGCTCAAGTAAAAAAACAAGCAGACAAAAGAAGGAGACCTGCTCCCTCTTATCAGATAGGAGATCAGGTGTGGCTCTCATAAAAAAATCTCCATCTTGCAGGATCCAGAAAATTAACCCCCCGATTTCTAGGCCCCTTTCCTATTGCCAAAATCATCAATCCTGTGGTAGTAGAACTGACATTGCCAGATGATTTCAAGGTACACCCTGTGTTTCATGTGTCTTTACTCCTTCCCTATTCCCCTGATACCCGCGATGCCCCACCACCTCCCCCGGTAAAAGTACATGGGCAATGGGAATTTGAAGTGACCAAAATTCTTGACTCCAGGCGCGTCTGCGGTGTTCTACACTACTTATTGGCTTGGAAAGGTTGTGGGCCTGAGGACAATTCCTGGGAACCCGTGTCCACAGTTCATGCTCCACGTCTTACTAAAAAATTCCATCTCCTGTACCCTTCCAAGCCCCGCCCTTTGAGAGGGTCCTTGGTGGGGAGGACTATCAGGAATCCCCAAGGTGCCTCCTGCGTTATCTGTCAGCATCCCCAGGGATTAAGGTTAAATCATATCTCTGTTCTTGGTTAAACCTTCATATTTCTAAGTAAACATAATGTGCTTTGTTACACAATTGGTTTTATCAATGCTTGTTTTACCAATGCCTGTTTGCTAATGTGAGCAGTTGTAGACATGTGCTTCTAATTGGGTGTGGTGTAGACATGTTCTTCTAATTTGGTGTGGTGACTCATCCACATGTGGAAACTCAACTGCTTTCCTGATTGGCTATAAATACCAGAGTGAAGCATGCCTCCCTGCTTGGCTTTGTTTTGCTTCCTGATTTGGCAGTCCAGCCCCTGCTATCATCCTCGTATTCAGGACTTTTGAGGCAATTATTTTCTTTTTTCCTGTACCACCTGACACTAGGCGTTCCACCAGCACTTCTGAAAAAAAGACTGCAGATATGTGACTAGTATTCTCCAGGGAGTTTGTTCTTTGAGCGCTGCGCTTTCCTAGAACAGCTGGTGTATTTCAGACCTCGTATTTTGGCAGAGTGCTTATCTTGAACAGACAAATGCATTTCTGAACATTCTACATTATTATTGTAGTTACTTGCCTAAACGTGCTTCAGGAAATCTGCTTGAGCTCAAGTACAAGACTTTTCTTTCTCTAATAGCATAACTCTTGGATTTAAATTGTGTCATTCATGCCTGTGTTTCAGGTTTGAGGAATTTGCTTTTGAAGGGTTTTTCACATACAGAGTGAAACAAAACTAAACTGTGTAACTCTAACTGTTTAAACCCAGAGTGGACACTTAAATTTCTTGGATTGTTTTTGTTCCTTTTAGTTTAACCCTATGCATGCAGGAAAGTTATATTTGATATAATTAATGCTCTTGTTTATCTTTCTTGTGCATGATAAGTGCAACCACAGTTCTAATTGTAGTGTGCAACAGTGAATCTCTGTGAATTCAGCCCTAGTGTCACATTACTTATTGTTATGGTACTCAGTTTGGGTTTTTGGTAATGCAGTGTTAGTAATTGTGCCAACAGTTATTATTATCCAAGAAAAGTGCTGGAGCATCCCGGTGTTCATCTACCGCTCCCGTGCCCATATCAGAAAGAGAGATTCAATTTAAAGGAAGTTGAGTGCACTAACTCTACTATCACTCTGTCAACAACGACCTGTCCCCTGAAGATACAGGGTGCCTGGCTGGACCGGCAAGACGTGGTAGTGTTTTGTCTCTTTCTCTTCCACTCCCCTCTTCCTTTTGGGACACCTGCCGGGGTTTCTGTGGCCACCAGGAAGTGCCGAGAGGTGTTTCAGGAGGTTGGGGGGCCATACCATTGCCCCTGCAGACATCCTGCTTTTCAGGTGAGTGGCCACGTCTCGACAGTTGCCACTTTGTCGGTCTTCTCTTGCATCTGCAGATGGGTATGGGAGAGTAGGGCCAGGTCATCTGTAAAGTCCAGGTCATCAAACTTCGCCCAAGGTGCCCCATGAATCCCATTTCTTCTCCTTGCTGTGGATAGCTTCATGATCCAGTCTATTGCCAACAGAAAGAGTAAAGAGCAGAGCAAACAACCATGGTGGACTCCAGTCATCACTTCAAAGGCTTCTGTGAGTTATCCTCCATGGACTATCTTGCAGGTCATTTCCTCGTAAGAGTTTCTGATAGTTCTTAGAAGTTTTCAAAGGATCTCTTTGCCCATGCTGTTGAATGCCTTCATATAGTCGATGAAGTTGACATGGTGGTGAGTTCCATTCCATCTACTGCTCAATGATGATGCACCTTGTTGCAGTCTGGTCTGCACAGGATCTATTTTTGCAGACGCCAGCTTGCTGGTCTTGCAACTAAGTGTTGACTTGTTCCTTCATTCTGTTCATGATGACTCTGTTGAACACTTTGCCTGGGGTTGATAGTAGAGTTATGCCTCTGTAGTTTGCACAGTTACTCAGGTCGCCTTTCTGGGGCTCTTGATCATATATCCCTTCTACTAGTCTGATGGCACCTTTTCCTCTCCCCAGTTCTTTCCAAACATGAGGTGAGCATGTCTATTGATGTTTCAATGTCTGCCTTCAGTGCTTCTGCAGGAATGTTGTCAGGTCCTGCTGCCTTCTCATTTCCCAGATCTTTCATGGCTTCCTTATTTGGTCTGCTGCAGTTGATCGGCAAATCCTTGTCAGTTGGCTGAATGTCTGGTGGAGACTGTGGCACGGGCTGGTTCAGCAGTTATTTGAACTGTTCCACCCATGTTAGTTGTTGGCTTTCGTTACGTAGGATTGTCTACCTAGCTTTGTCTTAAACAGGTCTTTCTGCCTGAGAGTTTCCTTGTTATGTTGAAGAGTTCTTTAGTTCTTTCAAGTTTCCATAACTTGCTACTTCCTTGGTTTCTGTGGCAAGCCCATTGATCAATCTTTGCCTGTCTGCTGTTGAGCCTCTCCTTGCTTCCTTGTTGGTTTTTCTATATTCGCCTTGAGCTTTTGCTTTTCTGCTCTGGTTTGACTGGTGTTCACTGCAGCTTTCTTTTCCTTTCTCACTTGGATTTTGCAAAGAGTCTTGGTGGAGATCCCCTCTTTATGTTGGTGTTTCTTGGGACTCAGTACCTCCTGGCAGGTTGATGCCACTGCTTTTCTGATCTTCTCTCACTGGCTTTCTACTAGGTCTCTGCCCTCTTCTTGTTCTTACAGGATTTGGAACTTGTTACTGAGGATGACTATTTGCTCAGTTCCTGTACAGCTTTGAGTAGGGTGGTGCTATATCCCTGGTGTTGGTTTGTCAGCTCCATCCATGCTTTCTTCAGCTTTAGCTTTATCCTGGTCACTGCAAGCTGATTTTCTGACCCTATGTCCGTTCCTCATCACTCTCACATTCTTCAGGGACCTTTGGAACTACTTGGCAATCCAGACATGGATGACCTGATTCTCTGTTGAATGGTCTGATAACACCCATGTTGCCTTGTGTATTCTTTTGTGTGGGAATACACCATCACCTATCACCAGACTATTCAGGGCACAGAAATCTGAGAGTCTTTCGACATTCTCATTCATGATGCCAAGGCCATGGTTGTCCAAAACATCTGTGTACCCTGTGTTGTCGCTTCCAATCTTGGCATTGGGGTCCTCTATCTGTATAGTGATGTCTCTCAAGGCAGTTCTCCAGGAGTCTACAGTAAAACTGTGCTCTTTCCTCTTCTTTGCTGTCAGTTCAGTTCAAAATCTTTATTCAGCATGATCCTCATTGGCCAGAAAAAAAAACAAAGAATAAAATGCCACAGCAAATAGTTGAAAAAGACAGATAAAACAAATACAGCCATACATGTAAAACCAACAATAAAAGCCCTGCTTCTTTACTTTAAAATATAATACTTTTTCTGATTTTGAATCGCCCCCCAAGTATGTGAGGCGACACAAAAGCATAAAAAGGGAGCCACCAGAAATGTTACCACAGCATTGTAATTCCTAACATTATATGCAAGGAGAATCAGTTTTAAGTGATATTTCTTTAGGCCATCATAGAATCTGCAAAATAGAATAAAGTGCTGAGTGCTCCGTATCGAGATACTGTCGCATGGACATGGTACCAAATCTCTGAGCTGCTGCCTCACAATGAGTAAAGCAACAAGAAAATGTTCTATGCCCAGGTGCAGCCTAGTTAGAATGAAATAATGTTGTGTATTGGATACCAAAGACAGTTGTAAGCCCTCCTCAGATCAAGTGTCATGTAAGAAACAACAGTAGATTTCTTAGATTCAGTGAGGGCCCTATTTTCAGTCCTAACACCTAAAAAGTGGGCCTTAACCACACTCTTGTGAGAGGTCAACACTCTGTGTGGGTTTTGGAGCGCAGGGCAACCAAATAATTATTCAGAAGTTTAATTAATATGAAAAAGCCATGTTAAAAGCATATTCAAGTGCTAGACAATCTAAAATAATAGTTCTTGCAGAGGCCGTTTCTAATCTAGCCCAGATTGTGCCCCATAAGGAAATTGGCTTGAGCAAAAGTAAGTCCTCCAGGTGTGTTAGCCCAACCTCTTTGTGAACAATGAGATGGGACAGAGGCAGGGATACATAACAAGTGCCTAAGGAAGGAGTTCTCCTCGACTTGAAGAAGACCACAAAACGTGTAGCCTCACAGGCCCCCATCATAAAGAGCAGCTGACAGTGCTTTAGCCTTATAGATGTTAACATAATTTCTTTAACAAGGTGGCTACCAAGTTTACAGGGAAACCTAAAAACACCCTCACAAACTCATCTTACATCCGGCATTTTTTATATATTGGGTCCGTGAGCCATTAACAGTAAAAAGGATTCATAAAATAATTAATTTAATTAACCCTCGCAATTAGGGATCCCTCAATAAAAAAGAAAAGTCTCACTGGTTTTTTTTTTGTACATGACATTGAGAATGACGGCATTATTGATCTTAAATTTAATAGTCTCCGTGAAGTCAGCGAATGCTTCCATCAGTCTCTGCAAACCAACAGGGTCCTTGTCATCATGAAAGCATTGTCGGATTACAGTAGCATTCGAATGGCCGGGCACTTTAGTCGTATCGGCTTGCAAGGACCTCAGGGCATTGTCCAACTCATTAATGTAAATGGAAAAAAGAATGGGCCAAGACACAGCCCTGTCTAATTTTCCTCTTGACTCTAAACAATTGGGAACATTCACCAATAGGGCCAAAGCAGACCTTAGCAGACAGGTTCCTGTAACACGGAAACATAAAAGACACAATGTTCTTGGGGACCCCAATGAAAGCAATGTATGCCAGACAGTCGAATGATCCACCAAATCAGAGGCACTACTAAGGTCGGCAAAGCACAAGTAAAGAGAACCTGGCTTGGCCTTTGTATATTTCCCAGTGAACAGGTCCAAGAGAATGCACTACTACACTGTCACTCAGCCCCTTCCTGAAACCATATTGGACCTCTGAAAAAATGTAATTATCTGTGGCCCACTGCTCCAATCTCTGAAGAAGGGCCCTGTCTATCAGTTGTGTGGAGGAATCCAGAAGGGGCTGATAACACTTCGGGTCAGATCTTGTTCCCTTCTTAAAAATAGGAACTATGATGATCCCGGCCCAACTGGAAGGGATCATGCCCTCCACAGCCACATTAAATAATCAAGTAGGATGGGACCCAAGAGTTAAACCAATGCCTAAAAGGCATCAACTGGTACACCGTGAGGGCCAATAGCTTTACCCCGAGAACTGCATTTTAGTGCAATAAGGACCTTGTGGCCTATTACTTGTTTGATTAACACTTTTACAGACATCCCCGTACATGAACCATAAATTTCAGAAAAAAGATCAACCTATACTTCGAGGGGGACAAGTGAAATGAGTTCAAGAGCTCATTTTCTTAAAAAGGGGCATTGACCTTGTCCCTTAACAGTGTGATGTTATTGGACTCAGCTGCCTCAGTCAAGTTGGTCCACGCCTCTTCCCTAAATGCATTTTCCTAGAGGCTAGGGCCAAGTTATAATCCTTTCTTAATTGTTTAATAGTGAGGTAGTCTGTAGGTTAGATATACAAGGCTATCTGCAGCCGCTTATCTGGGCTATCTGGGTGCACTTGTGATCAAACCAGCCATGTCTCTTTGAGGACCTGCTCAAGGGAATCGTGTCAATAGAGCATTAAGTGATCTAACAATAATTTCAAAAGCAAAAATCACCCCAGTACTGTATTATCTACCTCCTTTCCCAAGCAGTAGTTAAACTCAGAAGCATTCGTTGTTAACAGTTTTTTGCAACACACATTGAGAAGAGTCAACCCCGTCATTTAATCTGAACGCCATTGGGTCTTGCTGGGTCAACGTTAACAACCCAAGTGCTTCTTACAAGGCTCTTGGCATAAAAGGACATAGAAAAAGCTAAATATATGTGTTAGACCTGACAGCCTTAGGGCGGTCATCCCCCAATGTTTTGCCTGCCTCCCTCCACTTTCCTGACACAGTTTTTGCTGGTTTTATGACTCTGAGCACTTTACCACTGCTAACCAGTGCTAAAGTGCATAGGCTTTCTCCCTTAAACATAGTAACATTGACTCTTACCTAATTGGCATATTTGATTTACTTGTAAGTCCCTAGTACAGTGCACTGCATGTGCCCAGGGCCTGTAAATTGAATGCTACTAGTGAGCCTGCAGCACTGGTTGTGCCACCCACATTAGTAGCCCCTTCACCATGTCTCAGGCCTGCCATTGCAAGGCCTGTGCGTGCAGTTTCACTGCTACTTCGACTTGGCATTTAGGAGCACTTGCCAAGCCTCAAACTCCCCTTTCTACATATAAGTCACCACCAAGGCAGGCCCTAAGTAACCCACTGGGAAGGGTGCTATGTAGGTAAAAGGCAGGGCAGGTACATGTGTGTTGTATCTGTCCTGGTAGTAGACAACTCCTAAATTTGTTTTCCAATTCTGTGAGGCCTGCTCCTTTCATAGAATAACATTAGGGCTACCCTCATAGACTATTTGAATGGTAGATTCTGATCAGAAGGGGTACCCATGTCATATTTAGTATGGCCAGAATGGTAGTAGAAAACCCTGCTTATTGGTGAGGTTGGATTTCATAGAACTATTTTAGAAATGCCACTTTTAGAAAGTGAGCATTTCTCTGCACTTAAAATACATCTGTGTCTTACAGCCAGGCTCCAATCCATGTCTGGGCTGGGCTGGTGCCCCCTTGTGCATTTCACCCCGACAACCACAAACACAGGTTACTCAGTCACACCTGCTCTCATCTGCATACTGTATGGGTTTTCCTGGGCTGGGAGGGTGGAGGGCCTGACACTTACATTTCAAAGGCTAGTGGCCTGCCCTCACACAGTGGACTGCCAAACCCCCTAATGGGATCTTGGTAGACAGTCCTGACCTGAAAGGGGACCTTGTGCACTTCAAAACCACTCTTTGAAGTCTCCCCAACTTCAAAGGCATTTTTGGGTATATAAACTGGGTATCTGACCTCATAAAATCAGACACTCCTGGACCTGAACCTGCAACCTCTCAAGAGGAACTGCCTGGCTGCCCAAAGGACTCATCTGGACTGCTTTGCTCAGAGTTACTGCTGCCCTGCTGTTGCCTTGCTGCCCTCTGATTTTGCTGAGAAGTGCTCTCCAAGGGTTTGGATTGAGCTTGCCTCCTGTTTTCTGAAGTCTCAAGGCCACAAAGACTTCATCTCTTCAAGGAACTCCTTGTGCGCCGAAAATCGACGCACAGCTTGTTGGAAACGACGCACAGCCTGCCTTGCGATGAGAAAATCGCTGTGCAGCCGAACCTGAATGACGCAGCCCGACTTCCCAAGTGAAGATTCAAGGCAGCGCCTGCCTTGCGACCGAAAATTTGACACACAGCCCTACAGGATCGGCACACAGCCGAACCGGAACGAAACAGCCCGACTTCCTGAGTGAAGAATCGACCCAGCACCTGCCGTGCAACAGAAAATTTGACGCATCGCCACACCGGATTGACGCAGCACCTGTGACTTTGTCCTGCACACCCAGGATTTCCACGCATCTTCCCTCGGCATCAAAAAGATCACCACATCACAGTGAGGAACCAGGCCTTCATCCCGGAAATCGATACAAAGCCCCTTGCAGCATGGAAAGAAACAATGCATTGTCTCTGCCGCGCCAGAAAATCTGACGCACACCCTATTTTTCCACGCATCTACTCCTCTGTGGTCTCCGTGCATAATATTTTTGAAGCAAACCAGGTACTTTGTGAATCCAAGAGTCAACTGTTGATTTCTAAGATAAGACTCTTTTTAATCTTGCAAAAGTGATATCTCAACTTGTGCTTATTGAATCTTTATCTTTTTTACCTTAATTTAACAAGATAAATATCTTATATTTTTCTAAACCTTTTGTGGTGTTTTCACTGTGTTACTGTATGATTTATTGCACAAATACTTTACGCATTGCCTTCTAAGTTAAGCCTGACTGTTCAGTGCCAAGCTACCAGAGGGTGGGCACAGAATAATTTGGATTGTGTGTGACTTAACCCTGACTAGGATTGTGGTCCCTATTTGGACAAAGGTGAATACCTCTCCCAACTAAAGACCCCATTTGTAACAAGTTGTGATCACTCCCTGTAGTTGATATTACTCTGAGTCTGATAATAAGTCCAGTAGCAACAGAGGTAATTAAAATATGATATATAGTTGTATGTGCACTTCTACCATTAAAGGAAGAAACCTGCTCTTTGTTCACTCTATTGCATATTCTCTCAAAGTTGAAAGTCATAATGATGTGGCTACCTCAAAACCTGTACACCCCTGGAAATTACCCCATACCACATACCAAGGGCGTGGTTCCGTGCTATTACATCCAAGTTTACTAATTTTATTTGAAATGGTGGGAGGCACAAGGTGGCTTTTCATACCGTGCGTAAGTCCCCACATGAGGGGGGCATGGGTGCCCCGGACCTCTACATTTACTAGCCGTCCAGGTGGTGCCCATAAATGACTGGTTTGCCGGGGATTGGGATGACCTGGCGTACCGACTGGAGATCTGAGAAGATTGCTTTGGATGCCTAATGGAGATGCTTTATGGCGACGAGGTTCCTGTCCAGACTGCGTCTTCCACCTGAGTGGCAGTGAACTGTTAGAGGGCAGCTCTGAATCTTATAAAATGGGACCAACACCTTACTCGAATGACCCTGCAGTGGCGCAGCGACTGGCTGCACCAACTCACCGCACTAAAAGGCTTCTGCAGTGGGATTTAATAGGGATTACTTACTTAAGTGATGTCTATGAGGGAGACAACCTTATGTCATTTTAGGACATGAGAACTCACTATGGGCTGCACCAGAAGCAGTTCTTCCAATACCTCCAGTTGCGCCATGCCCTGGGGGCCCATGCTGCAGCGCACAGCTAGCTTCCCGATTTCAACCCGCTCAAGGCCAAGTTGTAAGCTGGCAGTCTGGGGAGGAAAGCAGTGTCCCAAATGTATAAATCGCTGCTCACAAATGCCCCAGATGGGTTAGACTATCTGTGCCAACGATGGACGCACTGGGTGTGGGAATTGGACTAGGACAACAGGCAGGAGGCATTGTTGGCCCCCGAGACTTAGCCATATCACCTAGGCTACAAATGGTGCAGTTCATGCTTCCTATCTGTCCCCACCAATAATGTTGAAGATGTCGGGCAGGGTGGGGGCGGCTGTCAGAGTCACTAGATCCTCGGGGTCTGTGCACGTTCCCAACACTTCCACCACAAGACAGCTCCAATACTCTGATTAGATTTGTCACAGAGTCTAAGAGAGTCCAAGTGGGGAAAAGGGGATTAGGAAGGGAACATCTGGGAAGGAGACCTGTAGGAAGCAAAAGGTTAAAACACAACATCAAAATTACATCTCATGAAATCAGTACCATGTTACAACTCTAAGCTTTGTCATTTCTGAAAAAATTAACAACCCTAGAACAGTCCTAAAACTGACTAGGCTTTAGATGACCGAATACCTGAGGAGGAAACAAGAAAAGTTAAATAGAACTTTCAGATTCAAGTACTTTCTTTAGCATGAGAATCAGGAAACATTCTGAGCAATTTCTAAACAATCATATGAATACATATCAGGAACACACAGCATTACATCTAGAACTCTGGTCTTGTTGTGTTCTTCTCAAAAACATTGGAAAGTGAATTGCGCACATTGCAGGTTTTTATGTATGTATTAAACACCATAAAGGATTGTGCACCATGAAATCACACAATGCAGATTCAAGGAATAAATCACGCGACTTGTCAACTCGAAATGCTACCAAGGAAATGTCTTAGAATGGTAGCACACAGTAATTTACATTATTTATACACGAGGAAAGAATTGTGCGTCTTGCCGATTCGAATGCCACCATGAAACTGCCAAGAAATGGCAGCGCGCAATGAATATCATGAATTAGCCACAAAGAAAGAATCGCGCATCTTGCCGATTCGAATGCAACCATGAAAATGCCTCGGAAATGGTAGCGTACAATGAATATCAGGAATCACTCACAGGGAAAGAATCGCGCATGTTGGCGATTCGAATGCCACCATGAAAATGCCAAGAAATGGTAGCGCACAATGAATAACATGAAAAGCACCCAAGGAAAGAATTGCACGTCTTGCTGATTCAAAATGGCACCATGAAAATGCTTCGGAAATGGTAGCGTACAATGAATACCAAGAATTTCACACAAGGATAGAATCGCGCATGTTGCCGATTCGGATGTCACCATGAAACTGCCAAGAAAATGGTAGTGTACAGTGAATAGCAAGAATTAAACACCAGGAAAAAATTGCGCGCGTTGCCAATTCGAATGCCACCATGAAACTGTCAAGGAATGGTAGCGCACAATGAATCACATGAATTAATCTCAAGGAAGGAATTGCGTGTCTTGCCAATTCTAATGCGTACATACAAATGCCATGAAAAGTCTAAATGCACAATTACACGCCCATGAGCAAAATGTTATTAACATCAGGAATTAGGCCCAAGAATTAGAGCGTCATCAAATACGGGTCGGGGGCCCAGCCCAACCTCCGTCTTACCGCCCTGACTAAGAATCACCACTGAAGAATAAAGCACAGAGGCCTGGAAGGTCAAGGTAGGCCACCGGAACAGGAGCTCAGGAAGTTGTTGCTGCTCTGCACCGGGACCTCTGAATAGTGAGCACGTGGAGCTGGGCTGACTCCCTTTTATAGAGTCTTGGCCCAGCCCACAACCACACCCAGGCATGCTGCAGGGAAAGCTTCTAGAAGGCCCTGGAAAGGGGCCACACCCTGACTCACTCTTAAAGCCTGCAGCAATACATTGCAAATGAACAGTATTATAAGCACCTTAAGAATGAATCTTCTGGATTGAATTCTGCAATGCAAAAGATTAAACAATAACATAACATCACAATGCATGAATTACATTATCTTGTGAGTGTTGGGTTTTTGCATTCTAGACGCCCGTAGAGCACGCACTGTCCTGGTGTTGACACGGCTTGTGCTAAGTGTGGTCTCCCTAGGGGAGATTTTTTCCATGTAACTTGGAACTGTCCCCGAATAGGACCATTTTGGGAGGGGATCAGTGGAGAACTGGCAAATGTCCTGGGTCGTCCTGTTGACTTGGGTTCCAGGGTTGCTCTGCTGGGGCTCTTGGAGGAACTAGGGGGCCCACGAATGGATCGGATATTTGTAGGGGTTGCGTGCCTTGTTGCTGAGAGGGATATTGCTCTTGGGTGAAAACTTCCTGGGGCTCCTTCGATCGTGGGGTGGATTGGTGGGTGCCTCAAGAAAAGCCTATATATGAGGCCCGAGGGTGTCCAGAAAAACACGACAACATATGGGGTAAATGATGGGCCTATCACGGTGTTTTGTTATAATGTGCCACCGAGCGCTGGGTGTACAGTTACAGACCGCATCCTATGTATTGTACTCATTTTAATGTGATGTTGGAGCTTATTGTAAGTGCACTGTTTTTCACTTTCCAAAGGCAATACAAATTTGGTTCCTAAAATAAATAAAAAAATAAAAAGTTGAAAGTCATAACCTGGGACTCTTTTAAAGAATTGATGCACTCATTACTACTCTTATGCAGCAAAAGACCAAGGAGTGGTTGGCACTTGAGGAAGAACTCCTTCAAGTAGAAAAATCCCATAAAGACACCCCTACTCTCGCTCTACAGCGGAAAATGACTGCACTTAGGGTAAAGTTGCAGCTATATACTCCAGCAGAGCAGAACTTACTCTTCTATGTCTCAGGCAGACCACATACGAGAAGGGGATAAAAGTAGGAACTCATCTAGCTGACAGTTAAGAACGAAACAGGAAAAAGACTGTGTACATCCAATTCAAACTCCTTCTTGGGAATTACACAGAAGAGGGTAAAGCAGGGCCCTTTTGAGATTTTTGTAAGGTTTTATATTCCAGAGACCCAGGGTTTACACATACACTACTTGATTATCTGGCCAACACCATGCATCCTAAACTCTTGACAGCCAACAGGAACAGCTCAATAAGCCCATTCGACCAGATGAGGTACAAGATGCAATTGACTCTCTTAAACTGCACAAATCCCCAGGTCCCTACGAGCTTACGGCCCAGTTCTATAAAACATTCAGAGCTGACTTGGTCCCCCATTTGACCACTCTCTTTAACTATATTGCGGAGTTGCAAGCTGTCACCCCGCCCCTGGGAGAAGTCCTCATAACAGTGATCCCAAAACCGGGGAAAGATCTGAGCACTTGTTCCTCATATAGCCTAATTGCTTTGTTAAAACTAGACGCAAAACTGTATACCAAAATACTAGATAATAGGCTTGAGGACATCATTCTAGACTTGATCCATCTGGATCAATCAGGTTTATCAAGAGACAAGAGACTCATGACAATCTCCAGCAAGTATCCCACCTCATAGAAAAGGCCACCAAGAAAAAGATTCCCACAATACTTCTGACCTTAGATGCTGAAAAAAGGCATTTGACTGAGTTAACTTATCATTCCTCTTCCACATACTGCGACATTTTGGGTTTGGGATAGATTTATGAGATAGATACAGGCCATTTATACTTACCCTTGCTCAAGACTCCTTATTAATGGAATAGCCTCTGACTACCTCTCATTGTACTGAGGTATGCGACAGGGCTGCTTCTCTCTCCTCTTTTGTTTGCTCTCGGTATTGAAGTATCAACTGCTAGAATTTGTGAGTCCCCACTCATCAAAAGCATCCCTTTTGGGTCGACCCATCATAAGCTTTCACTATTTGTGGATGATGTCCTTCTTACCTTACCCTCCTCCCAGACTTCATTAACGGCCCTGGAGGCATAACTGGGGGAATTTGAACCAGTGGCAGGATTTGAGTTTAACCTCACCAGATTCTTCTTACTTAACCTGATGTCCCATCTGGTGAATTAGAGAGACTGACTCTCAGTACGCCTTTCTGCATGGTGAAAAGAGAGATTACATATTTAGGCGTTAAACTCACACCGTGGGTGGAAGGCCTATATAAGGCTAATTAACACCCCCACTCTTATGCCAGCTACAACAAGATCTGAAGAAATTGACCCACTCTACTTAACTTGAGTAGGCCGGATAACTGCTATCAAAATGACGGTTCTGCTGCATCTTTTATACCTCTTTCAAGGACTTCTGTGGAAGTCTACAGGTAGTTCTTTACATCTTGGCAGAGCGCAGAGCCCATCTTCCAAACAAACTTCTGTCCCTTCCCAAAATGGCAGGCAGTTTAACACTACCAAATTCCCCCCTCTATTACAAAGCAGCACAACTTCATGTAATTACAGAGTGGCCTTTGAAAAAGTCAGACAAGCACTGGCTCCTAATGAACAGGGCAATCGTGGGAGAATGATATGGGCCCTCCTTTGGAAGTCTAAAGCCAATCGCCCCCTTAATATATACCTGAGCACTCCAACTAAAACCACACTGAAAGCATAGGATGACTTTTCCTTCCCCCATACCTCTATCCACTTTAACAAAGTCTTTCAGACTTTCTGCCTATTGTAACCCCGGGCCCCTTTGATGCATGGGGAGAGGGAGGGTGTCTAACCATCTCTGACTTGTTCCATGGCTGGGATATCCTTACTTTTGACAACTACTGCCGGTACTTCAATTTGACTGCCGCTGAGATATACCACTACAGTTAACTCAAACATTGGGTAACCCTTCTAGAGATTCAACAAACAGCCACATGGGACCTACTTCCAATAGAGAAATTTGTGAGTAAGCAGGAAGGCTCTAGGGGGATATTTAATTCCTGTATTCCCTCCTGGTTTTCTCGAACGAGGTTCCCACTCCAATACACAGATGCCTCTGGGATCAGAACCTGGAGAAATCTATTACCACAGAGCAATGGCAGAAATTATGGAGTGACATCCCAAGATTCAGCCGATCGCTAGGCCTAAGAGAAGCCCATTATAAAGTGCTTTATGATTGTTATTTACTCCCTGCCAAGCTTCACAAAATATATCCCAACACATCTGACAGATGCTGGAGAGGTTGTGGGCTATTAGGCAACGTCCGTCACATATGGTGGGTTTTTCCATGATCTGACCTTACTGGTCTGAAGTACTTGCTCAGATAAAAGAGATCTTGGGCTACCCCCTAATACAGATACCTGAGTTTACACTACTAGGCCTGCATGATCCATCCCTTAAACACCAAACAGTTGAAGATAGATCCATCATGTGGTTCTGTCAAGGGGCCGCTAAGATGACTCTGGCTGAAGCCTGGAAGAAGTCGACGGCCCTTATTGTCTTAAAGACATGCTCCCCTCTGGGAGGGTATTACCAAGGAACGCTTAAAAAAAGACAAACTCACGGACACTCATAAAGTCTTTGTATTTATATGGGGTCCTCTGGTGAGATACCTATCCATGGGCCTTCCCCTATTCTCCTGCCCCATGCACACAAGGGCACTTCATCTGTTGCATACTTGAGACCTCCTTCTTACTGATATCCCCTGCAGTCCAGCTCTGCAGTCAGCTCGCCACATTCAAATCACATCCCCAACCCTAGTGTCCATGTTAGATATGCACCCTTTTTTATTGATTAATGCATTGAGATTATAATAGATTTGTTCTTGTTCTTTTCCCTTGTTCTCCTTTTTATTTCTTGTTTACTGATTTAGAGATTGGAGGGGTGAGTTATTTTGGAGCTCATACTTAACTTGTTGTAGGGTACTGCATTGCAATCTGTTTGAGGAATTCATAGGGCCATTATTAACATATGCAATCCATGTTCTACACTGTCTGTATTATAGAAAGGCCTTGGCCATAGCCTACTTGAAATGTCACATTACATTGCTTTTTGACTGCCCCAAAATAATAAAAACTGTTGGAGAAAAAAAAAAAGGTTGAAAGGCATGTTTAAAAATTATGGAGTTTAAGGCCTCTCCATATACGTTGTGTGGAAAATGAGACATCACGCCCACATGGTCAATTATGCCACACACGCCTCACCGTGAAAGAGCCTTTTTTGTATATTAAAGTCACCAGCCCAAAGGATAGTTTGAATGGATAGGGTGCAAAAATGTGTCAAGATCATTATCAAGGGGGAAGACAACATCGCTCTCAGAAGAGTCAAATATATTATTATAAAGATAGAAAAATTACCCCTGAATCTGACCTTCCCATGAGAGACAACCACACAGATTGATAATAAGGTGAAACAATGATGGACCTGCTGATTGCAACAGGTAACAAATTTGAGATTAAAATTCCCAAACCGCCTTTAGGCTGACCAGACTGATATTGAGTAGCTGCAGTAAAGATAGAAAAAAAACCTTCAGCGTGGGTAGGTTTAACAACCCTAGCTTCTTGAAGGCATACCACGTGTGAGATAGAGGTAATATAGACCAAATCCGGGGCAGTTAATTTGGTTTGGAGACCAAAGATATTCCATGTGGTGAACCAGCAGCCCCCCTTAAAGCCATATGTATTGGAGATGAAGGTGAGATAAGGGGACCAGAGAAATTTTGTTGAGTCGTCATAACTGTTAAGGGAGAAAAGTTGGGAGCAGGAACAGTAAGCTCAGCTAATGGTTCAGGGTAGAGGCATAACAGATGCACACTCTGATCAATAGTGTCATCCAAACAAATTGGGCGACTGATATCCCTTAATGTATAATGTCAGTCTATCTCCTGCAAAACATTTAGGTCCACAAACCTATTTGAAATTGGGATATAGGATGGACAATCAGTGGAGAAATGCTGGCCAGTATATTAGGTACTCGTGGAGTTTGGCACAGGGAATGATAAAAATAACCCACAGGCAAAGGTGTAATGCTACCAAGGCTTGGGGAAAAGGGTGACTTGGACAGGATCTCACCCACAAACCTAATATGTTTAATGTTTATAATAACACAATCCCCCTTGAAGGTTTTTTTAGCTGGGCCAATCCACCCAACCCTCCTTGTCATAAGAATTTGGGTAAGCCCAGGAAACTGGAAAGATACATTTGGATTGTAGCCAGTAGAGGACTTTATTCCTAATCTGGTCAGGTAAATCAATGGTACCTGGGGATGGGGAAGGCACGTTGGTCATTATTACTACATATGGGCAACAAGCAGGAGGTAAGTTGATGGTAACCATACCAGAGGACTCTCCCTCTTTCCTTTGGGTACAAATGTTTCCCCAGTCTGACGTAGCAACACCTGACAAGGTTTCAGGCAGTCTGATGCTACTAGGATCCCCTGCCAAGTTAGTAAATCCAGTCTGTTGCAAAGTGGAGGCTAGCCCCTGCTCCCTTATGTTTGAACCTGGCCACTATATTCACAGGTGTAGTGGGGTGCATGGCCTTAATACTGTGCAACAGATCTCCAATCCCCTCTAACTGTGCGTAAATAAAAGACAACAAGCTTTCCACTACCCCCTTCACACATGGCAACAATTTCCCTTGAATCAAGTCCAGCTCCACAATAGTGAATACAATAGAACTCTCTGAACCAGGAGCGGTGGCTCTAGATTGAGGGAGCAGTAGCTCTAGATTGAGGATCAAGAGAAGGATGCAATTTCCTTGCCCCCTGACGTCTTTTACTTTGGTGGGAGGACCATTGTTGGTGGGCATAGTTACAATTGTGCTAATATTCTGTCCCGAGTCACTTGGAGGGGCAGTATGTGATGGCATTGGCTGTGGTGCAATCAGTGGGCCCTGAGCAGATGCTGAAGTGATACCATTAACAATCTGGGAGGTTGTCAGTGTAGGTGTAAGTCCCTGGGACTGCAGCCATGGTAGAAGATAGGCAGCACTCAGCACGTGCAATCTCTTTTTTTTAAATTAAAGCACCCACGGCCCTCTTGATCTAACCATCCAAAGAGGAAGAGTTCGCAGCAGTCTTTGCCAGATTAGCTAAACTGGCTGAATTAGAGGCGTTTCCCTTCACCATCATAAAAGGAGGAACTGAGACAATAATAGAGTAGCAAGTAAGAAGGGCAGCAGCAAGGTCTCAAAAACTTCCAGAAGTCCTTAATGATGTCGCAGAAGCAGGGGACACTATTGGTTTGAGAGTGGCAGTCACTTTTCTTTTATTGCCACTAATAGATGCTCTGATAAAGATAGGGGAGAAACGTCCCACACCATCCTCTAAGTAATACATAACCAAAGGGGGGGGTTGCGAGTCCAGCCTCTTCCTGGTGATGACAGGCAAAGGACGGGTCAACCGTTTGCCTGGGATTTACCCGTGTGCGGCCCGTGCTTGGCGTGTGCAGTGGGAGAGCTTGTCATGCTTTGTTGCGCTTTTGGGAGTGTATCCTCCTCCTCCCCCTCGGTGAGCATTGGCACCTCCGGGCGCAGAGTACCTTGGGACTCAAAGTCCCCTTCACCAATGTCCCGGGCAGCAGGAGAACACGCCACGCTTTGTAATGCTGTGGGGAGTGTATCCTCCTCCTCTCCCTCAGTGAGTGTTGGTGCCTCCTGACGCATGGTAGCCTGGGACTCAAAGTCCCCTTCACCAAGGTCCTTGCTTTCATTTGTAGGAGCATAGCACTGGATAACATTCATCTTGATCCTCTTTTTTTTTTTAACAACTTTAGCATTTTAGTATAAAGAACGAGACACACTTTACAGCGTCATCAAATATATCATTGGAGGCAAGAGGATAGGGTTGGGGAAACTGCCCCGAAACCCCCCCAAGGGTATGTTAGTGTGATATCAACGGGAAATTCAGAGAAGGTTCCGAAGGAACCCATCAAGCCCTTCCCGTCTGCCCGCCTTCCAAACGAAAGATATGCAGAGCCTTGCAGCAACAACAACAATCACACCAAGCCATGGGTGTTTCCCCGCCGCCAAAACAATGTGACAACACAAGACACTGGGCCTAAGAAGTGGACAAATCAAGGAAAGTCTTTTGCGAAGCCGGAGGAAAAGAAGGCTCAAATGTCTGAAGCTTTTAATGTCTTAGACATACTAAGATATATGCCCTCTGCTCTGTTTTGATGCCAAATATACATAACAAAGGGAGCCATATAGCCTCGAACGCAGCCAGCCTTTCCATGGCATATAAATTCCACAGTTTTCCCCACCATAGATTTAGAGTTGGTGCCTGAGGCTGTTTCCACATTTGTGCTATGCATTGTCACGCCGCTAAGAGAAGGTGGGACAGAAACCACCTCTTGGGAGTAATTGTGGGGAGAGCCCTCTCTGCGCCTCGGATGCCCGAAAGTGAAATTTGTTATACTGCATATACTAAGTAGGACCTCAAATCAGAAAGACTGTATCTTAGAGCAAGTCAACCATGTTTGCAGAAACGTGCCCCGTTCCCTGCACCCCTTCCAGCAAGATTCCGGACTATCAAACATTCTGTGTAGATGTACTGGTGTTGAGTACCATTGTGTAAGGAGTTTATAGGAGTTTTCTTTGTGTCGAAGGCAAATTGAGGATTTAGACGCCTGTTGCCAAATTGCCCCCCCCCATGTATCCTCAGAGAAGTCTATTCTTAATGCTCGTCAGCACTAGGATGGAAGAATCTGGGTTAGGAGGTAACATAATATATCGTCCTCAAAAAGAGCAAGTTTGTACCCTATCCTGTCGACTCGTATTCTCTGAATCTTTAGTTTGCTTTGAATTTTAGCTACTAAAGGCTCCATGGACAATGTAAAAACTGAACAGTATAAGGGACACACCTGATGGTTCCCTCTCGAAAGGGTGATAGTTGGGCAAAAAGTTGCTTTGATCTTCAGCTTGGCCGGAGGCTTCTGAAAGTTAGCTTGTGTGTACGTTTTCATCTTTGGACCCCTGTGGATTTTGGTCAGGATCTTTGATAGGCATTTTGATCCTCTTTTTCTTTGTGCGGAAGGTTGCTGTGATGATTCTGGGACCGTGTGCTTCCCATCCAATTGAAGCAGTGCTAGCTACTGATGTTAGCATCAGTGCTACTCCTTGAGTAAGTGGGTCATTCTCTTCCTCAGGTCTAGGACACAACAGCTTTCCTCCTGGAGCCAGTCTTTTCTGTCTGGACTGTGTTCATTTGGTCTCTCTGATGGTAAGCAGGGCGAGGTTGTATTTTTCATCTCCGTTGCCACTTGGGTTGTTTTGTCTGTCTTGTACATGGTCCTCATGTTCTATATTCCAATGGTTATGGTCTTGCTTGAAAGCAGGTGGATCGGCTTTGTGGCTTTCAGGGATCTCTGGCTTTCACCACAAGGCTTCTGTTCTGCTTTCCCTCTTATCTCATAACCGAGCTTACAGAACCTCTCTGGAATGCACTTCTGAGTTTAAAAGAAGACATTTATTGTTATTAATTCCCCACCACAAGGTTCCTGAGAGACGAAATTAGTAGATTGGAAGCACACGTTCAAAAGTAGTCGCAGCAATGAAAGCAAAATATATCAAAGTACTTCTCAGTTGCAATGTACACAGCAAATAGATGTGATTATATTATAGCATAACTTCAAAGCAAAGCATAAAAGTCAAAATTCATCACCGTAGGGCCTATAGCTCAGCTTCATCTTTCTGGGGTCTGCAAGTTGATGACTCCGGTCAACTGCGAGAAAGAGATTTTCTACCCAAACGGGAGACAGGCAACTGACGTCTAGCTCCTGTCTGAAGTCAAGCAGATTCAATCTACCTCTCTGTAGCCCAGCCAGAGTCATCCTTAAAAGCAAACTCAGTGTGAGAACCGAAGGACCCTGGAGAGTGGCCAATTCTCCCGAGCCCCCGCTCTCTCAGACTGGATTGCGAGGTAAACACTAAATCTACGTCCTCTTATCAGCTAAGGTCTGTTGTGAAGAAAACAGCTTGGTCCATCTTGTGGAAAAACACAGCTTGGAAAAACACAGCTCATCTGCAATGTCTCAACTGCAATGTCTAACTCCACGTTAAAGCCAATAGGCAGCTAACCTAAATAGCAAATGAAATGTCTAATGTCATGTCAAAGCCAATAGGCAGCTAAACTGAATACAGAATGTAATGGCTAATGCCATGTCAAAGCCAATAGGCAGCTAAACTGAATGTCTAATGCCATGTCAAAGCCAATAGGCAACTAAACGAAATACAGAATGTAATGGCTAATGCCATGTCAAAACCAATAGGCAGCTAAACTGAATACAGAATGTAATGGCTAATGCCATGTCAAAGCCAATAGGCAGCTAAACTGAACAAAACATATAGGCCCTCATTCCGACATTGGCCGGCGGCGGTCGCCGCCGGCCTGTCGGGGGCCGCCAGAATACCGTTCCGCGGTCGAAAGACCGCGGCGGTGATTCTGACTTTCCCGCTGGGCTGGCGGGCGGCCGTCTTCAGGCCGCCCGCCAGCCCAGCGGGAAAGAGGCTTCCACGATGAAGCCGGCTCGGAATCGAGCCGGCGGAGTGGAAGCTGTGCGACGGGTGCAGTTGCACCCGTCGCGTATTTCACTGTCTGCGAAGCAGACAGTGAAATACATTTAGGGGCCCTCTTACGGGGGCCCCGCGACCCCCCCTACCGCCATCCGGTTCCCGGCGGGAGAACCGCCGGGAACTGGATGGCAGTAGGGGGGGTCGGAATCCCCTCGGCGGCGCAGCTAGCTGCGCCGCCTTGGAGGATTCAAATGGGCGGCGGTACACTGGCGGGAGACCGCCAGTGTTGCCGGTCCGACCGCGGCTTTACCGCCGCAGTCGGAATGCCCATTGGAGCACCGCCGGCCTGTCGGCGGTGCTCCCGCGGTCCTCCACCCTGGCGGTTTGAAACCGCCAGGGTCGGAATGAGGGCCATAATGTGCTACTGGTGAACATTGAGCAACTAAAATGTGCAGTGGTGGAACACAAAGTCATTGGTCAAACACAATTAATAGCATCACAGCGTCATAGTTCTTCATGAAGAAAATTCCTTTCTCTCAAGGCTCGGATGTTTTTGGTTGACGTTTCTGTAGCTAGAATTTCTTTTACATGGTGGGGTAGCTAACCTCACCCATAACCCTCCTCCTTTCACATTTACAGATAGCAAAATGTCCATTGAAATAGCCACTAACTTTGCATAGGCATACAGTTTTACTGCTAAAACTATATGCCACACATGTTAATGTGTGGGAATGGAGTGTCTGTGAATCGCCAAGTAAAGTATCTTGTTTTTGTTTGATCCTATTAAAGATTCTCTTTCAAGCACACTTCAGAATCACATAAAAGTGCTTAATTTTTGCCTTCCTAACTTCTGAATGCATACACTTTAAAACTATTTACATGTTGTGTGTTGCAAAAAAGCAGCATCCTACAGACTTTCCCTTCACATTAACTGTGTTCCCTCAATACTGTCAGATAATTCACTTGAAAAATTCCTCTTACTATGCAGTTAGAGAAAGAAAACAACAATCCTGCAGCAATTTGTCAGAAGGCATAACCTGACATTTGATCTCAGTCGTTGTAGCACCAGCAAATGTGACAAGTTGAACACAAAATGTAGAACCATCTTTACCTATTGCTCAGACTTTTCCGGACCCACCGAAATCGGCTTGTGACCCAATAGTGGGTCGTGACCCACAGTTTGGAGAACACTGGCCTACTTCGTAATTCTGTGTCCCTGACATGCTCCGTTATTGCGCTGTCTCACATGTCTTTTTTTTCTATATATGACACAAACTGCGCCCAATGGCGTTGGGACGCTTTCTATGAGCACCAGTTATATTACACAAGGTTAGATTTGTTTTGTTAGGCACAGGAAGATTAAATGATGTGTCCGTGATCACAGGATGTTGAGTCAACACCGGAACTCAAACCTGGCTCTCCAGTTTGAAAGTCTTCAGTCTTGGTCGTAAAGCCATGTAACACAGTTACTCCTGTGGTTTTCCAGCTTCGATCAATGGAATGTCTATTTAATGAGCGTGCAAGACTCATGCCCTTTACACATCCCTTGCACAAGTGTCTTTATTTGGCAAAGAAGGGTGAAATGACACGCCACTTACCTAAGTTAGGGCCTCATTACGACTTCGGCGGTCTTACTAAAAGACCGCCGAGGGCGCCACTATACCGCCAGTGCTGGCGGTATATGTGGCTCCCTATTATGACAGAACAGGGTTTCTGTCCGCTGGCCCAGCGGAAAAGTCACATCAACATTGCAGCCGGCTCATAATAGAGCCGGCGGCAATGTTGATGTGCAGGGGTGAGGCAGTACCCGTTGCGCATTTCAAATGCGCGATGGGACTGTGCCTGGGGCCCCTGCACTGCCCATGCCAAGTGCATGGGCAGTGCAGGGGCCCACAGGGGCACAGGCTGGCGGTTGGGGACTCATAATCCCCAGGGCAGCGGTGCTTGCACCGCTGCCCTGGGGATTATGACCGCCTGGCGGTCAGTTGGACGGGCCGGCGGTATGGCCGTGGCTAATGCGCCACAGTCATAATTCACTGCTGGTACACCGCCAGCCAGTGTACCGCCGGGTGCCAGAACCATAATGAGGCCCTTAGTTTTCATTATGACAAATAGATCCCACCATTATCATTTTTTCTGTGAAAACATTCCGCTACTTCTTATATACGTTTTTATCCAGACCTGGGTTCCCCTGACCCTTTCACCACCTCCAAGAATCAGATGAGAACAAATTATGTGTGTGTGCAAGTGAATGAGTCTGTAATAGGAAGGGGGAACGGGAAGGGAGAGGGTCCCCGCAGAGAGATTCTGCAGAAAGCAGGCTGAATGGATTGATGCAGGCATTAAGCGGAATTTGATACTGCTGCTTTTGCAGAAGTACATCCAGCTCTTAGTGTACACATGCATTTAGTGACCCATTTGGGTTTGCAGACACTTATAACTTAAAATACTGACACTTTTATATACATTTAGAATATTGATTTTCATGATTTGTTTTTTTAGTCTAATATTAAGGACACATTGTGGACAATTAAGTATTGCACAATGCCTACTTGCTACGGAAGGGATACTAAGCAAAGGGGCATTGGCATAATTTACCCCTGACTTACCTTTAATGCCCTAGGAAGTGCCCTTGATACTCCTGGTCTTAGGGGCCATACATTAATAAAGTTAACATGGCATTCACCATACAATACTGTACAATAACAAGCTGTGTCAAGCCATGTCATACCATACTTTACCATACCATACTAAACAAAGACAGGCTATACCATACTGTACTGTACAATGACAAACCATACCATACTACACAATGACAGGCCATACCATGCCGTGCTCTAGAATGACAGACCATACCATATTACAGAATGTCAGACCATACCATATCATGCTATACTATAGAATGACAGGCCATACCATAAAAAAATGGACAATGACAGGCCAAGCCGCAACATACTATTCAATTACAGGTCATATCACACTATACAATGACACACCATACTATACAATACAGTGACATGCTTTCGCATATCACACCATACAATACAATAGCAAACCATACCATATTATAAAATGACAGGCCATACTATACTATACTATACTATACTATACTATACTATACTATACTATACTGTACTATACTACACAATAACAGGCGACCATACCATACCGTGACAGGCCATACCAAACTATGCAAAGACAGTGTGAGAAAGTAGCCTCTTTCTAGCATGGTTGCCCCCACTTTTGGCCTGTTTGTGAGTGTGTGTTGGTGTGTTTTTACTGTGTCACTGGGATCCTGCTAGCCAGGACCCCAGTGTTCATAGATAAAAACCTATATGTCAGTGCGTTTTGCCTGTCTCATTGAGATCCTGTTAGCCAGGACCCCAGTGCTCATAGTCTGTGGCCTAATGTGTATGCCTGTGTAGTGCCTAACTGTGTCACTGAGGCTCTGCTAACCAGAACCTCAGTGCTTATGCTCTCTCTGCTTTTAAATTTGTCTTTGTAGTCCAGTGACTTAATTTACCAATTTCAATTGGCATACTGGACCCCCCTTATAAGTCCCTAGTATATGGTACATAGGTTCCCAGGACATTGGGGTTCCAGGAGATCCATATGGGCTGCAGCATTTCTTTTGCCACCTATAGGGAGCTCAGACAAACTCTTACACAGGACTGCCTCTGCTGCCTGCGTGAAATAGTGCACACAATATTTCACGGCCATTTTCACTCCACTTAAGTAACTTATAAGTCACCTATATGACCAACCTTCACTTGCTGAAGGTTAGGTACAAAGTTATTAAGTGTGAGAGCACCTTTGCAGTAGCAAAGGTGACCCCACATAGTTCAGGGCCATTTCCCCGGACTTTGTGAGTGCGGGAACACCATTACATGCGTGCATTACATATAGGTCAATACCTATATGTAGCTTCACAATGGTAACTCCGAATATGGCCATGTAACATGTCTAAGATCATGGAATTGTCCCCCCATTCCAAATCTGGCATTGGGGAGCCAATTCCATGCATCTTGGGGGCTCCACCATGGACCCCCCTGTACTGCCAAACCAGCTCTCTGAGGCTTGCACTGCAGCTACAGCTACTGCCACCTCACAGAGATGGTTCTGCCCTCCTGGGGTCTGGGCAGCCCAGTTCCAGGAAGGCGGAACAAAGCATTTCCTCTGAGAGCAGGGTGTTACACCCTCTCCCTTTGGAAATAGGTGCTACAGGCTGGGGAGGGGTAGCCTCCCCCAGCCTCTGGAAATACTTTGAAGGGCACAGATGGTGCTGTCCTTCCATAAACCAGTCTACACCGGTTCAGGGACCCCTTCTCCCCTGCTCTGGCGGGAAACTGGACAAAGGAAAGGGGAGTGACCACTCCACCTGTCCATCACCACACCAGGGGTGGTGCCCAGAGCTCCTCCAGTGTGTCACTTCAGCCATCTTGCTTTGCTTGGTGTGGGGGCACTCTAGAGGGCTCTGAGTGGCCAGTGCCAGCAGGTGACATCAGAGACCCCTCTTGATTGGTCCATACCTCATAAGGTAGCCAATCCCCCTCTCAGGGCTATTTAGAGTCTCTCATGTGGGTTCTCTTCAGATTCTTCTTGCAAGTTCCCTTCAGGAATCCTCTGCACCAACTTCAGACTCTTCTGACCTCGGATCAACTGTAGCAAAGTACCATCTTGCCTGGCATGTTACCCCCATTTTCACTGTATGTATGTTTGTTTTTGCCCTTGTGTCACTGGGATCCTGCTAGGCAGGACCCCAGTGCTGAAAGTGTATGCCCTGTATGTGTTCCCTGTGTGGTGCCTAACTGTATCACTGAGGCTCTGCTAACCAGAATCTCAGTGTTTATGCTCTCTCTGCTTTCTAAAATTGTCACTGCAGGCTAGTGACTAATTTTACCAATTCTCATTGGCATACTGGTACACCCATATAATTCCCTTGTATATGGTACTTAGGTACCCAGGGTATTGGGGTTCCAGGAGATCCCTATGGGCTGCAGCATTTCTTTTGCCACCCATTGGGAGCTCAGACAATTCTTACACAGGCCTGCCACTGCAGCCTAAGTGAAATAACGTCCACATTATTTCACAGCCATTTTTCACTGCACATAAGTAACTTATAAGTCACCTATATGTCTAACCCTCACTTGGTGAAGGTTAGTTGCCAAGTTACTTAGTGTGTGGGCACCCTGGCACTAGCCAAGGTGCCCCCACATCGTTCAGGGCAAATTCCCCGAACTTTGTGAGTGCGGGGACACCATTACACGCGTGCACTACACATAGGTCACTACCTATGTGTAGCGTCACCATGGTAACTCCGAACCATTCTGGTATTGGGGGGACAATTCCATGATCCCCTGGGTCTCTAGCACAGAACCTGGGTACTGCCAAGCTGCCTTTCCGAGGTTTCCACTGCAGCTGCTGCTGCTGCCAACCCCTCAGACAGGATTCTGCCCTCCTGGGGTCTGGGCAGCCCACGCCCAGGAAGGCAGATCAAAGGATTTCCTCTGAGAGAGGGTGTTACACCCTCTCCTTTTGGAAATAGGCGTGAAGGGCTGGGGAGGAGTAGCCTCCCCCAGCCTCTGGAAGTGCTTTGATGGGCACAGATGATGCCCATCTCTGCATAAGCCAGTCTACACCGATTCAGGGATCCCCCAGCCCTGTTCTGGCGCGAAACTGGACAAAGGAAAGGGGAGTGACCACTCCCTTGACCAATACCTCCCAGGGGAGGTGCCCAGAGCTCCTCCAGTGTGTCCCAGACCTCTGCCATCTTGGATTCAGAGGTGTTGGGGGCACACTGGACTGCTCTGAGTGGCCAGTGCCAGCAGGTGACGTCAGAGACCCCTTCTGATAGGCTGTTACCTCTCTTAGTAGCCACACCTCATTTCTTGGTAGCCAAACCTCCTTTTCTGGCTGTTTAGGGTCTCTCCTCTGGGGTATTCTTCAGATAACGAATGCAAGAGCTCACCAGAGTTCCTCTGCACTTCCCTCTTCACCTTCTACCAAGGATCGATCGCTGACTGCTCCAGGACGCCTGCAAAACCGCAACAAAGTAGCAAGACGACTACCAGCAACATTGTAGCGCCTCATCCTGCCGGCTTTCTCGACTGTTTCCTGGTGGTGCATGCTCTGAGGGCTGTCTGCCTTCACCCTGCACTGGAAGCCAAGAATAAATCTCCAGTGGGTCGACGGAATCTTCCACCTGCTAACGCAGGCACCAAAAGACTGCATCACCGGTCCTCTGGGTCCCCTCTCATCCGGACGAGTGTGGTCCCTGGAACACAGGAGCTGGATCCAAGTGACCCCCACAGTCCAGTGATCCTTCAGTCCAAGTTTGGTGGAGGTAAGTCCTTGCCTCCCCACACCAGACAGCAAACCTGTGTACTGCGTGATTTGCAGCTGCTCCGGCTTCTGTGCACTTCTCCAAGGATTCCTTTGTGCACAGCCTAGCCTGGGTCCCCAGCACTCCGTCCTGCAGTGCTCAACCCTCTGAGTTGGACTCCAACGTCGTGGGACCCTCCTTTTGTGACTCTGGTTTCTAAGTGCCTGTGGGTGCTGCCTGCTTCTCTGAGTTGCTGAGCGCCCTCCCTGTCTCCACCTCCAAGGGGCGACATCCTGGTTCTTCCTGGTCCCTAGCAGCACTCACAAACCTCTACCCCAACCCTTGCAGCTAGCAAGGCTTGTTTGCGGTATTTATGTGTGGAAACACTTCTGCAACATCCAGAACGCTGTGGGACATCTTCCATCCAAAGGAGAAGTTCCTAGCCCTTTTCGTTGTTGCAGAATCTTCAGCTTCTTCCACCCGGAGGCAGCCCTTTTGCACCTTCATCCGGGGTTTCCTGGGCTCCTGCCCCCCCCGGACACTATCGCGACTCTTGGACTTGGTCCCCTTGCCTTGCAGGTCCTCACGTCCAGGAATCCGTCTTCAGTGTTTTGCTGGTGCTTGTGGTTCTTGCAGAATCTCCCTATCACGACTATTGTGTTTTTCTGTGGTAGTAGGGTAACTTTACTCCTACTTTCTAGGGTCTTGGGTGGGGTCTTTTGGACACCCTTACTGTTTTCTTACATTCCCAGCGACCCTCTACAAGCTCCCATAGGTCTGGGTTCCATTCGTGATTCGCATTCCACTTTTGGAGTATATGGTTTGTGTTGCTCCTAGACCTATGTTCACCTATTGCATCCTATTGTGATTCTACATTGTTTGCACTACTTTTCTTAATTTTACTTACCTGTTTTGGGTTTGTGTACATATATCTTGTGTATATTACTTACCTCCCAGGTGAGGGTATTCTCTGAGATACTTTTGGCATATTGTCATAAAAATAAAGAACCTTTATTTTTAGTAACTCTGAGTATTGTGTTTTCTTATGATATTGTGCTATATGATATATGATATAAGTGGTATAGTAGGAGCTTTGCATGTCTCCTAGTTCAGCCTAAGCTGCTTTGCCATAGCTACCTTCTGTCAGCCTAAGCTGCTAGAAACACCTCTATTCTACTAATAAGGGATAACTGGACCTGGCACAGGGTGTAAGTACCACAAGGTACCCACCATAAGCCAGGCCAGCCTCCTACATCAACCGCAGCCTGCTCCAAGAAACGCTGTAACAGCAACAAAGTGTCTACAAGAGACACTTATCTTCAGCAACCTCAGCTCCAAGTCAGCAACTGCAACAGTTTCCATGGTGTGCACGCTCTGGGGACTCCCTGTCTTCATCCTGCACCAGAAGGACCGAAGAAATCTCCCGTGGAGTGACAGTCACTCCCCTGCTCCAAGCAGGCACCTTCCGAGATGATGACCGGTACCCTGGGACACCTCTCACAATGACAAGTGTACTCCTAAGGGCACAGAGGGTCGACATCATCGACATAGACTGTCCTGAGGTCCTGCTTACGCAATTTGGAGGAGGTAAGACCTTGCCTTCCCCGATAACGACGGTACCCCTATGTATTGTGTCTTCTTCACCTCCTGAGGCCTCTGTGCACTCTTTGCAAGATTCCTTCGTACACAGCCTGGCCCAGGTTCCCAGCACTCCACCCTGCGGCGCTCAACTTGCTGAGTTGTTCTGCGGCGGCGTGGGACCTTCCTTTGTTGTGCTGCATCAACTGCGTTTTGCACCTACTGTGAACCCGGATCCTGCGGCTTCTGGGAGTGCTGGCTGGCATTGTGAGGGCTCTCTGAAGTGCTGACAGCCCCCTCTTCCTCCTCACAGAGAGTTGGGCCCCCCAGGTCCCTCTTTGGTCCATCCAGCGCCATTGCGACAAAAAATACACTTTTGTCGTAGCCAAGACTTGTTGGCCCCTTCCAACACGAAATCTCATCTGCAACGATCTTCACGCCGTGGGACATCTTTTGCATCACGCAGGAACCCTCTGGCATCTTCCTAGGGTGCATTTTCCAGTCTTAGACTAACCGGGTTCTCTTCTTTTGCACCCTCTTCTGGGTTGGCAGGGGACCCTGTCCTTCCTGGAACTTCTTTCGACTTCTGGACTTGGTCCCCTTTCTTTGCAGGCCTTCAGGTCCAACAATCCAGCAGTTGTTCTTTGCAGATTTGGTTGGCTGCTGCAAAATCCCAAAAACGAGGTGTAGTATGTCCTAAGAAATTCTGGGCTCCTGGGTGGGGTAATTTACTTACCTTTACTGTATTCTTACTCACCCAGCGATTCTGCACACACTACACTTGTCTAGGGGGGAATTTGTGATTCACATTCCACATTTTTAGTGTATGGTTTGTGTTACCCCTAGACCTATTTTCTCCCATTGCATTCTATAGGATTTCCTACTGTTTGCATTGTTCTATGACTATTTACTTGTCTAATTTTGGTGTCTAGTGTATATATTGTGTAATCCTTACTTCCAGAAGCACTATTGTCTCTAAGATATTTTTGGTACTGTGTCACCCAAATAAATACCTTTATTTTTGGTAACACTGAGTATTGTCTTTACTTGTGTATAGGTACTGTGTAACTAAGTGATATTGCACGAGCTTTGCATGTCTCCTAGTTCAGCCTAAGCTGCTCTGCTATAACTACCTCTATCAGCCTAAGCTGCTAGAACACTACTACTTCACTAATAAGGGATAACTGGACCTGGTATAAGGTGTAAGTACCCAAGGTACCCACTACAAACCAGGCCACCCTCCAACAGACAGGGCAATCCATCCCATACTATATCATAACATACCATATCATACAATGTTGGCCATACCATATCATACCATACAGTGACAGGTCATTACATACCATAGCAAAGCATACCATACAATGCCATGTCATGCTATGCCATACCATACTATACAATTATAGGCCGGACCATACCATACTATATACTGACAGGCGATACAGTATCATACCATACTATACAGTGACATGCCATACCATACCATACTCTACAGTGAGTGACCATACCATACTGTACTATACAATGACATACCATTCTATATAAAGACAAACCATACCATTTCGTACTATATAATGACAGGCCATATTATACCATACCATACTATACAGTGACAGGCCATATGATACCATAACTGTGAGAAACCTGGTTGTTGGTTGAATGGGGTGTGAACCCTGGTCAAGCAACAGCCACAATCCCTTGCAGGGTGAACCACAAAAAAGTCACAACACTAACCTGTGCTTATTCCTGGGTAGCTTGGCACAAAAAACAGTCAGGCTAAATTTAGAGGCAATGTGTAAAGTATTTATGCAGCACACAAACAGTAATAAAGTGTCCACAAAACACAAGGAAATTTGGAACAATAGAGACAATTTGAATAAATTATTTGGCACCAAAACCACCAATTAGTAGAACTGGAGTTGGGAATCTTTAAACTTTAAGGTTCAAAATAGCAAGTCCAGGAGTGGATGGAGACCTCTTGTGGGTTCAAGAATAATTCAGGCTGGGTCCAGGTGTGGGTTCAAGATGGTGGGAGCCTGTTATGTCCCTGTGTCTCTGAACAGGAGGCCAGCAAAACTAGTCATTGGAGTGTCTTCTGGAAGCCCTGGGTGCAAGTGATGATGCAGAGCTCAACAGCAGGGCTGGCATCTGAGGGTTCAAGGCAGGCTCCAGGCAGGAAAGCAGTCCTTCCAGGTACAGCAGCAGTCTGGCAAAGTGCACAGCAAGTCACAGCAGCAGGCAGTCCTCTGAGAGCCCTTCTGCAGGTCCAGTAGTGAACTGAAGTGTGGGTCTGTGAGCCCTGTTTTTATATCCCAGTGCCCTGCTCCTAGAAGTCGGGAGAAGTTTCCAGAAGGGTTCTTTGAAGTTCAAGGAGTTTCCTGCCTCCTAGCTGGCTGCACTGACAATACAAGGTTGTTAAGTCTATTGTGTGGTGGCAGAGGCCAGCCTATTTAGATGCAAGTGTGGCTGTGCTTAGCTCTGCCCCCCCCACCAATCAAGTCAGTCTATGGCCCATTCAGTGTCTGCTAACAGTACTATTGTATGACTGTCTGGGGTGAATTCTCAAAGTCTCAACTGTCAGTTACACCCAGTCATGTGACCCAAGGCAGGCTGCAGGCACAGAGGGCAGGAAAACGCCAACATTCTAAAACTGCATTTTCAAACTTGTAATGATAAGTCTGACTTTACTGTTAAAGAGGGTTTATCATTACAAGCTCATAGATATCAAACATGAAATATCTACCACCTCTGATTTAGGAAAACAGCGTATTAAACATAATAAGGAATCCCCAGTGTTATCGTGGGAGGGGTAGGCCTCACAGTAGTGAAGAAACTAATTTGGGGGGGTGGGTCAGTACTAGGACATATACAACTTAAAAGTACGTGTCCTACGTTTTAATTACACAACACCCTGCCCTACGGGCTACTAAGGCCTACCTTAGGGGTGACTTTTTCGTAGTAAAAGGAGAGTTTATGGCTTGGCAAGTAGTTTTCAATGCCACGTCAACATGGCAGTCAGACACTGCCTTCAGGCTGCAAGGGTAGGCCTGGGACCTGTTTTAAAGTGCTACTTAAAGGTTTTGAGTTGTAGAGAGGGCCGTTTCCAACAATGACATACCATACCATGCCTTACGATACCATACTTTACCATACCATACCACACGATACAATGACTGGCCACATCATACTAAAACAAACTATGCAAAGACAGGCCATAACATACCATATTATACAATAACTAACCAGGCCATGTCATTCTATACCATACTCTACAGTGACATGCCATATAACACCATACTGTACAATGATGGGCCTTGCCATGCCATACTATACAGTGACGGCCCTTACCAAACAATGATAGGCAGCATCATATCATGCTTTACTATAGAGTGACATGCTTTACTATCATACTATACAATAAAAAGCCACACCACACTATACTATAATATACAGTGACAAGTTATTCCATACCATAACATACCATGCTATACTATGACATACCATGCCATACTAAATAATGACAGGCATACTATACCACACTGCACAATGACAGGCCATACCATTTCATACAGTAGCGTACCACACCATACCATACAATGATATCATGCCAAAATATACAACGACATACCAAACTCTATATTGACAGGCATACCATACCTTAGTATACGACCAAAAGGATATTGTGAAGTTTAAATATTTATGTGGCATCTCACTATCAATTCATTTGTGTCCCACAGAAACCCTGGAAAAGATATTTAACGAGAAAGGCATACTGGTGAAAGACGACAAAGCTTTTACTCCCCATTTGACCATTATGAAGCTGTCAAGATCGCCAAAGATACGTAAACAGGTGAGCCCAATTGAAACACAGTAGAAAGTGGAGCATGTGCATGCATATGTGTCTGTTTGTGTGTCACCTCCAGATATGTTTGCATCTCATTATGTTTTGATTCAGTTTGTAATGAGCAAACAACGTTGATCAGACACCAAAGGATACCGAACGCAACCACTTTTATCCAGAGTCTCATGTGCCACCTCTCTGAATGCTGTTGAGAGGTCAGTAAATGCACAATGCTGTAGCCTCTATCAGTGGAATGTCCTGCAAATCTTACAAGGACCACTACATTCCAGAGATCCAATCCCGAAATACATTTTGAAATTTTGGTAAAATATTAATGCAGCTAACCCAGTCTAGAAGGTGCTGAAGGACCAACCTCGAAATTTGTTTGGCACAGGGACTTAACACAAGGACAGCAAATGGTAGTTCGAAGGAACATTCATTGCTCTCATGTTGGATAAGAATGAGTTATGCTGACGCCAAGCAACTCAGTCAGTACCAGTTACAATGATGGCTGATGAAATGTTGGCCAATAAACTGCCTATCATGGTTCCTAATATTCATATTGCACACCTCTCTACCCCCACCTGGGCCCAAAGCATGGGATTGTTTCGCTGGAATTGCCAACTTTATCAAACTTTCATATCTACACATTCACGCCCATGCTAAGTAAGCGATGTGTCGTTCAGAGGCCTTTCTACTATTTATCATGGATACCTTAAGCCCCATACACATCTCTTCAAATGCTTGATGAAGCATCTTAAGGTGAAGTCACGACTATTCTTCTAGGATTGAGCTCTCAAACGATTTTCATGTTCACTGGTTCCTAGTGCTCCTACCTTCTCATATACCCACCACCTCATATATTGGTGTTAAATTTTTGTTTTGTAAAATATTTTTTATATTTAATAATTAAACCGTATGAATGTTTACTGTGGACGAAGCAATTTTCCTTTCCACTTCAACCTCCCAATCAAACCAGGCAAGAGCTTCTGACCACCAAATAGTCTCCTTCCTTTAATACGAGTATCTAAAGCTGACAACAGCAAGCTTCTAAATCTTAACCCTGTATTCCACATAATTATTGGTAATGGACTCCCATTGCAACTTGTTGTGACCCTACTAAAGTAAATCACCAGGGGAGTGGGAACATCTGAAAGAATTATGATTACAACATTGCTGTGTGGCTTTTCAAAAGTATTTCGACCACTGAAAAGTATCATTACAAGAAGCTTTGTTAACAGTGCACTTTGGTAATCCTCAAGGTAATCGGTCCCTCCTTCCTGATTCACAATCAAACTGAGACCTGCAATGTACGTTAAGTGAATCAAATGATCTGATGAGTGGCGTGTGAATGCTACTTTACGCCACGTTACAAGGGGAAGGGGCAAGGAGGTACCAGACGAGCGGGGAGACGAGCAGGAAGACGTGGAGAAATATTGCCTGCTTGGTTTCCGCCCGTTGGGCTGCTTGGCCTGCTTGGCCTGCTTTTTGCCCATCTGCCCACTTTTGCTGCAGGGAGTTGCAGGGTACGATTGGGGGCATTTGGGTCTCTCGGTGCATTCTGGCACGCATCCTGCTACCTTGCCCCATAAGCTGCTGCTTGGGATTTTGCCCCTGCCCCCACCCTTAACTGCCATTATCTGCTGTCATTGCTGGCTGTCGACAGCTTCTCCTGCTACTGCTACATTGCATCATTCCAGTTACCACCTACTGATTTTCATTTTATTGATTTCATTGACATTGACACATATGTTTTTAATATGTTTTAATTGTTACTGCTATTGCCGTCAAGTTGCCATTGAGTGGCCAATTTCAACTAGCCATTCTTAATCAGCAAGTTCCAGTTACGGAGGTAGGGTGGCAAGGCTTCAAGGAAGAGTGTCTGGCAGCTGGCAGGCAGTTGGGCCCAGAAGAGTCCATGCCAGAGTCATGATTGAAGCGTGGAGTGCCATTATCGAGCACTAGATGAAATGCAGCTCTTTTTGCTTTTAGCACGCCAGCTGCAGTTAAGGAACCTTGGGACCAGGAAAGAGAATAGATGTTGAAGTGTTTAGAGAGTGGTCTGGTGGAGCTCCGGCAAGGCCAGAAGCTGGGGTGGCTGGAGCGGTGGTAGAGTGGGTTTAGGTCCCGCTACATTGGTTGAGTCCCAGGGCTGCAGAAGCGGTCCTTCTAGGTTCAGATTTGGCTTGCGGCCCAGGTGAGCTCCCTCCCTGCACTGCCCCGGAATGGCTAAGGGGGTATTTGTGTTTCGTCACAGCCTTTGGATACCCCCCAGATGCCCATGGATAACCTCTGGGTGATTTCTTTGTAAAATATACTGCTTTCCACACCATAGTGTTTTAAGCCATCCAACTATTGACTCTGGATTTGTGGGCCTCACGTTCTTGCCCTATAACAGCAACAGACCAGAGGTTTTATCTTGTGAAAGTTTTGCCTCCTTTGGGGTCTCCCGCAGCGTCAGCTTTGGTCAGTTGCTGTAGCTCAAGCGCCAGCAGAGGTGTGTCCACTAATTGGTGGTCGTTGCAGGGGTACAACATAGGAGTGTAGTACCTTTGTTAGCCTGTTTTGTCCATGGGAGTTGTGTTTTTTTAGGTCTTTGAGGGGCAAACAACAAGGACATTAAAGAAACTGCGCTCTGGGTGTATAGTTCCTTCTACCCCCATCCCAGAAATCTAAATTAAAGTCTATTGGTGGTAAGAGAAGTTCTAAGTAGCAACTTTACAAATCTCAGCCTTACATTTCTGTTTTTTTTTCTCCGGAAAATACATAGAATTGTCACTCAGGAAAGGGTGGAAGTGTCTTGTTCCTTTCATCTTGCCTCTCCGTTGGTGGCTGTGGTCTCGCCGCCCCCAGCCCAGTCTAGTCCAAGTTCAAAGGAGGACAGTGACCTCTTGGTGCCTCTGGTAACCGTCAGTGACTATCGAGGCACAGTTTTTTCTTCCTCGGCACTTCAGTTGGTAGAAAAGTCAGCAGTAGCTCTGTCAGTATCCAACTTTGATAGTGATCCTGTTGAAAATGACACTGGTGAACGCCCACCTTATCCTCCATCTTTTCCCCAGGAGGGAATTGTTGTGGGGATTCCCGTGTAGAAAGAGCCGCATCTACTACAAGTAATAAAGCTTACAGTGGTGGGCATGGAGGTGCTGTTTGAGGAGGACTTCACCTTACCCGATATTGATGTTGACTTTCAGGTAGGAGGGGCATGTGTTTTAAATAGTTGTTCCCCTGGGAAAGTGTTGGACGATGGGGGTCTAGTTGATATAAACCCATCTATCCGGCTCTTGCGTCCTTCCTTTCCTCCCCTTTATTGTAGCTCTTCCGTTTTTGGGGGATCTCTTTCTGTTGCAGACCACATTATGTTTCCTCGTCGTTCACAAATGAATACTGGCAATGGAGAGGGTGGTTCCTCAGACATTGTATTCTGTATTGAAAAAGTTTTATGTTCCATTTGTCTTTATTAGAAAAAACTGTGGTAAATTCTGACTATGTTTTAGAAATTATGTCAGCAATTTTATTTGCAGTGCAGAAAGTAAATAAGTTGGGTCTCTCAAATTTGAAACCGGCAAGTGCAAAGCCTGTGCGTAAACCAATATTAGCCAAACCCATAGGAGGATTTAGGGATGCCTTTGTTCAAGCTGGCAAATCTCTTGGAATTAGAAGCGTTATTTTGCTGTTGAGAATAGATTTGCTGCCCCTCCGTAACATAACTAGAATCTGGCACAAAGTCCCGAAAATAGATAGATTGCGTGAGATCTGTCAGCTACATAGTCAAACCCACTGTCATGTTCTTTTTGTTCATGTGTCACTGAATGCACGTTGTTACTTTTTAAGGCTTTTGTTTTTAAAATACAACAAATGCACTGCCATGGAGGCTCACAAGTGTGTACTATTTCCTTCTATTGAATTGTTCTGCAATAAGATCTATCAATTTTTTTTAATGATTTTTAAACATTTATTAGTTACTTGGGTACATCATTGGGCGGTCGTGTCACTGCCCTCCATTTAGGCAGGGGATTGTTAGATTGGTTGAAAGGTACCCTTGCAGAACCATTTGACTCTGTATATGCAATATTTTTACATCATCTGTTGCTTAAGCATGCCGTAAGTGCCATAGTCAGTGTTGTACGTTGAATATTATATGTCGCAATTATTATAGAACGCACGTCATCACTTGTGTAGGCCTTGTTTTCTTGTATAGAAGTTATTAACTATTTGGGGAGGCTTGCACACTAATTACTGCGCAGACACATGACTCTATATCTGTAATACTTGTACATCATATGTGGCGCTATGCATGCCTTACATTGCTATGGTCAGTGTTGTACCAGGATTAATACTTGTCATTGTTATGGAAAGCACTTCGTCAGTTTTTTAGGTTTCAGTTCCTTATATAGAATCTTATGATCTATTTGGGAGTCTTGCAAGTTGATAACACTCCAATTAATTGATTGTTCCATAACAACGCAATGGTTACCCCCTACTGGCCTAAGTTGTGTAATACCATTGTCTTTTGGCCTGACCGCTGACAGTTAGCTAAGTATGGGTATGTTTTTATTGTGGCATCTGTGGTATTCCAACCTGTTTAATTGCATATTTCTCACCTTAGAATGCGTGACATCTTTCTTTATGATCATAACTGTTTAATTTTTAGGCTCTGGTTTTGAATGTTATGAGCTTTGCTTTCCTGTGTATTTTCGATCTTAAAAAGTGTATCATTTGTGTTTTTTGTACTGCACTTTGCACAATGCCATTGTCTAAGTTTGTTTCATTCATTGAGTATAATCTGTTCATTTGTTAACCAATTTTCGCTAACTAATTCTTTTTTTACCATTGTTACAATTCATGTAAACGTTGGTTGAGTTTTATTTTTATATCTATTTAGAGTGCATACGCATTGTCATTGTTTCGTCTTCATATTGTGTGTTATCTATTATGTGGACCTCCATTGGAGTTCCCCCTCATAATAAAATATTTGACTTGACTTGACACTCAAACTGCCTACCAGCTGTTGGAAATGGCCTTCTCTTCGGGATCATCCCTAAACTTATTGCTTTCCTCCTTCTACATTTTGCTGGACTTTTGCTCTGTTGACCCTAGGACCCTGCACATTTTATCACTGCTAACCGGTGATAGAGTGTTTATGCTCTCTACCTAAAGCATGGCTTGATTGGCATATACCTGATTGGCATTGTTAATTTACATGTAACTCCCTTGTAGAGTGGTATACCATATACCCAAGGCCTGTAAATTAAAGGCTACCAGTGAGTCTGCAGTACTTATTGTGCCACCCACTTATGTAGCACTTTAAAGAATGCCCCAGGTTTTCCATTGAGGCCTCAATGCAGTGTCCCACTGCCGTGTCTACTTGGCATTTATACCCCATGCCAAGCCTTAAACTCCACTTTCATTGCATAAGTCACCCCTAAGGTAGGTCCTAGGCTGCCCAAAGGGCAGGGTGTGCTGTAATTAAAAGGTAGGACATGTACTTTTAAGTTTTACATGTCATTGTAGCGAAAAACTCCCAAATTTGTTTTTTCACTACTGTGAGGCCTTCTCTTCTCATAGGATAACATTAGGGATTCCTTATTGCATTTAATAAACTGTAATTCCTAAACCAGAGGAGGTAGATATGTCATGTTTGGTACCTGTTAACTTGTAATGATAAACCCTCTTTAATGGCAACATCGAATTTAACATTACAAGTTTGAAAATGCCGCTTTTAGAAAGTTGGCATTTTCCTGTCCCTTAGCCCTCTGTGCATGCAGCCTGCATTAAGTCACATGACAGGGTGTAACTGACAGTCAGGACTTTGGGAATCATGCCAGACAGTCACAATTTAGTGGGATTAGCAGATCCCAGATGGTCTTTTCACTGGCAGGATTGGGGGAGGGGGACCGCAGAGCTGAGCATAGCCCCACTTGCACCTGAATAGGCTGTGCTCTACCACCACTCAATGAGCTTGCTGACCTTGTATTGTCAGTCGAGCCAACTAGGAGCCATGGCAGGGGAGGCAGAAAACTCCTGAAATTTCAAAGTAACTTTGTGGAAACTACTCTCACCTTCTAGGAGCAGGGCATCAAGGTAGGGCTCTCAACCCCACTCTTAACTTCAATGATGGACCTGCGGAAGGACTCTCAGAGGACTGCCTGCTGATGTGACCTGCTGTGCACTTTGCCAGAGTGCTGCTGTGCCTGGAAGCACTGCTTTACTGCCTTGAGCCTGCCTCGAAACTCCAGAGGTCAGCCCTGCTGTTGAGCCCTGCATTTTCACCTGCACCCAGGCCTTCCATAAGTGACTCCAAGGGCTAGTTTGCTGGCCTCCTGTTCAGAGCCACAGGGACATAACAGGCTCCCACCATCTTGGACCCGCACCTGGACCCAGCCTGAGTGAGTCCTAAACCCCCAAGCTGTCTCCAACCACCCCTGGGCCCTTGGTTGTGGTGCTAAGGGTGCCCAGATGATCAATTTAAATTTCGAAAAGTGAGGACTTAAAACTAAATTTGGCCAAATAGTGCTCTGAGAACCAGGAGGAGACCCGGACCAACCTGCTTGCCTATCCTCCTGATGTGCATCACCAGTCGGATTGACTTTGCAGCTTCTCCCGCTACTTTCTTCTCTGCAGCAGCAAATCTGTTTCAACGTTCCTTCACCAAAGGGTTATCCGACCTCTTGGATGTGTCTTGGGCTGCAGCCTTCTGCTTCGTCCTGCTAGAGATTTTCGACTTCCATCTCGACAACTAATTCTGAAGGTACAAATTGTCAGTGGGTCTTTGCTCCATGGCTATCTGATGACAACACTCCCTCTTCGGACACTCCTGCAGCCTTGCTCGGCTGAACTTCCACCGTGTCCGATAATTTTTCTTCAAACATTTTCGAAAGCCCGAAGGTAAGCGCTGACCAGGTCCAGTCCATTTCGTGTATCCGAACTGCTCTCCATCGCAGTCGGCCTTGAAGTTTGACTTTGCCCCAGTTTAGCACAAGCAGATGTCCGCGGTTGGGGATTTTTGCTTTTAAGCAGTACCTTTGGACCTTAAACTTCAAAAATTCATATCTCTAGTTCTACTGATTGGATTTTTTTTCATCTTAGTGTCAAATAATTTTAAAAAATGTACTATTTTTCGAAGTCGTGTGGGATTTTTATTGTGTTGTGTTTTTACTGTATTACTGTTAGTGTGCTGCATAAATTCTTAACACATGGCCTCTAAGTTAAGCATGCATGCTTTTTGTGCCAAGCTACCGAGGTTTAAGCACAGGTTGATTTAGTGACGTTTTGTGGGTCCTCCTGCAAGGGATTGTGGCTGTTGCTTGACCAGGGCTCACAACCCAGGCAAGCAGGAACCCAATTTCTAATGCCAGGGAGAGACAATAGTGGTACCTGAAACTGCTTTTGCTCAGAACAGCTTTCCAGCTAGAAACTTGCCCACTAAATGGCCTAAAATGTTCGACACATAGTAAATTAAGTATTATCTTTCACATGTCTACATGCTGACCATTAATAACTGCATCAAACCGAAAGCACTATACTCACTATTGTATGTTGATGGTGCTCTATATTTAGTGTCAGATAACAAAATAGGTTGCTGAGCTCAACTATAAGAAAGCATAAACACTATACTCTTATGAAAATTATTCTATTATGACACAAGCATGCATGATCAAATAATTGCAGTCACACAACTGTGCGTACTTGAAATATAAATTTCCTCACAATTCTCCACCCCTAGGTCTGTCTTTGATTGACCTATGAGCAGGTTGTATGTGTACCCTATTGTCCTCAAGGTTGCTACTAAATTTGTCCATGTTACTTAGATTAAAATAATTCCAGACTTGTTTAAAAAAAAAATTTATATATATATATCAGTATGGTGTAAGTTCCTAACCGTTTTAGCGAAGTTCCATAACCATGTTTTACATAACTGCCAACAGCTCTCAGGACACATGTTTCTCTTCCCATTAATTTTTTTACCTACTGGAGTCCTGTCAGTGCCTTATATGCTTGGTTTCCACACTAGAGTTCTGTAAAATTTCTCTTGGATGACTGCCCTGTTCTGCTTCAGTTTTGTGGTAGCCTGCACAGGAGAAGGGAATCATGATCTGTGTATAAAGTATATCTAATGGACTTATCCCGCTGTAAAAAAAATGTATATGTAATGCCTCCATCCTGGTTACAAGTCAACACAGCCAGCTTATGAGCCACTCATACAAAGTTAGCTGGGTGCTTTACTTCGGAATTTTAATTACACATTTGACCATGCCGCAATGTAACAAGTTCAGCAATAAATAACTGTGCCATACTGGAAAGCTGGTGATTATCCTATGACAAACATATAAACATTCATACTGCAACTCGTTCTCTTGCTCTAGTATCTCACACTCATACTGGTATGGTTATAGTTCTTCTCTCTAGCACTCTGGGCAGATGTAGCTCCCCATTCATGCTGATGTTTCCCATATGGGTCATACACCTCCTCTGTGATAGTAGCTAGGTGAACTTGTATTGTCTGAGCATCTCCTCTGGGATAGTAGCTAGGTAAATTTGTATTGTCTGAGCACCTCCTCTGGGATAGTAGCTAGGTAAACTTGTATTGTCTGAGCACCTCCTCTGGGATAGTAGCTAGGTAAACTAGTATTGTCCGAACCAGTGTGAGCTTAATTACCCTTATGCCTCTGTCAGAGTCACATAAATTAGAAGTGGTGCCTGAAATCCCTGTTAAAAATGTGTGAGAAATCTGGCAATGTCTTTAGGATATAGGCCCTGCTCCACCTTTATTGCAAATTAGAGGTCTTCATTATGCCTAACACCCATATGAGTTAGTAGCTCTTAGCAGTGACTGACTAAATGGACCTGTTACTACTTACTGCAGAAATCACTGGGTCTGGATTCTTTGTCTCTGTGCTTTAGTGTGCCTTGTGAGAGGAGTAGTATAGTAGTATAGCCTCTGCTACGAGTGGCTAAATGAGGAATTGTGTCTGGAAATCCAGATCTTGAATTTCCTCACTTCTGGTCCTTGAAGTTTGGTGGAAGCCTTAGCCTCACAGCTTCCCTCCCACAAGGGTTTGTGTCTGTTGGATCATGCCCATGGGGAGCTTGGCATGGGCAGCACATTTATGATTGCCTATTCTTTCATTTTAAAGGCAAGCTCCTGACTCCTGATCGACTAGAAAGCTCCACTCACTCATACATTTGGTCACACAAATGGACAATAAGACCACAACAAATCTTCTCATTCACATTTCTGTTACCTTACTATTGATTGTATTTTTCCTTTTTCCTTAAGTAAAAACATCTGCCTTGCCATAAGCCTCCAAACACTTGTTGTCACATTCCCAAGTACACACTGTTTGTAAAGTATCCACACAACTCCCTGAATGCACATTCATATATACCGAAAGGGAATGTGGTACTACAAAGATATGCAATCATAACTCTATCCGTATCTGTACTTCAGCATCTTCACCACAATATTTAGAATTTTTTGCCTCGTTCCATACAAACTGAGAAAGCCTTAAGTGTTAACTTAGCTGTGTACTTAGGACATCCTCAAAATACCCTGCTGGAGGATCAACCATGTTCAAGGTTTTTCCTGCACACGAGTGAAGAGTACTTTTGGATAACAGGAGTCTGCATTAATGTTTTCCCTGTTTTATCTTTTCAGTAAAATGTACTTTCTTATTATTGATCATTCATATTTTTATATTCTCAGTTTTAACTGGTAAATCTTTAAAGCTCATGCCACGGATACAATCCAGATATCTTGGGTGGTGGTTGTCGGAATATTTGCTGCTGTGGCCTCAAAATTTAGACATATGGACCCAGCAACCCCTTGACCATATTTCCACCAAAGATGACTCCCAGTGACTTGATGTAAATGCTCCAGGCATGTTGATTGGACCAAGAGAATACAGCAATATAGCATTAGTGTCAGATTCATCCTGGTGTAGACAGCAATGATGCAGGATTTATTCTGGTTTGTGTCCTTATGAAAAAAGAAATCGGCAAAGACTCACTGCTTTGGATAACAATGCACAAAACAAGTGCCTCAACAGAATAATGTAAAAAAGGCACCTTTATCTCCTAGCTCCTTGCACACTGAGCACAATCCTGACAAATCCAAGAGGATAGGAAACCACACAACTGATTACATTGCCAGCAATTATTCTGACTAAACTATAATGAAAGTTCAGACCAAGCTTGCTTACAATAATGAAAAAATCTCATGAGTCCAGGATTCAATGGAATAAACAGAAAACTGTAGCCAATCAAATGTCGCTAGCTAACCTCTTGCTTATTTACCTTTAAGTGCCAATTCCGTGTAGCATCCTCCCCAGCCTGGGTACCTGCCAATGACTACTGTACACACAGAGCTGAATATTACACGTCTTAATTCCTCTGCATGTAATTGTAACATTCCAAACCAAGCTTTCAATGCATTCCCCTGTAACTTCTACGTCACACTGCTGCGGAGTCCATTTAGAGCCAAAAGGGTTCCATTATAAAACTCGCAATACACTACAGCTCCCCCTCTGTTAAACAATTCTTTTTTTTTTTTACAATTTTTTTATAAATGTATGCATGTATAAGAATGTACAATAAATCTCTACAATCAACCTTCTTGGCACTTTCATCAGTCGACCAGATCTGGTTACTGAAAGCTGGGAGCTGTCATCTTCAGTGTCAGAGATTTTTAAAGGTGGTGAAGACATAACAGCAGTCACTGAGTTCTCACATTCAGTCTTTTCTTCACCATCTCGATCTGAAGACTGATGAATCAAAGGCCTACAGTGATAAGAGACTCTGGTAACAGATTTGCCAGGGTGCTGGGCAGTCACCCTGTGTCCCTTGGTAGACACCGCATGGAACGATTCAGCATCATATGGAGCATCAGATTTCCTTCGCATCTGTTGGGCAAACACGAAATCTCCTTTCTGAAAAGTGATATACTTTGCATGTTGCCTCTTCTCCGCATAGGCTTTCATTTTTTGCGTGTTAACTAAGTCCATTGAACAAATCATGTTCTCACTTCTTTCTCTCTTGTTGGTCCATTGAGGCACCTTGGGTGTCATTGCGCTCCCGAACATCAAAGTCGCAGGACTTGTGGTTGAATGAGGTGTTGAACAATTAGCTTGTAGGGTAGGATATAATGTATTCTTCAAACTGAGCTTCTCAGTGGTTGCACTCTGTACTGCTTTCTTTAGCGTACTCATAAAACACTCAATGAGTCTGTTAGCCTGCGGCCACAAAGGTGTACTCTTTTGATGCTTTATATTGAGATGCTCCAGGAATTCTTTGAATTCTTGACTGTTAAAAGGTGGACCATTATCAGACTTCAGATGGCTAGAACGCCCCGTGACGCAAATATGCCATCTAGTCTCTCAGTGACTTGTTTGTGCATTGTGGATGTGAGATCTTTGACTAATGGAAAACTTGAGTATTTGTCCACAATAACCATCAGGTGATAAGATTGTCGAGCTGACCGAAGAAGTCGATGGCTGTTCTCTCCCATGCATGCTTGGGGATTTCTGACATGTTCAGAGTATGTTCAGTAACATTTGTAGAAAGGCAGTTGCATAGATCATAGGCCTTGAGTTATTTTTCAAATCTTTCATCTAAATATGGAAAACAAACTTGGTCTCTGAGAGCTGTTTTTGTGGCAACTATACCACAATGTCCTTCGTGAGGCACTTCAATGACTTTTAGTCGCAGACTCTCCAGAATCAAGATTCTCAACCCTTGCAGTTTAAATCCCTTCTGAGTTATGGACAGTTCAACTTTAAAATTTCTGTATTTTTCATATTCACTATCATTAGTGAGAGGTCGAGTGTTTCGGTTCCATGACTGATGTGTAATTATGTCCTTTAACTTCAGCATGTCACTTTCGTGGCTGGTAGCAGTAATGATCTGGGCCAATGAGATAGCTGGTGTATTTGATATTAAAATGAAATTAATGTAGACATCAGCCATCTTGGATGGAGTACCTTGTATAGGCACACTGGAAAAGTTGACAACAGGGTTTTGATCCTTTACTGGACAATGCACAATCGCGTAATCATACTCTTTCAGTTGTAGTCCCCATTGTTCAGTGCAAGGAGGCAACTTGGCATTTAGATTGTCAAAGATGGTCAGTAAAACTTGATGATCAGTTAACAGCGTGAAAGGCTTTCCGTACAAGAGTACATGGAAATGTTCACAAGCCCATACCAGGGCCAAACTTTCTTTCTCAGGTTGTGAATATGCATGCTCTGTTTAGGACATACTACTACAATATGCTTTCAAGCATTTGGATGTCCACTGTGCTGTTCAAGGATAGCGCCTAACCCAACTGGGCTAGGGTTAACAACAACCTCTGTATGAAGCTTTGGATTGAAGTATGCCATTTCATCAGCATTGTTAATGGTATGTTTGATTCTGTTGAAACTTCCCTTTCATTTTTGTGACCATTGATATGAAACATTTTTCTTTGTCAATTCTCATAATGGAGCACTTAAAGTGGCAAAGTCCACTTAAAGTGGCAAAGTCTTGTATGTATCTTAACAGTAACTAGTCATGCCAAGAAATGAACGTACCATAGAAACATCTCATGGGGGATCAGCATTTGAAAGTGCTTGCACTTTCGCAGGATCGGGTGTCATACCCCATCAGAAAAGATAAGGCCAAAGAATTTCACCTTTGTCTTGTGGAACTCGCACCTATCTGTATTCAAAGTCAAACCAGCATCACTAAGTAAACAACATACTTGTGTAAGAGCTATTCTGTGTAGCTCTGAAAACTAATGTCATTGCTATAATCGAACACATTCAACAGGCTGTATGATATGTCAGATGACCTCTTGGAAATGTTTTGCAGCCGAATACAAACCAAAAATAAGACATTTGTATCAAAACCAGACCAACATGTGTAGAAAAGGTTGTAATGCTCCTGCAATTTTCTTTGAGTTCCAAGCTTTATTTACACCAAGGCGAGAGAAGACCTTTTCACCATTTAATTGCGTTATTATGTCAGTAATGTGTGGACCTGGATGTTGATCTCCTTCAATTGCCTTGTTTGCCTGACGCATGTCAACAAATATGCGTACATCTCCTTCACTGTCCTTTCTTGGCACTACCATTATGGCAGAAGCCCATGGCGCTAGACCAGTGAAACTCTCAGTAATGTCATGCTTGAGTAATGATTCAAGTTCTTTTTCAACAGTATCTCGTTAGTGAAAAGCAATTTGTCTATCTATCTGAGCAGCAGGACGGAAACCCTCATTAATGTGCAATTTTACTCTCATAGTTTTAAGCTTTCATAAACCATGAAACAACTAAAGGAATTGACTCACTATTTTGTGATGAGCATTTATGTTGTAATCACTTAAGTCTGTCCCAGTGGCAGTGCTGAAACTGAGTAGACAGGCATTTGATGCTGTACCTTGAAGCAAATGGATGGGAGCTTACACCTTAGTTTTCTTGTGTTTCATTGTCGCTAAAAATGAACCTTAACTTTTTTTTGGCATCAATGCAGCTCATGTATGCACTTTGTTTTTTCATGGAGTACGCTGCAGTAATGGAGATAGTTCATTTTATTTCTCTTCAGGCATTATGTTTATCGATACACCAATGTCAATGATGAAAAGTGTCAAACAACCATTTATTTGTAATGTAATCTTGAGACAGTGTTTGTATGTATCTGTTAGAGACATCTAGTTGCAGATTCCTAATCATAGAATTTCGCCAGACGTCTGTCTGGATTTGGAGATTTTTCTTGAGCAGTGCCCCTGCACGGTTTTAAGTGGTGTTGATTGGCTCTGCGTCCATCGTCAGCATCGTCTGCACTGGATATGACATTATGGATCCTACTTAGACACCATCCCGGTGTGCTGACGTCACTTCTTTTCTTTCCACGCCAGCTAGCACTGATCTCAAGAGAGATCTGCCCCTCAGTCATTTTTTACTGGTCTGTTTTTTACTTTTTCTCACAATATTTTCAGTTGTTTAACTCTTGGTGCGTCAAGGAATGTCTTTGTGGAAGGACCGGCTGTAAGCCCTGTGGTTCCAGTTATCGGGTGATGTCTGTGACGGATCCGTACTTCATGTGCCTTTGGTGACTGGAGCATGACCATGACCCAAAGTCATATTCCGAGTGTCGAGCAATGCATCCGAAGTCTTTGAGGGAATGATTCCTGAAGCTGATGGCAGCCTAATGCTCGACTCTGCAGAAGTCGAGGGCCTGATCGAGAGAAGGGTTCTGGGAGCGGTTGTGGAGTCCTCCATCGTTATTGTCCTACTCCGAGTATTTGGGACGATCGGGTAAGTTAAGGCAAAAGAAGTTGTCGAAGAAGATGAAACGTTCTTCGACTTCACCTCTTTCGTCAGCCGAAGAGATGAGGGAGTGTTGTTGCTTTAGGCTTCCATCTGTGGAGCCTGCGTCTGGGCCTACTCCGCGCCTTCCTGGGTTTCCGCAAGCCAGTGCGACACCTGCCCGACTTAAAGAATGCTATGTGGCCATGTGCCTCATTTTTGGGCGGTCCTACACTGCTGGTGCATCTTTGGGCCCTGCAGAGTCGGAAGGGGCCCTTTCAGGTTCCGCACCAGTGCTTTCATCCTTTGTTCTGAGGGGCACCTAGTAACCCATGGTTGGATCTGGACTGGCATCGGTCGTACCACCTCGACCTTCAGCGATGCTGACGCTCCCGCACCGTCTGCTTTCCTAGGCTGCTTCGTCCCCATCCTCATTACCAACTTCACACAAAGCCAGATGGTCATTGCATAATGCTGACTTTGGCACCGACAGGGGCCTTGCCCCCTACGTCAGATCCTGAGCCTTATTCCTATGGGCTAGGTTATGGTGAGGAATGGAAGGGGTCGCTGGACCCTTTGGAATACCAGCTCCTAGAATCTGTGGAGTGCTAGATGGACTTTGGTGAAGCCAGTGGTCTGAATACCTCCCCAGATACTGGCATTCTTTTTCCTCCTACCATTGTTATTGAGGATGGTGCATAATGTTCTATGGTGGTGCAAAGAACAGCTGATCTCTTGGACCTTGAGTTGCCTTTGGTGGCAGTCAGGACTAACCTCCTGACAGAGGTGCTTCAGCCTGGAGCTTCATCTTCCAAACCCCTGCTCCCTTTTAATGAAGCCCCTACAGATGTTCTAATGGGTACCTAGTCCAAAACCAGCACAGGGGCCCCTGTGGACAGGACAATTGCCTGCTGCCATAGCCTTGCTCCGGGCAACCCAGGTTTCCCTACGCAACCCCAGAAAGCGTGGTCATCCAAGCCTTTGCCTACCATGGTACCTTCCCTTCTGCACCCCCAGATAGGGATTCCAAGAGGATGGACACACTTGGGAAGAACATGTATTCTTCTGGTAGCCTGGCATTGTGGTTCATGCATGTCACATGCCTTTTGGGCAGTTATTTCCACATTCTGGGAGATACGTTGTTGCCACAGGTCCCAGAGGAGGCTCGAGCTTTACTTTACCAAGCGGTTGCTGATGGGAGAGACGCAGCAAAGTTCATGATCTGATGTGTACTGGACACAACGGACTCACTCGGCATAGCGGTTGCATCAACAGTGGCACTAAGGTGCCACGCCTGGTTGAGGACATCTAGCTTTTCTTGGGATGTCCAAGCCATCTTTATGGACATCCCCTTTGATGGCTCGGCGCTCAAGCACTTCAAGGACTCTTGTATTACGGGCAGGTCCTTGGATCTCGCGCTGTCCCCTTGTCCACCTCAGTCTGCTTTTTGCCCCTTTCATAGCTACGGATAGGGTGCCCAGCCACATCTATTCCTGTCTAGCCACCATGCCACACATGGTGCCCAATCTCTGTGTGGCTGGGGACGTGAGATCCACTGCCCTTGTGGATCAGGGAGCCAGTAGTCTGGCCAGTCCAGCCCCCCCACCCCCCAACTCCCAGCAGCTGCCTCCTAACCTTCCTAGTCTGACTCTTCCCCACCAGTCAGAGGCAGGATCTGCCATCACCTGGTCTGCTGGCAATCCATCGCGTCAGACAGGTGGGTTTTGCAGATAGTCCGGAGGAGCTTCTCCCTCCCCTCCGAGACGATTGGATGACAGAGGATCACACAGCACATCTCCACGAAGAAGTTGTGGCGCTCTTGGTCAAGGGAGCTATAGAGAGGGTTCCTGTGCCAAACGTAGGTCAAGGTTGCTATTCCAGCTACTTTCTGGTACCCAAAAAGGACAAGGGCCTCCACCCTACCCTAGAACTTTGGTTCTTTAATCTCTTCCTCAGGAAGGAGAAATTCAAAATGCTCAATGAGGCTCAGGTTCTTTCTGCCCTGAACCCAGGAGACTGGATGGTAGCTTTGGGATTGCAGGACGCTTATTTCCATATTCCTGTCCTGCCTGCCACAGACAGTACTTGCAGTTCACAGTAGGCCATGAGCAGTTTCAGTTCACTGTACTCCCCTTTGGCCTTACCAGCGGTCCTTGGGTGTTCATTAAGGTGATGGCAGTGGTGGCAGCTCATCTGTGAAGATCAGGGGTTTCAGTCTTCCCCTACCTCAACGACTGGCTGGAGAAGGCGGATTCGCCTCAGGATGTCGTCTCCCACCTCCAGACTACGGCAAACCTCCTGCATTCTCTGGGGTTCGCTATAAACATGCCAGAGTCACACCTGACTCCCTCTCAGATTCTCCCGTTCATATGAAGTGTTCCGGACACAGTGCAGTTTTGGGCTTATACTCCCAAGCGGCGAGTCCAGGATATTCAGGCTATGATACCGATATTTCAGTCTCTATCCTGAATTTCAGTGAGAATGACTCTGAGGATGCTGGGACTCATGGCCTCCTGTGTCCTGCTAGTCACCCTTGCCAGATGGCATATATTGGCTCTTCGGTAGGACCTGAAGTTCCAGTGGGTGCAGCATCCCGGGAATCTCTCAGACATGGTCCAGATCTCGGAAGGAACTGCACCAAGATCTGCAGTGGTGGCTAACGAACTCCGATTGGGTCAGAGGTAGATCCCTCTCCCTTCCCTAAGGCAGGGGTGGCCATCTGGGAGAGGTGGAGATCAGCGGCATCTGGTCTCCGGCGGAATCCGGACTCCACATCGAACAGTTGGAGCTCCGTGTGATCAGACTTGCATTGAAAACATGTCTTTCCTCTCTCAAGGGAAAGGTAGTGCAGTGCAGGTGTTCATGGACAACAACACCGCCATGTGGTACTGCAACAAACAGGGCAGGGTGGGGTTGTGGACCCTTTGTCTGAAGGCTCTGTGCCTATGGACGATTTCTGGAGTGTCAGCACACTTTCCTGGTGGTTCAGCGTCTGACTGGCTCTCTGAACACTAGAGCAGATGATCTCAGCCAACAATGCATAGTCGATGACTAATGGCATCTCCATCCAGAGGTGGCGTATGGTCTCTTTGAGTAGTGGGTAGAGCCTAGGTTAGATCTGTTCACCTCCACAGAGAACACGTAATATCAACAGCATGTTGGAGTTTCCAAGGCTTTAATCGCTCTGTAACGCTTTTTCTCTCAAGTGGAACTCAGGCCACTTGTACGCCTTTGCGCCCATACCACTTCTGTCCAGAGTTCTCAAGAAGATCAAGAAGGACTAGGCCCAAGTAAACTTTCTGGCTCTGGACTGGGCACGAAGAGTCTGGTATGGATGGCCATTGATCCTCCAATCAGACTGCCCCTTCGGGACTATCTTCTCTTGCAGAAGCAGGGAAGGATTCTTCTCCCGAACCTGTCCAGTCTCTGCCTTCCTGCGTGGAGATTGAGCATAGGCAGTTGACAGCTTTTGACCTTACGCCCGAAGTCTGTAGTGTCATCTTGGCAGCCAGGCATCCCTCCTAGAAAACTGTATACGCCAGTCTTTTAAAGAAATTTGTGGCATGGTGCACAGACTCTTTTCTGCCCCTCTCTCCGAGGTCCTATTATTTATCCTTTCTCTGGCACAGCAGGCTCTGCTGTTGACACTCTCAAAGGTTATCTGTCTGCCATTTCTGCCTTTTTGCGGTTCTCTGATCAACCTTCCTTGTTTAAGTCCCTTATTGTAAAAAGGTTCCTTAGAGGCCTTACTCATCTGTTTCCTTCATCTCCATTCATTATGCCCCAATAGGATTTGAATTTAGTTTTGACATTTCTGATGTGGGTCTCCTTATGAGCCTCTCCACAACTGTCCTCTCAGGCTTCTCACTTTGAAAACAGCCTTTCTTGTGGCTGTTACATCTGCCCGCAGGGCATTGTCATCTAAGCCGCCTTCCCTTTTCACCTATCCTGACTAAGTAGTGCCTCGCACTAAGGCCTCCTTTTTGCCAAAAGTGGTTACGACCTCTCATGTAGACTAGTCCGTCACCTTGCCTACTTTTTACTTACCCCCACATCATTCTTAGGAAGAGGAGAGACTCCACCGCCTGGATCCAAAAATAGCGCTGGGGTTCTGCCTTGATCGTACCAAAGAGCTCTGGGTGGATGATCAACTCTTTTTTGGCTATGTGGGTGCAACTAAGGTCGGGCAGTGCATAAGAGAACTATCTCCAGATGGGTCGTTCTCTGCATTAAAAAGTGCTACGCACTGTCTAAGAAGCAACCCCCTGAAGGTTGGCATGCTCATTCTTCCAGAGTTAGCACGCTGAATTCCAGTCTTTGACATCTGTCAGGCAGCAGTGTGCGCATCTCTGCACACGTTTACCAAACACTGCTGCCTGGACAGCTAGGTCCGTAGGGATGGGTTCTTTGCCCATTTGGTCCAGCAGGACTTTCTGGTATGATCTTAGTTCACGGACCCCACTCTGTGGAAGGTATTGCTTGGGTATCTAGTCTAAGGAAAGGAATCTGCAACTAGATGTCTCTCTCAGATAGAAAAGTTACTTAACTTCGGTAACATCTTATCTGGTAGAGACAATATCTAGTTGCAGACTCCTTACTGACGCACCCATCCTTTCCACTCTGCAAACTGATTTCTAGGGACAAAGACTTCCTTTCAGGGCCCTAGTTTTGACGCACCAGTGGTCAGTGTTCTTCATGGCTCAGGGGCGGAAAGCTGTGAAAAGAAACTGAAGTCATTGCGCCAGTGTGGCGACCTATATAAGACCTGTGACATCATATCTGGCGTGGACGATGCCGACAACAGACGCGGAGCTCATTGACACCACCTAAGGGCGCATAGGGGTACTGCTTGAGAAAAATCTCTGGATCCAGGCTGACACCTGGGGACATTATAAGGTAAGGAATCTGCAACTCGATATTGTCTCTACCAAATAAGGTGTTACCGAAGGTAAGCAATTTGTTCTTTCGGTGCTTAGGTATGTCGACTTTTCGTGGACTTACATTTTTCTTCACATGCGATCAGTCCAACTTGCGCACATCAACATCGACATGGCACAGTCATCTTCCTCACTTTTACTTGATATTGAGGCGGAAGAACTGTTTGACGATAATTTAGATGACTATCAGCTTAGTTTCTGTGTCAATTTGCCTCAACTGATGTCGCTGCTTGGCCTTGTGGGCATTCGTCGAGCGTTTCTTGTGGAACATTCTGGTGGCTATTTTGTCCTCACACTGTGACATGCGTACTTTTTTTCTTCCTTTTACAGACTGCCACATAGTGGTACTCTTTCCAACAGCCTTTACATACCTGTCCAATGGCAGGGCATTTACTTTTGTGTGGAAACGAATATCCACATCTAAAACATAACTTCTTTTTATGTGTAGACATCACTTTGTGTCCTTCATTCCTTTGCTTGGGCTTACTTTTCTCACTCATGACTGATTCACTCTGGGCAATTCCGGCATCCATGTTAGCAGCTTGTTTTTCAGCAATCTCTTCAAGTCTGGCAGCTATTAATAATCGCTTCAGACTAAAGGTTTCTCTCAGCAGTCATTGTCTGAATGAAGCTGACAAGCATCCATCAATAACTCTAAGACGTATAGCTTCTTCATCATTACATTCATTGAACCTACAGTATTTGATGACTGTATTGAGTCTCTCCAGAAATTTGCGATGTTTTTATCAACTCTTTGGTGTTCTTGACTTGAAATGTATCTTTCATTATCAACGTTTGCTACTGGATTGAATTTGAGATTCAACGCTTCTTTAATCTGATGGCATGTGGCTTCTTCTTCAGTTCTCGGCATTTTCTTTATGACTTCTTTCTCACCATCACCAGCAAGATTTTTGAGATACTTGATAATCTTTCTATTATCAGTCTCTTCAAGTGCATCAATGAAATAATCAAATGTTTCTGTCCATGCAGTCTATCTTTTATCAATATTTTGCTTTTTGGCGGTATTGAAAGGTGGTGGTGGTTCCAGGAAGGCGGCAGCACAGTAACTAGTTACGGGAGTGGAAGACAATAAAGGTGGAGTTCTTTCAGATGCTTTCTGCTGTCCACTAGAGTTGCGTCATTGCTGAGGCCTTGCGATAGATCAGCCTCCGGGTCATTCTGGACAGTTTTTGGGACTGTGGCCTTCTTCTTGGTTTCCATCAGAGCCCTTTCACTTTTAGAGACCTCTGGAGTTGTTCTGAGCCGCTACCTGGCAGTTTTGGTGGTGGGACGCTTCAGCTATCGAACAACTCAGTAAGCACAACCCCTGTGCTTCTTCTTGGTTCTCCCCGTTGTGGTGCTAAGGTTGTAACACTCCACTTATCAAGACTCTGGTAAGTGTGATAACAGTATGCTTCCATCTCACTTGTTCTGTCAGCCAGTGCTTCTATATGTTTTGTTGGTATTTGACAACAGCAATTTCTTTAATCGCTTCTTGTTGGTATCTGTACGTAACCGTCTTTTGCAATAGCACTCCGTATAATGTACAATTAATCTTGTGTGGCAGTGTGGTACATTCAGCTATGGCCTTGTTTGTAGTTTCTTGACCAATGACGGGTAGACTTCTCAGTGAAGCTTCAATTTTCAAATGCTTTACATCTGTTCGAGTTGTGCTTTGACTCCACATGTATGAAGCATCTGTTCTGTACTCAGACAGCAACACATGTGGCACACACAGTTTGCTTCGACCATGGCAAACTCTCAGGGAGCGCATGATCATTCTTCAGGTTACTTATCCCCTATCTCGTTGCCAGTTGTAGTGTCCTGCTCTGCCTGAGTATTCGCCAGTGACTGCACCACACACAGAGCTGAATATTACATGTCTTTATTCTTCTGCGCGTACCTGTGAACTCAGCATTTTAAACCCACAGCTTTCATTGCATTCCACTCTAACAACTATGTCACACTGCTGCAGAGTCCATTCGGAGCCAAAAGATTTCCGTCATAAGACTTGCAAGATGTTACATTCAGCATAATATTCAAGATAAATATTACCCTTAATAGCAAGGATTGAGGAGCAAGGAATCCCAATCCCAAGCTATAGCCTAGACACACTGGTGGATTCTTTGGGGACATTGTACTGTAGGTGCGTGCTCAGTCCTGACAGAGGTTACAACATTTCTTTTTTGGTTTACTTGACTTGTTGATGAATGTGGTAACTGCTTGTTTTAGTACTGCAAGAAACCCTTTTTCTGCCTTAGCGTCTAAAAATAGGTGCAGAAGCCAAAGACTAAGCAAGTCTGAGAAGCACTAGCACAGCTGCTCTGGAAGGCCACAGGGACCTGGCATCTTTCTATACCGTAACTTTTCTCTTGTAATGTGTATCTCCTTTACTGTAAGGTCCTATTCTCAGTCCGTCAGATTCCAAAGATAATTGAGGCAAATGATTCCCCCAAAAGAAGACCCGCCAATCCCCCATGTGAGAGCAATGCAAGACTTACTAATACTCCATGAATGTCCGAGCCACCCCCATCAATTATTAACCTACCTTTAGGGTCCCTTGCCATCTGTCCCATCTCTGCTGAGTAGGTATGAGAACAAAGCTGAGCATTCAGTTTATCAACTTTGTTTCTGACCTTGTGCAGACATTTCTGTAGGATAGTGCACCTTAGTCCCATATGTGGCCACCTCCCTGTATTCTTAAATTTGCTTCTGGGCTATCACTTCCTTTTGTTTGTTCAGCAGCCAATTACCTTTTTAAGAGAAGAATCCTGGCCTCCAGATCTCTGATTGTGTTTGACTATTGCTTCTTTAGTCTTGTCTGGCCCTGAAGGACCATCTCAGTGGCCTTCCATACCACTCTGTCATTCTTCGTTCTGCTGAAAAAAGTGGGTAGTCACCTTACAAAGTTAATTAGACACCTCCTCGCGCTGAGGGGCCAATACTTTTAACCCCCACACTTCACAGGTACCCATAGTCTGTCATTCAACACTCAGCATTGATAGGGAGTGATCAGAATACCTCTAGGCAGAAACTTTACACTTCTAATAGATAGAATTTCAATCTCTGGGAACAGCAATAGTCTAATTTTGCAGACGAACAGTGTGCTCTGGAATAGAAAGAATATCTTCTGTCCTGTCCATATTTTAACAACTGTGCATCTCACAGTCCCATGGCATAAACAAAAGTTGCAAGCTCCTTGGGAAGCAGATCTGGCTAGAAAGTGTTTGCTTGACCTGTCATGCTACTGGTTTATGACAATATTAAAATATTTCTCGGCCTACCACATGCACTTTGTTTGAAGTTTCCACTAACAGTGTCCCCAGTTCAGCCATCACTTCGCTCTGCAGCCTCGGAGAGCATAAACACTCGTTACATTCAGTCATTGTTTCCCATTCGCCTTTGGGTTCCATATAACCACCATTGGGGGCAAACATTTTTTTCAGTCTCACAGATGCTCAGATTTTTCATACAAATATCGCCACTCCCCATGCTCCTCTTTTGAAACCGGCATACACTAGGTACGAGTATTTATTCTTGTCTACAAACTGGGTAGGTATTGCTGATAAGGTGGATTTTCTGAGACAACCCAATATCTCTATTACTAAATTGTGCCCTATTATTACACTTGCTATTGTCTCTCAATTCATGTGCATTTTACTTTTGATTGAAATTTCTAGCTGCAAATTCCTCATCTTGTGGATACTGTTAGATCGGATCCAGAAGTTTTGTCTCAGCAATTTCCTCGAGTGTCGCTAGATAGTGTTGTGCGACTCCATGTCAAGTCTATACGCCACCACATAGACTTGTCAACATCTGTTACCTTCTCCGGATAAGGAACTTTCTTGCTCGCATATGTCAACTGACAGAAAACTTTTCTGTAATTCTTTCCAGTGTGCAAAGAGACATGTTCCCCTCCTAAAATGACAGGGTTTAAACTGTGCGAGGACTGTTACAAACAGATGTTGTCAGTGACAGAGCTTCATAAGTTTTGTCCCTGGTATCTGGGCTTCCCGCATGACCCAAAGTTGTTCTGCGACTATGCTCATCTTTGTCCAAAAACCATTAAGGACTGGACAGGCCAATATCTATGTTGCTGAGCATTGTAGGAAGGCTCAGAAGGCTCGAACCCGGTCTAAGTGGAGGGCCCGTATGTGTTGTCCTGAAGCTCTTGTCACATTCAGTCTTTTGGGTAAATGCAAGAAAAAGAAGCATAAAAAGTTGAAATACAGTTCCCCTTCTTCACACCATACTCAGTAAGAGAGATCATGCAGATGTCAGGGTACTTCGAAGTCTCATTCTACAACTTCAGACCAGATCTCGACTTTAGTGCCGATCCAACCTATGTATCCAAGTCCAACAGCGGTGATGCAGCAGATCCAGGCATTCAAGGAGGCCATACTTCATATTTTTTGGTACTCCATTGGATCTCTCTGGTGCCTTCAGGCCCCATTGATCCACGGAGGCTTCCAGTTGGGTTACAATTATCAAATCCGTCCCCAATGCCAACTGTGCCCCTTGACCCTGCTTAGGGGTCATCCCCGAATCCTCTGCTGATGGCTGTTCTAACTCTGCAAATGTCACCAAGATCAGGACTCGTTCTCCATGCTTCGACTCCACTGATGCCGGAAGAAGAGCTGATAGTAATTTCTTGCTCTGCAGCAAGTCTACCGTGACCTTTTTCGAATTCGCAATCTCTTTAACCTCCAGTCCAACCTCAATCAGATTCTGATAATCTTCCCTTACACTACAAGTGTACGGAGGAACAGGAAGCCGACAATTGTGATGACATTTACCAGGTTTATGATGATGAGAACTTGTTTCTGGATTTACGAAAAGCCAGTGGTCTAGACACATCACCAGCCACTGATCTAAACTTCAGTTCTGGTCCTTTTACTGATGACTCTGCCTCCTTTGTGATGGTTATGAGGAGAGAAGTAGAAAAACTGGACTTCCGTCAATAGAAGTCAAAACAAATGTGCTTACAGAGGTCCTGCTACAAGGGCAGACCCTGCAATACCCTCTCCTTTCCTTCAGTGAGGCAATTCACACTCCTGGGCACTGGGGAGAAACTAGGATTCTGCCTTCCTGTAAATCGGCAAATAGCCAGAAGACATAGACAGGCTGCAGGAGACTCATCTTTCCTGCTGCTGCAACCAACATATGAGAGCTTTGTAATTCAGGTCTCCACCAGCAGACTCTGTCCCGAAGTGTTTCCGACCACCCCTCCAGGCAGTGAGTTAAAACTCATGAAATCTTTTGGGAAATGTATGTTTTCACATGCCAGCCTAGCGCTCAGGTCCGTAAACACAAGTTGCCTCCTGGGGCGTAATTCGCATGTGTTGTGGGACATGGTGACCTATATCTTGCCTGCAGTCCCAGATAATTCAGGATAGCCGTGACACAAGAAAATGCATGATCCTGTAGGGTCTTGACACTGCCGACTGCTTGGGTAGGGCAGTTGGCACCAGTGTGGTGTTTCGGGACACACTTGCATTCAGTCCACATGATTTTCAAGCTATGTTCAGCAAACACTATTGTATATTCTTTTCAATGCCATCTGTCTCTTCAGGGACAAGGCAAACTCGACACTAGAGTGCTTTAAGGAGAGCAAAGCAACAGCATGTTCTCACTGTCTTTCACCTCCCACACAATTCCCCTAACACTTTTGCTACTTTTGAGTTTTTGGAAGGGGATTTCAGTACAGGCCACATGAAACTCTGCTTTAGCATCAAGAGACCTACCAGGCTTTTCGAAGTAGAGGTTGAGGATCCAGCTTCCAGTATTCAGGCTCCCAGAGGCAATGAAGTACCCAACCTCCACCCCCTGCTTCCACAGAGGCTACAGAACCACTTTAATTTGCCATCGGAGTGCTCTGTCACCCGGCTGGCGGCAGGATATGTTTTTGCCTCCACGGGTGACAGAGCACCACATCAGACAGATAGGTGGTCTAAATCATCCCACACGGTTGCACTATACCATTCATCTGCCAGGCACCTGCCACACATTCACGAAGCACTACTGTCTGGATAAGCTAGGTCAGGTGAGAGAGGCATTATGTTGGTTTGGTCCTGCAGGACTTTCTGGTCTATGCCATTCTGTAGACTCACCACATAGGAAAGTGCAGCTTTGGTGTCTATTTACAAATCTTCTGCTAAAAGAAGCTATCAAAAGAACACGTTACTCACCTTCATTAAAGCTCTTTCTGGTGGCTCCTTTAACTGCAAATTCCTCACCGACCCACCTTCTACTCATTCTTTGAATTGGACTTCTCTGGTCCCTACTAAAAAATCCCAACTTAGAGATCGGCACACTGACACAATCTGATTCCCAAGGGCTCTGCATCTGACGGCACAAACAGATATCAGAAATAAACTGAGGTAGACTTACGGAGATGTTGCTTATGGTAGCCCTGACAGCACTTCCACGGCGGGACAGACCTGATTGAGAGCCACATGGCACCACCTATTGGTACGTGAGAGAACTGCTGTGAAAAATCACCTAATCCATACTGGCTCCTAGGGGTATGTCGGTGCGGATCTGCTGTTAGCTGAATATCCACCAAAAAGAGTGTTACTGAAGGTAAATTACTTGTTTGTTAAACCACTTCAAGGTGCCTAGAAATTACACTGTTCATTAGATTCCATTATACCAATGCAGGGAAACGCTGCCTATCAACACCACCACAGTCTTAGCTCTATCCACAAACACTATGTTCACAGTATTGAGATCCTCTGTAATTCCAAACGCCCCCATCCCACCCCCCACCACATACACCCATGAGGCAAGCTGCCGTTTTCCCAAACATTTGCAAAAAGCAGGAAGAATTACCTATATTCAAACTATCCAAAAATGTCATCACTCCAACATCATATTTTCAAATGTAGTTAGGAATTGAAAGAGTAACCTTACACACAATGCTGAAGTGAGTAACATACAAAACTTCTTAGCGTATGGTGCCATTTTCCTTACCCTGTGATCCCCTTGTAGGAGCTCGGTATGCCACACTAATCCCCAGCCACCTAAATGTGGGGTGTGCAATCTTAACTAGTAGGTAGTACCTGGCAGCCCCAAGCAGAACACTCATTTGGGAAATATTGTCCCTTCTATCTGCTGTTTCACTGAGCGACTTAAGAGTTTCCCAGGTTGTCTTGTCTTTCAGAAGTGCTCAATATATTGACTTAAGGGGAGCTACACTATCCAAATTTGAACCTCCAATTTAATCGTACTCTCACGTCACCTCTAACTGTGGAACCTATTGGTACATCTGCCTCACACTTCAAGTAACTGTTCCCCTGAAGTAGCTGTCAGGACATTTGGGGACTGCCTATTCCATAAGCCGGTGATAGTATTCACCAAGAGCGTTTACACAGGCTTTATTCTCCACCTCTCTTGTGACAGCATGCAGACCAGTTTCCCCTTGCCAAACTTGCTAGACATTTTATCAGCATATAGTACATTTAGTCCAGGGTTCAAGTAATCTCTCTTGTATTTCAGCACTGTTTTTGAGGGAAGGTTCATAGTCGTGGGCCACAGTGTGAGCACTACCCCATCCATCAATGGTTGTCACTGTTACAAATCTTATGGGACATCCACAGTGTTTATCATGCCTTTTGGATTGTTACTTTTTCACGTCTCATAATCTCGAGTCGGGGAAATAATGATCTTATGGACAGGTTTTCTATTGCCCTTGCCTGGTTTTGCCACCCAGCAACTCAAAGTCCAAACTCCAAAGGAAGGATTAGGCTTCCCCCTTTGTCCAGTGGGCCCACCAAGTTTACTAAGCAATACAATGCTCCCACTCATGCCAGTGGAAGTGCATAGGGGAAAGTTGAGGGTTGCAGGCAGACACAAATCCTGTGACTTGATATCTTTGTGGCAATAGTGGCTGCCACACTGTTGAACTGAGGTGGGGGGTCTGCATGCTAGAAGCCTGATGGTCTGCATGCTAGAAGGCTGATGGGCCTTTCCTTCCAGTTGTGCAACTCCTAGCAAGGGTACCACATTTGGATGAAATACTTTCACCACTACCTTACTACTTCCAGCATCAGATACCTGGGCAGTTGCCAGCCTTTTGGACCTATGCCATGGTATCATATATGAAGCTGGGCCTCTGACCCGCCGAGGGGCCAGGATAAGACCACAGGTCACTAATCCTCTAAGCACCCAAAGTAGGGTATCAACCCCAGGACTCCTGCACCCTTTTTTACCTCCCCTCACAATGGAGTGGTCACATTTAGGTTTCCCATCCCTCTGTTTGTTCTCCCACACTAGATCCAGCATGCCCCAGGCCTTTGGGTGGATGTAACACTATCACACTCATCCACTGGAACAACTGCAGAAGTATTGAGAAATTGTAACTACAGATCACCGCTGTGACATTCTTTCTTTGGACCTGCTTGCACAAATGAACACACTTCTTCAGGGTGTTGGCAATAGCATCAACCTTACTTCACAGAGAAATGTCCAAGTTTGGATGACTCCTTATTCTTCATGGAAGCCCCAGGAGAGCAGACCACCACATTTCTCTGGCACATGTAAAAACTTTACTCTGATGTCTTCAATCCCCTGTGTAGTCTTTGGTCTTCTAGGGAGGATGCAGGAGGTCTACTACAATACGTACACTCTGCAAAGAACTCACAGAATGTATAAGTGATTTTCTTGGCACCCAGCTGCTGAGCCGAGAAAAGACTCATTTGCCCAGTTTTCCCACCACCGTAATCTTCTGGGCACATATCCTCCAACAGCAGGTTAGTCCACTGCAGTGCACTATCACACACCCAAGATGAGCTGGAAAGTCTACTACTGGGCTGCTAGGTCTTCTTGCTGCACACCTTCCCTACACATTGAGTCTTTCAAGGAGAGTCTAATGGCTCTGCTTCTTGAGATAATACAGCGCTGAAACTTGAGGGTATTCCACATATTACAGAACAAAAGGAAGCCATGACTATGCCCTTTGTCAAATGCAGGCACTCTGCTCTCATGGTGTCAACATTGTGTTAATTTTAGAGACTAGGGGCCCAGTGCCCTTATGGGGACAATCTCCTGTGGCTGTGGATGTCCTGGATAAGACCAGTATCTTTTATTCTTGACACTGGTAAATTTCAGAATGAAGCAACCCAGTGCTCAATTCCAGGCCTCCTAATTGATAAATGTTGGATGTCACATTTGATGTGGCACACCTACCCAAAGGATCTGGAAGAGATTCCCTAGTACCTGTCAGGTTTTTACTAGGATTGCCCTGGTGGGGGACGCAACAGTAAGGGCTAATGATGGCTGTAACCGCTCCGAACTCCTGCCTTGTCATGCCCCCCAGCCAACTCCACTTTTGCTAGAAGTGGAGAGTGGGTTGAAAGATATTGTGGGATGAGTAGCCTAGCCCCTCCTACCAGCCCTTCCACTCTTCCAACAGATAAAATGACCCATGAAGTGGGGATTGGAAGTATTTGTTGTGGTCTACAGCCGAACAGATATATGTAGCACAATGAACACACAGTACTCAACTTCTACTTTTAAGCAAAATATTATACCAGTAGCAGTGAAATAAGTTTTGTCACACATCCACTCCAAACAATGTAATCTACCAAGCATTAATTGTGCAAATAGAAGAAAAGGGGTGCTCCCCATAAATAAAACCTAGCTACCAGGGGTGTTACCTGGAATATTTTAATATCAGTTCATCCAGTTACCTGAATTAAGATATTCAGTGAAAGCAGACCAATGTGTTTGCATACTAACAGTTCACAGAAGTTAAGCATCTTGCTATGTAGTTTGTCTTGTTATAAAGAACTACCAGTGTTCATTCTGTGCTTACAACTTCTTCTGTTACAGTGAACCACCACCACAGTGTTGTTAAGAAATCTTTGTGAGGTTTTTACTACTTGCTGTGTTACAGCAATATATGACAAATATGTTTTATTCTCCAATGTACCTTTTTAAGGCTGCAGAGTGGTGTTATAGAATTTGAACATATGGTATCCAAATTATATCCATTGTATACAGAATAATACATAGATTATAAAATGTGTTCTAATAGTTGGAATTGCATTATTTATGTAAAATATATGTATTATAAATCAATAACCTACAATGCACAACATCAACAGTGCAATAATTCACAACGTTAATCAACAGTACAATTCCAATAGAAGTGTGCACTTGTGGTCTGCTTTGTATTTATAGGTAAGGTTATAAGAGAACAGCATAATACACTGATTATGTGTCACAGAAATGAGCATCTCACTGTGCCATTCTAAAAGTACCAAAAGGAGGTCACTTGCGAGTTTACATGCGAAAAAAGTCCAAGAGTTTGTAGTAAGGAAATATAGGGAAATTCTGGAGGGAAAGAGGGTATGTGGAAAAATATATTTACACTGTTAGGTTTTGTAAAAGTTCCAAGTAGAAGACAAAGCAAGATTTCTAAATTGAAAAGGCATGTAGCAATTAAGTAATGTAATTTAAGCATTTAGGTTATTGTCTATAAGCTAAAATTTGTATTTACTAATCCTTGAGATGATATAAAAATATGTATGAAGTACTAATGAATTTTGTTAACAGACCTGCCAAGAATGGTCTCTAATAATTGTGTGTCACTGGTTGTCAGCCCGTGTTCTAGCAGAAAAGAACCTGAAGAGAATAAAGAGAAGTTGGAGAGAGGATAGTGAAATTATGTCTTCAAATGATATCTGAAACAATTACGCTGGAGCTGGTAGGGTTACAAAAACGTATTACATGGTACTGATCACTCAGTAGTAGCTGTTCGTAGTTGAAGACAAAATGCATGATATTTTTCTCTGGATTCGTGGTCGGATCTATCATGACATGTAGTGGCCTATCAGAATGAAAAGTATTTCTTAAAATCATTTGTTAAATTAGTGGTAGTAAGTTCTGATGTACTAGCAAGGATGCATAAGGTCTATATTTCAGTACAACTCAAACTAACGTATGGTCATCATATACTTGTAATGGCTGTGGGTAACGGACTACCATCTGTTTTTAATTTGATAGAATGTTTGAGATTAGGTGTGTAGGGTTCAATGGACCAGTGTGAATCCATATAATATATATAAATGTATTTACCAAGAATAAGAAAAATGGTTTGTGAGTCCGCAGATGGAAAGAGTAAAATGTGAGGCCAATCACTACTAGAACTGTGTATAAACAGAGTATCAACATTTTGGATGGGGTGTGGCTAGCGGCCAATGCAGTGAGAAGCGACTGTCTCCCGCCCAGCAATCCAGGACCATCCTGTATGCTCCGTAGCCCCTATTGAGCCCCTGTCTCTCTCCACTGTATTTCCCATATGGGAGCTCCACTCGGCTTTTAAGTCGCTGCTTTCCATGGAAGGATTCCGCTGAAAACTAGCCGTCTGACCCGGCCAGCCCCAGAGAGTCTAACGTGGTGGCTATGGAGGAGCTGGGCTGCACAGACAGAACGACCCTGCAATGGGGTCGATCTCGACTGCCCTGGTGCAGTAACCTACCTATTACCCACTGACAACTGGGCTGGGGGAGGCACTTGTAGGAGGCTGGCCTGGTTTGTAGTAGGTACCTTAGGTACTTACACCTTATACCAGGTCCAGTTATCCCTTATTAGTGAAGTAGTAGTGTTCTAGCAGCTTAGGCTGATAGACGTAGCTGTAGCAGAGCAGCTTAGGCTGAACTAGGAGACCTGCAAAGCTCCTGCAATACCACTATAGTCACACAGTACAAGACAATACTCAGTGTTACCAAAAATAAAGGTATTTATTTGGGTGACACAGTACCAAAAATATCTTAGAGACAATACTCCTTCTGGAGGTAAGTATTATACACAAAATATACACTAGACACCAACATTAGACAAGTAAATAGTCATAGAACAATGCAAACAGTAGGAAATCCTATGAAATTCAATGGGAGAAAATAGGTCTAGGGGCAACACAAACCATATACTAAAAAAGTGGAATGTGAATCACGAATTCCCCCCCTAGACAAGTGTAGTGTGTGCAGAATCGCTGGTAGAGTAAGAATACAGCAAAGGTAAGTAAATTACCCCACCCCAGAGCCCAGAAAAGCAGGACTAAAGTACTGCAAGTTTCCTTAGGACACACTACACCTCGTTTTGGGGATTTTGCAGCAGCCAACCAAGACTGCAAAGAATAACTGCTGGATTATTGGACCTGAAGACCTGCAAAGGTAGGGGCCCAAGTCCAGAGGTTGAAAGAAGTTCCAGGACGGACAGGAGCCCCTGCCAATCCAGAAGGTGCAAAAGAAGTGTCCCCGGTTAGTAGAAGACTGCAGAAATGCAGCCTAGGAAGATGCCAGCGGATTCCTGCATGATGCAAAAGATGTCCCACGGCGTCAAGGTCATTGCAGACCAGATTTCATGTTGGAAGGCGCCAACAGGCCTTTGCTACGGCAAAAGTGCGTTTTTCATCAAAATGGCACTGGATGGACCAAGGAGGGATCTGGGGGCCTCAACTCTGTGTGAAGAGGAGGAGGGGGCTCAGCACTTTAAAGAGTACCTCAGGATGCCAGCCAGCACCCCCAGAAGCCGCAGGATCTGGGTTCAAAGGAGGTGCAAAACGCGGTTGATGCAGCACAACAAGAGAAGATCCCACGCCGCCGGCGAACAACTCAGCGAGTTGAGCGTCGCAGGGTGGAGTGCTGGGGACCTGGGGCAGGCTGTGTACGAAGGAATTTTGCAAAGAGTGCACAGAGGCCTCAGGAGGCGAAGAAGACACAAATACACAGGGGTACCGTCGTTCTCGGGGAAGGCAAGGTCTTACCTCCTCCAAATTGCATCAGCAGGACCTTAGAACAGTCTATGTTGATGATGTCCCTCCACTCGTCGCCGTGAGAGGAGTCCCAGGGTACCGGTCGTCACCTTTGAAGGTGCCTGCTTGGAACAGGGGAGTGATTCTGTCACTCCACAGGAGATTTCTTCGATTCTTCTGGTGCAGGATGAAGACAGGGAGTCCCCAGAGTGCGCACACTATGGAAACTGTTGCAGTTGCTGACTTGGAGCTGAGGTTGCTGAAGAAAAGTGTCTCTTGTAGACACTTTGTTGCAGTTACAGCGTTTCTTGGAGCAGGCTGCGGTTGATCCGAGGTCAGAAGAGTCTGAAGTTGTTTCAGAGGATTCCTGAAGGAAACTTGCAAGCAGAATCTGAAGAGAACCCACAGTAGAGACCCTAAATAGCCCTGAGAGGAGGATTGGCTACCTTATCAGGTATGGACCAATCAAGAGGGGTCTCTGACGTCAGCTGCTGTCACTGGCCACTCAGAGTCCTCCAGAGTGCCCCCTTACCTTGTAGAGCAAGATGGCTGAAGTCTGGGATACACTGGAGGAGCTCTGGGTCCCCCCCTTGGGTGGTGATGGGTAGGGGAGTGGACACTCTCCTTTCCTTTGTCCAGTTTCCCACCAGAGCAGGGGAGAATGGGTCCCTGAACCGGTGTAGACTGGTTTATGCAAGGACGGCACCATCTGTGCCCTTCAAAGCATTCCCAGAGGCTGGGGGAGGCTACACCTCCCCAGCCTGTAACACCTATTTCCAAAAGGGAGAGGGTGTAACAACCTGCTCTCAGAGGAAATGCTTTGTTCCGCCTTCCTGGGACTGGGCTGCCCAGACCCCAGGAGGACAGAACCATATCTGTGAGGTGGCAGCAGCTGTAGCTGCAGTGCAAGCCTCAGAGAGCTGGTTTGGCAGTAGTGGGGGTCCATGGTGGAGCCCCCGGGATGCATGGAATTGGCTCCCCAATACCAGATTTGGAATGGGGGGACAATTCCATGATCGTAGACATGTTACATGGCCATATTCGGAGTTACCATTGTGAAGCTACATATAGGTATTGACCTATATGTAGTGCAGGCATGTAATGACGTCCCCGCACTCACAAAGTCCGGGGAAATGGCCCTGAACAATGTGGGGGCACCGTTGCTAGTGCAAGGGTTCCCTCACACTTAGTAACTTTGCACCTAACCTTCAGCAAGTGAAGGTTAGACATATAGGTGACATATAAGTTACTTAAGTGCAGTGAATATGGCTGTGAAATAACATGTGCATTATTTCACGCAGGCTGCAATGGCAGTCCTGTTAAGGGTTTGTCTGAGCTCCCTATGGGTCGCAAAAGAAATGCTGCAGCCCATATGGATCTCCTGGAACCCCAATGCCCTGGGTACCATACACTAGGGACTTATAAGGGGGGTCCAGTATGCCAATTGAAATTAGTAAGTGAAGTCACTGGCCTACAGTGACAAATTTAAAAGCGGAGAGAGCATAAGCACTGAGGTTATGGTTAGCAGAGCCTCAGTGACACAGTTAGGCACTACACAGGCATACACATTAGGCCATACATTATGAGCACTGGGGTTCTGACCAGCAGGATCCCAGTGAGACAGGCAAAAACATACTGACATACATGTGAAAAATGGGGGTAACGTGCCAAGGAAGATGGTACTTTCCTACAGCACTGGCCTCTGACATCGGAGTGCAGAGAATAGCAACCGGCGGCCATTTTACCCACCGATAACTGAGCTGTACCAATGGCGGCTGGACGAAGTGCTGAGTCCTGATATCGGAATATGGAGAACAGCAAATTGTGACCATTGTACCCACCAGTAACAGTGCTGTGCTTGAGCTGACAGCGGCAGAGGGAGACTCTTGGCTCCGATGTCGAAGTGCAGTGCCCAGCAAAGGGTGACCATCTTCCCCTGTATAAGTCATCCCCGCGGACCCTGGTGGTGAAATCACCAGAGAGTGCGGGTGCCACAGCAGCAACTAGGACCCATGAGAAAGTGAGTGGAACACGCGGAAGGGACCATGAAAGGGCCGAATAATTTCCATGGGGCGCGGGGGAGGACTTTCAGAAACAGGGCTTTGCAGTTATTTGCTGGATTGACTACTGAACTGGGAAACCTCCTTCCCCCTGAGTGTGTCGCGCCTGCTCAGCGGCCAGAAAAGAGAGTAATAACGGAGCCCTCTTTCTGGCAGAGAGGGACCTTTGACATGACTGATGTACTTGTTCCAGTACCTGGGGCTGGATGTATAGGTGATGTCAGCTGCAAGTAGAGGAATGTGACCCTGTTAAATTCAGAGGGATTAAGCAGCCTCCTTCAGTGCACCTGGGCCGGACACCTCACCTTGCTAAAGTGGACTATGGATGCGACAGCGGATTAGGAGATGAAGGTCATTGCGGAGCCTATCCCACTGATCTCAGCGCTGATGTACTCCCCACTGGCCCTGTGGGAGGCTGGAGGGGGCATTGTCAAACACTGCTCCATGCCAACCTACTTCAGCAAGGGTGCGATAGAGCGGTGCATGTATCCGCTCCTCCCACGAGCAACTCGCATATAATGACTTGCGACACACCACTTGTTGGGCTCCTTCGGCTAGACAGGCCTACAACTGGGGAGCACTTATTGAGCGGGCCCTTCGATGTAGAGGAGAGCGTGACGGACCAAAAGGGTATACTGGTTACTATCTAATGCCTGTGCAGAAGAGAGAACGCTCCTACAGGCACAGCCTGACCGCAAGAGGAGGCCCATCGGAGCTGCTCCACGTGGTGCCTGCACTTACCGGGCCTGAACACCAGTGGATTCTCAGTACCCCATGGGAGCGGAGGTGTTGCATCCAGGTGCCGGCCCTAAGAAGAGGGCTGGGCTGCGACTGAGGAAAGCAACAAAAAAATGAGAGATAGAGATGGCAACCCCTGCAGGAGGAGGGCCCGTGGCGGTGGAGGAGTGGACGCTGGCTCTGGATCAGTCTACTACAGACTCACCTTGTGAGATATATTCCAAGCAATTATTACCACAAGGGAGGATCTCTAAACCAAAATTGATGCGTTGGGGGTGGACCTGAGCCTCCTAAAGGACAACCACAGACGACTAACGGAGAGAGTCATCACAATGGAGCGCAACATCTCGGACCTCGACCTGATCACTACTTCCAACCGAGAGAGGCTGACGGCAATGGAGCATATGATTTGCTCCCTGGAACTCCGAGCAGAAGACAGCAAGAATAAATCAAGAAGGAACAGCATCTGTATAGTGGGCCTCCCGCAGTGGGCAGAAGGAAGGGATGCCAATTCCTTCCTGGAAAGATGGCTCCGGTAAGAGGTAGCCCCGGAGGGCCTCTACCACTTTTACGCGCTGGAACAAGCCCATAGAGTACCAGCTCGTGGTCCACCACTAGGCGTGACTCCACACCTTATTGTGGCGAGACTCTTGCATTTCCGAGACCGGGATTATATACTAGCTAGGAAACAACGGAACAGGGACTTCTGTGGCCATGGACCCTCGGATGCGGAGGTTCACAGCGTCCAAAGGCGAGCAGTGGTGACTGTCACGGCCATGAGTGGGGAGATGAAGGTGCATCAACAGCAATGGACGCTGAGGCGATCCAGGGGTCAGTCCCGTCCAGTGCTGACAGTACTTCTGAGCTCTCTGAAGATGACCTGCCAAAAGTCACCCCAAACACAGCGGATGATGTGGTTGCTCCACTTTCTTGCTATCTGGAAAGGCGTAATATTCTGAGGTATGAGCGTTTACTTCACGACAGAAAGCCAAGCTCTTTAATTTCCTGGATGAATGGCATCCCCCATGAAATACAAAATGATCACATGGAATATTAGGGAGATGCACTCGATGTCCAAGAGATATAAATTCATTCATATTTGCAGAGACATGGCGTACAGATTGCTCTTTTCCAGGAGACCCACTTGAATGCTAAAGAGCGCCTTGCCCTTCAGCGTAGATGGAGAGGGCAGGCTTACTACACAACATACTCAGCCTATGCGAGAGGTATTTTAGCCTGGGTACAAGTACGGGTCCCTTTCCAGCATACTGGCTACCTAGTAGACCTAGCTTGCTGATACGTAATTATCACTGGTCGACTGGATGCCTTAGACATTTATCCAGGTAGTATTTATGGTCCTAACATCGACCATGCGCTCTTCCCGGCTGACCTATCCCAGTCACTGGCCCCTTATTTAGTGGGGTCTGTAATTCTGCAGGGGTAGATTTTACTTGTGTGGCAGACTTAACCTTAGACTGCTCCCATACATCCTTTCACGATACACTGGTTGCGTGGCTAGCTAAAACGTTTGCAACCTGGCAGGAAGAATGGGGCCTAGTCGACTACTGGTACCTGCACCACCCGACTGATCGGGACTACTCCTTCTTTTCTGGCATGCACTGTGGCACCCTCAATGGAGGGCATCAACACCTTTGCGACCCCCCTGGACCTTCTGGTACTTAGCCACGAATGCTTACATGCCAGAATGAGGGAGAAGACGGGATGAGACAGCAGTACCTGGGCAGAAAATGCAGTCTCTAAGAAGTTGGAGACAAGGCTGTTAGGCTGCTGGCTCAGCTCAGTAGAAGAGAGACTACCTCTTCCTGGATAGGTAAAATAAACAATGAGAGTAGAGAACTGAACCAGGCAGTCGCAGAGACAGTTGAAGAATTTCCTGATATTATTGGACCTTTTACCAGGCCAAAAATCTGGAACGAGAAGAAGAAATTATACTAGTTCCTGGAGAAGCTGACCCGTGAAGGGGAGCGCGCATTTCAAAAAATGAATATAAGGAAAACACCTGGTCCAAATGGAGTACTAGAAGAGTTTTTCAAAGACTTTTTGTACTGTTTGCCACCAAATTCAAAAACTACTCAACAAGATGGAAATTAAGGGTGCCTTAATACCTGATATAAACCAAGCGGGTATAATACTGACACACAAAGAAGGGAGACCTATAGATGAATGTTCATCATACAGACCTATCTCCCTTCTGAATTAGAGGCTAAATTCCTGGTAAATGTATTAGCAAATAGAGTGCTTACCATAATTACCTCCCTTAACCACAGAGGTCAGTCAGGGTTCATACCTAGACATTCCTTGAGACAAAAGCTTGGAAGGGTATAAAAAAGGTTTGCAGGGATTCAGTACACTAAGGAACCTAACTCAATAATCTCACTGGATGCAGAGAATGCGTTCTTGTATCAAGATCCCAAGGCTGTTGCTCGTGTTAAAGGAATGACAGGGGTGCCCACTATCACTCCTCCTGTTCTTGTTTTCCATGAAGCTGCTGGCATGTTGAGTAAGGGAATAACACTAAATAGTGGGATTTCAGCTGGCAGGTGGTCTGTTTGAAGAAAATATTTCTCCACATACTGGCAGTGTTCTGTATGTAGATGCCCCAAGGGAGACTGTCCTCTGTAACTTCAGAGTATTTGGCGTATTTGACCCTTACTCTGGATATAAGATAAATTGGAATACATCTGTAATATACTAGACCATGGACTGGATTCTCGAGGGGGAGCTTCCTCTAAACAGAGGAGTTTCAAACGTCGGGGTCATATGCCAGAGCATCTATGTGACACTGAGACCTGACTTGTTAGAAAAATATTTTACTCCACCTGTAAGAGACTATCCACAGGATGTGGCCAAGTGGAGATACCTCCCACTAACACTGCTCAGACAAGTAGCACTTCTTAAACTAATAGCACTACCTAAAATCCTGTATGTGTTACATAATACTCCAGGGCATAAACTGAGATATTCTCACACTCCTATGGCATGCTTTAACAGCGGTTAAAACGCTGACACAGTCAGTATATAAAGGCAACATTGCTGTGCCAAACAGGGTATATTACTGGGTGGCCCAGTTCGCCATGATAAATGCCCTGAGCTATGAGCCACCCATGCATGTAGAGAGATGTAAAATGGAAAGACCTTCATTTTTTCACTATGTGTGTGGAGGAAGGGAATGCCACAGACTCCTGCCTACCACATGATCAGCATTGCTATCATAGGTAGGTGGCAGCAAGATGTCTGGACTGGAAGGGAAAGATCAACAGAGAAACACCCCGGTGGGAAGGAGGTCTTCTAGGAGAAGTATCTAAATTGAAAGGGTTTAGGACTGTGGGATGTCATAAGGATCACTAAGTTGGGAAACCTGATGGAGTATGGGGTGATTAGAATATTTTGTAGCCTACAATCAGAATTTGACCTTCACCAGGGACAACTATACAAACACATATGCAGTTAAAACGTGCACTCCAAACAGAGACTCTGAATTGGTGGGAGATCCCTTAATATATTCCACTAGAGGGAAGAGTACACATTGGAGAAATCTGTGCTGGGGTGGTATCTTGAATTTTTTTAAACACTCACAAAATCACCTGCAAAACTTGTGGGACAAGTGGGAGGCAGACAAAGGATAGTTGAAGACTTGGAAAGGGAAGCACCGTTGATGCAAGTATTCCAGAAGTATTCCATTCAAATGGGGTACCCCGCTTAGGATGTGCACAACTGGAATGAGAGACCCATCATCCTTTTAGCATGCAGATCCACCGTCTACAGTTCTACCGTGTGACAGGCACTAGTGCCACAAAGATGCCATGTCACAGGCTCTGTGTCTGCCTGCCACCCTCAACTTGCCTCTCTGCACTTCCACTTTCAAGAGTAATAACACTGTACTGCTTAGTGAACTTGGTGGGCCCACCGGGCAAAGGTGGAGGCTTGATCCTTCCTTTTGAGACTGGAATTTCAGACAGTTGCTGGGTGACAACTCGAGAATATGACTGGTGAAGAAACAACAATCCAAATGGCAGGATAAATACTTTCTATGTTACTTAAGATTCATAAAGGGTGACAGCCACAGACAGGTGGGTTAATGATCCCACGGCTGCCCTCAACCTTGAACTATCTCTCAAAGACAGTATTGAAATACAAGACAGATTCCTTGAACACTAGACTAAATGTACTGTATGCCGGTAAAATTAACAAGTTTGGCAGGGGTGAAATTGGGCTGCAGGCTGTCACGCATGAGGTGGAAGTTAAAGCCTCTGTGAACACTCTTGGTCAAGACTATCACTTGCTTGTGGAATAGGCAGACTGCAAATGAATTGGCAGCTACTTCAGGGGAAGCGCTACTTGAAGGGTGAAGCAGGTGTACCAATAGGTTCTACATTTATTGGTGACGTGAGAGTACAAAGCAATTGGAGGTCCCAAAGGAGGTTCAAAATTGGACTGTGTAGATCCCCGTAAATCAATACATGTGATCACTTCTGAAATGCCAGACAACCTGAGAAACTCTTAAATTGCCCAATGAAAAAGCACATATAGTATTCTGCATGTAGGTGCCAGGTACCTACCAGCTGAGAATTGCATTCCCACGCCACGAGAGGTGACGATCAGACCTTGTTTCCTCTTGATTCAGTTAAAGTTCCTCTACAGGGTTCACTACAACAGGTGTAGGCTCTATGGAATGGGAGGAGGTGTTTGAAATTCGAGACAGAGGTAGACACATGTATTCATTCTGTGTGTGGTTTGGCAAGGTATAGGAATACTGGGATTTTATAGTCAGAGAACTACATCACATTTTGTCATGTGTATACCACTGAAACAAGGTTCATGAATCCGGGGATACCAAACGATATTAGTCCCTCAAGTCTAAGTTTATATTGTGCATGTTTACATATCAAAGAGAGACTTGGCATGAAAATTTATGACACTGATAATGCCATCCCTAAGTGAGTGACATGCCGGCCTTCATATTTATATAGAAGCGGAACCTGTGTCATGTGAAATCTGGAGTTGTTGACAGAGGAAGCGGTCAAAATGCAATTTAACGTGTTGATAACACCCATTCTTAATGTGTTGAGGCAAACTGTATCCATTCTGCTAGAGACTGTAAAGAGGGGAAAACTAAGGTGTAGCTGGAAGATTTTGTATTTATTTATAATGTAGGGGGAGCTCATGACGTAGACCCTGTCAGCATTTGTTGTTGTATTAAAATAGGTAAAATAAATGTTGAAATTCGAATTTTGTAACCTGTGGATTCCATTGGAAAGAGAAAGGCCTGGTGGCCCTACGCACTGTGCAGGCAAATAGGAGTAGAACCTAGAACACGAGTGACAATTCTAGGTATTAGATGTAGGCTGCTATTGTGATTGATATGAGTACAGTGTGGAAAAGGCAGACATCCAATCAATCAATCTTGGGGTAAAATACAATCGGAAAAATTATAACATAATTGTGCTACAACTGTATACATGTGTCTGCCTGATTCACTATTATCAGGTTACCTGTTGTTGAGTACAGGGTTTTATCACAGATTATCAAGTGAGAATCGTAAATAGTTGGTTGTGTTGTTCAGGCATAAGTTGGTACCAGAAAAAGCTGTTATTATATAACCAACTTCACTTCGAAAACATAAGGAAGTAAAGCAGCAGTCATGGTACAATATTTAAGTAATATATACATATAGTTTATCTCAATATTCTAATAATGGAAGTTGTGAGTTGTATATCAGGTTTCTTAAGAATGGTGTCATAATCTTGGAATATTCAACAAGAATAAGGGTTACAAACATAACTGAGAGTATTGTATATGTAATAAGTAATCCTGATACAATCTAGTGACCAATGAGGTGATACAATTTTGTATCCTGATTTATGCCTAAGTGAATTGTTAAGACACAACAGTCTGATCTACTTTTACTCACAATTGGATTGTTTTTGTTCCATGGGCAGAAGCTAGTAGATTTAGTGATGCCAGTGACCTTGCAAAATGAATATCAGTTCACTGTCCGCTAGTGATGTTATTGCATTCACAAGGGTATCAGTGATGAGGTGGCTGGAAGCTGGATGTTTTTGAGTTACAAACTTAAAAATGGTAGCTTACCTCATTGAGATGGATGAGCAGTCCTTCCAAAATAATAAATGTACAATCCAGTATAAGGCTTTAAAACGGGAAGCCTATGAAACACTACTCAACCAGACAATCGCCAGGACCTTGTAAAGAAGAAAGAGTAGAATAAAGGAAGTTGCAGACTTGGAAAGTCAAATGATTGACCTAGAGATGGGCTGAAATAAAGGGACAGATTTGAAGAAGCTTTTAAGAGAGGATGTGAGACCTTGAAGAGGTAAGCATATCAGAGCCTGGTTAATGACACCAGTGCTAAGTTCCTCAGCATCCAATGTAGAATGTTTGAAATGGGGTATAAAGCCGATGAATTGCTGGTGTGGCTCACCAGGATGAAATTGAGAAATAGATAGATTACAAATGTGGTAATCTTAGATGATGTACAGATCCAAGGAGATGATGAGGTAGCACATGTGCTTGCAAGGTACTAATGTGCCTTTTCGTTTTTTTCAGTTCTTTTTATTGAAGCTTTCAACATTGTCAAGCATACAAAACAGTAATGTTTCACCTCCACACATCCCGTCATGACCCACACCCTTTGGATTCCATGGGCCACCAGGATAAAACCTAGCTTGTTGTAGTCTTGCCGGCCTTTGACCTCCAACACCTTCATCTTGCGTCTCCTCTTGTGAGGTCTCCCACCCAGTGGTCTGGTTACAGTATATCATAATGCTCCTTCCACTGACCCCAGACCTTGTTATATTTCTTTGGGAATTCTCTAGACCTATACACTGCTTCATCCGCCAGAGAGCAATAATTCATCCATCTGAACCACTTCGAAATTGAAGGGGGGCACTAAACCTCCAGTGGTTCGATATGTTTTGTGTGGTCAGAACAAAGCCAATCTCGATCAGTAACTTTTGTCCTCTGTTCCCACCCCCCTGAGAACATCCCAAGAATTACCAGATTTGGGTCTCGGTCTATTGGGATTCCAATCACCGGCTCCAGTTTGCGAAAGATCAAGTCCTAGTATCACTGTATCCCCCAGAAATCCCACACTGTAGGAAGGTAGCCTCTTTCTAGCCTTGTTACTCCCACTTTTGGCCTGTTTGTGAGTATATGTCAGGGTGTTTTTACTGTCTCACTGGGATCCTGCTAGCCAGGACCCCAGTGCTCATAGTGGAAACCCTATTTGTCAGTGTGTTTGATATGTGTCATTGAGACCCTGCTAGCCGGGACCCCAGTGCTCATAGTTTGTGGCCTATATGTGTTCCCTGTGTGATGCCTAACTGTGTCACTGAGACTCTGCTAACCAGAATCTCAGTGCTTATCCTCTCTCTGCTTTTAAAATTGTCACTGCAAGCTAGTGATCATTTTTACCAATTCTGATTGGCACACTGGAACACCCTTATAATTCCCCAGTATATGGCACCCAGGTACCCAGGGTATTGGGGTTCCAGGACATCCCTATGGGCTGCAGCATTTCTTTTGCCACCCATAGGGAGCTCAGACCAACATTACCCATGACTGCCACTGCAGCCTGAGTGAAAGAACGTCCACGTTATTTCACAGCCATTGTACACTGCATTTAAGCAACTTATAAGTCACCTATGTGTCTAACCCTCACTTAGTGAAGGTTAGGTGCAAAGTTACGAAGTGTGAGGGCACCCTGGCACTAGCCAAGGTGCCCCCACATTGTTCAGGGCAATTTCCCCGGACTTTGTGAGTGCGGGGACACCATTACACGCGTGCACTACATATAGGTCAATACCTAAATGTAGCTTCTCAATGGTAACTCCAAATATGGCCATGTAACATGTCTAAGATCATGGAAATGTCCCCCCATGCCAAATCTGGTATTGGGATGCCAATCCCATGCATCCCCGGGGCTCCAGCATGGACCCCAGGTGCTGCCAATCTAGCTCTCTAGGGTTTTCTCTGCAGCTACCGCTGCTGCCAACCCTCAGACAGGTTTCTGCCCTCCTGGGGTCTGGGCAGCCCAGTCCCAGGAAGGCAGAACAAAGGATTTCCTCTGAGAGCAGGGAGTTACATCCTCTCCCTTTGGAAAGAGGTGTTAAGGGTGGGGGAGGAGTAGCCTCCCCCAGCCTCTGGAAATGCTTTGAAGGGCACAGATGGTGCCCTCCTTGCATAAGCCAGTCTACACCGGTTCAGGGATCCCCCGGCCCCTGCTCTGACACAAAACTGGACAAAGGAAAGGGAAGTGACCACTCCCCTGTCCATCACCACCCTAGGGGTGGTGCCCAGAGCTCCTCCAATGTGTCCCAGACCTTTACCATCTTGAATGCAGAGGTGTGAGGGCACAATGGAGGCCTCTGAGTGGCCAGTGCCAGCAGGTGACGTCAGAGACCCCTCTTGATAGGTGCTTACCTGGTTAGGTGGCCAATTCTCCTCTGAGGGCTATTTAGGGTCTCTCCTGTGGGTTTCTCTTCAGATAATGAATGCAAGAGCTCACCAGAGTTCCTCTGCATCTCTCTCTTCAACTTCTGCCAAGGATCGACCGTGGACTGCTCCAGGACCCCTGCAAAACCGCAACAAAGTAGCAAGACGACTTCTAGCAACATTGTAGCACCTAATCCTGCCGGCTTTCTCAACTGTTTCCTGGTGGTGCATGCTCTGAGGGCTGTCTGCCTTCACCCTACACTGGAAACCAAGAAGAAATATCCTGTGTATCGACGCAATCTTCCCCCTGCTAACGCAGGCACCAAACTTCTGCATCACCGGTCCTCTGGGTCCCCTCTCATCTTGATGAGCCTGGTCCCTGGAACACAGGAGCTGGATCCAAGTGACCCCGACAGTCCAGTGGTCCTTCTGTCCACATTTGGTGGAGGTAAGTCCTTGCCTCCCCACGCCAGACAGTAATCCTGTGTACTACGTGATCTGCAGCTGCTAGGGCTTCTGTGCACTTTTGCAAGGAATCCTTTGTGCACAGCCCAGGTCCCCAGCACTCCGTCCTGCATTGCTCAACTCGCTGAGTTGATCACCGACTTCGTGGGACCCTCTTTTGTTGTGTTGAGACGACCGCCGTGCTCAGATTTCTTGAACGCCTGTTCAGGTGCTTCTGCGGGTGCTGCCTGCTTCTGCGTGGGATCTCTGTGCTGCTGAGCACCCCCTCTGTCTCCTCCTCCAAGGGGCGACCTCCTGGTCCTTCCTGAGCACGGGCAGCACCCATTTTCTTCAACCGCGACTCTTGCAGCTAGCAAGGCTTGTTTGCGGTCTTTCTGCGTGGAAACAACCCTGCATCCTCCATCACGCCGTGGGACATCTTCTTTACAAAGGAGAAGTTCCTGGCATCTTCCGTTGTTGCAGAATCTTCAGCTTCTTCCATCCGGAGGCAGCCCTTTTGCACCTTCACCCAGGGTTTAGTGGGCTCCTGCCCCCCCGGACACTTGCGTAACTCTTGGATTTGGTCCCCTTCCTTTACAGGTCCTCAGGTCCAGGAATCCGTCTTCAGTGCTTTGCAGTCAGTTGTTGCCTTTGCAGAATCCCCTATCACAACTTTACTGTGTTTGAGGATAGTAGGGTAACTTTACTCCTACTTTTCAGGGTCTTGGGGTGGGGTGTCTTGGACATCCTTAGTGTATTCTTACACTCCCAGCGACCCTCTGCACACTACACTAGGCCTAGGGTCCATTTGTGGTTCGCATTCCACTTTTGGAGGATATGGTTTGTGTTGCCCCTAGGCCTGTTGTCTCCTATTGCATCCTATTGTATTCTACAGTGTTTGCACTACTTTTCTAACTGTTTATTTACCTGATTTTGGTTTGTGTGTATATTTTGTGTATAATACTTACCTCCTAAGGGAGTATATCCTCTGAGATATTTCTGGCACATTGTCACTAAAATAAAGTACCTTTATTTTTAGTAACTCTGAGTATTGTGATTCTTATGATATAGTGCTATATGATATAAGTGGTACAGTAGGAGCTTTGCTTGTCTCCTAGTTCAGCCTAAGCTGCTCTGCTATAGCTACCTCTATCAGCCTAAGCTGCTAGAACACTACTAGTCTACTAATAAGGGACAACTGGACCTGGCACAAGGTGTAAGTACCATCAGGTACCCACTATAAGCCAGGCCAGCCTCCTGCACACACCACATGGATTAGAGTGTCCCTAGACTGTCCACAGCAGAGGCATTTGGGGCCGCTTTCCCACCCCATGTTCCAAAGCCTTTCTTGGGTATAGTACTTCTATGAAAATATTTGAACTGGATCTGTCTCATACTAGCATGTCTCTTGTGTCTTTCTTTTAACATCTTTCAGTCCACAAAATGCAATCATAAAAAAAAACACAATAGAAACTTGCACTCCAACTGAAGTGCTCCATCTAGGGGTGCCTTAAAAATATGGTAAGTTCTCCTCGGGTCATTGATTCAATGACCCAGGAGACTTACTGTTCTTTTTAAATGGTGCTAGGGTGCTGCTGCTCCTCCTGCAGCCCCCCCACAACATTTAAAAAAAGACTTGTTGGTGCCCCTCCCTGTTGTAGGGGCACCACTAAGCTCTAAACAAGCATTGACATAGCCAATAGGTCTCTCCTTTGAGACCTTATAAATGTTTAGCCATGCAGCACATTATCCTGTTAATAATCCGGTCATTCCCACAATTTAGTTTTCAAAAATGCCCTCCTTTCTGCTTCTAAATGTTTCCATCTAGCAGTAATAAACTGTAGATTATAAATATCAATCAGCGACAATTATAATGATCTGTTGTTTATTACTATCACTAAAAATGCACTTATGTTCATGAAGCCTTGCAATAGGTTTTAAATATGTTGCTTCTCTGCCTCCTTCTGTATTGAGCTTTGCATAAACAAGCAGTGCAGAAGGTGGGTCGAAAGCTGACCATTGCACACACAGCCTCTTGTCCTCAAAGCTTCCTTTGGATCGCATCACAATTCTTGTTAGCTAAATAGCTGAAATTTTATATAAACACAAACATATGTGCACGTTCACGAGCATTCAATAAGTATATACATACGTGCTCACATATAAGCTGACCCATTGTCTAGCTGTGATGGGTGGATGGAAAAATATCTGAACATACAGCCAGGTAGGTGTAGAGATAGTTTGATAAGGGCGCAGATTGATTAGCAGGAAGCTCGAGCAGTCTTGATAGATAGATAGATAGATAGATAGATAGATAGATAGATAGATAGATAGATAGATGCGTAAATGTGGTGCTGAAAGTGAAATGTATTAATATTTATGAAGCAGTTTGGCAGCACAAGGTGGATTTCAGATCCTTTGTAAATGTGAAAAACAGGTCACAATACTATTGAAATGCTCACAGTGTTTGCGATCAAATGACAAATGATGCACATTTGAAGACTACATGTACCAGAAAGCACAGGGGCCTTACATGTGCCAAAGCCTACATATTTCTAGAGTTGGCTCAAGTAAGATAGCGCACAACCTCTTCAGAACAATATTTATATTTACTTGTAGGTACTCCACAGTCTCCTGTGCGTTTGTTGAGGACTCTGGGAGACACAGCACTGGTTGCTAATCGATGATCGTGCACACAGATTTTCACAGTGTTTCCATAAATACCTGCCAGCTTTTCCACCAACACATTTTATCAGGTTTTACCTAGTGAAGTGAGCCTGTAATATTCCTACAAAACATGTAATCTGTTTTTACCAAAAATTGCCACTAACTAGTCCTAGCCTTTTTAGCTAGCAGCTCCTAGAAAGATGGGTGTTTTCAGTGTTAAATTGTAGAACTATACGTGCCAGAGTGCAATCTTTTGTGGCCTAAAAAAATAAAACTGGCTGAAGGTGACAAGAGTGACGTGGTGCCACTTGACTGCTATGAAACAGCTTTTAAATAAAAATATAGACAAGCATTTTGTTTCAGCCTCTTGCCTTTTTCGATAAGTTGCAGTCACAGTTCACAATGTATGTAAATTAACCACAAAATAACTTTATTATCCACATGTTGGCAACAATGTGGAATATCAGCCAATTCTGCAGTCTCTAATGAGCTAAAGCTTGAACGTCCCTTTTCTCAATATCGCCTGAAAAGCATCTAAATAGCACTTGAGCCATTTCCTATCTGTTAAATTATTCTTGCCTTACACACCTCTCAGGAGTGGTAAGATGGGTTGGGCTTGGCTTTCTTATGGTTAATCGGCACCATTAACTTGTGCAGTATTCATCTCTTTTGGAGCACACAGAGCAGGTATTTGTGCTTTGACTGCTGATGCCACTTTGGCTGTAGAGGGGGTGGACAGTGGGATCTTGCTGATTCTGTTGCATTTGTAATTGCATTTATATAGAGTTTACTACCCATAATGGGTTATTGGAGCACTTTAGATTGCATCCAAGTAGAATACAGACATGCAAAACAGTAGTGAATGGGTGAGTCTTGCGGGGCAAGAAAGACGCCTAGCTGAAGCAAGCTAAGGAGCAAGGTGCGAGTGTGTGTGTGTGGGAACCAGTTTCCAGTCTCTGCATCATCTCTAATACCTATAAATGTGAACAAATCACCAAAATGAATGTAAGGTAACTGGAGATCATGTTATGCGCTTCAATACCTGTGGATCGAAGCTTCTTTTGAATTCAGAGGTTGGACGACCAAAAACATCAAGCACGATCTCAGTCTTTGAATGCACAGCAAATGTGACCAGATAACAAGATTTACAGCCCTTTTTACAGCTGAGCTAAGGAACAACTAGCACTCCTCTCCAGTGCTCCAGATGAAAGATAAAAGTAGTCCCTGAACAGATCTTAAAATGATGAGCAGTGTACTTATATAGTACTTGGTCTGTGCTCCGTGGGAGGACACAAAAAAGAACAAGCATTTGCAATGCAATGTGTCTCGTGTTTACTCGAGTTAAAGCTATAAACTCCTTACCGGACTTTTCTTGCCACATAAACTGAAAAGTAAAACAGTTTCACATAAGTGAGCCGATGGCCACCATTAGAGCAAAGCAAACACACAAAAGGAAACAGAACTTCGCTGAAATGTATCGCTGAAATGAAATGTATTGTGTTGCTTTGAATCAGCTTGCTTATGTCAACTGTTTTACTTTTCATTTTCAATTTATGTGGCAAGAAAAGTCAAGTTAGGAATTTACAATGCTAATAGCTCTAACTCATGCAAAAGCGAGACCCCTTGCATTGCAAATGCTTGTTATCCCAAGCAGTGTGAATTCTCTACAGTGGGCTGAAGTGTGAAGCAGCGGGGAGCCTCTGTTATGTACTGTGCTGGACTTCTCACCTCTGTATACCGGGTTGTCGAATACACCAAGGGGGTCATTCTGACTTTGGCGGGCGGCAGAGGCCGCCCGCCAAAGTAACCCCGTCGGAAGACCGCTCCGCGGTCAATAGACCGCGACGGTCATTCCGACTTTCCCGCTGGGCCGGCGGGCGACCGCCAGAAGGCCGCCCGCTGGCCCAGCGGGAAAGCCCCTTCAACAATGAAGCCGGCTCCGAATGGAGCCGGCGGAGTTGAAGGGGTGCGACGGGTGCAGTGGCACCCGTCGCGATTTTCAGTGTCTGCAAGGCAGACACTGAAAATCTTAATGGGGCCCTGTTAGGGGGCCCCTGCACTGCCCATGCCAGTGGCCAGTGGCATGGGCAGTGCAGGGGCCCCCAGGGGCCCCACGACACCCGTTCCCGCCATCCTGTTCCTGGTGGTAACAACCGCCAGGAACAGGATGGCGGGAAGGGGGTCGGAATCCCCATGGCGGCGCTGCTTGGATTCCCTTGGGCAGGGGTAAACCGGCGGGAAACCGCCGGTTGCCCTTTTCTGACCGCGGCTTTACCGCCACTGTCAGAATTGCCCATGTAGCACCGCCAGCCTGTTGGCGGTGCGGGTCGGAATGAGGCCCCAAGTCTTCTACAGGTTCTGGATACTCCCAGATAAGGGCGACCCTTTCTAGTAGCCACGGTGCCACTTGACAGGCTACGCCAAAGAAGACCGTACCCTCCAGAAGGAGTCCCAGAGGCAAAAAACCCCAACACTGGGGAAAAAACCTCAAACAGGAACTCCTGAAGAAAAACAAGAAAAAACAGGACTAAACAACAGGAAACAAAAATAGGCAAAAATCTCCCAAGGCAAAAAGCAGGAACAAAGAACAGGCAAAATTCTCCTAAGGCAAAAAGCAGGAACAAAGAACAGGCAAAAATCTCCCAAGGCAAAAAGCAGGAACAAAGAACAGGAGCGAACAGCACAACCAGAATGAAGTGTTTGCAACGCAAGGTGGAACAAGACTGACTGACTTATATACTGAGAAAAGGGAAGTGACATCACAGGAAAAGGAAAGAACACCATCTTGAATTGGGAAGAGCCCATAGACCAGTATAGGAAAAAGAAAGTAGTATAAAAGAAAAACAGAGCATGCTGGGACAAAAACACAAAGAACACAAGATGGACACAACATGGACAGAGACAGGTAAAAAGACCAGACAAACCCACCAACAACAAAAAGAAGAAAAAAAAGGCTACAGGTAAGTGTAGCGCGACCGGGAGCGAAATATATGCTTCCCAGAATGTGTTGTCAAAAAACGCAGGGAACGGCGCTCCGAGTATCGGTAGCGCGTTCCATCCACGAGGAGAGAAAGAGACGCCGCGTCTGAGCGCGGCATTACAGCCTCAGCCCGGCGTTACAGCCTCAGCCTGGGAAACTTATTGGGGCAATAAAGTTCAGCTCGAAAACCATTTCAGGGCAATACAGACCAAAGGTAAATGCTGAAAAGCTTCCCTTTTGACTAGTTGTGCGCACATATCTGCTTTTATTCTCTGCTATCTATGAACGCTTGTTGTATCTATGTGAATGTGTGCGCATCTGTCATTGGTGGTCGGTCTGTGCGAGTTTCACATCACTTTGTCACACAGTATCCTTTGAGAGTGTTTTAAGTAGCATTAATGGTGATTATGCTCAAAATGACGTTCAGAAAAGCCAAAATGTATTTAGGATCACGAGTCCGTGCCGAACAGGATCCTGTTTCAATTACAACTACACGCAAAGCCTCACATAGCAAACAGTGAATATATGGGCAGTAGATGGCAGCAAACAGCATGTTTTGACTTGTCCTTGAAGCGCTATTCGCAAAGGGAAATATACTATGAATACAGACTATGGTTTTTTAAATAAACAGAAAACACACTAATGTTATCACAGAATCTCTTTAATAAGTGTGTTGTCTCCTATTTATAAAGGAAAAAACTGAATGTTAATTTCTTTTTTATGACAAGGATGTGTTCAATTCTCTTGATATCTCCCACTATCTGTATAAAGTGATTTTTTCCCTACATATTCACAGACAAAGGGTGTTACATCGCACACTGAGTACCTTCGGAGGAACCTTTAGAAAACATCAGGGATAGGTTTTTCATGTCAAACCACAATCACACACATAAGACACGGAAGACTGTATTTTGAATACTGTATGCTTGAACATACCAAGATAGACACTGCTGACGCCTACTAGTATTAAAGCAATTTTTCACTCTGCAAACTCTACATTAAAAAGTCCTGTAATTATGTTATTATCTGAAATACATTGATTCAAAGTGTATTCGATTGTGCAAACATTTTGCTTTCGGTGTAGTATCGCTTTTAAAATTTAAATTAACAATTTTTTAAGCATGTCTCAAAGGCTCCATTAATAATTCTGTGGCTTCATCAGTTTATCAATGAGCGATACCTTAACCTTCCTAAAAGTCGTGAATATTAGTCACCCTACAGCATTTTCCGTCACTGCTGTATTAATTTCATCAGAAATAAATGCTAGAAAGATTTCAGAATTCTTCTAAGCACTTATTAAAAGAGAGGGCTAGTATAATGGCACACTTCAAACACTAAGAACTAAGACAAGTGCCTCCGCGCGGCACACAGAAGCACACATCACACATCAGCGGGATAGCTATGTCTCGTTCTGAAATAACGCAGACCTCTCTCTCCCTCTTTAACGTAAACAAGCGAAGGCCTTGTTAACCCCCAAAAATTTGACTTTCAGCAGCAAGCAATGTAGTAAGAAAAAAGAAACATGCATGTGCACAATAAATCCCATATAATGGAAGCTTTGTTTCAAAAGGGCTGCTAAATACACGCAAGTTTGAACAATGCAGGGTAAAGTTCACAACAAGTGTTTGCTTTCAAGTCTGAAAGCAATTAAGGTTGCGGATTTAGGATTAAAAAAAAAACACAGCCCGACGTGTGCATAATGTCACTGTTACAACGGAACAAAAGCTAACATTCCTAAAACGCATGCTTGGTTGATAACAACCTAAACAAGCGAAAGCCTTGTTAACCCCAAAACGTGCACACGGAAAATAAAAAGGAACAAAAGGGAACATTACCAAAACATGGGCTGGTCGGAAAGCAACTAAAACAAGCAAGCCTTGTTGACACCAAAACGTGTGCATGGAAAATAAATAAGCGAGATCGCACTGCGAACAAAAGATAAAAAGTAGTCACCAAACCTTACGGGAAACTGTGAGCCTCGCATGTTTTCAGTACTTGGTTGCTGCGCTCGAGGAGGGCTAACCATCAGAAAAGGCATGACATATGCGTGCCTTCCAATAATGAAAGCAAGTAGATTTTAACAAGCAAGCCGACGAACCAATGAAAGACACTGACGTGACATTGACGGGGCTCCCAGCCCTTTTCTAACTCCTAAAGAGTCTCGCAAGTGAAACGCATGCGCAAGCGCATGCGACGCAGGCTAGACCTTAAAAGGAGGGACAAAGAGGAAGGATTGCCCATTAGCAAGCAAGGATTTTTGAAGGACACTGACATAGACAAATGAAAATCAGTGGGCGAAGTTGAACCCCACAGAGCATATACAGCAAGTTGCTAAGCGACAACACAAGCACTGTTTAGGCTCGACCTAAAACTACAACCAAAAAAGCCCTTGCAGGGCTTTAATGGGATCTCCTTCATGGAGCAGTTAATAATAAATGAGCAACTTCTGCCGGTCATTTATTATCCATTTTGTGTCTTGGTGCCCACCCAGGACCACCCTTTTTTACAACCACTGGGGAGGAGGGTGCAGCCTTCATCCTTGAGCCCTTACAGCTGTGGGACCATATTATTTTTAAAGGGGAGAGGGATGGGCAGCCCTCATCCCTGACCCATTATAGGCACAGGGACCCCATCCTTGGGGCCTTTTATTATTTTAAGGGGATGGGGGGCATGTGGTCCCCCCTCCCCAACCCTTAATGGACCTGGGGGCTCATCCTCCAGGTTCTCTATTCTTTAGGTTTGGGGGGTGCTTAGCCCTTCTCCTTGAGCCAGTAGTGGCCCCGGGGAGTCCCACTCTCCGGGGTCCTAAGTGGGTGCCTCAGTGTCAGCCGGGCACCCACAAAACACTATGTTGAAGGCAGCTAGAAAAGCCGAGGGCCCCCGCGTTCCTGCCGACTCCCTGCATGCACCCATTCCACGTGCATCGTTAGTTGTCTTTGGTCCCACACGGTGGGAGCAGCTGTTTTCTCAAACTCTCACCATGCAGGAGCAAACAAGTTTTCCTCCCCTCAAGAGCGCAGGCAAGGAAACATGTCTGCTCCATTTAGCGGGAGCAATTTTAAAACCCCCACTAAGTGAGAGCAACCCCCGTTGTTGATGTTGTGACTGTCTATCAGATCTCATCAGAGCCTGGATACAAGCCTGGAGGTAGCTACTAATGACATGGGGCGGAAAGTCACTAATACAAGAGAACATCCTTGTTGATGGATGAAGTTTTGAATCTGCTCCGAAATCTGAAATGGTCTAGGGAATGGCACCTAATATGTTTCGAGGAACCTGGACATGAGGGAGTCTAATTCAGTGTTATTATCTACCAAAGTTGTGTGAGGAATATAAGATATCCAGATCTGAGTTGTTTAGGTATCTCCAATAAAGACATGCACTGGTTTGTCATGTTAAAACTTGTGCAATGTTGCCAGAATATACACAGTAGAAAAACTGAATGCATGGATGTTATTTTTAAGTCACAGATGTAGCTGAAAGGGATCTGAGACAGTTATGTGGACATACAAGACACTTGGCCTTATTACAAGTTTAGCGGTCATGAGGCTGCCAAACTTGCGGTGGCGGTCGGACTGCCAAATTACAACTTTGGCAGTCGGACCACAGCCCCCAACAGCAACATGGTTCCCGACAGTGGTTGGGCTTCAAATCAGCCATGGCGCGGCTAGGATTACACCCCTCTTTCCGCAAGCCTTTTCATGGCAGGGAGGCCGCCATGAAAGGGCTGGTGGAAGAAAGTGCTAGGGGCCACAGGGAGTGGGCCCCTACACTGCCCGTGACCATGTTGTAGGCAGTGCAAGGCCCCCACAGCCCAGTACTATCGTGATGCCTAGTGTCTGCTTTGCAGACAGTGCGAATTCCAAGGGTGCTGGAGTTTTAGGATATTGGCCTTGGCTCCCTTAAGGTAGCCAAGGCCATTATCCTAACACTGTTCCCACCTGTCAGTCTAGTGGAAATGCTTATTACAGTGTTCCAGCTGGTCAGCCCATCTGAAACATTGCAATACGCTCAGGTTGAGCATCGCCCATATCGCGTTAGCGTCCTCCCTGTAAGTTTGGCGTTCCCGTGGTGGGATTGCCAAGCTTGTAATAAGACCCACTGACAAGTTATGTGTAGAATTCACTCACCAAAATAAAGGACAGATGAGAAAAGGACAAAGGGAAATTAACAAAGGTTGAAGGTTGGAGACAATTATGTATCCGAGGGTCGTTGCTGTGATTGCCAGATTTCAGTTAGTTCATTTTAAAATCTTGTGTAATAGTGTGTTAGTCTAAGACACAGATGCAAGTGTTTGGATAATTCTAAATAAAACAGGGCAACCCAATAATCTGCCAGAGACCTGGATAAGGTAAATGCAAAAGGTACAGTGTTCCTGTAGAAATTATTTCATATTTGCTTAGCCCATTAATGACTCAATCCAACCAGCATATCATCAAATGCATTAAGGAATTAACAAAACACAGCAGGCAGCATATTTGTAAATGAACATTAGTATTTTTCATTTAGCCATACAAGCTTCGAAAAATCATAAAAATGTTACTAGACCTGCAGGTCAAGTAGCTTGAATAATCTACTTGACCTAACTGTAATGTACTTGACCTGGAAATGGGTCTCAAATTGTGTGATCCTAGGCAAATATTGTATTTTACAGTCGTCTTTTTCTTCATTCTCACATATGAGTGCCCCTTCAAATATGTGAGTTCAACATTTCAGCTGTAAAAAAATCCTCTTTTGTTTGATCAAATACACTAAACGTTTTCTCCATGTATAATAAATCTAGCCCACATATAGGGTACACATGATCCATGTATGACTTGCCTCTTAGTTTACTAAAAGCTTTGCCATCAGGACAGGAGTGTTTCTCAGTTTATGTTTAAACACTCACTTTAAATAAATATATTACTAAAGCATGATGTGGTAGCGCACTGTCATTTACAGACAGGAAATTTCCAAGAAATGTCCAAAAACCTTCCCACTTACTTGCAGCTTTATTGATTACCTAGATAGTGTATTCACAATAATCTGTGACAATTGCGTTTCAGAAAACATTTAGCATTTGCGAATCACCAAATAAAGTGTTCTTGCTTTTTTTCATCCTATTAAAATATTTTTTTCATCACATAAAAGTACAAAAAATGGTCTTTCACAGCTATTGAATTTTATTTTGAAATGTTTGTAAAGTTGACTTAGGTATATAAATGTGTGTTAGGAAAAACCTGATACCAAAAGCCTTTCATTTCACATGGGTTAGACAGTTCATCTTACAAAATCCTGTGACTCTGCAGTCACAAGGAAAAGTAGTTGCACTGGAAGAAGACAAACTGACTTTTGACCTCTGTCTCTGAACATAGAGCAAATGTGATAAGAATAAAATGTAAAGCCATGTTAATTGCTAATTCAGTTTCTAACTGAACAGAACACCTCTTCTTTGTCCACTCACCAGAAGGGTGGTATACAGAATTGTGGCAGTAACAGAGTCATGTTGTTTTATTGTTTTGTGATTTAATTTGGTAAAAAAAATAAACTCAACAAATTGTTTTTTTTAAAACTGTGCCTGAGCTTGAAGTGTTAGAATTTGCAATACAAGGCATAATTTCTCAGGAAATGTGTTGTTAGAGTATGGGTTGGCACAGAACGGTATCACAGGGGATACTGTTATATTGGATGCTTTTAGTCCTTCAGTGCCAAGTTGAGCAGTTTTATAATGGGTAGTGTCATGGCAGTAGGTGTCAACCCCTACAGGGCGAGGGTGGCCATTGACAGTCTTGTGTGGGTGCCCTTTCTGGAGATGTATGTGTGCCAGTGAGTGTATGTGTGTATCAGTGCATCGTTGTATAGGTCATCTTTAATGGGAATGTGTGTCATATTATTGCTACACAACACAGTCAACTAAATTCAGGCTTGTTGGCCTTTTTTAGTGTATGTATTCTAGCAGCAAAATCATTTTTGTGCGATGACAACACTGAAGCGACCATGAGATACATGAATAGCTTAAATATGTGGTAAGGCAACAAATGCCACTAATGGATATTGTTTTGTCAAATTTCAAATCTTTAAAAGTATAACTTTGCACAAAGCAATTTATGAAACAGAAATGTTAAGCTCTCTTTCCTAATATTAATAAATACAAGAGTAAAAAACCTAAACTTTATTTCTTAGCATTTCATAACGTTTGGAGATTTCTGTTTTTAGACGTGGCCTTGGGTTTTCTCTTTCTTGTGTGTCTTTGCATCAGGTCAGGTAATTATTCTGTTAGTGTCTTGCATAGTTCTTTTGTGATCTTGATCTGATGGCAAGGTGCGGCTGTGTATTTGTTTGTAGCGTATACAGGTCCTGAACAGCGCAGGCGGGAAGGGGAATCCAGTGAAGTCTCTGAGAGTAGGTATTACACCGTCAAATTCCTGCAGACCTTTGCTGAGGCGTGCTGCTGATAGAGAGCACCTTGTCGTGGACTAAGATTAGTTTTAGTAATTAATTTCAGGAGAGTGTTGTCTCTGTCTGGTATAGTACCAGCACGCGACAACTATTCTGAATGTGTCGTCTGGAAACAACGTCTTATCTCAGCAGAGGATTGTCAATTGCTGCTAAGGGGTCTTTGTATGCAATGTGTGTTTTGAAGGTGAGGTTGAAGTCGATAGCAGTGACGAAATGTAAGGAAACATTGTAGGATTCCACTTACTTCGTGTTACTTGTTTTCTAAACAGTTAGAGGAGTTCAGCACCATTTACTCATAATCGACTAATTTTGCAGGCGCTAATGCCTACTTCATGGTTCAAAATAAGTGATGTACTGGCCTAAGAAAGATTTCTCTTCATTTATGAAACTACTTATAGAAAATATAAATGAATATATCAGGGGCTAAGCCATTGTCCACTAACTCATAAAAGCCAATAACAAAACATAACATAAGAATTACGTTCAGTGAGAGACGCAACTTATACTTAATACTAGCTGTTGCTGATCTGCCTGAAAGACAAAACAGTGTAACTCTTGAAATAACAATTTTCTGTTCTCAACAATAAAATTTACCAGTGCTAGTTTAATATAGAGAGAAAGGCCAATCTGAGGAAACAAATGTGTGGGATACATTATCACAATGACCACAAACAACATGAAATTTACCAAAAATTAACAAATTAAAATTCCTAAACCAATTTAGTTGGAAGGAAAGCAATTCAGTGATTACAATGCCACAGAAGTAAATCTGATGTAGGTTTCAAGAGATTCATAAAATAAACTGAAGTGTTTTTTTTCATAAGCACTCTTTGGGTATACAAATTGAAACACACCAACGAGCTGTGTATTTTCTTTGGCACAGGAGTAGAGCAATGCCCTAAAGGAAATAGTTTTGGAAAAGGAAATTATTTCCTTTTAAATCTTCTTTTTAAAAACACATTTTCACTTTCTTCTAGCAAATGGCTATGTGTAGGAAGTACCTAGTGACTCAAATGCAGGGATTCACCATGACTTCTTCCCCAGTGCTCCAAAAGTTCTCAAACTGCTTCTTGTATACCATAGCACCAGTTCAGGTTAAAAAACATTTTTCCAATGGTAGGAGCAATAGTTTCAGTTTCTTGAGTCCTATTTTCTGTCCAAAAAAGAAGTTCCACATGAGGCAGGCTTCTCTCAGAGAGATCTTGGACACTCTAGGCCTTATGGTTCAACAAGAGGCTAGCTTATCTGACCCTCAGCAAAACTTGACAGGTCCAAAGATTCAAGATGATACTTGAGCCCAGCACCTAATCCCTTCCCCAAATTACAGGAATCATCTCATGCAGGAGCAGGGTCAAGACTTATTAGGATGTGGCTGGGTTCAAACTGAGGTGGCATAGTGGGTAAACAAATAATGCATTGGGTAGCGGCCCGAGTGATTGTCAGTGGCTGAGATTTATTCAAGCATTCCATACATCACCTTGTTGTTTTTGCATTCGCTGCACTAAGTGCACCAGGTATGCCCAAATGTGGGTCCCACGCTCACTGTGCCACTGGAACCAAGCTATACCTGCCTGAAGAGCCCTAACTAGGTGTTGGTTTCTTTTTCTGCAAGGTCACCCCAACCTCTTTGCCTTCCTCTTTTTTTTCTGACCTTCTTTTTGTTGGCTTTAAGACTCTGTGCACTATAACATTGCTAACCAATGACGGTGGAGCCAAGATAGTGACGAAGATGAATGCTCACTGAAGACCTCTGCAACACGGCCTCATAAAAATCCTAACATATACTACGTATCCCACTGAAATGAAGCACACAAACCACTGACGGTCAATAAAAGAAATCCAGCTCCAGAGGAAGATCGGCGGCGAGTGGAGAGACAGGTCGAGGTCCCGGACTCGGTACTGCAGGCCTGCTGCGCACTGGGGGGAAACCTGACATGACCACACCCTTGAGGTTTGCCCGCTCGACTTTCACTCCTGGGTGGGAAGGAAAAAGAGGCCACTGTGCCTATACAGTGTGGTCTCTCCAGCCCAACTCGAGACAGAGGCAGTACCTGCTACCGCTGCTCACCTTAAAGGCCATCATTGTCTCAGTACACAGGCACCACAAGCTATGGAGCAACACTGAACATTCACAGAACCAACCATGCAACACAGAGACTGGGCCATACATACTAGACGGTTATAAACCTAACACTGAAACGACAACCGGCGACAACCGAGCTCATTGGGAGGTGGTGGGGGAAGGGGATCAGAACCTGAGGTTAACCCAGTGGAATATTGGTAATATAGCGATACAACTGTAATATTCTACAAAAGTACAGCAGTATAATATAGGGCGCAGAATGACACATGAAAAAAAACATGACACGTCAATAGGGTAAGCTGGACAAATATACCAGGGTAGTGACTCCCCCACGGATGGGGCCACCGAGCCAGTTGCCCCACCAGTCCCTGACAACACAGTTATCCTGCAAGCCATCCAGTCCTTGCGTGAAATACTGGTGAGGAAGATGGGCGAGGTTCTAACCAAGGGCTCCCTCCTTGGACAAGACCTTAGAAATGTGGCAGACAGAGTATCCTCAGCCGGAACTGGAATATCTGAATTTGAAGATACTGTCTAGACCCTGCGGAAAGAGGTAATCGAGAGTCGCACCGTTAATAAAGACGTAATATGGAGGCTCGAAGATTCAGAGAACAGAGCCAGTAGGAATAATCTAAGATTTGTCGGATTTCCAGATGAGTGGAGGACCTGAATATGCAAGCGTTCTTGGAAAAATGGCTAAAACAAACACTTACCCAAAGGAAAATTCTCATTATGCTTCGTAACTGAACATGTGCATCGAAGACTGGGCAAAAAAACACTACCAGGAACTTCCCCAAAACCAGTAATTGCATGCTTCCTGAACTATCAGCATAAAGATATGATACACACTGGAGCTCGGAAACTGGGGGAGACCAGGCAGGAGAACTCCAAGATACAGATCTTCCCAGACTACACTCGGGAGGAACAGCATTAATGGTGAATGTTTGAGTTGGTCAAAGCAAAGCTGTGTAACCTCCAGTTACAATAAATGCTACTGTCCTGTTCTGAAAATAATCTTTCAACAAAAGACACTCTTTTTCCAGACCCAGGAAGAGACATGGGAATGGCTGAAGGAAAGACCCCGGTTGAAGGAAACTGGAAGCAGGAAAACAGGCAGCCACCCAACATACAAGACAGAGTCACTGACCTTTGCTAAGCAATGACCCAAGAGGAGGGGCTAGTCTGCACAGAAGAGAGAAGTGATAATGCCATGGCAGCTGAAGATAACGACCAGGCAGAACACCTTGTCCTCGGATTCTAAGGGGAGTGACACTTGGCCTTCAAAAAGCACAGAGTGATGAAAGCCAAGGAGACACCCAGATGTCTGACATCCTGGCAAGATCCCTTTAGCAGAAGCCATCGCTCAACTGAAAAAACAAACCAACAGACACTGACTCTCTACCCCCAGCTGACCAGACAACCAAACTGGCAGAGACAATGTAACCAATGGGAACAAATACAGCATTGGGGCACCAGGAATAGCCACTCCATACCTGGTGGAAACGGACTCGAGAGTCAGAATGAATTTCACATAGAAGAGAGACTAATGGCTGTCAGCCACTTGGCGATAGACTCTAACTAAACTGAGTTAAAAGTTCACCCCTTTTTCAAGGGTTTGGGGAGGGGAGATACATACCTCTCATATTCTTCTGTTGAGTAGTTCATGTTATGTTCTTAAGGGGGAACACTCTTACAGGATTAAGGGGCGTGGGTATGGGGGAGATTAGGGTTTTAGTTTCACCAATAAAGGGGAGGTTGAAAGAACGAGGACACGAGGAATGCACTCCAGATGACACAGGTGACAGGTTCGAAAATGTATCCATCGACTACCAGACAAAGACACAAGAGGTAGATAGAAGTAATTGAACAATGTGGTGAACATTATTGCTCCATCCTGACCTGGAACGTGAACGGGCTGGTCAACAAAATAAAAAGAGGACTTGTAGTGACGTATATAGAAAGACATAAACCAGACGTTGTCTTACTTCAAGATAGAGGGGATACCAATGTATATTCTTTAACAGAGGGGCATACACTATACTGGCACACGCAAGATACACAACAGGATCCTGGGGAGTAGCCATACTGGTAGGGAAGAACTCCCTCGTTCTGACTCACAAAGTCATGGGTTGATCCCTACCACACATATTTGCCCGTCAAAGGGATGCGGGGAAGAAAAGACATGACATTGGTAAGAATATATGCGCCCTTGAAACTGCAACGACGCTCTCTAGACAGAGTAGCGTAGATATTACAAGACTGTCCTTCCCCTATACATCTCATAGGGGGTGATTTTACTGATGTCCTAAACCCAGAGATGGACAGATCAAGCCCTCTCCATTCACTCCTTCAAGAGTCCCTGTTGGCTCGATTTTTAAACACTTTGGGCCTCTCAAACCTAAGGCACCGGCAATATTCAGACACCGGACAATATTCTTATTTCTCATGAGCACATAGGGTGTTCTCAAGATTGAATTATGTGTTCACCCCAGCAGGCGAAGTAGAGAAGATAGGAGAGGTGGATTTTTTGGCCAGAGGCCTGTCGGATCACTCACCTCTCTGGCTTATGGTGGGAACTAGAACCCGAGAGATCAGGATGGAGATTAAGTGCTTGAGAACTGAAAAATTAAAGAATCTGCCATGAACTCAGAGTAGAAACCAAGCTGTACTTTAGTGATAGCGGAGGCACAGTGCCATCAGCAATCACAACCTGGGAAACCTTCAAGATAGTCCTAAGGGATCGGGCACATAATGTTATAGCTTACAAGAAGCAAAAAGAGAAACGCAACATAGACTCGCTAGAACAGCAACTACTAGACCTAAAGGGACAAGCAAGTGCAACTGTAGACCTTAATACTATATGCAAAATAAAAGTCCTACATCAGGAATATCACGCAGTAACACAAAACACTGCAAAGTCCCAGGCACTAGCCACACAACACCGACTATATGAAACTGGCGATAAAGCCACAAGATTATAGACATGGTTGGGGAAGAGAGAGAAGGAGGCACAATGGGTACATAGCATCCAGGGTCCACACAATGAGATTTACGACACAGATCACGGAATAGCTAGGGAATTTATATTATTTATATGATACTACCGGGAGTTTTATAAAATAAAGAGGCAATTGGCAGACGAAAACCAGATAGAGGACAACCTGGAGAGAGTGAGCAGTCACACACTTACACTGGCAGAACGTGATAACCTTGAGGAAGAAACAACCCTCTTACAACTACGAAACGCAATAGGTAACATTAAATCGTGCAAAACACCTTGTCCCAATGGTATCCCAATAGAATTCTTCTAGAAAAATACAGACATGCTAAGCCCCCACCTACTTTACATGTTTATAGAAGACAGGAACGATGGTAGCCTCCCACCAGACCTTCGTAGGGCAACAATTGTAGTACTTCTGAAGCAGGCAAGCCTGAAGAGGACTGTAGTTCCTACCGCCCGATCTCCCTCCTCAATATTGAAACCAAAATACTCGCCACAATCCTTGCAACCAGACTGATAGGAATCATAACCCCCTTGATCCATAAAGATCAATCAGGCTTCATGCCCAAGTGATCAACAAGATTTAACCTTTGTAGGCTCCACAAGTGGTTAGGCACTATAAAAAACAGGGAAAATCCTCATATGCTGCCATCCTTGGATGTCGAGAAGGCATTCATTGCCATCCACTAGCCCTTCATGAAGATGGTTTTGAAAAAAATCAGATTTGGACCCAAACTCTTGAGGTAAATAGAGCTACTATACCACTGCTCAATGGCAGTGGTCCAGGTCAACGGGATGACAATGGAGGATTTTCGGAACGAGGCAGGGCTCCCCCCTGTCTCCATCACTGTTTGCCCTCATGCTGGAACCCCTCGAATTCATGGTTCATTATCAACCAACACTTTTGGGCTTCTGTGTAGAGGAGGGAGAGGAAGAGAGGATTTCACTATATGTGGATGATATCACACTCTATGTCACCAGATCCCACCCAACACTGCCCAAACTGTTCCAACTATTTGAACAATATGGTCCCCACTCAGGCTACACAATAAACTGGAACAAATCCAGACTCTGTCTGGGAGGGGGAAATCTGACACAATTAGAACTTCCTGAAAACATGAAGATAGTTAAGGAAGGGTTCATATATTTGGGTATATTTGTGACTCAAGACAAGGAATGCGCCCTCACTCGAACCATCAGAAAGGCCCTGAAGGCATTTCAGGCAGATGTGGAGAGATGGAGGACTCTCTTGTTAAAGCTGATGGGTAGGACAGCCATGTTTAATATGGCCACCCTACCAAAACCTCAATATATTTCTCAAAACACATACGCCCAGATCGCAGAAGACATCTTCCTCAAAATTAAAGGGGAAGTCCATAAATCACTATGGAAAGGAGGACTCCTGAGAATCGCACTACACACACTCCAACACAATCAATACAGTGGGGGATTATTCCTCCCAGACATCCAGGCTTACTACTGGGCAACACATCTAATAGCGATAAACGACTGAGGACACTCATCAAGAGACCTCCACACGCATTTACTAGAGAGGAGTCAATTCCAAAATAAATCATATCTCCGCTACCTATATGAAAGGAAAGGGATACAGAAACTACTGACTGCAGTGCAACTCACAATAGCAGCCTAGAAAGCTGCAGGGAAGTGCATGGGGTGGAATGTGGTAATCACACGAGAAACACCCATCTGGGAGGGAACATACCTCAAAGAAATTGGGTAATTGCAAGGATTTGGAGCATGGGACAAAAAAGGTATCTCCACCCTAGGACACCTGCTGGAAGACGGGCAACTCAAATCATTTGCCTCACTACAAGGCAATATCAACTAGACTGCACATAACACTACAAATACATGCAACTGCAACACACATGGAGGGCAGAGAAATTAGACCCGCAGATACTCCTGAATATGCCCCGCTTGAAGGCAGACTGCTACAGGGAGAGACCGAAGAAAAGGCAATCTCCCCTTGACATATAAAACCATCCACAATAACATGCCTGACACACTAAAATAATTGCGGGAGAGATGGGAGGGGGAACTGGGAGAAAGGATGACACCCAGTGGCAGGTGGCCTTGATGCACCCAAGGGAAGTGGCCATCAAATCCTTCATATAGTATACTACGGCAGATCTTGCCTACATAGGCTTGGGAGGGCACAATCCCCCCAGTACCTAAGGTACGGGGCCGGCACGGGTTCATTTCTCCATACGTTTTTAGAATGCCCCCACCTACAGTCATACTAGTCAAAGGTACTGAGAGAATTGGAGGCAGTACTGGAGGAAGCAACCCCAGTAGATCCTAAATATATTCTGCTGGGGATACCGACTGACATAGACGTCTCCCAATCCAAGCTTCTCTTTGCTGACCTAGGGCTGGTGGCAGCTAAAAGAGATGTTGCTAAATATTGAGTAGCTCTTGAACAACCAACCATTAGGGAATGGAAAATGGGGAAGGACCTATATATGATTGCAGAAAAAGTGACATACAAGGCAAGAGGGTGCCCGAGGAAATTTCACAAGATATGGGGTCACTAGAGGAAATACTACCACTTGGATGAAGGGAACAAGAAGGAGGGACACTTGCTGCCAACTGCTGTTACACCACAAAATCACAATTAATAAGGAGCGCACTCCCTCAGGTCGCCAAGGTAAAGAAAAAAGTGGTTTTATGTATCAACTGACCGACATGCATTCAATCCCTATGTAATTGCTTTACAATGCAGACCAATAGAGCATATTGTTTGTTTGATAATAAAAAATAATATTAACAAACAATAAAAGAATATTTAAAAAACAAAATCATTGCTAACCAGTGCTATATTGCTTGTGCTCTCTCCTTAAAATGTGGTTTAATTGGCTTATCCATAATTGGCATATTTAATTTACCTGTAAGTCCCTGGTACAGTGCATTGCATGTGCCATGGGCCTGTAAATGAATGTTATTAGTGGGACTGCAGCACTGATTGTGCACCCACTTAAGTAGCCTTTTAAACATGTCTCAGACCTGCCACTGCAGAGCCTAAAATGTGCAGTTTCACTGCCATGTCGAGTTGGAATTTAAAATCCCTTGCCAAGCCTTAAACTCCCTTTTTATTACCCAGAAGACACCCATAAGGTAGCCCCTAGGTAGCCCATGGGGCAGGGTGCTTTGTAAGTAAAAAGCAGAAGAAATACATTTCAGTTGTACATGTCCTGGTAGTGAAAAACTCTCAAATTCATTTTTCACCACTGTGAGGCCTACCACTCTCACAGGATAACATTGGAGCTCCTTAATAGATTTATTAATGGTAATTCCTGATTGGAAAGCGCCAGAGCTATCATGTTTAGTACCTATGGAACTGTAATGATAAATCTTCTTTGATGGTAGAGTCGAATTTATCATTACTATTTTTAAAATGCCACTTTTAGAAAGTTGTCATTTTTCTACTCTTAGCCCTTTGTGCTTGCTGCCTGTCTCCAATACACATTTCTGGTGGGTGACAGCTGGGCTGTGTGCATTCCCTCTAAAATAGCCTCACACAATGGGCGATTAGGTGTGCCTTTGATGGATCTTAGCACTGCCCCACACCTGAATAGGCTTGTCCTGTCCACACACAATAGGACTTAACGGCCCTGCATTGTTATTCTAACTAAATTGGAGCCAGGGCAGGGGAAGCAGGGCTATCTGTGCACTTCAAAGACATGCTACTAGAAGCTTCTCCCACCTTCCAGAACCACTGCACCAAAGTATAGATACTGGACCTCAGACACCACTACTTCAGTAAATGTCTCGACCAGTGGATACTCTGCCAGGAAGAAGGACTGCTGTGTTGCTGAAAGGACTGCCATTCTGCTGGACTGGTACTTTGCTGGACTCCTGCTTTGCTGTGCTGACTTGTCTGATGCTCTCTTGCCTGGAAGTGAGAAGGACTGGACATGCATATCTACAACCCTAAACCCAGAGTGACCCCAAAGGCCAGCTGACTGGGTTCCCGTTTTCTGAAGTCTCAGGGACACCAAAGACTTCCCCCCAATGTGCTCCTGCACCTGGACTCTGCCATATGTCAGTGTGCCCTGCCAAGTGGTACCACCTGAGTCCTGGACCCTTGGATGTTGGCCTAAGGTACAATGCCCTCTGTGGTCCTCACCGGAACCGTTGTGAAGCCTTGCAAAGCAACGCAGACCGTGCAGCAGGATTTAAGGTACTGTGTTCAGCGGGCCTAAGTGGGTTCCTATATCCGGCCCACACTCTTTCAGGGTCGGCCTGAACTCTTGCCTTTGTCCTAGTTCAGCACGACCAGAAAACCACAGTTGGCGCTTTGTACTTTTATGTGCTATTTTCTCCATAATCTTTAAAATTGCATATCTTAGGATCTACTTATTGGATTTTTGTCGTTTTGGTCTTCTTTTACTCAGATAAATATTCCATATTGTTCTAATCTTATGTGAAGTCCTTTTGGTGGTGTTTGTACTGTGTTACCTGTAATTTAATTGTTGCACAAATACTTTATACATTAAGTTAAGCCTGACTGCTCTGTGCCAGGCAACCAAAGGGTGAGCACAGGTTAATATATGGGGTGTAACTGACTTACCCTGACTAGGATTATGGTCTTTACTTGAACAGGGTGCATACCTCTGCAAACTAAAGACCCACTTTCTAACACTGGGGCAAAACTGGTTCTTGTTTGCTTGTGTTCCAGTTCAGGGAAGACCTGGCTTGGCAGTTCGGGCTAGACTGTTCCCATGAGGAGTAGAGTCAAGACTGATTTGCATATGGCTGGGTCCAAACTGAGGTGGCATGGTGGGCAAAAAAACAATGGATTGGGTTGCGGCCCCAAGTGCCAGTGGCTGAGAATAATTCAAGCATTCCATCCATCACTTTGTTGTTATTGCATTTGCCGCCACAAGTGCACTAAGTATGCCCAGGTGTAGGTCCTGGGCTCACTGGACCAAGCTATACCTGGTTGAAGAGCCCTAACTAAGGTGAAAGCAGTCCTAGGTTGCTGGTGATTAATTCAAGCATTCCATCCATCACTTTGTTGTTTTTGCACCAACCGGGCCTTGGTCATCATGCATCACGGCGCTCAGCCTAGAACACACCTCCTCCATGGCCAGAGGGTTTTTATTTCTTAAAGCACCTGTGTCAGGTCAAAGCCTAGCCATGGCTCACCTCTAAGTAAAATACTGGGGAACAGGCTGGAGACACTGAATATGTTAAAGGACATCACAGTCAAGCCACCCAAACAGATAGATTTGCTTTGCTTTAGAAGGTCCAGTAACACCATTTACTTTTGTGTGTGATCTGTGGTACTTCTATTTTTGCTAATTTGCAAACAGTCATATTGGAGGTGAATGTGATTAAAACATAACACAGGGAATTAATTAGTGAGCATCCAGGATTTCAAACTCAGCATTCAAAGCGGGTGACAGCTACCTTCTCTCATTGAGGCAGCACCACTGCATGTGTGGTTGGTGCCATACAAACACAAGTCCTAATTCATTTAGTTGTTCAGTCAGTCACTCACTCACTGATAATGTTATGAAGAAAGTTGAAGATACTGACCTAAAATGTAGAAGAGTGGCATACCAGGCAGGAGCTGTAAGATTCTTTGAGCAGATTCTTTTCTGAACAAACGGCCAGTCTACTTTTATGCATTATTTAATTTACTCTATTAACTACTATTTCATCTGTAAATACATCTGCTCAGCAGCGTCTAGCGAAGAGGATTGCTGAATCACCCTTCACTAAGAGCTGATGCAGAAGTTCTTAAAAAGGTGCAAATGATCCTAACTAAGACTTTTCACCAATTTTTCATGTCAAGTTATAGGGACACAAGTGTAGTGGCCTAACAAAATTGGAGCGTTTTAATGAGCTCTCTGTGAGACACAGGATGCATAGAACCGGGAAGAATACTGCTATTTGTTCAAGAAAAATACTGAGCTGGCGTAAATGCACAAGAACTCAGCACGTTCTGTAATATTAACCTTATCCGTGTGATAATCATGTAAAGGAAGCCCGTTGTAGGAGGCTGGCCTGGTTTGTAGTGAGTACCTAAGGTACTTACACTTTATACCAGGTCCAGTTATCCCTTATTAGTGAAATGTAGTTAGTGTCTAGAAGCCAGTCTCTCTAAGGGGAGTGTGGATGAGCAGCCAAGGCTTAACTAGGAGACATGCAAAGCTCATGCAATACCACTGTAGTCACACATTACTCACACACATGAAAGAAAATACTTAGTGTTACAAAAATAAATGTACTTTATTTTGGCAACACAAATGCCAAAAATACCATAGAGGCTATACTCCCTTAGGAGGTAAGTAATACACAAATTATATACACTAGTATGCAGAAATAGTTGTAAAAACAGTTAGAATACAGTGCAAATAGTGAAAATCACAAAAGTTAGAAATGCCCCTGGGGAACACAAACCCTATACTAAGAAAGTGGAATGCGAAAGTCGGTTTCCCACCGAGGCAAGTGTAGTGTGTATAGGGGCACTGGGAGTATTAGAAAACACAAAAGGTAAGTAATAGAACCCACCCCAGAACCCAGGAAAGCAGGGTGTAGATCTCAACTTTCCTATAACACTCAAGAACACGAGAAAGAAGATAATGCAAGAACCAGAAGAGACTGCAAGACATCAACAATGGATTCCTGGACCTGAAGACCTGTGTAAGAAGGGGACCAAGTCGAAGAAGCACTGAAGAGTCCAGGGAGAGCAGGCGCCCCTGCTAACCTGGATGAAGGTGCAAAAGAAGAACCACCGGTGAAGAACAACAGTCAGTACTGCAACCAAGAAGATGGATGTGGGTTCCTGGTTGGTGCAGATGACGTCCCACGCCGGATGGAAGATTGCAGTCTTGTTTGTGTCGCTGAATTCTGCCAACAAGCCTTTGCACACGCAAAGCTCCCTGTTAGCGGAAAATGGCACTGCCCGGGACCAGGAGGGAGCTTTTGGACTTGACAGAGGAGGGAAAGTGAGAGGGGGCTCTCAGCAACTCAGAGAACCCTCAGAAGACCAGGCAGTGCATACAGGAGTCCCACAACACAGGGACAAAGAAGGTGCAAAAGGAGGCCCACGGAGCACTACAAAAAGGGATCCCTTGCCACCGGAGAACCACGCTGGCAGCTGTGCATTGCAGAATAGAGTGATGGAGGCCTGAGATGCACAGTGCACGAAGAACGTTATGGAAGGATGCCAACAAGCCGTGGAACTGCAAAACATGCAGTGCACGGGGTACTGTCTTGCGTGGGAAGGCAAGCTCTTACCTCCACCAAAGTTGGACAGTAGGACGTCAGGACCTTGGGACCATTTCAGTCCACCACCCTTGATGCTGGATCTACGCAGGAGAGGGGACCCAAGCCACTGGTCGTCGCTGCAGAGGGGTGCCTGGTGAAGCGGGGAAGTGGCTCCTTCACTTCAAGGGAGATTCCTTTGTTCTTCTGGTGCAGGCTGAAGACAGGCAGACAAGGGAAGTGACTCCTTCACTTCAAGGGAGATTCCTTCGTTCTTCTGGTGCAGGCTGAAGACAGGCAGTCCTCGGACGATGCACGACCTGGAAACAGTTGCAGTTGCTGGCAGGAGTGGAAGATACAATGTTGCAGAAGTTGCCTTTTCTTCTTTGTTGCAGTTTGTAGAGTTCCTGGGGAGTCCAGATGCAGTTTCTTCGATAAGAAGATGAAATAAAGAATGCAAAGGATTCCTGCTAGAGTCTTGCAATCAGAATCTGAAGAACCACCCAAGAGAGAGACCCTAAATAGCCCTGAAAGGGGGATTGGTCACCTACACAGGTAAGCATCTATTAGGGGAGGGCTCCGACGTCACCTGCTGGCATTGGCCATTCAGATGCTCCCAGAGTGCCCTGCCAACTTTGAATGCAAGGTGGCAAAACCCAGGGACACTCTGGAGGAGCTCTGAGCACCATCACTGGGGTGGTGATGGACAGGGCAGTGGTCACTTCCCTTTCCTTTGTCCAGTTTTGCGCCATAACAGGGACTGGAGGTTCCTGAGCTGGTGTAGACTGGATTATGCAAGGAGGGCACCATCTGTGCCTTTCAAAGCATTTCCAGAGGCTCTGGGAGGCCCCACATCCCATGCCTGTAACACCTATTTCTAGAAGGAGAGGGTGTAACACCCCTCTCCCAAAAGAAATGCTTTGTTCTGCCTTCCTGGGCTCGAGCTGCTCGAGCAATAGAAGGGGAAGAAACCTGTCTGTGAGGTGGCAGCAGCTGGGGCTGCCTGGAAAACCTCAGAAGGCTGTAATGGCAGTAATGGGAGTCCTCTAAGGAACCCCCAGAGTGCATGGAATCATACAACTAATGCTTGCAAAAGCCTTTGGGTATGATTCCAACATATTTGATACCCAACATGGCTGTATTCGGAGGTAGCATTGTGAAGCTGTACATAGCTAGTGACTTATGTCCAGTGCACGCTTAAAATGGCGTCCCCGCACTCACAAAGTGTCGGAAAATGGTCCTGGATGACGGGGGGGCACCTCTGCTAGTGCTAGTGCAGGGGTGCCCTCACACATAGGTATTCTGCACCCGGCCTTCAGGGCTAGAAGGCCTCCAATATGGGTGACTTATAAGTGACCTGGTGCAGTGTAAATGGCAGTGAAAGGGTGCATGCACCATTTCACACGGGATGCAATGGCAGTCCTGTAGAAGCCTTTGCATGGACTCCCTATGGGTGGCAAAAGAAATGCTGCAACCCATAAGGATCCCCTGGAACCCCACTGCCCTGGATTCCGAGGTTCCATATAATAAGGGGGCACCAGTATGTCAATTATGAGTGGAATACTGTGTTAGCAGTATCCAGCAACCAAATTTAGAAGGAGACAGCTTAACTACTTGGGTCCTGTTAGCAGGATCCCAGTAGACACAGTCATACACACTGACAAACAGGTCAAAAATGTGGGTAACCATGCTAGAAAGAGGCTATTTTCCTACACCCATGTAAAAGGCTGAGGCTACCAGTGCACTTCTAAGCAAGCATTGCCAAAGTCAGTAGGTATGGCTTTGGCCATCAGCCCTCTTCCAATTTGTGTTTTATTTTGTCATGGTTTTTGTAAAATGTTATTGTTTGGAAATATCCTGGGCACTCATAAATCTAAAAACAAAAACATAATTTGCTATAGGCAAAAAAGTTATTTTGGTCTAAAATACCACAGATTCCCATAGTATTCCCTGTCACTGAAAGGAACTACTTAAAACATCAGTCAGGCTGGCGTGAGCTGTAAGCCTTTTGCCCTTGAGAAAGAAAGAAAGAATAGAATGAATGAGAAAGAAAGAAAAAAGGCAAGACAGAAGGAAAGAGGAAGAAAGAAAGAACAAGCATTTGCAATGCAATGGGTCTGGCTATTGCTAGAGTGCAAGCTATTGGCGTTGAAAATGATATCTTTTATTTATGTGGTTTGGTTTGGAGTGTAGGGGATATATGTGGTGTATAGTAGAAATGTGTGTTTTTTTCATTTGAATTGTTGCTTGTGGAATTGTGCAGGGTGGAGTTGTGTGGTACGGAGTGTATTTGTGTAGTGGAATTATGTGGCATGGTGAATATATATCGGTGAGAGCTGCATAGAATAGAAAAGAAAATAGAGAGGGATAGGTAGTTTATTCGGGAACTGAGAAGAAACAATGCAAGCTTCCCTCACAGAGAATGTACCCTGAAAGCTTCCCTCACAGAGAATGTACCCTGAAAACTTCCCTCACACAAAGCAGATGCAATACAGGCAGCAGCAGTCTATGCTTCTCTCACACACAGCAGATACAGCACAGACAGCAAGGCATGCTCCCTCACAGAGGTACAATGCAAGCTTCCATCATACACAGCAGATACAGTACAGGCAGCAGTGCAAGCTTCCCTCACATAGAGCACAGCTACAATACAGGCAGAAGTTCAGTCTTCCCTCACACACAGAGCAGATACAGCACAGGCAGCAGCAGTGCAAACTTCCTTCACACATAGCAGACACAGCACAGCAGCAGTGCAAGCTTCCCTCACACACAGCCGATACAGCACAGGCAGTAGCAGTGCAAGCTTCCCTCACACACAGCAGATACAGCACAGGCAGCAGCTGTGCAAGCTTCCTTCACACATAGCGCAGATACAGCACAGCAGCAGAGCAAGCTTCCCTTACAAACAGCATATACAGCACAGGCAGCAGCAGTGCAAGCTTCCCTCACACATAGCGCAGATAAAGCACAGCAGCAGAGCAAGCTTCCCTTACAAACAGCAGATACAGCACAAGCAGCAGCAGTGCATGCTTCCCTCACACATAGCGCAGATACAGCACAGCAGCAGAGCAAGTTTACCTTACAAACAGCAGATACAGCACAGACAGCTGCAGTTCAAGCTTCTCTCACACACAACAGATACAGCACAGGCAGCAGCAGTACAAGCTTCCCTCACACATAGCGCAGATACAGCCCAGCAGCAGAGCAAGCTTCCCTTACAAACAGCAGATACAGCACAGGCAGCAGCAGTTCAAGCTTCTCTCACACAGAGCAGATAAAGCAAAGGCAGCAGCAGTGCAAGCGAGCCCTATTGCATTGCAAATACTTGTTTGTCTTGGGTGATCATGCCACATATTGCAGCCAGCGTCAGTTCTTCACCTGTGTCATTTTCTAGTGTTGGTTAAACGAGTTACAGGGGTTGTGTTATAGTAAATTGTTATTACTGCAGCAACATCATATTTGGAACCTATTTTGAGGCCGCAAGCCTAGTCAAATCTATTTCAAGTGTTGATTTTTCACCTACTGGTGACCTGTTCAGGCATGGTAGGCGTTTAATTTCTATGTAGCATTATTCATGAGGGGATTTTATGCATATTGTTTCGCTGAGGAAAGTAACCAACTGAGTTACATGCTGACATTTTGGCTACAGTAAGAGCGGGCCAGGTTTCACCATCTAGTAATTGTATTATACTAATGGTTGTGCAAGACACCTAGCGTGAATTAAACTTGCTAAATTGAAAGCAGTTAAGTGGAGTCAGCTAAGTTTATGATGGGATGAGTGTGGATGCGAGTGCAACTCCGAAACGCTGTAGTTTATTAGCAGACAGATATTCAGATGGCATTTTTTCCATATGTAGAGGATTGTGTTCAACCTCCCCTAAGTGTTAGTTTCAGCTCATCTATAAGTTGATGTGGTTTACAGGGACGGGATGAAGGGGCTCATTTTGTACCTTTCCGTATTAGGGCATGGATTTACAGCAGGACAGGTGACATACCAGATTTGAGAGGATACATTGTGCTTTTTGTGAACATAAATAGAAATTGAGACTACAAACTTCCGAACTGAGGACTGAACCATAATGTTTGTTGGTGAGGCAGAAACACCAGTGTTGCCTGAAAGAATCGCCGGTACACTGTTTCTTCTCAGAGTATCGTGGGTTTATTTGATAGATACTTGCGGTAATAAAAACACCTCAGCCCGCAAACAGTTTCTCTCCCCGTTCTCCTTCTGCCTCTCCTGTCCTCCAACTGCCGTTGTCTCCTGGGAGACTCTCACATTCCAATCCTCATTCTAACCTAGAATACCACACATCTTCCCCTCATTAACAAAACTTGAGAAACAAATATGCATTCCTAACACAATACTATAAAGAAGAAAAATAATGCAAAATACAGTACAATTATTTAAACATTTACAATGGAAAACACATGAGAAATTGAAACACTAAATAATGCAAAATACAGTACAATCATCCATACACATATAATGCAAGAAAAAAAATGTGCGAAAATTTAAACTTTCCCTAAAGCAACAAAATAACCCAGTTGCACATATCATTACATTGAGATTATAAAATCATCTAGAGACTTAGGATGTCTAGAGACCCTTGAGCTTCTTCTTAGTGCAACATGGCTATCCCCTTGCTCACATTTCTCTCCACTCACTTTCCCAGGTTTATCATCTCCATCCCCAGAGATTTTTACAATTCTCCCTATGTTCCAAATCCTATGATCTTCTGTTTTTACAGCATTCTTCATGACTTTTATCACTTTGAGAGGAGAAGAGAATTTAGAATGAGTGTTAGTTAAACCAAATCGAGGATTTCTCACTTTGACAACATCACCCACTGAAATCACAATTTTCTTTACCGCCTTCCGTCTGTCAAAATCCGCCTTTCTTTCAAGAGTTTTCCAAATTTCCCTGTCCATTTTATGTTCTATACTACACCCCAGGTTAGGTTCTAACCCTACCTTGTCATTAATCCAAGACGGACACATCTGCGTATTAGGTTTTCTGTGCCTAAACAACTCAAAAGGTGTGAGACCTGTACTTGTATGTGGAGTTAGTCTGTAATTCTTGATTTTGTTCAAAATTTCCTCTTTCCAACATTTGTTATTAGCCAGAGCTAATTGGATGGTTTCTTTTAACACCCTGTTTAATCTCTCCACCATGCCATTAGTCTCAGGATGATAGAGAGAGGCCTTCTTATGTATAATTCCTTTGTCACTAAGGAATTTCTCCATGTCTTGAGAGACAAGTTGCACGCCATTGTCAGTGAGAATGGAAGAAGGAATCCCCTCCCTATCAAAGATCTGATTAAGGAAGTCTATGACAACCTGAGTTTCTACTGAAGGAGGTAATCACAATCTCAGGCCACCTTGAATACATGTCTATCAAAACCAAAACATACTTGTCGGTGCTGGAATATCTAATTGGTCCCAGGATGTCTAAAGAAACCTCCTGCCACAGTTTACTGGGTAGCTCTCTCACTACCCTAGGTTGAACCCTACACATCAAGGTTTTGCCAGGATGATGAACTTGTATAATTGTAAACTTCTATAAACCTTGAATAAGATGGCTGCTACAATATTCGGGTGAAAGCGAGGCTTGACACGCTTTGTAAAACGTGTGTGTAAGTTCCGGGAACAGCAGGTTTATGCAAGAAAGAAAAAAAAACTCCTACAACACATGTAAGTTGGCGCACCTCTCTAAGAAGGTTAACGCGTGTGACAGCAGGCAAGTGCACAGTTAGAGATCAGCGCGTGCACTAGTTACTTGGGCGTAGCGCGCGTGTGTACTGTCAATTAAGCGTAGCGCGAGGATCAGTTTGTCTGGCCCAAATATATGCGGTAAACCCAGAAAAGTAAAAACGAAAAAAAAACGCTGTCAGGGATTTCGAAAGAAGTAGCCACGGACGTAAATGATCTGAGAGATTTCCGGGCGTTTAGAAGTATAGCAGCCAAAGACGTAAGCGATCGCACTGTACCGGTTGAGGTGTTTCCTGAGTACGCCTCCACATGAATTTATCCCATCCTCGTCGCCAGTGAAAGAATCGCCGGTAAACTGTTTCTTCTCAGAGTATCGTGGGTTTATTTGATAGATACTTGCGGTAATAAAAACACCTCAGCCCGCAAACAGTTTCTCTCCCCGTTCTCCTTCTGCCTCTCCTGTCCTCCAACTGCCGTTGTCTCCTGGGAGACTCTCACATTCCAATCCTCATTCTAACCTAGAATACCACATTGCCCTTTATGGACAGCTGTGTTTTTAAAAAAAAATATAACTGCAGTTTTTATGGGTTTGGGCGTCTTGTTTTGAGAGCACGCTCTTATTGTGGCGAGTATCTGTAAGGTGTAGAAAATTACTTTGAGGGACAAACATGTTTTAATGTCAAGTGTCTCTTTTTTAAGGAGAATGATACGTTGTACTTGCTACTTATAGGGTAGAAATCTGGCTGTTGATCCCACAAAACAATTTTATTAGGCGGAAATGGGCTTTTCTTGATTTCGTCACAGCACAATGTTTCAGAGAACACAGAAATGTGCATTTTGAAGTCAAAAACTTGCCTTTTTTTGGGAGACAGAAGTGTGTGCTTTACGGCCTTGAGATAGTGTTTACATGAAAAACGCTGCAAATTGTTCAGTCTGGTGGGGGCGCCTTGAGTATTGGTTAAAATGTTTTTTGCGCACAAATGCCGAGGAAACCGTTTGGTCTGTGGTGCACCTTTCAGAATGGGTTGTGTCTGTAGTTAGGATTGCTTACAAGTCAGAAGACTGGCTTCCTCTCCAGAACTGCGAGGGATGGCTGTGCTTACAACCTCTCTATCGGAGGTTCATTGGCAGAGCTGAAGCGAGTCCTAAATGGCCGGGGCACAAAGGCTTAGAAGGTGCACCGTAATGTACATACATTGGCAGAACAGCGGAGAAGTAAACCTCAAGTCCGTCATTCACTCCGGTTGAGAACCTGGATCTTTTAGAAGAAGAAAAGAGTTTGCATTCAGAGTTATAGTAAATTGCCATTACTGCAGCAACAACTCATTTGGAACCTATTTTGAGGCAGCAAGCCTTGTCAATAACCCCCGCACTTGGCCCACTCCAATTCATGTAATTCCCCATAAACATTTAAAACAAATTCACAACAAACAAGTGTGTTTGCAATCTCTTGTGGGAATACTGGGCCGCAGTTTTATTACAAGCATAGACTCTTGCGACAATCTTTGACCTCATCACTCATCATAAGTTTCAGCCATCGATCACAATGACAAGGCCATAAATTATTATAATGTCATAAATCATTTCACGTGCCACACATTGCTTTCGTTATAATTGTCAAACATATTTTGGAGACAGGTCATAAATCACATTTGATCTGCCATACATAAATCATTTCTCCGGGATCATAACATTGCTGCGTGACATCATCTCTGCTATAAATCAATCAAGTCCTTGTCATTTGCTTGTCATAATTCTGACACCTATTGTTGTTGAGGTCGTCCTTCATGCTGCTTTTTGGGGTCATCCATTTTTGTTGGTTCTTTTCTCTGATCGTGAGGGGGGTAGCCTCTTAGTGCTGTTAGGCTCAACTCGCTACCTTGTCTGTCCATTTTGTGCCCTGCCAACCGGCGGGTCTGGGCCGCGAGTGCCGTGTTCCGCTTACTCCCCCATCGGCCTCCTTACCCTGCCGTAAGGCATCCCAAGGTAAGTAGCCATTCTCCGGCACACCGCCCACCGGTGTGCCTCCTTTACCAACCAATGTGCCCCTTTTTCCACCGTCCGCTTGTCCAAACAGCCCTGCGACAATGCTGTTATTCTGGTGTGGGTGGGTGGGTTTCGCGATTCCGCGCGCTGTCCCTTGTGGCCCCCAAAGTGATTCCTGCCTGGGCAGCAGAATCCTTTTAGGTTCCCCTCCAAACTGAGGGCGGGGCTGTGTCTCCCCAACCCATTGGGGGGTTTGCACTTTTCCTGTTTTTGCTGTACCCCCAGTGGCCAGACGTATGTCCTTGGGGGCTCCTCCCTCTCCCTTGAGGGGGAATGCCGTCCTTTGTTGGATTGCCGCTGAGGCGGCATTGAAAATAATTTCCGGGTCCCCGGCAGTGGTTAACGCGCCGGCCCCTGATGCCCCCTGTGGGGGCGGTCCTTTGCCATAACCCCCGCACTTGGCCCACTCCAATTCATGTAATTCCCCATAAACATTTAAAACAAATTCACAACAAACAAGTGTGTTTGCAATCTCTTGTGGGAATACTGGGCCGCAGTTTTATTACAAGCATAGACTCTTGCGACAATCTTTGACCTCATCACTCATCATAAGTTTCAGCCATCAATCACAATGACAAGGCCATAAATTATTATAATGTCATAAATCATTTCACGTGCCACACATTGCTTTCGTTATAATTGTCAAACATATTTTGGAGACAGGTCATAAATCACATTTGATCTGCCATACATAAATCATTTCTCCGGGATCATAACATTGCTGCGTGACATCATCTCTGCTATAAATCAATCAAGTCCTTTTCATTTGCTTGTCATAATTCTGACACCTATTGTTGTTGAGGTCGTCCTTCATGCTGCTTTTTGGGGTCATCCATTTTTGTTGGTTCTTTTCTCTGATCGTGAGGAGGGTAGCCTCTTAGTGCTGTTAGGCTCAACTCGCTACCTTGTCTGTCCATTTTGTGCCCTGCCAACCGGCGGGTCTGGGTCGCGAGTGCCATGTTCCGCTTACTCCCCCATCGGCCTCCTTATCCTGCCGTAAGGCATCCCAAGGTAAGTAGCCATTCTCCGGCACACCGCCCACTGGTGTGCCTCCTTTACCAACCAATGTGCCCCTTTTTCCGCCACGCCGCCTGGGGGGCTTACGGCACCAGGTGGCTCCCCCTTTTCATTCTTTGGGTATTTCCTTTCAGATCTTCACCAAAAACACCTCAGTGTCCCGGCCGTCAGGCCTCCCAAGGAGCACTGATTTTGCTGCACCGTCCTTGTGACAGCCTGCCTGTTGCTTGTATTCCTCCCTGCTGGACTCTGAATGTATTGGGTTCGGCGTCTATTAACGTGTGCTTCCCAGATCTTTGGGGGCTGGAGTGCTTCCTCTGGGTTTTCCCCATTGCACCCACTGCACACTGTTGCGTCCACACGGATCTGTGTGGGCCCGACCGGCTCCTCTTCAGCCCCTCCGTGTGACATCTCGCCTCACCAATACGGTATATGAAAAGAAACAAGGAGGGTGGGGACACAGACATTTATTATTTAAGTGTGAATTAGCCATCCTGCTGCCGAACCAAAATTGCTGCGGTATCAGGCAATATTCCCCCCATTCTTCCTTGGGCCTGGGCAAGGTGTGATTTAAATTTGCCCAAAATGCTGAGGGCGCAGCCCCTGGCAACTAGTGCCTAACTTGTGCCCGTTGTTTCCCGTAGGAGAAAGCTGAAGCGGTCAGCTGTAGGTGCAGGGGCGGTGGTTTTAAATGAATTGCAAAGGGCCTCAAAAAGGTTTCAGGATTACGCTGCCTCAGTATTCTGTTTGCACGTTCCCTGATACACACGGGCAATGGGCTCCGGCGTGCTTTTGTTTTCCATTTGCACTATTGCCGCCATTTAATGGATAACATGCATCTGCCATGCAGCGACACTCCTTACTAGCTGGGTCTGTTATGCGTTTTTTTTTTTATTAGGCTGCTGAGTAGCCTTGTCAATTATTCGCCCTTTTATGGTGTAGCCCCCTCATAACATGAAATCCCGTAAACATTGGGGTGTGCCGTATTACCATGTTATAAATGTTCTTATAGGACCGTAAACGTATCCCCCCCCCGGGTTTCTTTGCTCAACGACGAACATGTGTTGACTTTCCCTTGACCTGATACGGTTGCTGCTTCCATTCTACTCTTTGCTTATTGCAACTTACGACAATGGCACAAACGTGACCTGGGGGTGTTGGAGCAGTTGCTTGAGGCCCCTTATTACAATCCACATTGATCTGCGCCATGTCGCGGGTGTTGTGTTGGCTGTTAAGCCTCTTGGATGCTACATGTTTTAGTTGTTTGAATTTTATCTCCCTTTCGTGGCCCGAAAAAGTTACCCCGATTTCCTTATTCCTTCTGCCTGTCGTTGCACCCTTGAATAATCCTTGTCTATGGGTGACCTCTGCCATGCTGAGAGGCCTCACTCTTTTTTTTTTTTTTTTGCAACCTTCCACTCTATGCGAGGCAACATAATGAACCCGCTGCCTGTTTTGTTACGTCATAGTTGTGCGCCATTAATGAATTCACCCTGTTAAATGTCACTTGTGTGTGTTTTTTTTTTTTAATTATTTTTATTGGCCAGTCCCGCTGTGCGCAAAGCCCCCTGCCACCTGATGCTTAACTTGTGTTTTGTCGTCCGGAGCCACAGCCCTTCTCTTGGGGGGGCAGCACTTACTTCCTACCCAACGCGTTTAATGTTTGGCAAAAGGCACAATGGAACGCCAGCTAGGATCCCCGAGTGGCGCGCGCACTGTGGCGCGTATGGCTCCCTCCCCCCCTTTTGCGGGAGAAGCACTAATAGCTCGGCGGCTGAATGACCTGTTTAACGTTCATGCTGTGTCTACAGGATTGCTACCAACAGAGGATGCCGTGTTTTTGTTACCCATCCACGAGCTTTGCAAAAACACCCTAGGCGGGTGTTAATCCAGTGAAACTTTGTCTCGCCAAAATTATTATCCGATTCCACAGAGGGAGTCATGTAGTCCTATCTTTCCCCAATCTGCCATGAGGCCGGCACCTTACCGACCCGTGGTGAAGGAGAACTTTCGTTCAGAAGCTCTCAATTTACCTGCTCCCATGCGGGCAGTAATGCACGTTAATTATCTCTGCTAACGGCAGCACACGCATGTACTTGGCACAAATAACCTTATAGATGATTTCGATTTTATCCTGGCTTTGACTTTATTTTACTACGGTCATACAAATGTTATAAAGCTGACAATGCTTTGGGCGCACTCCCTGTATACATACATGCCAACTCTTCAAGTTTGGGGGCCTAATTGGGCGAAATAACCTTTAAGTTAGCTTGCGCTTACTTAAAGTTCCTTCCACTGCAAAGTACTCTCACTTAATAAAATGCGTTTTTTTGTTGTTTTTTTTAAACATGCCCAAAGATCTCGGCCTGCTTAAATATTTGGTGTTCGAATTCCAAGGCACTCTTTCGCTTTCCGGCGACTACTGTAACATACACCGAAATACCAAGACCCCTCTGAGGAATTAGGGTTTGAGAAAAGAAGGCACGCCACTTTGTGCAACACACGCGCTGATACAGAGTTGCAGTACTCTCTCACAGGAGGCCCGTTCGCAAAAACCGCCATTTTGTAGCAACGCCACGTGAGCGGTCCCCACCGTATTTCCTCCCCATATTATTATATATATCTGCAACTCCCTCGTAAACACGGAGATGTAGGTGAATAACTGCCCCAAAATAATCTCAATAACATTGATATCGAAACACCAGTTTCAAACTGAAGCGGTAACTTTTGGCTTCGCGTAAAATTCCACACGGCTTCTTCCCCATTGGATCCCTTAATGTACTCAAACTTTGCGGAGTGCGCACAAAACAACAACAGTTTACAGAAGACTGGCTTATATCTAGCCCGTTGGAAAACTCCGAAAGCAGATTTCAAAAGTAGCCCGCCTGACCTAACCTCGCATTTCTGGGAACGGCAACGAGTCGCCTCAGGCACTCCGCACCCCGACCGGACCAACAAAAAGGGAAAAACCTGCGCTGAGCCGACAGGGGGCGCGTCGTTACAGTGTATAATCGCAATTATAATCCTTGATAACTGCATAACTTATTCTGAGTAGACATAGTTTGCGTATTTTGTGGCACGCAGCGTGCCACCCACAATACAGATTAAGGCTGACAAACATTTCCCAGTTAAGGCATTTCAAACCTTGGCGCAAAGATCGTTTTAAAATAACAAAACAACAACGACATGGTAGCAAATCTGTTTCCATTCCTCGACGTACACGTTCTTCATGTCCGCCTCCAAGAGCCTTCCATAGCCGTCGAAGAAGTGCTGGATGTCCGTTTCTCGGACCTGGCCACCCCTAAGGACCCCCTGACGAAGGTCTGCCCCCGGAACTCTGGCTCAGTGGAGCCCCATCTACTCGAACCAGCCCAACGGTAAGCTGCCCTGGTTCCCGGGCCAGTGAATAGCCCGAGACCGCAATCTCCCACACCTGGGAGGGCCACCCCCACGGGGCACGGGACCCCAGCACCCCTCCGTGGGCCGCGCAAACCGGCATTCTCACGGGGGCACAGGGCGGCCAAAAACGTCCGAAAAATCCTCCTCAGCATGGCCCCGTACTAAAGCCATAAATCGGTACATGTTTAGACCTCACCCCTCCCTCGTATTCGAGGGCTCTGCTCCCCTCGCTCGGATCTCCCAACCTCAGGAGCAGGCCAGACGCCTAGGAAGGGAAACATCCCAGCTGGCCACTACGCGACGCAGTGGCTTAAAAAGTCTCCCCCAGACTACACTAAATCACCCGATTTTGAAAGTCACTTCTCCCAACCGCGCACTCGAAGTCCGTCTGCTTGCAGGGGCCTAAGGTAAGGGAAGCGCCACACGGCGATGAAGTGCCCTGATAATTTGAGGCGCGCAAAGGGAAAGCATGCGGAGAGCTAAAAGGGGGGGTAGCACAAGGCCTAAAAATAAATACATAAATAAACGCCTAATTAAACAAGGGAGAAATACAATTCACTTATCTTGTTTCCTTTCGCGATTCCGCGCGCTGTCCCTTGTGGCCCCCAAAGTGATTCCTGCCTGGGCAGCAGAATCCTTTTAGGTTCCCCTCCAAACTGAGGGCGGGGCTGTGTCTCCCCAACCCATTGGGGGGTTTGCACTTTTCCTGTTTTTGCTGTACCCCCAGTGGCCAGACGTATGTCCTTGGGGGCTCCTCCCTCTCCCTTGAGGGGGAATGCCGTCCTTTGTTGGATTGCCGCTGAGGCGGCATTGAAAATAATTTCCAGGTCCCCGGCAGTGGTTAATGCGCCGGCCCCTGATGCCCCCTGCGGGGGCGGTCCTTTGCCAGTCTACTTAAAGTTCCGAACCGCAGAGGTGAAAGCCGAAATATCTGCAGCACGAGTGGAAAAGCACACGGACAAGAATGCGCAGTACAGCAGGCTTGTATAGCACTTACTTCAGCTGCTCCCAGAGGCTGAGCAGAGCTGCAAAAGAAAAAAAAAGTGCTTGAACAAAAGACAAATGGCCCAGAAGTGAAAGGCAACAAGTAACAGGGGAATTCCCACGGGTGTGAGCAACACACCAAAAGGAGGGACGAATGTAGGCAACTGCCCACAGAAAAGCAAGGATTTTCAAAGGGCACGCAAAGGATGACAAGCGGGGGCGGTGTTCTAAGCCCACAGATGAAATACATCAGCGCAACCACTGCCTATGCGAGACCTAATAAAATATAATTGTTGAAGACTGGGGGGGGGGAGCTAGGTGAACAAACACGCATGTGCAAAGGTCATGTCCTGCCAAGCAAATTAGAGTAACAAGAAAGCCAACCAGATAAGCAAAGTGCTGGCCCAAAACCCGCTGTAAATATTGGTATTGTCCTCAACAGGTCTTCAGTACCAAGGTAAAACTGTCTTTTGGCCAGAATTAAAAACAGGAAAAAAAGACAGGAAGACGACTAAGAGGAGAATGAGGGTTGAAAATACCGTAAAAATAAATAAAGCACGCAAAGTGTTGGGGAAACAATTTACAGAGCGTTTGTCATGTTAAAGTTGTAAACCTTATGCCTATTTGAAGTTTGAGAGTTTCTGTGAGCAATAAGATCAATAGAATTAGAGTTCTCCGGGTTTAAAATTACTCAAATATTTTTTTTTAAAGGGTTGAAATGTTTGAATTTAGCATTGCTGGATAGTGTTACCCTGTGGGCACTGCTGAAGGCAAAAACTAAGACTACAATTATGACCCAAAGTTCAAATACATCCCAAAGGTCTTGCAAGGCAAGAGAAAATTAAATAAACAATTAACTTCTGTGTGGGTCAGAACTCATTTCTAATCCGAAAAAGGACATCCTTTGAGAGAGGATGAATACTTCGATGTTATGGGAAAAAAGACCAATGTGTAACTTAAACAACAGCACAGTGATAGAGCATGCAGAGAGCAGATGAACCAAAACAGTTGCATGATTTGAGGGGAGAAGAAATGGCAGTGTACCTCCAACATGCATCAGAAATGACTACTGACACAGGAAATGCAAGAAGTAAATCCACTGTACAGTCAAGGAAGTAAAGGCTCAAGGAAATGGTTTTCTTTTGAAAATAACACAAGCCAAGCATAGAGTAGACAACTACTCACTTTGCAGGCACTGGTATGAAGCTGGGATGGAGACTGTAACTAAATGAGATACCTAAACGAGTCAGAGCTATTAGCGTTGTAAATTCCTAACTGGACTTTCCTTGCCACAAACATAGGAAAAATGAAAAAAAGTAAAAGAGTTGACATAAGCAACCCGATTCAAAGTGCCAAGGCAGTGACCACGAGCATGAGCGCGAAGGAGACATGCATAAGGAAAAATGAAAAGTAAAACAGTTGACATAAGTGAGTGATTCAAAGCGTTCTGGGCATCATGAGCATGAGCACGATGGAGGCACACAAAAGAATAAATGAAAAATAAAACAGTTGACATAAGCAAGCTGATTCAAAGCGCCACGGCCGCCGTGAGCGCGAAGGACACACACAAAAGGGAAAAGAAGTTTGCTCGCACTCATACATATTGTCAAATGTGCAATTATCTATGTAACTGGGTTGATCCCGTATCTGGTAACAAAACCGCCCCAAGGAGGGACAAATGTAAAGCATTTACCAATGATAACAAAGGATTTTTGAAAGGCAAGCCCACAAATGAGCGAAAGTGATGGGAGTGAGGTGGGCATTGTGAAAGCCCACATAGATACCAAGACGTCGGAAAACCAACGCTTGTGCTGTGCTAAGCTCGACCCAAAAAAAGGCAAGATAGAAGGAAAGAGAAAGAAAGAAAGTTTAGAATGAAAGAAATATGGAAGGAAAGAGAAGGAACAGGAAGAAAGAAAGAAGAAAAGAAAGGAAAAAGAGAAGGCGAGATAAAGAAAGAAAGCAAAGGCATGATAAAGGAGAGAAAGAAAGAAGGAATGAAATACTGCAAGAATGAAAGAAGGTAAAAGAGGGAAAGAGAAAGAAAAAGAAGGAACGTAAGAAGAAAAAAATAAGGAAAGAAGAAATAAAGAAGACAATGATAGAAGGCAGGAAAGAAAAAAGAAAGCAAGAAAAAAAGTGAAAGAAAAAAGAATGAAAGAAGGCAAGACAGAAAGAAAAAGAGACTAAAGAACAAAGGAAAGAAAATAGGAAAGAAAAAAGGAGAGAAATGTAAAAAGTAAAAAAAAGGATAATGCAATACAGAACAGTTTCAAATGGATGCAGTCTATTATGCTGTTAAAAGTCACAAAAACAAAACACTCCAAAAGAAATTTACAACAGCATTGGCAGGATGTGAGAAAGTAGCCTCTTTCTAGCATGGTTACCCCCATATTTGACCTGTTTGTGAGTCTTTGTCAGTGTGTTTTTACTGTCTCACTGTGATCCTGCTAGCCAGGACCCCAGTGCTCATAGTTTAAAACCTATTTGTCAGTGTGTTTGGCCTGTCTCACTGGGATCCTGCTAGCCAGGACCCCAGTACTCATAGTGTGTGGCCTATGTGTGTTGTCAGTGTGCTGGACTGTGTCACTGAAGTTCTGCTAAACAGAACTCCAGTGCTTATGCTCTCTCTACTTACCAAATTTGTCACTACACTTTAGTGACTCCATGTTCCAATTCTGATTGGCACATTGGACCCCTCTTATAAGTCCATAGTTGATGGTACCTAAGTACCCAGGGCATTGGGGTTCCAGGAGATCATTATGGGCTGCAGCATTTCTATTGCCACCCATAAGGAGCACATACAAACCTTTCTTCAGGACTGCAGCCTGAGTGAAATAATGCACACACTAATTCAAAGCCATTTTAACCTGCACTAAGTAACTTATAAGTCACCTATACGTCTAACCTTCATTTACTGAATGCTAGGTGCAAAGTTACTGTGTGTGAGGGCACCCTTGCACTAGCAAAGTTGCCCCCACATTGTCCAGGACCAATTCCCCGGACTTCGTGAGTGTGGGTACACCATTATAAGTGTGCACTACATATATATCAATACATATATGTAGCTTCACAATGGTAACTCCGAATATGGCCATTTGAGGTGCCTGAGATTATGGAATTGCCCCCCCCCCCCAATCCAAATCTGGTATTGGGAGGCCAATCCCATACACCCTGGGGGCTCCACCATGGACCCCCAATACTGCCAAACCAGGTCTCTGAGGTTTCCACTGCAGTCCCAGCTGCTGCCACCTCACAGACAGGTTTCTGCTCTCCTGGAGATTGAGCAGTTCAGTCCCAGGAAGGCAGAACAATGCATTTCCTTTAGGAGAGGGGTGTTACACCCTCTCCCATTGGAACTAGGTGTTTCAGGCACAGGAGGGGTAGCCTCCCAGAGTCTCTGGATATGCTTTGAAGGGCACAAATGGTGCCCTCCTTGCATAATCTAGTCTACACGGTTCAGGGACCCCCAGTCCCTACTCTGGGGCAAAACTGGACAAAGCAAAGGGGAGTGACCACTCCCCTGTCCATCACCACCCCAGGGGTGGTGCCCAGAGCTCCTCCAGAGTGTCCCTGGTGTTAGCCATCTTGGATTCCAAGGTGTGGGGACCCTCTGGAGACCTCTGAGTGGCCAGTGCCAGCAGGTGATGTCAGAGACCCCTCCTGATAGGTGCATACCTGGGTAGGTAGCCAGTCCCCCTCTCAGGGCTATTTAGGGTCTCTCCTCAGGTTGTTTCTTCGGATTCGGTTTGCAAGATTCCTCCAGGACTCCTCTGCATCCTATGCTTCCGCTTCTGACTGTCGGATCAACCGTAGACTGCTCCAGGAACCGCTGTAACTGCAACAAAGTATCCAGGACGACTCCTGTGACCTGCAACTTCACCTCCAGCCAGCATTTGCAAGTTTCCAATGTGTGCACGCTCTGAGGACTACCTGTCTTCATCCTGCACCAGAAGAACTAATGGAATCTCCTGTGGAGTGACAGAGTCACTTCCCTGCTTCAGCAGGTAACGTTCTGCGACGACAACCGGTACTCTGGGACTCCTCTCCTGACAATGAACGTGCTCCCTGGAGCACATGTGGTGGACCAAAGTGACCCAGATTGTTCAAAGGTCCAGCTGTCCAAATTTAGAGCTTGCACCATGCAGGAACCCGCAACCATCTTCTTTGGTGCACTTCTGTACTTTTCATCTGACCGGAGAATCCACTTGTGCACCTTCTTCTAGATTGGCAGGGGCTCCTGTCCTTCCTGGACTCTTCTTTGACTTCTGGACTTGGTCTCCTCTCTCCACAGGTCTTCAGGTCCAAGAATCCATTGTTTGTTGCTTGCAGTCTCGCTTGGTTCTCACAAAATCCTTTATCACGATTTGTAGTGTGTCCTGAGGAACATTGCTGTACTTTACTCCTGCTTTCCTGGGCTCTGGGGTGGGGTACTTTACTTACCTTTGGTGTTTTCCTACACTCCCAACGCCCCTCTACCCACTACACTTGCCTATTCGACATTTGCATTCCACTATTTTAGTATATGGTTTGTGTTGCCCCTAGGCCTATTGCAACCTATTGTATTTTCTACTGTTTGCACTATTCAATAACAGTTTACTTACCTGATTTTGGTTACTAGTTTATATATTGTGTATCATACTTACCTCCAGAAGGAGTATTGCCACTAAAATATTTTTTGCCTTGTGTCACTAAAATAAAGTACCTTTATTTTTGGTAACACTGAGGGGGTCATTCTGACCCTGGCGGCCGGTGGCCGCCAGGGCCACCGACCACGGGAGCACCGCCAACAGGCTGGCGGTGCTCCCGAGGGCATTCTGACCGCGGCGGTTCAGCCGCGGTCAGAAAGGGTAAACCGGCGGTCTCCCGCCGGTTTACCACTGCCCGTTGGAATCCTCCAAGGCGGCGCAGCTTGCTGCGCCGCCGAGGGGATTCTGACACCCCCTACCGCCATCCTGTTCCTGGCGGTTCGCCCGCCAGGAACAGGATGGCGGTAGGGGGTGTCGCGGGGCCCCTGGGGGCCCCTGCAGTGTCCATACCAAAGGCATGGGCACTGCAGGGGCCCCTGTAAGAGGGCCCCGCTTGTATTTCACTGTCTGCTTAACAGACAGTGAAATATGCGACGGGTGCAGTAGCACCCGTCGCACCTTCCTACTCCGCCGGCTCGATTACGAGCCGGCTTCATCGTGGGAAGGACGGTTTCCCCTGGGCTGGCGGGCGGCCTTTTGGAGGCCGCCCGCCAGCCCAGGGGAAACCTCAAAATACCCACCGCGGTCTTCCGACCGCGGTACGGTATTTTGGTGGCTCCCGCCGGGCGCGCGGTGACCGCGCCCGGCGGGAGTCAGAATGACCCCCTGAGTATTGTCTTTTATTGTTTATAAGTACTGTGTGACTATAGTGGTATTGCAGGAGCTTTGCATGTCTCCTAATTCAGGCTAAGCTGCTCTGCTACAGCTACCCCTAGACAGGCTATGCTGCTAGAACACCGCCTACATTTCACTAATTAGGGATAACTGGACCTGGTATAAGGTGTAAGTACCTTAGGTACCCACTACAACCAGGCCAGCCTCCTACACAGGAGATGGGATCTGATAAGATGGATTGTGAATCAGAAGATCCTGTTATCACATCAGGCACTTAACACAAAGGCAGCACTAAAGTAATTATAAATTAGAAACAAAATCACTGGCACTGAAGTGAACTAGCTTGTGTGCAGATGTGCTCCTTGTGAGATGGCAAAATGCAGTCACTCACAGTGAAGTTAACCAGTCGCCTAAGTAGGCTGACCCACTACCCTATGCTAAAAGTTGTGTTGGGTGGAAGCAAAATATGAATGACACAGTAGACCAGTGGATGAAGAGAAGTTGCTGTAAGCCCTTATAGGTAAGTATATGATACATATTTTAGTAAAATCAAAATGTCTTGGCTAATGCAAGATCGAAACACAAAAGGTATGTAGGAGTTTTTTTAGTCTTTTGTGAATTGTTTGTAGGATTAGAGTTCTAGGTTTTGGGGAAGAGGTTAGTGGTTTATTGTTCTGAAAACCAGTGCCTTCAGAATATAAGTGTTGGTGCGCCAGCCCTTGGTAAGTAAACTTACAAGGGGACGCGTATAGATCGATGAACCTTTTGATTCGTATACTGTTCTTACCATAGTTTCGATACAGAATCAGAAATCGATACACAATAGTCAATAACCATTAGACAATTCAACAATCCAAGGAGTCCATAACTTTCACACACCATGGGGGTGATTCTGATTCTGACGGGCGGCGGAGGCCGCCCGCCAGAATTCCGCCCCCAAAATACCGCGCCGCGGTCAAAAGACCGCGGCGGGTATTTCAAGTTTTCCCCTGGGCTGGCGGGCGGCCGCCAAAAGGCCGCCCGCCAGCCCAGGGGAAAACGACCTTCCCACGAGGATGCCGGCTCGAAATCGAGCCGGCGGAGTGGGAAGGTGCGACGGGTGCATTTGCACCCGTCACGTATTTCACTGTCTGCCAAGCAGACAGTGAAATACTTGTAGGGGCCCTCTTACGGGGGCCCCTGCAGTGCCCATGCCAGTGGCATGGGCACTGCAGGGGCCCCCAGGGGCCCCGCGACCCCCCCTACCGCCATCCGGTTCCCGGCGGGCGGACCGCCGGGAACTGGATGGCGGTAGGGGGGGTCGGAATCCCCTCGGCGGCGCAGCTAGCTGCGCCGCCTTGGAGGATTCAACAGGGCAGCGGTACACTGGCGGGAGCCCGCCAGTGTTGCCGGTCTGACCGCGGCTTTACCGCCGCGGTCAGAATGCCCTGCGGGGCACCGCCGGCCTGTCGGCGGTGCTCCCGCCGACCCTGGCCCCGGCGGTCTAAGACCGCCGGGGTCAGAATCACCCCCCATGTCTTTTCAGCCATTAATAACAACACCTTTAGGTATAAGTTTAGAAATGTTATGCCATGTTTGTTAACAATACTAAGTCATTCATTTTTAATCATCAACTCTTAATCAAAACAACTCTAATAATACTTGTTAATCAGCAAGTCGCAGAAGACGTGATCTAATCAAAGCTTGAATCAAAAGATATTCTAAGGCATCAACATAAAACGTTAACAAAACCCAATTCAATATGTCCAAAACACCCATCAAGTTCAGAAAGATAGTTTGTCAACCATTTGTCCCTGTAATTTGTCAGTCGTCATGTAAGTAACCTTAACTATCTCTAATTAGAATCAGCATGTGGGGCTTCATGCAAAACAATTTAGAACACAAATTTGGAAAACACCTACCTAAAGAAAGTACTAAGTAAGCGCAGTTGGTAGCTAGAAATAAAAGGCACGGAAATGCAGTTCAGTCATTGTCATATCCACCTATCCACGGTATGGGTCAGCAAGCAGAATCAGTCTTTGTCCTCAGGTCATCAGTCAATCAGCAAAGCATCAGGCTCTCTGTCAGAAAGTATGAGCCCAATGACAGAATCTCAATATCGCCTCACAAAATCAGGACAAGTCTCTCTGTCTTTTCCCTCTGTCACGTTGTTATATCAAAGTTCTCCAAACCATCCCCCAATTTCCAATTGGTCAATTATTTGTACGTTATTACTCTACCCAATAGTTTCTTTTGACCAAATCTAGGAATTCTAATATTTCACAGTTCACATGTCGTTGATTGGTCAGCTTTATGATGTTCTCATCATCCGGCTCGTCAGATATCGAATTTGTTGCATCTTTGTCACCATTTTGTTACTTCCTGAGAGTCTTATCTCCTGTCCGTTGATTCCCATCGAAAGTTTCTGCTAAGCATTTTATGAGCATTTCACAGTTAGTTCACTCTGTCAGCATTTTTCATTAAATGCTAAGAAATACAGCTTCTGCATGAGGCCTGACAAAACTAGGCCAAGACACTCACTAAGTTAAGGCCTACAATTAATAAGCAAAAACATAATTCATAACCCTTAATATGACATATTATTACATTAATCTAATATATTTTCAATATTTCAAATAGATAAATCGTTAATTAGTACATTTCGCTAACACTAGTGGACAATCTCCGAGGTCACAATTTCAAACGTGCACATTATTTTCTACGTTATTAATCTTTCTACACACGTCATTATTCAAAATACATAAACATTCATTAAAAATTTCTAATTAAGACATCTGTGTTAGCACAAGCATACAGGGGCTTTTTGAGGTGAATCAGGTTCTGGCTAGGACGTCAATGTTTCAGGGAATTTATTAAGCTGTATATGCCAGATGCATGAATCACCACTTTGTATTTCTCTGAAGAGCTATTTATTTGTACGCTGTGATAGCAGATCTTTTCCACCGTGGCATGTTTTTGTTTAAATGCTTGTTATACAAAATGCTGTTAACAAATGTTTTGCTGCAGGCATCTGTAGCTAGAACAAATGCCAGATCTTATATGACATGTGCAAATTAACCAATAGCTCTGCTGTCAGAAAACTGGGCGTGTAAGACATTTTTAACTTAAATTTTCTTTTTAAGATCTCAGCAAGGTACCATGCATCAGGGGTTAGAGGAAAGCAGTTTAGTGCTTGTTTCCACCTCACCCCTTTCAAATGCATAAGTCAAGCATACAGAGCTGTCTGACACACTGGAGGTGATCCTAAGGCCCCAAGCAGACCGCACACGTGTTTCTTGTGCACTACTTCTCTGCCTTAGCCTGCCAAGCTGCATGCCGGCCCGGTGTCCCACCAGTAACGTCTTAGTGCAAAGCATTGTTTTTATTCCCACCTTACTGACCGCCAAAAACAAATTGTTCAATGTCAGGACCGGGGGCTTCGATTATGCTCTCTATCCCATGAACCCATGTATAACACATGATCAACCATAGAGACAAGCCCTATAAAACCCTGAGTATAACAACACACTTCCTCTTTCTTTGCTGCTCCGCAGCCAGTTAAGTCTCCATTTATTTTAGCACGATTGTAATAACTTATGGTAATTGGTGTCCCGCTATGTGAGTGCGTTTATGCGCGACTGCGAGTTTACAAATATATATTGTTACTGTTTTTTCAGTTGTATGATAATTGGTTTTGCCTTTATCAGGAGCGGCTTTCCGCCCCATGTATGTGGAGCGGGAGTTTGGGAGTGAGGACCGCGGGGCTTTCTGCTGCGCAGTCCTCTTTCTATTTTTTGCCTTTTTGGACGTGTTCCAGCTTGCATGTGCGACCTGGCAAGCGTGACTTTCATTGTGTCTGCTTGCTGAGTCGCGTGTCTGTATTGCGGCTCCCTCAAGGCCCTTCTGCTCCCAGTTCTGCCAGGGTTGTAAAAAAATCTTCAGAGGCTTTGCCCAGAACTATTTATCAGGTCCTCCCTCCACACTTGAACTATATTTCTGACCTGATTTAGGGGGTTTTATTCTGTGCGCCCTGGCTAGCTCACCCTTGACTCCCCTGTGGGGCTCTCTGACCCTGGTTGGTGACCTTTTGGGGTCTTGGCAAATTTATTCATTTTATATAATTCTGTATTGCAAATACCATCATGTATGACGAATACCAGGAGGGTGAGGAGAGTTATTACCATGATGTTGGGCAATCAAGCTCGTTTGAGCAAAATCTAGTTCAAGTTCTGGACGCAGGAGTGCGCCAGACTGTTAATGAAGCCTTAGCTAAGGCTATTACTCCTTTAAAACATCACCTTTATGGGTTTTCTCAACAGCAGGGCTGGATTCCTCACTCTGCGGGCATGATGGAGGGGACCAAAGTCGCTCCTGCTACCCTGCCGAATAAAGAAGCTCACTCCGAGGCGTTTGAGAAGGTCGCAGCCTCCTTAGCTAACAAACACCCCTACAGTATTCCATCAGAACTCCGTTCGGAAGCGATTTTAGAGGACTCTGATGCAACTTCTTCACAGAGCTCTTCACTGGAAGACACACAGCTTCCACACAAGCGTAAGGTGAAAACCCATCATACCTCCTCCAGTAAACAACCAAAACTCTTAACTTTCGAATCAGGGAACATCATCCACCCCAGGTCAGCAGCTTGGGTGCCCCCTCCAGAAGTGGGTGATTATGTTAAATCTCACATCAGACAGGACTTTGATAAAGAAGTACAAGCTCGCTTACGCTCGGACTGCCCCAGACCTGACCTTCCAGACAAAGTGGCAGAAACTCCTGAGGTAGATCTCTTTATGGTAACCTACTTAAAGAAATATACTAAGGACCCGAAGAAAGGGATTGATAGAGCGTGGAAAGCTTGCCAGGATAAGCTACTGGACATGTCAGGTCCATTGACTGAAATTCTCAAATTAGCCTATCAGGCAAAGGAATCTAATGTCCTGGTTGACACAGAGATCCTAGTGTGATGGGCCCGACGTGCGATTCTTCAATTAGGCAATACTAACTGTGCAATTTCTAATGAGCAACGCCGCTCAATTCTGATGAAACTAGATCCTAAACTGGCGGACCTTGCCTCTTCCGAGGTTCGCCCTACAGCACAAGGCCTATTATTTGGGGCTCCTTTCCTTAAAGAACTCTCTAAATTCATCGCTCCTTAAACCAAATTGGATAAGGCCCAGGGTTTGATTAAAAGAGCATTACTCCCACTTTATGGAAGTGCCGGATGCTTCAGGGGGCGAGCGCTCGGCTGCGGTTATCAAGGATCGAAAGGGGACAGCTTCCAGTGCCATAGAGGTAGAGGTGGCTATCAGGACGAAGCATCCACTTCTATCCCTGGAGACGATCCTTCAAAGGGCGCTTCCGTAGAGGAAGTTTCAGAGGTGCTGCTGCTGCCATAAAGGACTCTAACCCCTCAGGTGAGATTAATCCTGTGGACAGAGGTTACTTTGGGAGGGCATACCCAACTCTTTTCTCACAATTGGCAAAAGATTTCCATCAACTCTTGGGTGCTGGAATCGGTTCAAGGTTTCATTATAGAATTTTTCCAGACTCCCCTGCAGTTGTCCTCTCCCATCACAATGCATTTTTCCCAATCAGATCAAAATTTCATTCTAGCAGAAATTCAATCTCTTCTGTCAAAAAATGTGATAGAAGAGACAGACTAATCTTCACCCCCAAGGGTTTGTAAGTTCAAATTTTCTGGTAGACCAAAAAGAGTGTGGCTCCCGGTTAGACCTCAAGTCAAAGGAATTCAACCAATGGATCCTTTATAATCATATCAAGATGGAGAGGATCCATTTGTTACGAGACATCCTTCAGGTGAGAGATTGGATGGTACGTTTAGATTTGAAGGACGCCTACCTTTCCATTCCCATCTTTCCACCCCACAGACTCTTCCTCAGGTTTCTATGGAGAGGAAAGTCTTACGAGTTCAAAGTTATTCCCTTCGGCCTGTCTTCAGCTCCATGGTGTTTCACGAAACTGATGAAACCAGTTGTGGACTCCCTAAGATCCAGGGGTGTTCGGGTTATCATATACCTGGACGACATAATCATTTTGTCCCAATCCCCTCAGACAACAATTTTTCATCTAGAATGGGCGATCTCTCTTCTTCAGGAATTAGGCTTTGTCATCAACGTCCAAAAATCTATCCTGATTCCTACACAATCTATAAAATTCCTAGGATTCATAGTGAAGTCCCAGTCCGCCCAATTAGTTCTTCCTTCCCTGAAGGTGAAGAACATCAAGAGCGAGTTGAGATTAGCCTTATCCAAGAGGAATATATAATGGAGATCGCCGGCTAGCCTGGTGGGGCTCTGGCCTCATTAATTCAGGCAATTTTCCCGGGTCCTTTACATTACAGGGCCCTCCAACATTAGAGGATCATGCATCTGAACAAGGGCCTGTCGTATTTGCCACTAATTCCCCTCTTAGAGGATGCGAGAACAGAGATCTCCTGGTGGCTAGCCCATATGGAAGCATGGAACGGCAGGGCCATATTTCCCTCCTCTCCGGAGTTGGTCATAGAGGCAGATCCTAGCCTGTAGGACAATTGCCCATTGTATGTAAGTTGGTACGAGGCATTAGGATGTTGAATCCTCCCCTTCCCAGATATTCGGAACTTTGGGACGTTGATGTCATCCTCAGATTTTTAGATTCCTGGCCCTCCAATAAATATTTATCTAGGAAACAGTTATCTGCCGAACTCACCATGCTACTCTGCCTTATCTCTTGTAAACGAGTATCTGACGTCAAAGTCTTTTGGCAGGGAGACATTTTTCTCCTGAAGGGGTATCCTTTGTTATCTCCCAAAGAACAAAGTGTAATACCAGGTTAGTATCTTATCCCGCATTTCCGGATAACACCATGCTTTGTGTGATGCAATGTTTGAAGGATTATGAAGTTAGTATAGCTGAATTTTGTTCAGGTATGTTGGGTCAACTTTTAATATCCCTCCAGAAACCATTTTGCCCAGTACCTTCTGCGACTTTAGCCAGATGGATGCAATGGCTTCTGTCGGAAGCGGGTATTGATGTGTCAGACTCATTTGGGGCTCACTCATTTGGGGCTCACTCGACAAGAGGAGCTATGGTGTCAAATTATTTTTCTCTCGGTTCTTGTTTAGAGGATATACTAGATGCCGCAGATTCTTCTTCTGATTCTACTTTTAAAAGATTGTATTATAAACCTATTTTAGATATATCTTCAATTGTTATGGCATGACTTTAAACTAGCATTATCAGAGCCTCCGGTCCTGACATAGAATGAAAACTTTTCTAGCTTTCGCATCTAGAATTTTCAATTCTATTAAGGACACGGAGGCGAGGATTATCCCACCCATTGACCTATTTTCATTGATTCTAATGATTGCATTGTGTATTATACTTCTACAAGTTATGATGATGTCTGTTCTTCCCCCGTATATAATGATGTTACGTATTATAAAGTTGATTGTCTTATTGTTGAAAACAGTGTTTACGGCTAGCCTTTTTATCTGCATTGTTTGTTCTTAGATCAAGAGGACAAGTGATCTCTAAGGTTCTGTTTTCTTGTTGGACTTCCGGATCCAGTGAATTAACTGTGTCTGTTTCACAAAGAATTAGCAAGTGTGTTGTTATACTCAGGGTTTTATAGAGCTTGTCTCTATGGTTGATCATGTGTTATACATGGGTTAGTGGGATATGTAGTATTTAAAAAAAGTTATTTCTAATTGGCTGCTGTAAAAAATAAAGCGTAGAAAGAGAAGAATATTCCTCGCCTCCGTGTCCTCAATAGAATTGAAATTTCTAGACACGAAAGCTAGAACATTTTCTCTCTCTCTCTCTCTCTCTCTCTCTCTCTCTCTCTCTCTCTCTCTCTCTTTCTCTCTCTCTTTCTCTCCCCTCAGATTCTTCTGGGATGGTATTTCTTTTATTTCCTTACCATCTGGTTTGATATCTGACTGGTTGATTGCAGAGTTAGGACCTCATTATGACATTGGCAGTAAATTCCACTTACTGCCATGCTGACTGCCGCCAACATACCGCCACCGCAATGGATATCCGCTAGCCATATTATGACACACCGACACTAATCCGTCACTATTCAGCCACACACACAAATCTGCCACACCAAAGGTCAGTGATAACTGGTGGTAGCAAAACCCACACCGTTACTCCAACAAAACAACGTCCACAACATTATGATCCACGAATCACCACGGCGGACAATCAATGGCAGTAAACCATTGACGGAACATACCGCTGCGCTAAAAAAAATACACACACACATACAAAACAACACCACATTGGACAATTCAAACTACACACACCTGACACACATACACACACCACACCCACACACCCACACCACTATAAAACACCCACCCACATTACCCAGAACCCTTTACGAATACAAACAATTGCCACAAGATAGACACCACGACCACAGGCAAGACCAGAGACACACACCACCATCACCTATACACCACCCACGTACCTTACATCACATACACCAAGACATCACCCTACACAACCTCACCACTCACACTACACCCGTGGCACCACAACAACACCCCAGGTTCTCTGAGGAGGAGCTAAGGGTCATGGTTGAGGAAATCATCCGGGTAGAGCCACAGCTATTGGGATCACAGGCGCAGCAGTTATCCATTGCTAGGAAGATAGAGCTGTGGCGGAGGATGGTGGACAGGGTCAACGCCGTGGGACAGCACCCCAGAACAGGGGATGACATCAGGAAGAGGTGGAACGACCTACGGGGGAAGGTGCGTTCCATTGCAGCAAGACACCAGCTCGCAGTACAGAGGACTGGCGGTGAACCCCCACCTGCTCCCCCAGCATGGAAGGAGCAAGTCTTGGCAATCATGCATCCTGAAGGCCTGGCAGGAGTAGCAGGAGGACTGGACTCTGGTAAGTCAACTCTCAGTACTATCATCCCCCTACCTGCATGCCATCACATACCCCCACCCTCTCACTCACTCCCATCACTTCATCACCTCCCACACACCCCACCATCACAACCCACCCATCCCAATGCCAAGCCCTGCATGCACCACAAATGCATGGACACCACTCACAGACCTGCATGGACACCTATCACCACAGCATGCACACCAGAGAGAATCACCTAGCTCACAAAGTATCAACTCCAGAAGGCAAAGCTGCCAGGGAAATAGAGGGCAACCCACACATGCACAGTATGTCACACACAAAAACAATAACACTGCATTTACATCCCCACAGGCACCCCAGCCAATGTCACCGGAGAAGAGGTGCCAGCAACATCCAGTCCCCCACAGAAGAGGCCCACACTGATGACAGCAGCTCTGGTCGCCTGGATCTGGATGACCAACCTGGCCTATGAGGGACCTCCGGAAAGTCGGTTACCCAGGCACACTCTCACACCACCACAGAGCCTCCCTCTCAGAAAACACCACCACAGCACCCACCCAGCCGGCCCATACCTCTATCCCCAGGACACGTCAATCAGCAGTGTATCCACCACTACAGGGACCCCAGGGCACCGCACAAACCCAGGACAATCAGAGACTTGGGGTCAGTGGCAGTGGGCACACGGTTCAGGGGACAGAAGCACAGGACAACAGGAAACCTGGGAGGACTGCTGTGCGACAGGGGGAGGACAGGCCCAGGGAACCGACCCTCCAGGAGGCACTCACCTTGATTCTGGGAGCTTACCAACTTTCCCACGATACGCTGTGCCAGATTCTAGACAAGATGCAGGAGAACATGCAGCTGCAGGAGGGACAGTACTTGGGGATCAGGGAGGACTTGAAGGCCATTAACACCACCCTGGTCTCCATTGCAGGGGTGCTGGCAGACATGGCATACAGTATGAGGGAGGCAGTGGCACAACAGTGGGCCCCTGCCACTAGCCAGAATGCTATACAACAATCCACCTCCGCTGCCGCTTGTGGACAGGAGGCCCCGCCACAGGCCCAACAGGCCACCAGCATCCTTCCCCCTGCAGGAGGAGAACCACACTGCGAACGTTCCCTGCGATCCAGGCAGAAGCCAGAGACTACTGCCAAGACCCCCGCCAGGAAATAAGACCCTCCTGATTGTCACCCTTGTGTTCCACTCTTTCACCCTGTCCACCTTGAACTGCCATTGCTCCCCTTCCTATGCCCCCTTGATCACTGCACTTGTGCTACAAATAGACTGGACTCTAAACTGGACTTTCCTCCATCATCACCCCAGCCCATTGCACCTCCCCCTCTTCTTCAGAGCACTGCAATAAACACACTTTTCTAAAAATACAAGTATGGTGTATGTCAAATGATTTCAAAATGTATTTGTTTAACAAGGTTAAAACATAGCAATTCAACTGTACAGTAATGTTTACATAGGAAAGACCTGTAGTTGGCTGCACTGAACACACCAGGAGCAATAGTGGGGCACCAACATCTGCACAAACAGATGCCAAAGGGTACAGTGAGTGGGCATAGAAGTAGGAATTCACCGCCTGCCAATGACGATGTCACACATCAAACCGTAAATGAAATATGAAATAACACTGTCTTACTCGTGTGTCATTGTAAGTATTGACGAATGACTGCACTTCTGTTGTCCTCATCCTAATCCTCTGCCTCCTCATCTTAACTGTCCACAGGGTCCACTGCTGCCACACGGCCATCTCCATCCTCCTCCTCCTGCTGAAAAGACACATGGCGGCACAAGGCAAGGTTGTGCAACATACAGCATGCCACGATGATCTGGCAAACCTTCTTGGGTGAGTAGCACAGGGATCCACCAGTTAGATGGAGGCAACAAAACCTGGCCTTCAGGAGGCCGAATGCCCTTTCTATTATCCTTCTTGTTTGCCAATGTGCTTCATTGTAACATTCCTCTGCCCTTGTCCTGGGATTCCTCACAGGGGTCAGTAGCCATGAGAGGTTGGATTAACCAGAGTCACCTGCAAATATCGAGGGACATCTGTTAGACACACTCTAACCCTTACGGCCCACAACATACCCATACACCAACATCCACTAGGTGGGAACCAGGGCTCACCTATTAGCCACACCTGGTGCCTCTGGAGTTGGCCCATCACATTTGGGATGCTGCTATTCCTCAGGATAAAAGCATCATGCACCGACCCAGGATACTTTGCATTGACATGGGAGATGTACTGGTCCGCCAAGCACACCCTCTGCACATTCATCGAGTGATAACTTTAATGTTTTCTGAAGACCTGTTCGTTTTGCCGGGGGGAGGAGGACAAATGCAGTGTGTGTCCCATCAGTCACACCTATGATGTTGGGGATATGCCCCATTGCATAGAAGTCAGCCTTCACTGTGGCCAAATCCTCCACCTGGGGGAAAGCGATGTAGCTGCACATGTGTTTAATCAGGGCATACAACACTCTGGTCAGCACTATTTAGAACATTGGCTAAGACGTTCCTGCTGCCAAGTCCACTGTCACTTGGAAAGAACCAGTTGCCAAGAAATGGAGCACAGATAGGACTTGCACAAGAGTGGGGATCCCGGTGGGGTGACGGATAGCAGATATTAGGTAAGGCTCCAATTGGGCACTCAGCTCTGTGATTTTGGCCCTGTCCAGTCTATAGGTGAGGTTAATGTGCCTGTCCTCCAGTGTTGCCAAGTCCACCAGCGGTCTGTACACGGAGATGTCTCCATCTCCTCTTCATGCACAGTGGTTGCAATCTGTGGGGCAAAAGAGTGAGCAACTGGTCATTACCTGTACACTGTAACCACTACAGTTCAATGCATATTTTGATTTTTACAATATATTGGTGGCATATGTCCAAAATGTGAATTTGTGTACTGTGACGCAGTTAGGATCCATGGCCTACCCCCCTCCCGCTCCCCCTCCTCGAAATGGCATCTGCCTGTCCAGTATGGAGGGACAGGTGGAAATGAGGTAATTCTGATGACGTTGTGCGCTGTTGCTCGAGGCGGTTGAGAACCACTGTGCGACTCCTCATTGGTTATGATTGGGCCCTATGGGGTACAGTGGCCAATGGTGATGTACGCCGATGGTGACAGTGTGCACCGCCGCGGAGGTGACTGCCATATTCTATCTGTTCATTCACTTACTACCTGACCTTCAACAGGAGAGGACCTACACTGCCACTTGCCTGTGCTGCTGTGACCTCTGTCTGGAACTGACCATGGCTCGTGTCACTGGGGAAAGGGCCCCTGCCTTCACCTCGGTGGAGTTGGAGCAACTGGTGGATGGGGTCCTACCCCAGTGCCGACTGCTGTATGGGCCTCCAGACCAACAGGTGAGCACACCGTGAGTACGATGCATGGGGCATGAATGCATGGAGTGCTGTGTGGTAAAGCCTCATATAGGGGGTGTGTGGTGGATGAGCCCTGGGCAGCATGCAACATGTATGGTGGGCCATGTCTATGGGGATGGGAAGGGGCATGGTGGGCCATGAGTGTAACGGTCAGGACGGTTGGACTAATACCTTTCCCTGTGTCCATTTACCTGCAGGTCAGCACCCATCAGAAAAAGGGTATATGGCATACCATTGCCAAGGACGTGCAGACCCTGAGGGTCTAAGGAAGGCGGAGCACCCAGTGTTGGAAATGTTGGGAGGACCTGAGACGCTGGGCACGGAAGACGGCGGAGGCCAAGCTGGGGATGGCCTCCCAATGAGGAAGGGGTGCCCATCGAACCCTGACTCCCCTGACCTTCAACAGGAGAGGACCTACACTGCATGTGCTGCTGTGACCTGTGTCTGGTACCTACCATGGCTCATGTGACTGGGGAAAGGGCCCCTGCCTTCACCTTGGCGGAGTTGGAGAGACTGGTGGATGGGGTCCTACCCCAGTACAGACTGGTGTATGGGCCTCCAGACCAACAGGTGAGTACACTGTGAGTACGATGCATGGGGCATGAATGCATGGGGTGCTGTGTGTGAAGGCCTCATCTGGGGGGGCGTTGGTGGATGGGCCCGGGGCATCATGCAGCATGTATGCTGGGCCATGTCTGTGCTAATGGGGATGGGAAGGGGAATGGTGGGCCATGAGTGTAACAGGCAGGGCGGTCGGACTAATACCTTTCCCTGTGTGTATTTCTCTGCAGGTCTGCGCCCATCAAAGGAAGGGTATATGGCGTGCCATCGCCAAGGACGTGTGGACCCTGGGGGTCTACGGCAGGCGGAGCACCCACTGTTGCAAACGGTGGGAGGACCTGAGACACTGGGCATGGAAGACGATGGAGGCCCAGCTGGGGATGGCCTCCCAACGAGGAAGGGGTGCCCGTCGAACCCTGACCCCCCTGATGGCCTGCATACTGGCGGTGGCCTATCCAGATTTAGATGGGCACTTGGGGGCATCACAGCAGCCACAAGGGGGTGAGTAGAGTGCCCTTCATTACAACTTACGCCTGGTGGGGTGGCATCTGGGTGGGGGATGTGGGCCTTGTGGGTGCCCCTAAGCCAGGCCTGACATTGCAGAGTAGGTCCCATGTTGGGCAGGGTTCTGATGTGAAACTCCTCCAACCAAGCACGTAGGCATCCACTACTGGACAGGGGTCTGTGGGTCTCAGGTATGTATCCCTATCCATGGGCTGGTGACTAGCATTGTAACTGGTAGTGCATTGCCTGGTGCGTAGGGCTGTTCCGTGTGTGAGTGTGTTGTGTACGCCAACAGTGGTGTTGGTGCCGCCATTGACCAAGTGTATCCTTTGTCTCTTCTCCCCCCTTTTTATTTTGTCACCCTGTCCTTATGTGCATTAGCATCATCTGGCGGAGGAGCAGAGGCACTGGTGACAGAGAGAGATGCATCCCACAGGACCCAGGAGGCCGAATTCACCGACGGTGAGGGCACCAGTCGGATGGAGGGCGAGGGGAGCACTACGCCGGAGACAGGAGGGGACAGTTCTGACAGTGATACCTCCTCCGATGGAAGCTCCCTGGTGGTGGCGGACACCTCTGTGCCCACCCCAGCTACTGGTACAGCCGCCACCCCCAGTATCAGCACCACCCTCCCAGCAGCCCCTCAGAGAGTTTCCCGTGCCCGCTCACCCAGGAGGGTGGGCATCTCCTTTGGCCCAGGCACCTCAGGCCCTGCCCCAGTTAGCCCTGCTGCCCTGAGTGAGGAGGCGATTGACCTGCGATCCATCTCTGTTGGGCAGTCAACCATTGTGAATGCCATCCAGGGGCTGGCAGGCCAAATGCAACAGACCAATGCATTTCTGGAGGGCATTCACACTGGCTTGGCAGCCCAACACAGATCAATCCAGGCTCTGGCCTCCTCTGTGATGGTAGCAATTGTCCCTGCTTCCACCCTTCCACCTCCAACTTCCTCCACCCAATCCCATTCCCCTCAACCACAACCTATCCCAAGCACACAAGCAGACGAGCAGGCACCCAGGAAAACACACAAGAGTGGACATGGCAAACACAAGCACCACACTTCATCCCACAGGCATACAAACATCATCCAGATGCAGACATATCATCATCCACTGCATCCACTGTGTCCCCTCCTCCTCCTCATCCACCTCCCTCCCACTTATGTCTCCACTCACACCTGCATGCACTACATCCTCATCCACCACCACCATCACCAGCACACCTATCAGTACACACGCCTCACTGGCAGTCACCACCCCCACATCCATGCACAAGTCCCCTGTGTCCTCTCCCACTATGTGCCCCCTCCTCCCAAAGTACACAAACGCAAGCACTCAGACACCCAACAGCCATCCACCTCACAACAGCATCCAGCCCATGCACCTCCACCCAAACACAGCAGACTGACACCTCCTACAACCACTCCATCTTCCTCCACTCCCAAAATATCTCCCTCTTCACGCCCGATGTCCCTAAGAAGCTTTTCCTCTCCACTGTTGACCTCTTCCCTACCCCTCCCCCCGTCCTTCAGGTCAGGGCAGGGTGGTCAAAACCCAGGCAAGCACCTCAGCAACACAGTCCACTGGCACAGTAGTGTCCCGGGCAACTCAAGGTGGGAAAGGAAACCGGCCACCAGCCAGCCAGCCGGAAAGGGTGCCTGGCCCAAGTGCTGCAGGAAGGAAGGGCAAGGAGGCAGCCCCAAGTGCTGCAGGAAAGAAGGGCAAGGAGCCATCCTCAAATGCTGCAGGAAGAAAGTGTAAGGAGCCAGCCCCAGCTGCTGGCAGGAAGGGCAAGGAGCCTGCACCAGCAGGCAGCGAGAACAAGGAGCCTGGCGCTGGGACTCAGTCGGAGACCACACCCCCAACCATGGTGGTGCAGCCATCCGAGGCTGCAGGGGATGGGCTGGAGCATCCCCCCACCACTACCACCAGCTCTACCAGCAGCACCAGCAGCAGCAGCACCAGTGGGCAGCAGACCAAGGCTGCAGGGGATAGGCTGGAGCTTCCCCCCCCACCACTACCAGCTCTGCCAGCAGCACCACCACCAGCACCAGTGGGCAGTCGTCCAAGGCTGCAGGGGATGGGTTGGAGCATCCCTCCACCATTACCAGCCCCGCCAGCAGCACCAGCACCAGTGGGCAGCCATCTGAGGCTGCAGAGATGGGCTGGAGCCTCCCTCCACCACTACCAGCAGCAGCAGCACCACCACTGCCACCAGTGAACAGCCGTCACCGCTGTAGGACAGTGTGTAGTCCTGCGTCCATGGGCTATTGTGCGGCCTGGCCCCTGCAAATCCTATGGGTATGACACCCAGCTGAGAGACTGTGACCTTGCACTCCTCAAGATCTGCACCACAGGGCACGATGCCCTCTCTAGAACCAGTGGGGATGCCATCCATTCACCCCACCCCCTCCCAGGATGAAGCTCACTGGCCACGATGCCCCCTCCAGGACCAGTGGAGATGCCATCTACCTACCCCATCCTCCTCAGGATGAAGCTCACTGGGCACGATGCCCCTCCAGGACCAGTGGATATGCCATCCACTCACCCATCCTCCCCAGGATGAAGCTCACTGGGCACGATGCCCCTCCAGAACCAGTGGAGAAGCCATCCACTTGAGAGACTGTGGCCTTGCACGCCCCAGGACAGAGTAATGGGCATGCTGCCCCCTCCAGAGCCAGTGGGGAAGTCACCCACTTGAGGGACTGTGGCCTTGCACTTCCCGGGACAGAGTAATGGGCTTGTTGCCCCCTCCAGGACCAGTGGCGTTGTACCATCTTCTGGCTGAGATGCCCCCTCGGCACCCCACGAGGTGCCTGGCTAATTTCGACCTGATGCCCCTACAGTGTTCTCTCCGTGTTGTTGCAGGAGTGAGGTGGGGCCTTGGACTTTGTGATGTGGCCCTGTGGCCCACGAACATTGAGGACTGGGCAATGTCCCTTGATTTGTAAATATGTATATACTTTTTTATTTGGATGCACGTTTTGCTACTAATTTATCTTATTACACTCTTTTTACTCTATTGTAGTTGTCCTTGCATTATTCCTGAGGGGTACGGGTTGAATATGTTATGTTACTGCATCTGCTTGTGTGTATGGTGTTGGGGATGGGGGTGTTCTGTGTGTGTGTCACTCTATTGTTCCTCCCTCCCTCCGCTGTGTGCTAGGCGGCTGTACTCACCGTGGTCGTCTTCACCATCATTGGTGTTTGTAGTGGAGCAGCACGTAGAAGAGCATTGGGAAGACATGCAGCTCAGGCTCCATGGCAGCGTGGTTGCTCCCTGAGTCTCCACAGGTGAGTCCTTTTATTTCTGTGCAGTGTTTCCACCAGGCTTTTGAAGTCGTTGGTACCGCCCTGGAAAAGGTGGCGGATTGGCCTCTCATAATATGGTGGGCAGAAGATTGTCTTCCGCCTGGCTGTAGGCGGTTACCGCCGTGGTGCCTGTTGATTCCGCCCTGGCGGTCGGTGTGTTAAAGTGGCTGTCTGTCTGAGCTGTTTACGCCATGGTCATAATTTGGTGGTAATTACCGCCGGCCTGTTGGTGGTGCTACCGCCACGTTATCACCAACTGCCAGGGTTGTAATGAGGGCCTTAGTCTCCTTGGCGTAGTCCTGCCTCCTGCTCATCTGCGACTGCATGATCCGGAGACCGCACCCCTAAACACCCGGCAGCAAAGATAGTGTCGTACTGGAGACAGGCCTGGCTCAGTTATAGAGGATGGGTATGTTACCAGAAACAGACAGGACTCCGAAATAGGCTTTCTGAATACTTGTCTGCTGGCTCAGATGCTAGGGGCATTGGAGGGGGTGGGCTCAGGTACGTTTAGCCATCACTGTGGTCTGGCGATTTGATAGAGAGCAATCACAGTGTTTACTGACGGCATGCTCGTCTTAGATACATACTAATGGTGTGTTTTCCATTGGTCTTTTGGTGAAATTTCCGGATTGATTTACTAGAATGAGGAGGTCTGTTACTTTTAATTTCAGTTGGGCGCGGCACCAGTGACTCACTTGGATGGCCCTCATCACTCCGTTTATTGAAGAGTTATTCTGGCTCATGGTTAGTTGGATCTTAACCCCAGTTTGGTCTAAACTATGATTTATATGCATGCACTAAAAGAGTGTATGTGTGCGATTACTCCATTAACCATTTATATAGCTCTTACTAATAAAGCGTTATTACTACCCAGAGCAACCCCTTTTTATGAAGGTTCTACACGTATGTTTTGTGCTTTACCTGCAGTTCCTTGATGATGGTCGTGGCTCACTGAGCAATATTACACGGATTATAACTTGTGACCTACAGGCAACACAATAGCTCTATAATCGGAAGAACTGTGTGCTGTTTTAAACTTAATTCTGTACGATCTGTGTAACGTATGGCAGGATTGTTTTGCGATGCCTGAGCCTGGACGAGCTGTGTAAACTTGGTGATACCTCTCTGCTGTATGGCTGACCTTTATAAGCTACACAGTATGAGAAGGAGCCTTGCTTTCAGAAACTTAGGCCTCTGAGACGTGTGTACCTTGATAGCTCTGTTGTAAAAGCCTTAGCCGTTTACTAGTGGGATGCGAAATTCGCAATATTATTCATACAGGCGTTAAAATATAAATCTGTCATTGTGTGGTACATTTTAGCGTGAAATGCAGCCTTGCTTCAGTTTGTGGCACAAGGACCAATGTGTTACAACTCTTGAGGATTACTCTTGCTGATGTATTTGTTGTTTTCCTTCCTTCCGTGGCTCTGATCTTCTCTTGGTCTTAATCCAGCTCTGCTCCAGGCCTGCCAGCTTCTGTTTTAGTCCAACTCCAGTTTTGCTCCAAGCCTGCCAAATCTTCTTCAGTCCTGGGCTTTCTTCAGCTCTCTACCACTTCTGCCATTTCAATCTACCCCAGTCGTGATCTGACCCGAAACACAAACTTCAGCCTTCCAAGAACTGACTTACACTAGGTCACAGCACTTGAGGGGTTTTGTGCTTTTGGGCTTTTTGCCTCTTGTGCTATCAAACCCTACTTTCCAGAGGGCATCATTTCTGTAACATGTGTTTCATCCAGGTCAGATTTGTGGCATTCGGAAGGGGTCAAACTTTCCTTAGAGTCTGTACAAAAAAGATGAGCAGTTAACAGCAAGAGCGTCTGCCTTCTGTGTTACCCAAGGAATTGCTCTGCTAACAGATGCTTGAGCTTATGCTGTCTGTCAGTGATTACCTTTGCTTTTAGATGCTGTAGCCAGCCATATTTGTGTAATCTTGAGTGAAGGTTTTACTGCAGAGGGCCTGGACCTTTATAACCTAAGCTTTGCAGTCAGAGACCTTTGTATACAGAGAACAGTTTCACTGTCACATACCTCATCCTTTGAGATACATGTGATCCTAGCCAAAATGTTGATGTCCAAAGAATGTGTGAAAGATCTTTATGAATTCTTGAATAGATCTGTTTGAGAAATTAGCCTGTAGGGTCCGTGTATCAGTTAACTGACCATGTACTTTCTCTATAACCTGAGTAATCTCTCTTGTGAGAGGCCCGAACCTGTAGCTATGTTTCCTGAATGATAGTTCTGCTGGCTTAGGCCTGTAAGGCCTTTGTAACCTTAGGGACAGCTTTATTGACAGATGCTTGAACCCATAAGATCTCTGCAACCTTAGTGCTAGACATGTAATTATAGGCTGGGGCCTTCAAAGTCAATGTAACCTGAGCAGTCTTTTTGTTGTCAGATTCCAGAAGCTGAAGCATCCTCTAACCTGCGTGATATACTTGTTGCTATATGCCTATGTTTACCCACCTAACTAACATTAAAATCCCCTGCTTGGGGGAGAGTGGTCAGCAAAGACGCCATGACGATTAGTTTATTGACTCCCATAGGGACCATAATTATATTTCACATATCAAACATGATCACAATTATGGAGGGACAATAATTAGGAGGCTGCACACTACAGACACATTAGAGTAGGGTGCAGTTATTGCATTCTATATTTTTGCCTCAGAGGAGTCACAAAAACGGGAATGGCGTCAGCACCCCTTATTGTTTTGCAAGATGGCTGCAGCCATTCTCGCACAGTTAGTAAGATAGAGGCCGGTTATTCATAGGAAGCAAATGCGTCTGTGGTGAGTGTGGTGGAGCGACATGGGGTGATTGGTACAGAGCTCTGCTCTCCATGCACTGACTGATGAAGAACTCCACTCATGGAGGCCATGAAGATCCTTGTGGTGCAGTTACGGGCCTGTGAATTTGCATCTGTGCAGAGAATGAAGGTGCATGAATGCGACAGCTTCTTTAGCAGTAGACAAAATGTATTCTAGAGACCTTTGATAGCGATGAAATGCAAACGTCAATCAGCTACCGCTCCATGCAGATGATATGTAGGTATAAGAGACCCTGCTGACACAATAGGAATAACTAGAATTAGGTGAAAATGTTTTCATTTGTACATTTTTGTCCTGATAGCCAGTCTATAAAAGCAATATCCCGTTATGCCTGTCGGGCTGTTCTGGCCGCAGGGATGTATACTGTTTGTTGGTTGTCCAAAAGCACTCGATGCACAGGGCCACTAACAGAGCTGCAGCTTAGAAATATGTTTTATTGTGTACTGACCTTAAATCAATTCATATAGTAAAGTCTAATGTGTGAAAAATGGATATGAATTAAGTGAATGCATTGCATAAATGTGCCCAGGATAATGAGTTTCAGCAGTAGTGTTTATTTGTACATCTCTGAATTTGGGGGATACTCATAATATCATGTGATTCAGAGAGCATTTTGCAAAATAAGTTCTTTCTTGTACATTGGCTTATATTTGAAAGTTTAAAATGGAGAGAAATTCAGTTGATAATGCCAAATATGTGTGACAGATTCTTGTGTGTAGGGGCTTATTACCTGCAACAAGAAAGGCTCAAAAATACAACATGGAAACGTTAATAGTTTTCCTCAGAAATGTTTTTGATCTGTTTATTTGGATCTGGGCCCAACACTGAGTTAATCTTAAAAATCGTAGACAATTTTGAAAACGAGTCACCCAGCTGAGTACATGGTGGTTGGTGTGACTAGTGTAGATCACACTACATTTTCTTCTCAACAATGCCTTCTGAACGTCAGACTTAGTCTAAAATGATGGATTTTACTCACATTTCTGCGAGGAAGTTTTGGAATATTTGGGGAGCCACGAAATTCCTACCACCCAGAGTTTCCACACTTCTTTCAGTAAAAATAGTAAGCCACTTGTATGGTTGGGCCTATCATCTGCAATAAGAATGGTTGAAAACTATGACCATATGAAGTCAATGTACTATAAGTGTGGTCCCGACATGGGCACTGGATTGCTCTCGTCTTGTCTCAAGCAGTAAGCGCATCCATACATGTGGGTACGTTTTTCGTTGAGAGAAGTATGGAAAGCAGGTTAGTAAGAACTCTACCCTTCCCTGTATTTTCCTGAATTTATCTGTCACATGTGTAGAATTTGACTTTTTTCACCCATACTTCTGGGGAAATAAATGTGTCCAATGGTTTTGTGCAAGGCATACCACCATTGTGTATTTACTTTTTTTAAATGTGTGGGATTCGTTGGTGTCCTTTGGTACAGGTCCACTGTGGCCCAAATACTTCATGACACAACATAAAAAATATATATATAATGAAAACAAACTTACATTTTTGCTCCGCACCATGCCTTGCCGCTCCCATCTGCTCCTAGACTGGACTGCAGGCACAGACTGTCAGCCTGCCCTGCGTCCAATCCTAACACTGCTTTCATGCTTTGTTGTGCCGCATGACCATGTTCTTCATAATCACTGGAAGAGGAGTTGTCACATGATAGAACTCCACCAACTAAAAATGTATTCAAGATTCTAATCCAAGATCCTCTACTTTTGGTGCAGTTCTCAGTGGTAAAACCATCTTCAAAGCTTTTGTTCATTATTTGACTTATGGCATGTGCAACCTTTCAGTCAGAGAGATACTATGTCTGTTTTCTCTCTAAAACTTTGATTTTCAAATTCAAATACTGTATGCCCGGTAGAATGGAGAACCACCCCCCTAGAAATATTTGTGCGATGGGAATGCTGATAAATGTATGTGATATGAGCTAAAAATGAAAATGCAATTCAGTTCAATCGAAAGTGAGGTTGAAAAGTGCAGGTGCAGCAGACAGACTTTGCAGACAGAAGAAAACGCCAAAGATAAATAAAAAAAGTCATCTTGCAACACACATATTAGTAAAGCAAACTGAAATACAGTTACAATAACAATACTCAAGCAACAAAACAGAACTTTTCAGAAGATGATTGTGATCAGATAACAAAAACAGTCAGGACACTAACTCCCATGTCCCTTTGCTGCAAAACCCTTAGGTCCAAACACAACAAATCAAACTAGCTGTTGCCATGTTCCCTTACCTGGGGAAGAGAGCAACAGGGGAGGACCTTGGTCTTATTGCCCCCCTGATCGGAAGGGGAACTGGTGAAAGTTAATTTGTCCACAAAAGGGGCAGCCCCTCTGCTAATACTGATTAGTGTAAATGTTCAAACAGGGAGTCCTAAAATATGTCTGTGCCAGAGGGGCCACACAAACGTTAAGATGAAGTTGAAGATGAAGCTCTAAATCTATTCCCCACTGGTCCTTTGGTTCTTCCACCAAGGATACTGTCTTGGGCCTTTTCGGTCCCTCAAGCTACTGGCAGCCAGCCAGTCAGATCCTTGAAGTACTTCCAAAAAAAGCACAAGGAGAAGCAGGTTTCCTTCAGTCCTTCCCCAGGTAGACATTAAATATATATCTTCTTCTTCTGTACTCTCCCAAGTTGAATTATGTTTTGATGAACTCGTGTTTGGGGACTGTAGTGCTTTCCTCTTATTTAGTCTCTAAGCACTAACATAACACAACAGAAATGCACTTCTGAGGTCAAAGAAGACTTTTATTGTTATTTTATTCTTCCCCAACCACAATGTTTATGAATGAATGACGAATTAGTAGCTTTCAAGTCCGCGTTAATCAAACAAAATATATCAGTTTGCAATATACACAGCAGGTTATATTTATAAGATATTGAATGCAAAGCAAAACAAATACTTCACCGTGTAGGAACTATTTACAGCTACATCTTTCTAAGGTCTGCAAGCTGATGACCCCTGTCAGCCGCGAGAAAGAGTGTCATCTACCCACACGGGATGCTGGCAGCTGGCGCCAAGCTCCAGCACGAGGTCCGGCAGATTCGAATCTGACTCTCTGCAGCCTGTTACATTCGTTACAAAGGTGTGCCCCCTCCTCTCAGACCTGGGAAACTGAGCAAGCCCTTTGGAGACTGGCCAGGTCTCCAAGACTACTCCTGTTCCCAAGCTCAAGGGAAGAGAAACAACGCCCATGTACTCTCTCTTATCAGGTCTAGTCTACTGTGAGAGCAAAACATCTTGGTTCATCTGGTGCAAAAACACAGCTTGGAAAAATACAGCAATGTCTAACTCCACGTTAAAGGCAATGGGCAGCTAACCTAAATATCAAATGCAATGTCATGTTAAAGGCAATAGGCAGCTAACCTAAATATCAAATGCAATGTCTAGTGTCATGTCAAAGCCAATAGGCATCTAAGCTGAATACAAAATGCAATGTCTTATATCATGTCAAAGCCCATAGGCAGCTGAGCTGAATATAAAATGCAATGTATAATATCATGTCAAAGCCAATAGGCAGCGGAGCTGAATATCATGTCAAAGCCAATAGGCAGTTAAGCTGAATACAAAATGCAATATATAATATCATGTCAAAGCCCATAGGCAGAATATCTAATAGCATGTCAAAGTCAATAGGCAGCTAAATTGAATACATCATGTCAAAGTCAATAGGAATGCAATGTCAAAGCCAATAGGCGGCTAGACTGGATACAGCATGTCAAAGCCAATAGGCAGAATACAGAATGTAATGGCTAATGCAATGTCAAAGCCCATAGGCGGCTAAACTGAATACAGAAAGTAATGGCTAATGCCATGTCAAAGCCAATAGTCAGAATACAGAATGTAATGACTAATGCAATGTCAAAGCCCATAGGCGGCTAAACTGAATACAGAAAGTAATGGCTAATGCCATGTCAAAGCCAATAGGCGGCTCAACTGAACAAAACATACCATGTGCTACTGGTGAACATTGAGCAACTAATATGCGCAGTGGTGAAACACAAAGTCATTGGTCAAAACAAAACTTATCAAATGGCAGGACATTCCGCCCTTTGACCAATGAATTTTTGTTTCACATATCTCATATTTCAAAAAAACAAAACAAAAAAAAAAAAACATCAGCACAAAAAAAAAACATTATGATCAAAGCAATCCCTGTAAAGCAATAGAAGTGAATCAACACATTGATTTCATAACCTTTCACATCAGATACATCTACATAAAAAAAAGACTGGGCAATTTTTATACTCTGAATGAGTCTCTAATTCAACAGTGTTAGCAATTTGATGTGGCATGAGTTCTGCTCATGTAAAGGTGCACGGTCCACCTGAAAGGTTTTCTGGAAGGTAAGCAAAAGTCAGAGTTCCATACGAGAGGGAAAAAAAAAAAAACACAGCAAACAAGTTGAACTTGAACTGAAGGCGCAGTTTGCGCAAAATGGATCCATGGTGCTGGCACTTTACTCAGCCAGGTTCAGGTTGGGGATTCGGTCCCTTCCCCGACCCCACACGCACACACCGGAAGGGGGACCACGCAGCACACTCAGGGACAGTGGCGAAACGTGGTAGGATCTGCAAAAGAAACAAGTATGACTTTTCTTGCAAATAACATTTTTCATTTAAACTGCACCCTTCCTCTTTCTTTCCCTGTTTTATAATCAGCAGGACGTTTTTGGGGCCCTTTGTTATATTTTCTGCAGGTTCTGGAGGATCACTTGGGGCTTCAGCCCACACATCAGCACTGAGGTTTTTATCTGCTGCACCACAGCTTCCCTTTTCTTGCACTGTCAGAAGGGCTGGGGCAGACTCCTTCTTTACCAAACCTCCATTCACTGCATTTTTGCCAAGTTGGGCCATTCTGTCTCCAATTTGTATGAATGAATCAGATTCTTTTCTAGGTATCAGCATAATTTCGATTTTTCCTTGGTAATTTGCAGCAATCACTTTCCCTAAAACCTGATCAATTTGCCATTTCTGTTCTGGTAACTTTCCTCTCCCCAACTGCTCTGTGACTGCTTGCATGACAGATTGCTTTTGTGCATGCTGCACAGTTTTTATCAAATCTAGGGGAATGGGCATCTCTCTCATCTCTGCCCACCTGTAAGTGGCCTTTTCACATTTCTGGGGCACCCACATAGCCATCCCCACTAAGGCAGAATTCTGGGTGAACACTTCTCTCTCTGCATTTTTCTCATTAACATCTGCAAGGTAATTGAACCAGTTAGGTGCTAAAACATTATCAAAGAACCAAAAATCAGCGTAAAAATTACACATCTCACGTAGCTCTTGCTTTAAAATCTGACACACATTATACAACGCTGTTCCTTCTACTGTGCCAGAAAGCAACATTTCAGTCAATGGATCATTAGTAAAACAAACATGCTTTTTATCTTCAGTAGACACGAATTCAAATGGTGCACACAATTTCATTGGTAACTCTTTTATCTGTGGTACTCTAGCCCTGTCTTGCAAGTACCAGATCCATTGTATGATTCTAGCTAGGGGCAGTATTTTCTTTCCTTGTTCTTGATTTAAATATACATAAGTATTTCCTTCTTGCACTGCGCAGAAACCTAAAGTCTGCATTATTTCATTTGCCAAATCACAAGCGCGCAGCTGCATATAATTTTTCACAGTGACCATATACAAAAGTGTTAGGATTTCTCTCAAATGAGAGCTATTCTTTATCCAAAAATCAAACAAGCTAATGAAACTCGGGGTGTCTTGCTCTAAAATCCTTCGTTTTACTTGTGCATTTTGCAACAGTAACTTGTAAATCACATTCTGAGCTCTCTCGTCCGTGTTATCAGTTAAGGAATGCATTTTGTCTGCCAAAGACCCTGGCTCACACGAAAACTCAGTGCAGCTCGGAGCTGTCTTAACCCCCTCATTACTGGAATGGGACAAGAAAGATTCTTCAAAAACAGCCTTTTTATAACTTTCAGTCGGGCTAATTTGCTCACGTAAATTCCTATTTTCATGTTCCAACTGCCTACATTTCTCCTGCATTTCTCTGTAAGCAGATAAAGGTATCCAGACCTTTCTGTCATCATTACTTCCAAAACACACGTTTTCTACATATATACAACAGGAATTATTTCTCAAAACAACATCAGGCCTTTTAGCTACACATGCATTTTCTTCTGTAATTCCCCAAACAGAAAACAATTCACAGTTTTTCTTAGCACCATCAGGCAGTTCATCAACACATGTATTCTCAGACATGGTCTGCCGTGCTACTGTGATTCCCCAAACAGAAAACTATTTCTGTAATTCTCCAAACAACAAAAAACAATTACACTTTTAAAGTGTGCACTTAGAAATCTACTAACTCGTCAAACCCTTTAATCACCTCTTAATGACCGACCCCACGACTCCAGGTACCAATTGTAGTGCTTTCCTCTTATTTAGTCTCTAAGCACTAACATAACACAACAGAAATGCACTTCTGAGGTCAAAGAAGACTTTTATTGTTATTTTATTCTTCCCCAACCACAATGTTTATGAATGAATGACGAATTAGTAGCTTTCAAGTCCGCGTTAATCAAACAAAATATATCAGTTTGCAATATACACAGCAGGTTATATTTATAAGATATTGAATGCAAAGCAAAACAAATACTTCACCGTGTAGGAACTATTTACAGCTACATCTTTCTAAGGTCTGCAAGCTGATGACCCCTGTCAGCCGCGAGAAAGAGTGTCATCTACCCACACGGGATGCTGGCAGCTGGCGCCAAGCTCCAGCACGAGGTCCGGCAGATTCGAATCTGACTCTCTGCAGCCTGTTACATTCGTTACAAAGGTGTGCCCCCTCCTCTCAGACCTGGGAAACTGAGCAAGCCCTTTGGAGACTGGCCAGGTCTCCAAGACTACTCCTGTTCCCAAGCTCAAGGGAAGAGAAACAACGCCCATGTACTCTCTCTTATCAGGTCTAGTCTACTGTGAGAGCAAAACATCTTGGTTCATCTGGTGCAAAAACACAGCTTGGAAAAATACAGCAATGTCTAACTCCACGTTAAAGGCAATGGGCAGCTAACCTAAATATCAAATGCAATGTCATGTTAAAGGCAATAGGCAGCTAACCTAAATATCAAATGCAATGTCTAGTGTCATGTCAAAGCCAATAGGCATCTAAGCTGAATACAAAATGCAATGTCTTATATCATGTCAAAGCCCATAGGCAGCTGAGCTGAATATAAAATGCAATGTATAATATCATGTCAAAGCCAATAGGCAGCGGAGCTGAATATCATGTCAAAGCCAATAGGCAGTTAAGCTGAATACAAAATGCAATATATAATATCATGTCAAAGCCCATAGGCAGAATATCTAATAGCATGTCAAAGTCAATAGGCAGCTAAATTGAATACATCATGTCAAAGTCAATAGGAATGCAATGTCAAAGCCAATAGGCGGCTAGACTGGATACAGCATGTCAAAGCCAATAGGCAGAATACATAATGTAATGGCTAATGCAATGTCAAAGCCCATAGGCGGCTAAACTGAATACAGAAAGTAATGGCTAATGCCATGTCAAAGCCAATAGTCAGAATACAGAATGTAATGACTAATGCAATGTCAAAGCCCATAGGCGGCTAAACTGAATACAGAAAGTAATGGCTAATGCCATGTCAAAGCCAATAGGCGGCTCAACTGAACAAAACATACCATGTGCTACTGGTGAACATTGAGCAACTAATATGCGCAGTGGTGAAACACAAAGTCATTGGTCAAAACAAAACTTATCAAATGGCAGGACAGGGACTCATTTGTTACAGGGCATACTAGTGAATAATTGATAACCACTCTGTGTCTAGTCCTACAAAGAACCCCAGATGCAAACTAGTCTACATTTTTTAAGGGGTTTCCTTTGTTGTCTGTTAAACTATCCCAGAAATCCCTGCTTTGCGGATCTTTCAGAATGGCACATCTCCAGAGACATTGTATGGAGCATTCCAACCCAGCAGATATCTCATTTATATGAGGAAGCCCTTCCTGAAAACAACCTAGAACGGTTTTGAACCCAAGTCCCCGTCTCCCGCCGCCCACCCCCTTCTTGCTTGCAGCAGAAAGAGATTGGGGGAACAGAGCAGTTTCAACCTCTGAGTTATTTAGCTATAGTTTAATACATTTTATACCCATGAATACTTGATATCTAACTTTTTCCTACCCTGAATAATGGAAAAATAGTTTTTTATTTCCAAACAGATTTCAACCATAGGAAAAAAAACTTATCACAGCCTAAGTAGTGAAAAAGAGATGTAGGTATTCTCCACTGTTTATTATAGATATTATGGGGCTAGGCCATGCAACCTTAAAGGTGCTACCTAAATGTGAAAAGCTAATGACAAAAAGTAGGCTTTTAGACATGGCCGCAAAAGTTTATTTTTAAGCATGCCCATAGAAGCCTTCTTTGGAGACAACGCAAAACCATGCTGTTTCACATCGGTAGTATAAAGACCTACCTGCCCTTCTGTATAAGCACAGCTTTACTCTGCAAAACAGAAGGCATTGACAGAAAGGGAGGCCTTTGTCTAAGTAAAACTATGGTCAGTGGAAATAGAGTGTCCCAGGACATGATGCGGTATGAATGAAACATGTACAATTGTGATCCAATTGGCTCTCACTTGTGATTTTTGTATACACATTACTTGATTATATGAATGAGAAGGACTGTCCTATCTATTTTCAATCTTGCGTTGTACAGAAATAGTTTTTTTTCAACTGCGCAAGATTAAATGTGTGGCACTTCACTTGCGGCATAGTACTGATGCCAAGGAACAGTTTTTAAAACTGTGTGCCTCAGTGTGTGCAACAACTCAAGTTTTACATGTAATCATTATGCTGCTTGGCCTACCCTCTACCATGCACAGTGACAGATAATTTACATAATTTAGCTGTAGCATTCCAATTGCAAAACCAGGTGCAATTTTTCTTTTAGACTTATGGGCCTGATCTGGAGTGTACCACAACTCATGTCATGAAGGTTGCTCTCAATATAAGCAGCAAAAGCTTTGCTGCTAACTCAAATGTTGAATTTGATATTTAAGCAGTTTACTTCATATGTGTGCTCTTTATAGCTGATTACAAAAATGTTACATCTGCCAATTAAGTAGCCAATATTTACCATTTCCTAGCTATCATAACATCAAAAACAGCAGAATAACCAATAACATAGCAGTCTTGGTAATACAGTCCCACAACTCTGTTAATGCCCCCTCTTTCTTCGTGCAACAGAATATGCCCAAGTTGACAAGCTGTTGAATCGCCCAATCACTCCTGCTTGGTAGCCTCATTCCCGGCAAAAGAAATAATTCTGTAACATTCCTCCACAAAGTGACTGGAGGTGGAATATTAATTTATATTCAGGGATGTGGAATTCCCGACGCCCAGGACATATTGTTTTGGGTCAAGGGCAACAGGTTTTCATGGCCCAACCCCCTGCAGCATAAATCCTTTGGGTGCCAGTTTACAGAGAAAGGAACTGTCTGCGCTTGAGGTAATATGTGTGTCCATATTTTAATGCTGTTCGAACTTGTATTTATGGTTCATTAATGAAAAGCCTTCATTAGGGTGAGCGCTATACATAAACGTTTTAAGGTCACACTTCACTACTGACAGTGTTCCAGTAAAAAAAAAAAATAGTGTACACAGATGTTGAAAAGTTTAACAATATGAGGCTAATTATAATGCTCCCGGAATGCTCTCTGATTAGATGCAGATGTTTGCAAATGCTTGTAAGCAAGGGTGATGATTCTTTGCTTTCAAAATAAAGTGTTCAGAAAAAAATGCAAGTGGGAAAAAAATGTTTCGCTACTATGAAACTTTAGGTGCTATTTCTTTGATGCGTCATTTAGTAAAATGTGTTGATGCATGTTAGTATTTCCCAAAAATATTCCTAATGAAAATCAGTGTAACCATTTCCAAGTAGATTGTGGGAAGCATGAAAATAAACAAGCACTGGCAAAGCCAACCCATCTGACATTTTTTGTGAGTCTTTTGGTTTCGTCAATGCGTGCTTTGACATGGCTGTTGTAACACTCTATTGTTGTGGGAGTTGTCAGGCCCTCACCATTGTAACAAACACTGGCAAAAAAATGTTTTTGGTCTCAAAAAGCACATGCCACCAGTGGCATACCAAAGGCCTCACAGTTTCGTTACACCACTGATTGCCACAATAGTTGCTAGCACTGAACAAAACTACAAAACTACTTTGTGCGCCAATATGCTCCTTGTGGAAGAGTGGAATGTGATCACTCACAGTAAAGCCAGCCGATATCTAGAGGGAGAAATAGAGGTTTAATAAAAACAAAATGTCTATGTTAACACCAGACCTAATTAGGGACGCCGTTCTTCAAGAAAGTCACAAATGTGCACCCGTGGTATATGATTTTGAATTAGTGGCTTTCATAAATACACAAGAACTTACAGGAGTAGACCAGGAAATCGTACTTGTAGAAAATACTCGTGAACTGTATTTTAGCACAAGTAAATATGCATGTGTAGATTTGTTTATGTGAAAATCTATTGAGCGTTTACAAGTTCACTTTCCCTCCAACCACTTTTTTCCCCAACCTTGCCATTGTCATGAGTACACTTCCAACCTTTCTCATGGGAAGAGATTAGAGATGAGCTGGTGAAAATCCTTAAAACATGCAAATTAGTAAGTTTTCAGACTGAAAGGCATTCCAACCCTGAAACTATTGCTTAGTCCAGCCCCAGTATGTAGATTTGCAGAAAGGTAGCAAAATAAGGAAATAGTTATAGTAGAGATTGAAATCACAAGCATTCAAGCCCTATTATAGTGGTAGCCCTGGCATAATCAGAGAGGCTGTTATCCAGGCTCTCACATAATGAGATTGCTGCCTTAATTTGTCGCCACACTACATGGCATCAAAGAGACAAGTAGTTATTTGATTAACTTCCACACCTCTCTATATTACTACAAAGTCCAGCCCCCCCCCCAGGCAAGTTGTTGTTACAACTTGTGTGGTAATGTCGCAGTAGGGGTAGTGTCTGTGTTGTAAAGGCATGCGGGGTAAATGCAAGGAGGGTGTTCCATCATACAACTTCGTAGGGCAGCCCGTCTTGCAAATAATGTTCCTTCAACCTTTACAGAGCCCTGTAGTGGGCTGGGAAAGACCACTAACCTGGCCAAGTTCCTGAGGGACATCTGAGGACAAGCCAAAGTCTTGCGCAGTTTGTGATGAATTTTCACCATTTTCTTGGGAGAAAGACTCAGGGTGGATGTTTAGTAATCAGTCACAAAACAGAGTAAGGTAGTCCTCTGCTCCGCAATGAGCAATAACTTCTGTTAGTTGATCAAAAGGCCCAATCTCTCCAACAAATCCACTGCCATCTGATGATGATCCACCAGAGTTCGCGGGCACTGGTCCATCAGCAGAATGTCGTCCAAGTAGATGATCAAGCAAATTCCCCTGGTTTGGAGAAACTCCAGCACCGGTTTGAGTACCTTTGAGAAGCACCAATGGGTGGAGGACAGACCAAAGGGAAGACTTTGAAACTCAAACCCCTAAAGATTCCATGTGAACTGCAGGAACCTGTGATGAGGAGGAAACACCGGAACTGTGATGTAAGTATCCTTGAGGTGCAGATGAACAAGCCAATCCATGGGGTACAGGAGACAGCGCAGTAGATGGATGCCCTCCATCTTGAAATGGTGATACACCAGCCACCCTTTGAAGTCCCTGAGGTTGATCACTGGATGCAGACCTCCTGCCTTCTTCTCCACCAGGAAAACATTGCTTATAAATCCATTTGGCTGCATGGATGACTATACGATTGCCAATTTGTTGAGGAGCAAATCTCTTGACCGCAAAAAAGCCAAAGGTCGAGGACTGACTAGTTGGACAGGAGTACCTGCAAACTCCAGACCGTAGCCCCTGAATATCCGAGGGACCCAGGCATCTCTTGTCAATTCCCACCAGTTTTCTTGGAACAGTGCCAGCCACCCTCCCACCTTCAGTTGGAAAGAATCGAGAGTCATTACCTTCGGAAGATCCTTGGGGCAGCCACGACTACCGGCTCTGTTTCAACAGGCTTGTTGAAAATGAGGGGAAGGGTAGAACCCCCAAAGCGTGCAGGGTCTTTCCACTGATTATGATGGAGCCTTGGCCTTTTTGGGACGCATTTGACATGAAGCCACCGGACGAGTGTCCTCTACCTCCCCCAGCCCCACCAAAAATCTTGGAAGAAAAAAATCTTCTTAATGGAGACTTGCGCCTTGTCTGGGGAACTTCCCTAATTCTTTAATAAACGGGACCCCAAATAACCCCTTTTGTGCCAAAGGACTTGCCTCTGAGGATTCCAATTCCCCCAATTTCAACTCCACCTTGATGAGCAGGGACCACCTCCTCTCTGTGGACAACGTGTAGTTAGCATTCCCCAGGAAAATAACAGCCCGCTGGGTCCAGCCAGAAACAATCTCGGGCGGAATTAGGGAGCCACATTGCTTGGCCTCCTCGGCCATGTCAAGGATTTTGGTGGGGGTCCTGATACATCCTAAAGTTTATCTTGGCATGACTGCCAGGAGCGGCCAATGTCCTTCTTCGGATCCTTGAAGTACTTTGCTAAAATGGTGTTTATTCTTTCATCAGTCTCTGGCGTTTGGGCTACCTTGCTGTTCGAGGACGAGCACAAACCTTGTCTAGGGGCTTTCATAAACGACTTGCCACATAAGCTGCTACCTTTTCACTGGGGGACCACACAGAAGTCCTGGGGTGAAGCAAATCCTCCAGGTCCAGCATATCTGCCACCAGATTATCCTGCGGGGCCTGAGTCGCCTCCCCAGATGAAGGGCACTATGGCCCAGAGGGACCTAGATTGCCAACGGAATCACCTTGCAAATCTTCTCCATCCCCAGAGGAGGGAGGTTGAGTGAGAAGGTTAAAGGGGTAACTGAGGTTGAGACAGAAAGAAGGCCTTCTTAAGACACTCAAAAGCTTTCTTATCCACTTCCTGATCCAGGGACCGCTTAACCGCCTGAAGGGAAAACAAGGGATGTTAAGATGTTTTGGGGACCCCTGCATATGGCTTGTGCCAGCCGCTCCATCTTTTTCTCCAAGGGAGCCAGCACGGGGAGACTGTAGCCTGGATGCTGGATGGAGGCATCCACATCATCACAAAAATCCTCATCTTGAGACATAAGCGATTGCTTCCTTTACACAATTTGTGGCCTCGGTATCCTCCATAGCAGGACTTGATACGGTACAAGGCAACCTAGCTTATTATGAGAGCCAGAGACTCCGAGGGGATCAGTCACTCCAGTAATTCGTAGGTTATGCAGCCTGGGCCCGTTCCTGCAGAGGCGAAATAGCTGACAGTAGGTAATCAGGATGTAAACTGACAGCCTAGGGTGATGGGCCACAAAATAGAGGCAGGAATTGATGAATGAAGAAAAAACTATGTGATACCGAAATCCTCTGGCACACAAGACTGGAGCCCTGGGGTCACTACAAACCGCATGGCAGGGGTGGTGGTCACCGCAATATTCAGAAAAGTAAAACTTCCAAGAAAGAGCGAAATTGACCAATGCTGACTCCTTGGGGCGTCACTGCTCCAGGTTGCTAGGGGCAAGGAAAGACAAGGTTCTGCAACGTGTTGAGAAACTCTGCTGTACTGGCAATTTGGAGCGCCCAATGTTCGCGTTTCTATGGTCTGCGAGCACCCTCTAGTGGATAGCATCAAGGACCGCAAACAAGAAGCCCAAAGGAGAGAGATCACTGCGTGAGGAGCGCTGACAGGAGCTCCCGCTGCAAGCTAAAGGGAATTAAAACCCAGAGTTAACGCATCAGTGATGGAAAGAAACGCAAGTAATTGTGGGAACACCATTCCCATACAAATTGCGCGCCATAGAAGGCCACATAGACTGCGTAAACATTCAAGGAAAGCCAGAGAGGCGAGGAGACTTAACTGTAGGCTTCTGGAGCTACAGGGAGTGCAGAATTATTAGGCAAATGAGTATTTTGACCACATCATCCTCTTTATGGATGTTGTCTTACTCCAAGCTGTATAGGCTCGAAAGCCTACTACCAATTAAGCATATTAGGTGATGTGCATCTCTGTAATGAGAAGGGGTGTGGTCTAATGACATCAACACCCTATATCAGGTGTGCATAATTATTAGGCAACTTCCTTTCCTTTGGCAAAATGGGTCAAAAGAAGGACTTGACAGGCTCAGAAAAGTCAAAAAAGTGAGATATCTTGCAGAGGGATGCAGCACTCTTAAAATTGCAAAGCTTCTGAAGCGTGATCATCGAACAATCAAGCGTTTCATTCCAAATAGTCAACAGGGTCGGAAGAAGCGTGTGGAAAAACCAAGGCGCAAAATAACTGCCCATGAACTGAGAAAAGTCAAGCGTGCAGCTGCCACGATGCCACTTGCCACCAGTTTGGCCATATTTCAGAGCTGCAACATCACTGGAGTGCCCAAAAGCACAAGGTGTGCAATACTCAGAGTCATGGCCAAGGTAAGAAAGGCTGAAAGACGACCACCACTGAACAAGACACACAAGCTGAAACGTCAAGACTGGACCAAGAAATATCTCAAGACTGATTTTTCTAAGGTTTTATGGACTGATGAAATGAGAGTGAGTCTTGATGGGCCAGATGGATGGGCCCGTGGCTGGATTGGTAAAGGGCAGAGAGCTCCAGTCCGACTCAGACGCCAGCAAGGTGGAGGTGGAGTACTGGTTTGGGCTGGTATGATCAAAGATGAGCTTGTGGGGCCTTTTCGGGTTGAGGATGGAGTCAAGCTCAACTCCCAGTCCTACTGCCAGTTCCTGGAAGACACCTTCTTCAAGCAGTGGTACAGGAAGAAGTCTGCATCCTTCAAGAAAAACATGATTTTCATGCAGGACAATGCTCCATCACACGCGTCCAAGTACTCCACAGCGTGGCTGGCAGGAAAGGGTATAAAAGAAGGAAATCTAATGACATGGCCTCCTTGTTCACCTGATCTGAACCCCATTGAGAACCTGTGGTCCATCATCAAATGTGAGATTTACAAGGAGGGAAAACAGTACACCTCTCTGAACAGTGTCTGGGAGACTGTGGTTGCTGCTGCACGCAATGTTGATGGTGAACAGATCAAAACACTGACAGAATCCATGGATGGCAGGCTTTTGAGTGTCCTTGCAAAGAAAGGTGGCTATATTGGTCACTGATTTGTTTTTGTTTTGTTTTTGAATGTCAGAAATGTATATTTGTGAATGTTGAGATGTTATATTGGTTTCACTGGTAATGGAAAATAATTGAAATGGGTATATATTTTTTTTTGTTAAGTTGCCTAATAATTATGCACAGTGATAGTCACCTGCACACACAGATATCCCCCTAACATAGCTAAAACTAAAAACAAACTAAAAACTACTTCCAAAAATATTCAGTTTTGATATTAATGAGTTTTTTGGGTTCATTGAGAACATGGTTGTTGTTCAATAATAAAATTAATCCTCAAAAATACAACTTGCCTAATAATTCTGCACTCCCTGTATATTAGAGACTGTCATGTGAGTGATTATTCTGTTAATTTTGCTTTCTCTGTGTGTTCTGGGAAAGATAGTTGTTATTCACATAAGTCTGCTGTGATAAATACAGCGAAAGAAAGATGAGCATAATCGGAGCCTCCGGGCCTGACATAGAATTGTATTAATTTTTTAAGGAAAGCAGATGCCGAGAGAGGCAGTTTAGTGCAGTGAGATGAAATGCAGCAAGAATGCAGATACAAAAATCAAACAAGTCCAGGAGAAACACAATAAAATAGCTTTTCTTAATAGTAACATAAAATTATGAAAATGACTGAACTGCCCAAGGAATTTTTATACTTGTATAAAATCAGTGTAAATGTTATAAGAATACATTGAGCATACATAAAATTGTGCTGCATTCTTTTCTGAAAATGGTGCAGCTACACATGTAGCACTCAACAGCAGCTTCTGTTTTGTCTTTCTAAGCAATTGTAAAGCCACATTATTGTATATCAACACAATTGCTTTTCATGCACTTCTTGTTCACTTACATTTTCTTCCGCTGGCATGATGAACGAATGGACAAAATTCAACATTTACAATTCTGTAGAATGTTATTTTCAAGTCTACTGCACAACTCATTGTAATTTTCACTGTACATTTGTAAAGGTGTCATAAGGAGATTTATGCACTCACCTTATTTAGCCGTTCTATGAGAACTGTATAAAAATCAAACACACATTTGCCTAAAAAAAAAAAAATTATAAAGTTGATGATGTGTATGCCTTATACTAGTTCATTTTTGTATTTTCAGGGCTTAAAGAAAATAGACATAAAACTATATGAGGAATTTAAAAGCCATTACTTTGGAGAAGAAACTCTCACCAGCCTTGATTTGTGCTCCATGGTGAAAAAAAGGCAGTCCAGTGGCTACTATCATTCTGAGTCATCAGTCACTTTTGGTAAGTGCTACAGCATGTGCAGCCTTTATATCATCGTAGTGGCTGCATGTCTGTAATATATGTAGCTTGGTCAACAATAATAACCCTATTATGTATCTGGATTAAATGTACAGGAGATAGTTGAGTGCTGAGACACTGCATTTGATTGAGACTTCTAGTTGTAGATTACTTACATTAGAATTTCTCTCAGGTGTCAATCTGGATCCGGAGATTTTTCTTCGAGCAGTACCCCTGCATGCTGTTAGGTGACGTCTGCGACACAGTGTCCATCATTGGCATTATGGTCACCAGATAGGATGATATGGGTCGTATACAGGCGCCAGCCTGGAGGACTGATGTCATTTCTTTTCTTTCTGCAAAAGTCTACGCACAGATCTGAAGATAGCAACCCCTATAGTCGCTTTTTGACTGGCCTTTCGACTTTTGTTGAAGTTTTTTTACTTCTTGGTGCGTCGAGGATGTCATCATGGAAGACTGGCTTCAAGCCCTGTGACTCCTGTCACCACATGAGGTTGGTGATGGATCCGCACCTTGTGTGCCTGTGGTTTGGGGCGCGACAACGACCCGAAGTTGTGCTCCGACTGCCGGGCCACAAACCCTAAGATTTTGAGGTAGCGGTCCCTAAAGCTACTTGCAGCCTGGCGTCCGGCTCCGCATCGCTCTCAGTCGAGAGGAAAGTCCTGAGACCGCTCATGGAGCCATCACCACTCCTCTTCGTCCCATTGAAAATCATCGAGACATTTGGATAAGCACAAGAAGAAATCGAAGAAGCACAAGCGCTCTTTGACTTCACCACGTTGGACAACGGAATGCGGGAGAAGGAGCTTCCTCACTCTAAGCCTCTGTCTTCACAGCTTACTTCTGGGTCGGCTCCGTGTCTCCCTAAGTTTCCAGGAGCCAGAGCCACCCCTGCCCAATTGAAGGAATTTTACAAGGCCTTAGGGTCCCGCTGGGATGGCAGGGGCCCCTTTTGGGTTCAGCACTGACAGCTTCAGCCTCAGCTCCAAGGGGCACCCAGGGACCTGCGTCCGGATCCGAACCAGCACTGGTCGTACTACTACGACCTTCCCTTATGACGGTTCCAGTGTCAATGCTCCTGATGCTGCCTGGGCCCACTGGCGGCATCAATCCTATACTCATTGCTGACTCCAACATGGAGCGGTAGAGGTGTTGCTCAACATTGATTCTGACTTTGGCAGGGACCTTTCTTCCTAGGTCAGATCCTGACCCTTATTCTTATGGGTGTGAGTTCGGTGAGAGTATAGAGAGGTCGCTGGACCCTTTAGAATACTAGCTTGAAGACCCTTGGACTGGGCTCAGAAACTGAGTGAAGCCAGCAGTCTGGATACCTCCCCTGACACTGGTATGCTTTCTTCCAATACCATGGCTACAGCGAAGGGGGCATCTAACTCCATGGTGGTATGAAGTGCGGCCAAGGTCTTCGGCCTCAAGCTGCTTTTGGTGGCTGTCAGGGCTAACTTCCTGACTGACGTGATTCAACCTGGGGCTTCCTCGTCAGAACCCCTTTTGCCCTTTAACAAAGCCCTCACTGATGTCCTGATGGGGGCCTGGTCCAACCAAGTGCAGGGGTTCCTGTTAATAGGACAATAGCTTGCTGCCATTGGCCTGTACCTAATGACCCAGCTTTCCTGACCCAACACCCTAACCCAGAGTTTGGTCATCCAAGCCTCAACATCCCATGGTGCATTCCCTTCCGCCCCCTGGATTGGGAATCCAAGAGGCTGGATCACCTTGGGAAGAAGCTGTTTTCTTCCTTCAGCCTGCCATTGCGATCCATGAACACTGCATGCCTTTTGGGACGCTACACTGATACTTTATGCGACACAGTTGCGCAAGTGCTGCCACAGGTCCCGGAGATGGCACGGGCCAATCTCTCCCAAGCTGTTGCTGATGGGTCATATATAGGTGCCAGCCTGGAGGGCTGATGTCATTTCTTTTCTTTCTGCAAAAGTCTACGCACAGATCTGAAGATAGCAACCCCTATAGTCGCTTTTTGACTGACCTTTCGACTTTTGTTGACGTTTTTTGGCTTCTTGGTGCGTCGAGAATGTCATCATGGAAGACTGGCTTCAAGCCCTGTGACTCCTGTCACCACATGATGTTGGTGACGGATCCGCACCTTGTGTGCCTGTGGTTTGGGGTGCGACAACGACCCGAAGTCGTGCTCTCACTGCCGTGCATTAAACCTTAAGGCTTTGAGGTAGCGGTCCCTAAAGCTACTTGCAGCCCGGCGTCCGGCTCCGCATCGCTCTCAGTCGAGAGGAAAGTCCTGAGACTGCTCATGGAGCCATCACCACTCCTCTTCGTCCCATTGAAAATCATCAAGACATTTGGGTAAGCACAAGAAGAAATCGAAGAAGCATAAGCGCTCTTTGACTTCACCACGTTGGACAACGGAATGCGGGAGAAGGAGCTTCCTCACTCTAAGCCTCTGTCTTCGCAGCTTACTTCTGGGTCGGCTCCGTGTCTCCCTAAGTTTCCAGGAGCCAGAGTCACCCCTGCCCAATTGAAGGAATTTTACAAGGCCTTAGGGTCCCGCTGGGATGGCAGGGGCCCCTTTGGGTTCAGCACTGACAGCTTCAGCCTCAGCTCCAAGGGGCACCCAGGGATCTGCTTCCAGATCTGAAACCAGCACTGGTCGTACCACTACGTCCTTCCCTTATGACGGTTCCAGTGTCGACGCTCTTGACGCTGCCTGGTCCCACTGGCGGCATCAGTCTTATACTCATTGCCGACTCCAACATGGAGCCGTAGAGGTGTTGCTCAACATTGATTCTGACTTTGGCAGGGACCTTTCTTCCTAGGTCAGATCCTGACCCTTATTCTTATGGGTGTGAGTTCGGTGAGAGTATAGAGAGGTTGCTGGACCCTTTAGAATACTAGCTTGAAGACCCTATGGACTGGGCTCAGAAACTGAGTGAAGCCAGCAGTCTGGATACCTCCCCTGACACTGGTATGCTTTCTTCCCCTACCATGGCTACAGCGAAGGGGGCATCTTACTCCATGGTGGTATGAAGTGCTGCCAAGGTCTTCGGCCTCAAGCTGCTTTTGGTGGCTGTCAGGACTAACTTCCTGTCTGACGTCCTTCAGCATGGGGCTTCCTTGTCAGAACCCCTTTTGCCGTTTAACAAAGCCCTCACTGATGTCCTGATGGGGGCCTGGTCCAACCAAGTGCAGGGGTTCCTGTTAATAGGACAATAGCTTGCTGCCATTGGCCTGTACCTAATGACCTAGCTTTCCTGACCCAACACCCTAACCCAGAGCTTGGTCATCCAAGCATCAACATCCCATGGTGCATTCCCTTCTGCTCCCCTGGATTGGGAATCCAAGAGGCTGGATCACCTTGGGAAGAAGCGGTTTTCTTCCTTGAGCCTGCCATTCCGATCCATGAACACTGCATGCCTTTTGGGACGCTACACTGATACTTTATGCAACATAGTTGCGCAAGTCCTGCCACAGGTCCCGGAGATGGCCTGGGCCAGTCTCTCCCAAGCTGTTGCTGATGGGAGAGACACAGCTAAGTTCACGAACAGATGTGGACTGGAGTCAACCGACTCTCTAGGCAGATGGGTTGCTGTGACGGTGGTCTTAAGGCGCAACTCCTGTTTAAGGACATGTGGCTTTTCAGGGCATGTCCAGTCCACTTTGATGACAATGCCCTTTGATGGCACAAGTCCCATTGGAGACAAAGCAGACTCGGTGTTTGACTGCTTTAAGGAGTCCTGGGCAACGGCTCAGTGCCTTGGCCTCGCTGCTGCCACTCGCCCCCTCAGTCTGCTTTTCCCCCATTTCGTAGCTGCTGCTCAGCCTCTGCACGTCCAGGGACGTGGGATCCAGCGTCCACATGAATCAGGGTCCCTCAATCTCTTTCTCAGGATGGAGAAGTTCAGAATGCTCACTCTGGCTTAGGTCCTATCTGCTCTGGACCCAGAAGACTGGATTGTAGAGTTGAACTTGCAGGACACATATTTCATTTACCCGTCCTGCTAGCCCACAGCCTTTCCTCGTGGTTTGTGATAGGTCCTAAGCATTTTCAATTTCCTCTGCTCCCCTATAGCCTTACCAGCACCCCTCGGGTGTTCACCAAAGTGATGGCGGTTGTCGCAGCTCATCTGCGCAGGTTAGGGGTTTCAGTCTTCCCCTACCTCGATGACTGGCTGTTGAAGGTGGGCTCGCCCAGGCAGTAGTCTCCCACCTCCAGACTACGCAGGACCTCCTGCATTGACTGGGGTTCACTATAAATGTGCCAAAGTCATACCTGACTCCCTCTTAGATGCTCCCCTTCATTGGAGCTGTTCTGGACACAGTGCAGTTTCTGGCCTATCCTCCCGAGCAGCGAGTCCAGGATATTCAGGTATGATCCCGATGTTTCAGCCTCTATCCTGGATTTCGGTGAGAATGACTCTGAGGCAGCTGGGCCTCATGGCCTCCTGCCTCCTGCTGGTGACACATGCCAGGTGGCATATGCGGGCTCTGCACTGGGACCTAAAGTGCCAGTGGTCACAGCATCAGGTGAATCTCTCGACATGGTCCAGATCTCAGAGAGGACTGAGCAAGATCTGCAGTGGTGGCTTTTAAACCAAGATTGGATCAGAGGAGATCCCTCTGCATTCCCCAACCACATCTGACCATAGTGACAGATGTTTCACTCCTGGGATGGGGTGGCCACACGGGAGAGGCAGAGATCAGAGGTGCCGGGTCTACGGCGGGGTCCGAGTTCCACATCTATCTTTTGGAGCTCAGGGCGATAAGGCTAGCATTGAACGCATTCCTTCCCTCTCTCAAAGGTAATGTGGTGCAGGTGTTCACGATCAACACCACCGCCATGTGGTACTGCAACAAGGAGGGCAGGCTGGGGTCGTGGACCCTATGTCAAGAGGCTCTGCACCTCTAGACATGGCTGAAACATCGGGGCATATCCCTGGTGGTACAACATCTAGTGGGCTTTTGGAATGCCAGAGCGGAGAAACTCAGCCGTCAACGCCTGGTTGATCAAGGATGTCGTCTCCACCCAGGGGTGGCGCACGGTATCTTTCAGCAGTTGGGAGAGCCTTGGTTAGATCTTTTTGCCTCCACAGAGAATGTGCAATGTCAGCTGTTTAGTGCATTGGACTTTCCAAGGGGGCACTTGCTCTGCAAGGCTTTTTGTCTCCACTGGAACTCAGGCCTCCTTTCCGTCAGTACCACTTCTGCCAAGAGTTCTCAAGAAGATCAAGTATGATCAGGCCCAAGTCATTCTCGTGGCTCCGGACTAGGCACAAAGAGTTAGCTATTGAACACGGCCATCGATCCTCTGATCAGACTGCCCCTTTGGGAGGAACTTCTTTCGCAGCAGCGGGGAACGGTCCCCCACCTAAACTTATCCAGTTTCCGCCTTCTTGTATGGAGATTGAGCTGCAGCAGTTGACAGCTTTTGACCCTCTGCCCTTTATTTGTAGTGTTATCAAGCCAGGCGCCCCTCCACCAAAACAGAATACGCCTGTTGTTGGAATAAATTTGTGGCATGGTGTACAGACAAGTCTTTTGACCCCCTCTTTGCCCCTCTTCCTGAGTTTCTGTAGTTTGTGCTTTCTCTGGCCCACCAGGGCTCTGCTGTCGGCCCGCTCAAGGATTATTTGTCTGCCATCTCACCTTTCCTCCAGTTGCCTGACCAACCCTCTTTCGTTAAATCTCCCATTGTTGGGAGATTTAAGGGTCCTACCCACCTGTTTCCTCATTCTCTGTTCATAATGCCCCAATGGGATTTGAACTTAGTTCTTACTTTTCTAATGTGTGCTCCTTTTGAGCCACTTCACAACTGCCCACTTCGCATGCTTACTCTGAAAACAGTCTTCCTTGTAGCCGCAGAGTGAATGAGCTCTTTCCTCGAAGCCACCTTTCATCTCCATCCATCCTGACAATGTAGTGCTTCATACTAGAGCTTCCTTTCTACCTAAGGTGGTCACACCTTTTCATGTAGACCAATCATTCACTTTGCCTACTTTTGACATACCCCCACATCCTTCTAAGGAAGAGTAGAGACTCCACCGCCTGGACCCAAAAAGAGCATAGGTGTTCCATCTTAATCGTACCAAAGAGTTCCGGGTGGATGATCAACTCTTTGTGGGTTATGTGGGTGTGAAGAAAGTTCAGGCTGTGTAGAAGAGAACCATCTCTAGATGAGTTCTCTCTCTGCATTAAAATGTGCTATGCATTGGGTAAAAAGCAAACCCAGGAAGGCTTGTGCGCTCACTCTACTAGAGCAACAGTTGCAACCAATGCGTTAGCACGCGGAGTTCCAGTCCTGGATACCTGCTAGGCAGCATCGTGGGCGTCCTTGCAAATGTTTACCAAACACTGCTGCCTGGAAATTCAGGTTAGAAGGGAAGGGTACTTTGCCCGTTCGGTCCTGCAGGACTTCCTAGTATGGTCTTGGTTTGCAGACCTTCTTCTCGCCATGGTATTGCTTGGGTATCTATTCTAAGGCAAGGAATCTGCAACTAGAAGTCTCTATCAAATGAACAAGTTACTTACCTTTGGTAATGCCTTATCTGGTAGAGAAGTATTCTAGTTGCAGATTCTTTACTGACCCACCTATCCTCCCCGCTCTGCAAACTGATTTTTAGGTACAGGGATTTCCCTTTTCAACGGCCTAGTTCTTGTGCACCAAAGTCAGTGTTCTTCAAGGCTCCTCGCTTCTGGTGTGGAAAGTCTTGAAATGAAACTGATGTCAGTGTGCCGGGGTGGCGCCCATATACGACCTGCAGCATCATATCCTGCGACCAGGACACTAACAACGGATGCGGAGTCGACCGAGGCCACTTAACGGCGTGCAGGGGTATGGCTCGAAGAAAAATCTCTGGATACAGACTGACTCCCTGGGGAAATTCTAAGGTAAGGAATCTGCAACTAGAATATGTCTCTACCGGATAATTTGTTACCAAAGGTAAGTAACTTGTTCATCATTTAAAGTGCAAATGTTGTAGTGAAAAGAAGTGATTGATGACAGTTACCCCACACCAGCTTTTCTCTTATTTCCAGGGGCTTGGTCAAGCTAATTTGGTCTGCTAAAATAGCCCTGGTTTTATCCTATTTTATAGTATACTACTCAACTTGTCAGCATTTAAGTGGTAATAATATATGCAGACTTTACTGGTTGAAAGCAAAGTTTTTTTTGCAGAGTCGAAATTATTATTACAAAAACACTAATCGATGATTCAGTCCTATAGTATCAGGCAAAGTACCCGTAAATATTCTTCTGCATTGGATCCTACCACAAATTTATATCCTGGGAAGTATCTCCTGCATTGAAGGGGTTCAATGGGCACACCTGTACCAACTTTGTTTTCAAAAGGACATCAACCTGAACCTGGACATACTTTTTCTCGCAAAATAATTCAGCCATGAAGTGTTGAAGCATTCAGCTGAAATGAAGGCTTTTTCATTGAATCTCTTCGCATCTTTCTCTGTGACCTTCAGTGACAGACTTGAGTTCAGGAATAGGGATGGTTTTTGGATATCTGGATTTGGAGAGGTCTGCTCAGCAGATTAAACACCCTTAGAGGCTGAGAGGGCTGTCTGTCCTGTGTGCATGGGAGGAAGCTGCTAGGGTCAAAGGAAGCATCCTCTCTCCTTGAAAAAAGAAGAATCACAATGGATAACTTTGGAGGACAAATCTCACTGGAAGTAGATCATACACTTATGAAACAGTATGCTCCACCTATTCACAAGCCTTCTGAAGACAGCGGGGCACCTTTTGTGCAAACGGCATAGCCTCTGAAACTGTCTCATTATCATGAGTGGCCAAAGAAGGCGAGCAACAAATAACTGGCTCTCTTTTGGTTCAGAGCCCAGTATTCTATGCTGCCTGGATGAGCTGCCAGGTTTGAAACTCCATAAGTGCGAACATTGGCCAGCTCAGAAAAGGCACTGAACTGAGACTGTTCTCCATTCTCAAAGGGTTTATCTCTCATGAACCACATTAAGGAGGTTGTTATAGCCTACTCTGAAGTAGCTCATCAGTTGCCTAGTCCCTTTTGCTCTCTTTTTACCTATCGCAGTTGGCATAAGTGCAGATGTCTAGTCTGCTGATGTAATGTTGCCTGGGCCCAACTTATGCACTTGCTTAGAGCGTTATGATTATTGATTTATTTATGAGTTTGCTATGTTGATACTCTTGTCTTTCTTGGACCCTTCTATAAATTCTGGCAGCTCTTTGACATCATTGCTGTGCCACCCTTTAGACGGATTGCAGCTATATTTTATACTGTCTCTCTCTTATGCATGTAACTAATAGGAGATGGAAACTATAACTGTGGGACTCCACGCTTCTTTTGAAAAAAGTATGAGAAACCCTTACAATGAGGGCACTTTTGCCTAAATTTAGAACAGTTGTCATGTTTGACACCTACGTCTCGAATGTCCCATAGCAGAGATTGCCCAGACGCTAGCACATACCAGAGGGATATTTCAGCCTGAGCCACGTAGAACGGAAGTTTATGAAACCTACTTTTGATAAACTCATGGAAGCTACCATTATGCCCTAGAACAACTCAATCAGTTAGAAGCATAAAAGGCTCACAAAATATGAAGGCGTGTTTGTAATCTTCCTGTAAGCTTTGGAAGATAACAAAGTGGCAAGTAACCAATTCTGTCAAGTTAGCTTGTGGAAAGGGAGAAACTTGGAGAACCCCACTGACACCCTTGCCAAAATCATTCTTTCTTGGTCAAGCATAAGACTGCAGAGGCAGTTTGCAATCATATATATCTGAAATGTTTGCATGTATGTGTTTGCCTATTTAAGGAAGTAACGGAGGTAACGGAAGCGGTCAATAGGATGTATTCCAAGTCCCTTTATGATAATTTATTACACATCAGGACTCGTTTTAGGCCAATGAATCTTTTGACCCAGTTGAGAGACACCTTAGGACGAGATAGCTAGTCAACAAAATAATCAATACGTCAATAATGTCATCAATATTTCCTATAACAATGCAATTCACTTTAGTCGAAGACATTAATTAAACTCAAGACACACCCATGACCTTACAGTCATGAATACCCTCACCAGTTTAGTAGAGTTTCATGATGTTTATTCCCTATTGGTTACAATTCTAATAGCAAATGTATTAATTCAAAATTAAAACGCTCATTAACATTGTCATAATTTGGCAACTCGAATAAGACTTCATCAAAGCAAGAAACGCAATTATTAGAACATAACACAGCGTCAACATAGAACAACTTCAGCAGAGTGTCATTAATGCGTCGGTTCAACAAAGCATAGATTCAGTCATTTGTCTATTTGCGTCAGTCTATTGAATACCTGTCCTAACCTCAAATTAGCAAGTTGGGCTTCATGGAAAACAATTTAGGACACCAATTTGGAAAACATCTAACTAAGGTCTCTGTCAAAAGTAGCAGATGGTACCTAAAAAGGAAAAGCAAACAGACAATCACAATTTCATTGTCATAGTTACCCTTCACTTGGGGTCAGCACTCAGGTTTAGCCTTCATCTTCAGGACATTCAGTCGATTCGCCATCAGTCCGGAACTCAGCTCGGGCACAAAAGGGCAAAGGGGCACTTCCCTCATAAAGAGGTAAAGTATGAACGGGCAATCTAAGGACAAGGATGGTTTAAGTAAAACCAGCAAGTCACCAAACAGAGTGACAAAGTTTTTGGATCAGATCAATAGCATTTCCCTAACCAATCTGGTCACTTCCGTGTGTCAAGGGGTTTTATCCCTTTTTCATTGTACATTCCCCTAAAACCTAATTGTACAATGGTTGCACCCCACTATCTTAAGCCAATTAAAAACAGATTATGTCATTAAATCTTTCACCCCACATCAGTTCTCAAACGTTTTATTGGTCCATATGATTGACGTCTTTAGAGGTAGAATGTCCGGTATGATTTCATCCTTTTGTAATTCTTTACACATCTTCGGTCAGTAGCTCCATTTTCTGTACCGGCTTGGGTGACTTTGTATTTAATATTAGTCTACACTGTTGCATTTACTTTATACATTTCTACAAGAGCGGTGAACTTCATGAGAACGGATCAACTAGAGTTACATTCAGCTTCTAGTTTGAAGAAAACAAGAGTTCATGTCCTTAAGCAAGTCAGCACACTGCACGTTAGGAAAAACACATTTAATATGAGAGTCAGGCAGCTAGGCCTCGACTCATGCTAACTAAGGCCTAAAGAGATTCATTAGCAAAACTTTAATAACAAAATCATTAATGATTAGTATGAAACCATTTAAATTCAATAATTCATAAACATTAGTTATTTTCATTAGTCCCCGCATACATTGGCAGCCACTCCCGTGGGCACATTTCAAGTGCACGTTTTAGCAAAACATATTAATATAATTTCTATGCGGCATTATTGTACATTAGTTCATAAACATCTCATGTTAATATAGATTATATAAGACATGCTCTCTCAGTCCCTCCTCTGATGACGCTCGTCATCACATAAACCTTTCCCTTAACCTCTCACTTTACGCATGACTCTCATTTCAACATCCTGCCCTTTGTGTGAACTTTCCCAAATTTCATTAAACATTTTCTCCCTTTTATTTTCTTCATTTCTTTGTTTTTCGTTTTGACAAATTTCTTCGAATTCTTTCATTAAGTTTGCATGATAACCATAATCCCAATAAACAAATCAGAACAATTAATAGACCCCGTAATATTTTCCGAAGAACCCCATTCCAAGTGTTACTAAACCAATTCCCTACTCTGGTAATTCCCTTTCCGACTTTCTCACAAACTCCAGGTTCCTTCAGCTCTTTCAAATCTGCACTATCTCTAGTTAGGTTAGTAAGCATATTTCTAATCTTATTACTATTATCTGGGATGAACGCACAACAATGGCGCTCGTTAAGCATCTTACAGACTCGGCCGCTCTTCGCTAAAAGAATGTCTAAAGCAAGCCAATTTTGAAGAGTCATAGCTCTTTCCGCAGAAAGTTCAGTATCCATCAGGAGTATAGCCCCTGTAAAATTTGTCAGCATGTTATCCGCAATAGTAGACAACTTCCGAATCTTTATGGAGTTTAGAATAACCCGTACTGAAGGAATTATGGCTCCAAATATGTCACAAACGACAGCAGCCGCTGTCTCTCTCTTTTGTCTTGTATGTTGTATTTCAGACATTTTAGGAATTTGCTTTAAGTCATCAATCTGGTAAATATTTGGGAAAACTATTCCCAAATAACATGTCCCATACCATCCCTTAGGGAGACAGTAATAAGCATTAAGTCCACAGATATAATAGATCCCAGGGATCGCTGGATCCTGTCCATTCAACATAATTGTCCATTTACTCCGAAACAAAAACACATGCCTGCACTCACTCATTCCCACAAATAAAGTGTCATGTTCAGATTTTGGCCTGTATATACAAAGCCTACCTACATGTAATGCATCTATAGCTAATTTGCCCTGTGTCTTTATTGCGGTGTAAGCATAATCATTTGCATATGTGCGTTTTTCTAAGCCCTTTTCTAGTCTTTCTTTCAGTGCTTTGCGTCTATCATCAGTGTGATCTAAAAAACCCTTCTCTACAGGTGTTAGTAAACAGGTCAGATTGTTGCGGTGCGCATAAGCTGTCCCAAATGTTAGTGTTGGCTCAAAGAAACCTCTAACCAATTTTATACTATGTTCCTTAGCTAACTTGTTCAGAAACTCAATCACAGGCACGAAGGAAAACACTACATCTAAATTAGAATATAAATATTGCACATGTTCCTGGTCATAGAATCTTGTTAGTAACGAACTACAGCTTATCCCGTAGGTTAGTGGCAAGCTATGGTAGGTGACCCCTTCTTGTACTGAGGTAGGGATCTTTGTACACACATAACAATTCCTTGCATCCATTGCGTCAACATATTCATTCAGCAGGCGATAGAAGACATTAGTAGACAGTTCCCCTTTTGAGTTAGTTCCTGCATGTAAGTATTTTGCATCCTGCTCAAACTTTTCCCACGGTGTTAGTATAGCAGTCTCAGGTTTTGAAGCATTGTTAGTCACTTTCTTATCCAACCATGGCATTCCCACAATCACACCTATAATTATTATTGCACAAACTATACCTAATATAGCACTCAACCAACCACACATCCTACTTTTCTTACTTTTAGTGTAAGCCATGATCTGTTAAGAATCAGATAGCAGAATAACTCAAAACAAACAATCAACTTGAGGATGATTTAAAAGCTCTCTTTTTCTATTTTTTTCTCTAATGCAAAGTCTCTCTTCCTCTCTGCGTGTATTTACAGCGTTTCACTCACCCCAGGACCCTTTTGTCAAATCAGGTTAGCAGCTTGTCATAATCGGTTTTCAGAGTCAGTTCAGGTTTATCAGTGTCACATCTGGTAATTTATCAGTTTCCTTTCTCAGCCTCTCAGCTTCAGTTTTCAATATTTAACACAGTCTCTTTCTCAGGTGGAATTCAGGTACTGTAGTATTGACCTGGTACCTCTTGATCAAAACAGAACGCCAAGAATTCTTGCTGCCATTCAGATGTTGTTGCATATGCCCATTCAGGACCTGCGTACCTTTTGTTTGCAACTCTTTTTCTTTTCAATCTGCGTTCACTTTGCAACTCTCCTTCACTAAGATCTTCCCTTCTGGTTGTATCAACTTCTTCCTATGCAGCTTGTTTCTTTGGCCAGTTATCACCTTTATGCGTTTTCTTCCTGCTTGGCCTTTCAGGACGCTGAACAGCACCCTCCTCTTGTGCTATGGTGTTCTCTCTTGACGGACGTGCAAGTGGCTCAGGAGGAGTCAGTGTGCTGTGACCTCCCTCTGCTCTTTCCCCCTCGTCTTCAGGGTCTGTAATGGTTTCAAGTTCTAACCAGTATCCGTCTACTTCTAGGAGAACCTCTCCTTGACTTAGTTCTCCTGCTGCCTCTACTGAGATAGGCTCATTGTCACCTCTCTCGAACTCGTTTACTGTTTGAGGGACTAAGCCGTCCTCAGTGGGCTCTCCTTCAGTCTCAGTTCCCCTTTGAATACTCTCCTCTCCGGCCCTGAGACTTCCTTCTCTGGAGTTGTTGTTTCGGACACTTCAAGTTCCCCATCAGTTGGACATGTCACCTTCTTTGTGTGACTGGCATGTATCCAATTTGGGACTCCTGCACACTTCACAGCAGTGGTTGTCGTCAGTATTTCTTGATATGGCCCCTTCCAGTGCGGCTCCAAACACCACTTCCTCACGTGCTTCTTGACAACCACCCAGTCACCGGCTTGCAGGGTGTGACCTGGATCACTGATCGGTGGCAATGTGTTAGCCTCCACCTGGTGGGAAAAAGAGCGGACCACGTCAGCCAGACCCTTGCAGTAGCCCAACACCATATCATCTGTGATATTTATAAGAGCATTTGCAGGTACTGCGGCCAACCTCATAGCTCTGCCCATGAGTATCTCATGGGGGGATAGTCCTGTCTTTTTGTCAGGTGTGTTTCTCATTGACATCAGTACTAAGGGCAATGCATCTGGCCACTTCATATTGGTAGCTGCGCACATTTTTGCCATTCTCGACTTCAAAGTACCATTCATCTGTTCCACTAGTCCTGATGCTTTAGGGCTGTAGCTACAGTGCAGCTTCTGTTCAATGTCTAATGCAGCACACAAGAGCTTAATCACCTCATTGTCAATGTGTCTGCCCCTATCTGATTCTAAAGAGACCGTGAATCCGAACCGCGGTATTAACTCTCTAAGCAACAGCTTTGCTACTGTGAAACACACACAATCACCAACACGTACCTCAAACCCCCAAACACAGGCATCTCAATGAAATCCATCTGCAGCTTGCTAAATGGACCTCCAGCTCTCCCTATGTGGCTCAAAGTCACCACTGTTCCTTTTCCTGCATTCATCTGTTGACAGATGATGCACCTGTGACAGGTAACCTCTGCGGCTTGCCTGAATTTCGGATTGAACCAATCAATCTTGAATAATCTGATCATTGCATCTCTTCCAAGGTGTGCCTTCCCATGGTAAAGCCTCGTAAATTGTGACAAAAGACTGTTTGGCAATACCAACTTCCCCTCCTCTGAGACCCACAAATCGTCAGCTCTTTGTACACATTGCATTCCTTGCCAGGAGCGTTTTTCCTCTCTGCTAGCACAGCCTTGCAGTGATTTTAACTCATCCAAAGTATCCACTACTCTTAATGCAAAGTTCAAGCATGTTTCATTTTCAGTTTGCGGTAACAATTCCCACTGATCCTTGAACGATATACAGTTCAATGCGCAAAACCTTGCGACTTGATCTGCATAACCGTTTCGCATTGACACAAAGGCCCTCATTCTGACCCTGGCGGTCGGTGATAAAGCGGCGGCCAAGCCGCCAACAGGCCGGCGGTCTAAAATATGCAATTCTGACCCTGGCGGGAACCGCCAACACAGCCCGCCAACTTAACACTCCGACCGCCACGGCGGTACAAACAAACAGCGCGGCGGTTCCCGCCAACAGCCAGGCGGCAGACATGTACCGCCCACCCTATTACGACCCACCAATCTGCCACCTTTTCCGGGGCGGGAGCACCGCCGATAAGAACACGGCGGAAACAGACTACGAACGGGAAAACGCTCACCTCTACGCACTCCACGCGAGATTCCGGCAGTATGGAACCAGAGTTGCAGGTCATCCCCGCACTCCTATTCCTGCTCATATACCAGGAGCACGCCTGGCGGCGCGGAAGACATCGGTGAGTACTGCACCTACGACACAGGGGAGGGAAAAGATTACCGGCACACACCCACCCACTCACACCCACTACAACACACACATCAATGCATTCCCACAGATCACTGTCACAACCCACAAACCACCCCCCTCCGAAATAATGCAAAGACCAAAAGAAGAGATCATAAACGGGCAGATATATTGAAATATGTACACCAGTAATCCCAATAAATAAATAAACTATGTACAAAATATATACAGCTACTAAATGTAGTCCAACCACTGTCCGTGGATCACAGGGGTCCTGTGCAAAGGGGCAAGGCCCAGTCCCACGACAAGAACTCCACGGAGAGAACACTGCAGGGGCATCAGAAAGAAAATAGGACAGGCACCTCAGGGGGAAGGGAAGGGGGGGCACCTCAGCCACTTGAGTACACGACGCCAGATCCACGAGGGGACTCCATGACCACTGGCCCATCCTGGGGAGAGCAAAGCCACAGTCCATACAGTCCATACAGTGGGTGGCCTGCCCACTGGGCCATCCTGGGGAGAGCAAAGCCACAGTCCAAACAGTCCATACAGTGGGTGGCCTGCCCACTGGGCCATCCTGGGGAGAGCAAAGCCACAGTCCAAACAGTCCATACAGTGGGTGGCCTGCCCACTGGGCCATCCTGGGGAGAGCAAAGCCACAGTCCATACAGTCCATACAGTGGGTGGCCTGCCCACTGGGCCATCCTGGGGAGAGCAAAGCCACAGTCCAAACAGTCCATACAGTGGGTGGCCTGCCCACTGGGCCATCCTGGGGAGAGAAAAGCCACAGTCCAAACAGTCCATACAGTGGGTGGCCTGCCCACTGGGCCATCCTGGGGAGAGCAAAGCCACAGTCCATACAGTCCATACAGTGGGTGGCCTGCCCACTGGGCCATCCTGGGGAGAGCAAAGCCACAGTCCATACAGTCCATACAGTGGGTGGCCTGCCCACTGGGCCATCCTGGGGAGAGCAAAGCCACAGTCCATACAGTCCATACAGTGGGTGGCCTGCCCACTGGGCCATCCTGGGGAGAGCAAAGCCACAGTCCATACAGTCCATACAGTGGGTGGCCTGCCCACTGGGCCATCCTGGGGAGAGCAAAGCCACAGTCCATACAGTCCATAACAGACCCCACTGCCACTGGAGGAGGCAAGTTGGCCAGAGGACATCCTGCAGCCCTGCCCGAGATAGATCCTGCCCTGCCACGTCTGCCAAAGGGCCAGCGGTTCTTGCCTTGAAGGGCCCAGTTCAGCGGTTCCTGAGACGGCGGGGCCCAGTTCATCGGTTCTTGAGACGGCGGGGCCCAGCGGAGCGGTGCGTGAGACGGCGGGGCCCAGCGGAGCGGTTCTTGAGACGGCGGGGCCCAGCGGAGCGGTGCTTGAGACGGCGGGGCCCAGCGGAGCGGTGCTTGAGACTGCGGGGCCCAGTTCAGCGGTCCTTGCCCTGAAGGGCCCAGTTCAGCGGTTCTTGAGACGGCGGGGCCCAGTTCAGCGGTTCTTGAGACGGCGGGGCCCAGTTCAGCGGTTCTTGAGACGGCGGGGCCCAGTTCAGCGGTTCTTGAGACTGCGGGGCCCAGTTCAGCGGTTCTTGAGACGGCGGGGCCTAGTTCAGCGGTTCTTGAGACGGCGGGGCCCAGTTCAGCGGTTCTTGAGACGGCGGGGCCCAGCGGAGCGGTTCTTGAGACGGCGGGGCCCAGTTCAGCGGTGCTTGAGACTGCGGGGCCCAGTTCAGCGGTCCTTGCCCTGAAGGGCCCAGTTCAGCGGTTCTTGAGACGGCGGGGCCCAGTTCAGCGGTTCTTGAGACGGCGGGGCCCAGTTCATCGGTCCTTGCCCTGAAGGGCCCAGTTCAGCGGTTCTTGAGACGGCGGCCGGTCTATGGCCAACTGCTAATTGCCTGGTGGTGCCCTCCTGGGCAGCGGGGATGGTGCTCCTTCACTGCCCACCTGGGCTGTGGGTGGTGGGGCCCTCCTGGCCAGCTGGGCTGGGTCCTCCCTGGGCAGCGGCTATGGGGGTGGTGGGCTCTCCCAGGGCAGCTGTGCCGGTTCCTCCCGGGGCAGCGGCTATGGGGGTTGTGGGCTCCTCCTGGGCAGCAGGCCTGCTGCCTGACCTCTCCGACTTGCTGCCCTTGCCCTCCTTAGTCGTGGGCCTGTGGCCCTTTCCTCCCTTTGGAGCTGTGGCTGGTGACTGTCTCTGGGTGGTGTCCGGGGGGGATGTAGAAGGCGGGCTCCTGCGGCGACCCTTCCGCCTTCTGCTCCTCTTCCCAGGGGGTGGGCTGGCTGTCCCCTTGCTGCTGGGCGAAGATCCAGACATGCGGGCTGGCGGGCTCCAATACCCCTGCACCCTTGTCAAGGGGGCTGCAGGGCTGGTGGTGGCTGAGGTGCTCTTCTTACCCCGACGAGAAGGAGGGGGGGGCTCAGGGTCAGGAAAGAAGTTAGTAGTGGCGAGGAAGAGCTTCTTGGGACAATGGAGAGTGGTAGGTACAGTGGGAATGGGAGTGGAGGGAGAGGATGTGGTTGTAGGTGAGTCACGTTTGCTGTCTTTGGGTGCAGGTGCAGGAGGGATAGGCTGTCGTGAGGTGGATGGCTGTTGGGTGGGTGGGTGGCTGCGTTTGTGTGGTGTGGAAGAGGGGGTGACAGACACAGTGGGAGAGGACACAGGGGACGTGTAAATGGCAGTGGGGGTGGTGACTGCACGTGTGCGGACTGGAGTGGAGGGTGTGCTGGTGATGGAAACACTGGCTGATGGTGAGGTGAATGGAGGTGTGAGTGTAGACGTCACAGGGAGGGAGGAGGGAGACGAGGAGGTGGGGGTCACAGAGGTGGTAGTGACTGTTGGCATGTCTGCATCGGAATGTTGCGTGTGTGAATGTCTGCGTGATCTGTGGTGCTTATGTTTGGATGAGCTTCTCTTGGGTGTTGAGGTGTGTGCAGGCTGGTCTGATGGTGTGGGTGGGACAGGCAGAGGAACAGGAGACTGGGAGGAGGGAGTTAGTAGAGGCAGGCAGGAGACAGGGACAATGGCTGCCGTCAGTGCTGAGGCCAGAGCCTGGAACGATCGCTGATGGGCAGCCTGACCCGAATGAATGCCCTCCAGGTACGCATTGCTGCGATGAACCTCCCTCTCCACCCCCTGGATGGCATTCAAAAGGGTAGTCTGCCCAACAATGAGCGTTCGGAGGAGGTCAATGACCTCCTCACTGAGGGCAGCGGGGGTGACAGGGGCAGGGCCTGAGGTGCCTGGGGCGAAGGAGATGCCCGGCTTCCTGGCAGAGCGGGCACGGGGCGAACGCTGAGGGGCTGCTGGGAGGGCGGAGATGGTGCGCTGGGTGGCGGCTGTACCTGTAATGGCGGGGGGCACGGATGGTGCCACCCCCGCAAGGGAGCCCCCTTCCGAGGACGTGTCCGTGTCGCTGCAGGGTCCAGTCGTCCCCGTCGTGGAGCTCCCCTCGCCCTCCGTCTCACTGGTCCAGTCTGACTCTGTGGCATGGCCCTCCTGGGCCATGTGAGATGCAGCTCCCTCCTGCCCCGATGCCACTTCTCCTCCGCCTGATGATGCTGATGCACACAAGCACAGAAAGACAAACAAAAAGGGGGGGGGGAGAGAGAAATAAAGGGATATTGAGTACATGGATCTCCGGTACAGTTAGCGGACATGACAGACACAGATGCCCCCTGCACTAAGTTGCGCACTTGGGGTACGCTACGCATTCCGTGGAACATGCCCTACACGCCTAGAGTTGACAACTGCACCCATGGATGACACGGCCCAGGGATGGCTGTACTGACAAACTACTGAAGGTGGTGGCTGGGGACACAGGGGCTTACGGGGGTGCCCAGCCTACAGATATCGCCCTGGCCTAGGGGGACCCCCAGCCCTCCTCCCCCACCCAGACACCTCCACTGCGCGACAACAGAGTAGATAATGCTTGTACTCACCCCCTTGTGTCTGCTGTGCTGCCCTCACGCGCCCATCCAATTCAGGGTAGGCCACCGCCAGGATCCGGAACATCAGGGGGCTCAGTTGACGGCAGGCACCCCAGAGACTCGGCGGTCTTCTTGGTCCCGCGGCGGATGTCCTCCCACCTCTTGCGGCAGTGGGTGCCCCGTCGATGGTGGACCCCCAGGGCCCGGACTACCTTGGCGATGGCACGCCAAATCCCGATCTTCTCATGGGCGCGGACCTATGTGACACGTACAGGGAGGGAGAAATACCACGTTCAAGTTTCTCAGCATTTTCCTTTCCAGTGGCCCAACGCCCCCCATCCCCGCCAGGCCCCCCGCCATGCCCCCCGCCAGGCCCAACATGCCCCCCATCCCCGCCAGGCCCCCCGCCAGGCCCAACATGCCCCCCATCCCCGCCAGGCCCCCCGCCATGCCCCCCGCCAGGCCCAACATGCCCCCCATCCCCGCCAGGCCCCCCGCCAGGCCCCCCGCCAGGCCCAACATGCCCCCCATCCCCGCCAGGCCCCCCGCCATGCCCCCCGCCAGGCCCAACATGCCCCCCATCCCCGCCAGGCCCCCCGCCAGGCCCCCCGCCAGGCCCAACATGCCCCCCATCCCCGCCAGGCCCCCCGCCATGCCCCCGCCAGGCCCAACATGCCCCCCATCCCCGCCAGGCCCCCCGCCAGGCCCAACATGCCCCCCATCCCCGCCAGGACCCCGGCATGCCCCCCGCCAGGCCCAACATGCCCCCCATCCCCGCCAGGCCCCCCGCCATGCCCCCCGCCAGGCCCAACATGCCCCCCATCCCCGCCAGGCCCCCCGCCAGGCCCAACATGCCCCCCATCCCCGCCAGGCCCCCCGCCAGGCCCCCAAGCCAGCCAGTGGCCCCAAATCCATATTGAATTAAACTCACTTGTTGGTCTGGAGGACCGTAGAGTAGCGCATACTGGGGGAGGACCCCATCCACAAGTTTCTCCAACTCCTCTCCAGTGAAGGCAGGGGCCCTTTCCCCAGGCGCAGCAGCCATTGTCCCTTCCAGACCGAGGTCACAGCAACACTTGCAGTATAGGTCCTCTCCTGTGAAAGTTCAAGTCGCAAGTGGATAAGTAGATAGAAAATGGCGGTCACGTCCGCGGCGGTGCGTACCGCGGCGGTGCGTCCCGCCACCGCCGGCGCCCTTCGCCATTGGCTCCTGAAACCCATAGGCTTCAATGTTAACCAATGTGGCTTCGCGCCGCGGTCTTCGCCCGCCGCCCGCCGCGGTGTGCCACGCCAGCGCATTGACCTCACATCCCATTGTCACACTTCACAGGTCAGGCAGCCGCCATTTCCAGGGCCCACATGGCTCAATTTCAACTGCGTCACACAGGCCTAGGCCTTGCATAGCCACTCAGACACGCCATTCACTGCATAGAGAATCGTATACTGTGCTAGCTGTGAGTACGTACCTGTGGGTTGCTTGACTGTGTGCTCCATGTTGTCCTTCCTAGGCACCGTCCGCTGGGTTGGGCGAGGAGACGGATGAATCCTCCCGTGTACCGACCGCTGGTGGACCTGTCGACAATGGAAGAACGCCACATTATCCTGACCTACCGTCTTAACCGTGCCACTATCCATGAACTGTGTGCCCAGCTGGAGCCCGACCTGATGTCCCCCATCCGCCAACCCACAGGGATTCCCCCTCTGGTGCAGGTCATGTCAGTACTCCATTTCTTGGCAAGTGGGTCATTTCAGACAACCGTGGGAATTGCTTCTGGGATGTCTCAGCCCATGTTTTCGAAGGTGTTATCCAGAGTGTTGTCTGCCCTGATGAAATCCGTGAGGAACTACATCATTTTCCCTGAGGTGGGCGAATTGGCTACAGTGAAGGGTGATTTCTACGCCCTTGGACATATTCCCAACGTAATTGGTGCCATTGATGGGACCCATGTGGCTTTGGTTCCCCCAAGAGACAGGGAGCAGGTGTACAGGAACAGAAAAAATTACCATTCAATGAACATCCAGGTGGTGTGTTTGGCTGACCAGTACATCTCGCATGTAAATGCCAAATTCCCAGGGTCAGTGCATGACGCCTACATCCTCAGGAATAGCAGCATCCCTTACGTGATGGAACAGCTACAGAGACACCGTGTATGGCTAGTGGGGGACTCTGGGTACCCCAACCTGTCGTGGCTACTGACCCCAGTAAGGAATCCCCGGACCAGGGCAGAGGAACGGTACAATGAGGCCCATGGGCGTACTAGGAGGGTGATCGAACGCACCTTTGGCCTCCTAAAGGCCAGGTTTCGGTGCCTGCATATGACAGGTGGATCCCTAATGTACTCACCTAAGAAGGTGTGTCACATCATCGTGGCCTGCTGCATGCTTCACAACCTGGCTTTGCGCCGCCAGGTGCCTTTCCTGCAGGAGGATGGTCGAGACGGTGGTGTTGTGGCAGCGGTGGAACCTGAGGAGAGTGACGAGGAGGAAGACGACGGGGCTGAAACAGACAACAGGGACAGAATCATTGAACAGTACTTCCAATAGGACACAGGTAAAATTTCAAAGATAATTTAGTAAATGTTAACTACTCTCCTGCATCTCTGCTGCCTGTCTATTTGCCCCAGTGTATGATGACTGAGTTTTGGCTTTTCCCTCCCTATTTCAGATCTGGGGTCCCCACTGCGAGTCCTGTGCTTCGTTTCCCCATGGACTACAGCTTTGTGGCAGCTGTTTGTTGACTTCACCATGTACAAGGACATATTTGCACTGTCATGTCAATTACAATCTATTGAAATCACAGCCAGACTCCAGATATTTTGGTGCAAAATAGGTGTTTATTGAAGTGCTCAAAATGGGATGGGTGGTTTCAAGTGGGTGGGGGCTATGGTGAAGGAATGTCCATGGCAGAGTCCAGAGTAACAGTCACACAGGTGCATTGTCCAGAGGCCTGTGGAGAGATGGAGCATGGGCAGTTCAAGGATGGACAGGGTGACAATGTGGGACAGTGGGATGACATCAGGTGGTATCCATTGCTGGCGGGGGTCTTGACATCCTACTCTGTCTTCTTGCGAGATCTCAGGGCCCTCTTGCGGGGTGGTTCTTCTCCTGCAGGAGGTGGGGGTCTGGTGGGCTGCTGCTGTGCGGGGGCCTCCTGTCCAGTAGCGCCGGCGGAGGTGGTTGGCTGTTCTTGGTCCAGGCTAGTGGCAGGGGCCCTTGGGTGTTGTTGAGGGTCCGCCCTGTTGTTGACGAGGTCCTGCAGCAGCCCTACCATGGTAACCAGGGTGGTGTTGATGGCTCTGATGTCCTCCCTGTACCCCCGATAGTGTTCCTCCTGCAGTACCTGGATCTCCTGGAACCGGGCCAGTACCGTCGCCATCGTCTCCTGGGAGCGGTTGTATGCTCCCATGATGGTGGTGAGGACCTCGTGGAGAGTGGGTTCCCTGGGCCTCTCCTCCCCCCCCTGTCGCACAGCTGCCCTCCGAGTTCCCCTGTTTCCCTGGGCCTCTGCCCCCTGGCCGGTGTGCCCACTACCACTGCCCCCAGGTCCCTGTTGTTGTTGGGGTGGTGGGTTATCCTGGGTGCCCTGTAGTGGTAGACACACCGCAGATTGACGCGCCCTGGAGACAGAGGCATGGGCCCGCTGGGTGGGAGCTGTGCTGGTGTTCCCAGAGGGGTTTGGGTCTGTAGTGGCCTGGGCCTGTGTGAGGGGAACCGACTGTCCAGAGGTCCCCGATGGTCCGGGCTGGTCATCGGTGTCCAGGTCGACAGAGCTGCTGTCATCGCTGACGGCCTCTTGGGTGGGGGGTGTGGAGAATTCTGGCCCCTCCGCCGCGGTGTGTTGACGGTCGGGTCCTGCAGGGGTATAGAGGTATGGTTATAGTTTCAATGTGTGGCATATGGGTGTATCTGTGGGTTCTCGTGTCCCCAAGTGCTGGCATTCGTGTGTGGGGGCTTTGGTGAGGGTGGCTTGTGGGGGGGATGTGTATATGCATTGGGCATGCTTTGGTGATGGGTGTCCATGCTTAGTGGACGCATGCAGGCCTAGGTTTTGGGATGTGTGGGTTGTGATGGTGAGACATTGGCGGGGAATAGGTGTGCTGGGGGTGGGGGTGAGGATGGTGGTGGGGGTGAGGATGGTGGTGGGGGTGAGGGTGGGGGTGAGGATGGGGGTGGGGGTGAGGGTGGGGTTTGAGGATGGGGGTGAGGGTTGGGGTCTGATTTGGCATGCAGGTGGGGGGGAAGCAGTATTGAAGCTTCAACTTACCAGTATCCATTCCTCCGCCGACTCCTGCGAGGCCGTCAGGATGCAGGATGTTCAAGACTTCCTCCTCCCATGATGTCAATTGTGGGGGTTGAGGTGGGGGTCCTCCGCCAGTCTTCTGCACGGCGATGTTGTGCCTGGATACCATGGAACGCACCTTCCCCCGTAGGTCGTTCCATCGCTTCCTGATGGCTTCCCGATTTCTGGGGTGCTGTCCCACTGCGTTCACCCTGTCGACAATCCTCTGCCATAGCTCCGTCCTCCGGGCAATGCTGGTGTATTGTATCTGTGTGCCGAACAGCTGGGGCTCTACCCGAACGATTTCCTCCACCATGACCCTGAGTTCTTCGTCTGTGAAGCGGGGTTGTCTTTGGGGTGCCATGGGGTGGTGTGTATGATGTGTGGGGTGGAGTATGTGTATTTAAGTGAGTTGAGTGTGGTGGTGTGTGTTGTTTTGTGTGTGGATAGTGTGTGGGTGATGGTGTTGAGTGGCTGTGGCTGTTATTTTTTGGATGCTGGTGTCTCGCTCTTGCCTTCTTTACGAATTTTTTAGCGTAGGGGTTTGTGGGTGATGTGGGTGTGTGTTTTATATTGTATTGTGTGTGTGGGAGTGGTGTGTGTATGTGTATCAGGTGTGTGGGATTCAAATCGTCCAATGTGGCTGAGTTTTGTTCGTTTGTGTGTATTCTGACCGCGGCGGTGTGTCCCGCCAATGGAATACCGCGTTTGAATGACCGCCGCGTGGATTCGTGGGTCGTAATGGGATGGGCGTATTTCTGTTGGCGTGGCGGTGGAGGTTTGGTCACCTCCACCTTTCCGCCGACCGCTGGTCTGGCGGTCTGTTGTGGCGGTCGGATTTTCGGAGGTTTGCCTTCTGCGGGTCAGAATGACCGTGGCGGGTTTCCGCGACCGCGGCGGGATTATGGAGGATTTCTGACCGGCGGTAGGCGCCTTTTACCGCCGAGGTCAGAATGACCACCAAAGTCTTGTGACTTAACATGAGCATTGCATTTCACCACGGCAATTTCAAGAGATAACTGAATCGCATGCAACAAGTCCTTAATCTTTTCACCATTTTTCACTGGTGAGCCAGAAGAGGTCATGAAACTCCTCTGTGACCACAATTGTCCAAAATCATGTACAATTCCAAATCCATATCTGCTGTCAGTATAGATAGTGACTTTCAGGTTTTCAGCTGCCGGGCATGCCTTAGTAAGGGCAATTAATTCAGCCACTTGTGCAGAGTACACTCCTTCGAGCCAGGAAGCTTCTAGAATACCGATGATTGTACACACAGCATACCCAGCTCTCAGTATTCCAGCGGAGTCTCTCAAGCATGATCCATCAACAAACATAATGTAATAATTTTCCTCTAACGGAGTATCCTTGATGTCAGGTCTGGGTTTGGTGCATAGTTCCGTTACCTCAAGACAATCATGTTCCACTTCCTCTGTGTTACTAATCTCAGCATTTTCAACAGGAAGTAGAGTTGCCGGGTTTAATACAGTACATCTCTTCAAAGAAACATTGGGAGACCCCAGTATAATGGTCTCATATCTAGTCAGCCTAGCGTTTGTCATATGCTGAGTCTTAGTTCGGGTTAACAGAATTTCAACTGAATGTGGAACCATTACTGTTAGGGGATGTCCCATCACTATGCCTTCACACTGTGTGAGGCTCTGACCAACTGCTGCACCTGCGTGCAAACAACCTGGTAAGGCTGCTGCGACTGGGTCCAAAGTAGCTGAAAAATATGCGACAGGGCGGTTTGCACCTCCATGGACCTGTGTTAAGACTGACAAAGAACAAGCATCACGTTCATGACAAAACAGTAGGAAAGGCTTCGTGTAATCAGGGATACCTAAAGCTGGTGCCGTGCACATACATTCTCTCAACTCCATGAAAGCCTCAAGCTCTTCCTCAGACAAAATTATAGTATACGGGTCGTCCTTAGTTTCCTTGCCTGTCAGTTTCACTAATGGTTTAGAGATAATCGAGAAGTTGGGAATCCACTGACGACAGTAACCCACCATTCTCAAAAACATCCTGACATCTCTCTTTGTTGTCAGAGGATTCATATGCAGTATGGCTGTCACCCTTTCTTTTGATATCCTTCTGGACCCGTTCTCAATCAAATGCCCTAAGTACTTCACCTCTTTCTGACAGTACTGCAGCTTCTTTGGGGACACTTTATGTCCGTTCTTTCCCAAATGGTTCAGTAAACCAATTGTATCATACCTGCAATCATCTTTTGTTCTGGACGTGATCAGTAGATCATCAATGTACTGTACCAGAGTCGAACTGAAAGGCAGTTCCAGTGACTCCAAATCCTTCTTTAATATCTGATTGAAGATGGAAGGTGACTCAGAAAACCCTTGAGGAATTCTGCACCAACTGTACACCTTGTCTAGGAATTTGAAACTGAAGAGAAATTGGCTGTCCTCATGAAGAGGCCCCGAAAAGAATGCTTGAGACAAGTCCACAACTGTGAACCACTCTGCATCACATGGAACCTGAAACATGATCACTGCTGGATTTGGCACTATGGGGCAACATTTGACCACAATCTTGTTTATTTTTCTCAAATCCTGAACAATTCGTACCTTCCCACAAGGCTTTTTCAGACCCATTATTGGTGAATTACATGGGCTGCTCAATACCTCCTTCAGAACCCCTTGCTTCACAAAGTCCGCAATTATCTGCAACACCTGAATAAGGACATCTTGTGCCATGTGGTACTGCGGCACCTGGGGAAACACTGCATTTGGCTTTACTTGTACTTTAACTGGTTCTACTCCTTTTATCAGTCCCACTTCCTTTCCTGTTAAGTCCCACACTTTCTCTGTCACTGTTCCCTGCAACTCAGCTGGTAAGTCAGTCACTGTAAGCATTGGGAATAAGGTTATCAAGGGGTATTCCTCATTTGCGGTCTCCGTTTCTAACTCTATAAGCGGATCATCGTCCCCTTCATCATCACTGTTTGTCTGCACCTCAATTCCATCATTGGAACAGGTAATTGAGCACCTCGTCTTGCACAGTAAGCCTCTTCCCAATAGGGATACTGGGCTAGAATCGCAGACTACAAACTTATGCAGTCCTTGAAAGTTTCCAATCTCAACTTGAACCAGATCTGTAATCGGGTTTGTCAAGTACTGGTTTGCTACTCCTACCACTCTTATGGTACGTCCTGAGAGTGGCAATTTCGGAACGTCTGCACTACTGACTGTAGAGCATGTAACTCCCGTGTCAACCAGGAATGAGACCTTGTGACCCAACACCTTTCCTTCCACATAGGGTCATCTTTGATCTACTTCTAGGGACGCTGCAAGTCTGCACTCCTCACTGTCTGAACTATCATCCGACCATTCATCATTTATTCCATCCTCACCACGCAATGGGAACTGCTGTACTGTGTTATTTTGACTCATCATTTGACCTGTGACCTGCTGAGGAAGCATCACCTGTTGCTGTCCCATTGGAGCTAATGGTAATTACATTTGCTGTCTAGGTACCATGGGAACCTGCTGTTGTACCTGCTGCGTTTGTGCTGGTTGAACACGCGGCATTTGCATTTGCTGCATGGGTTGTAACCCCTGCATCTGAACCATATTATTCTGGAAGTTTTGATTCTGGCTCCTCAATTTTGGACCCCGCACATTTTGAAATGTACCAACATCACTGCTTTGTTGAACAACACCATCCTGCACCACATTTGGGCATTCCCGCTTCCAATGCCCCACACTCCCGCACGCGTGACATGGTGACATCTTCTTCATCCCTTGCGTATCATTTTGAACCACAACAGTATTCAAATCTGGACCGTGATTCACAAAACCCCGACCTCGACCTCTCGGTTGGGTCTGAAACATGCCATTCCCTTGCAGTTGTTGTTGTACCATCTGCTGAATTCCATTTCCCTGCATTCCTGCCTGCGCGGCCTTAATCTGCATCACCATCACTTTCTCCTTCAACTTCCTCTGCTTCAACTCAATCTCGTCACTACAGTATTTCGCATACTGCAACACCTCACCAATCAGCTTTGCCTGCCAACAGATCAAATGATTCTTAATCATCTGACTAACCTCTGGTCTCAGTCCTTCAACAAACCTGAACACAAGATGATTCATGTCTTTCGGCTCAATAGTCTCAGTGCCACTGTAGTGTTTGAATGCTTTCAACAGCCTCTCATAATAAGCATGAATCGACTCTTTGACCTCCTGTGAGGTCCGATCTAGTTTTTGCCAATTGGTCACTTTCGGCGACACTTTCTGCTTCAAAAACTCAATCACTTTATGGTAATACTTCATCACCTCCTCGGATGGTGCTCCGGTCACCTTATCCCTTGCCGGTTCTTGTGTCGGCCAATCCACACCTCTCTTGCACCCAAGCCATAAGTCAGGTGGCACAATAATCTCACACCAGTTATTGAAGTCTTCCCAGAGACACTTCGCAAGTTTCACAAACCTGTCTGTCTGCTGGTACCATTCTGTCGGCTTTTCCCTCAACCTGGGATAATCATTTGTGAATTACAGAATGTCTCCTCTAGACCACAGTACATGGACTAGTACCCCTCCAGCTCTTTCTCTCATTGGTAACATTTTTACTGTCCCTGTGTCCGGTGAAGCTTTAGCCTGACTTGATTCTGGACTGTCACTTTTCTCCTTATCTCTCTTCTTGGCCCATCTGTCTTCCCACTTCTCTAGAGCTCCCCAGATTTGTGCGCTTTGCAGTATCTTTTTAAGATGCGCTTTTATTCCGGCCGACCTCATGTGATCAAAATCTTTAGAGTCGAAGTCTAATCTGTAGCTTCTTTTCAAATGTTTAGTATTCTCAATATCAATATTGTATTTGTCTGCCAGGTTCGCCAACCTCTGATGCACCTTGCCCACTTCCTTAGTGATTTGGGGGCACAGATACCTTCATTCTGCTTCTGTGTATGATTCTAGTCTGTTCATCCCTATTGTTCCTTCCACTTGTTCGGCAGCTTCCACACCCAATCTTACAAAGTTTAAGTAATCATCTCTCTCTGATCTCTCCACAGTCACTGTTGCAGGTTGTGAAGCGTTGTTATTTCACAACCACTCATTTAGTTGTTGCACGGAAAAACCTTGCAACAAGATGTTTCCTGACTGCATCAATGGTGTCTGTGACATATCTGCACTCACTGTCTGTGGGGCTAACACACTTGACCCTACTTGTCTCATTGCCTCCAAAGGAGCCCCTATCGGACTAAGGTCTAACAGAGATCTGAGATTCTCCGCTGTTTGTGCTCTTGGCGACATTGATCGGGGTATACCTGTGAACCCTCCCTTCACTATTTCCTGGGTCCCCACCCCCTGATCACATGTGCCAGGTTTACCCTGCGCATACAGTGTTACAGGTGGACCAACAGTAATTGGTAATGATATGGCAGCTGGTGTCTGACCTGGTCCCAAACTTCGCGGAGCAGTAACTCCCAGAGCTTGACTCACTGTAGTTGGTTCAGGTACTAACGGAGGTCCTGCTGCTGGACTATAACCTGGAATCAGCTGTTGCTGCGGCTGTGGCAGCAACTGCGGAGTTGGCTCAATCTGTACTAACTTTGATTTTGTATATATCGGATCAGGCGGCACCATCAGACTCGTAGTTGTGTCTAGTACTGGGACGTCTGGATAAATCCTCTGTATATGTGGCCGAGATTGCAACTGTATCTGCATGTCTGGCTCAGTGGGTACACTGACACCATTCTTTATCAAACCTGTATCACTAGTCTGCACTGTACTTGCAATTTCCTTACTCTGTGTCTGGTTCCCAGGACCCGCACTAGTGCGCGGGGCAGTGTCATTTATTGCATAAGGTGGCGGGCGATCATTTAACAACTGATTAAGAAACTCTTCATCGTCTGAATCATCTTCATCTATCCAGGACCTCTTAGTCTCTTTTGGCTTACTAGACCCCTTATCTGTCTTACAGGTGGCTTTCTTTCCCTGTGTCTCGTCTTCTTGTGTTATTGCTGGAAACAATTTGAGTCTGTCTACTATTCCCCTTCTCCACATTCTACTCTCATTGTCCCATCTAGCCTCCGCTAGAGTCTTTTCTGCTCGTTTTATTCTCCTTTCAAGTTTTTGCTGTCTTTGTCGTATGGCCATTAAGTCCCAGACTGCTAATGCCTCATACTGAGCTGGCCTTGGAGGTGGTTTCTGCACACTTAACATCCACCTCAAATTTTCTAAAATTCTCGTATTGAACGTTCCGTGCTCCGGAAACGCTAAACATCCCTCTTTCTCAGTCAATTTTCAACCACTGTTTCATCCAAAGACATGGCGCAACCCCCTTTTCCTCCATTACTTTATAAGCTGGAGTACCCTCAGGCGGTGTCGGCTCCTCTTCACTCGCCATAATATATGCGTCTCCTTTCAGAGCGCTCTTTAAAGCTTTGAAGAAATTCATTTTTATGTCTTCTTTTGTTTAGGATCTAATCAGAAAATGACTTTAATTCCCAGGACACTCTTCACCCACCTTTCTCAACCTATTGCCTCTCACGGACGGCTGCCAATCCGTGCGCGACCCCTCTCAGCAACTGACCTACCCCAGGGCGGTACCACTGACGTCACACTCACACACACTGCATCTGACAAAGTCTCGCGGCTTATCCTCCTCACTCTGGATTCACACCAAACTAATGCAATATATTGTGAGCACCTTTAACAACAACAACAACCCGAATTTGCCAGTTTACTACAGGAAGGGTAACACATTTGCTTCAGAACTTTACAGAGATTTCACTTGAAGCCTCAGCCGCTACTCTCTCCTTCTCAGCTCCTGCACCCGCAAGTAGAATTTGACCTGCAAATCCTACTCTTGACTTGTCAATGGTTTGTTCTTGTGCACTATAGAACTTGCCAAATCTCCATCGAAGGTTTCATTCACACAATTTTGACTCAAACGCGACTTGTCAACCACGCCCGATTGACCTATTAAACTGCACAAATTACAACATAAAACCAAGTGTCTCCTACACTTGTCAATATACTCCGGAGTCTTAGACCACGACGGGTCCGTATAGTACCAACCAACCACGTGGATAATTTTTTAGCACAAAGCGCCACATTCATATGAAGTACGCCGACTTCCCTACTCTCATACTGCGGAGTATGCCTACCCCTACTAAAACAACATTACCTGGCCTAATCACACAACCCTCACAAAAACACCTGCAAAATGCATAAGCTGAGCAAGCACAAATTCTACACCACACATGCTAAAACGCCGAGAACATTCCCAACTCACTTAGGCAGGCTCAGAGATCCCGGAAAAGTCATGAAGAATTTAGAAACACATCACCTCCAATTTGCATTATCTCAGAAAACAAAATTGAACAATAAATCTCCGTCCTGGGGCCCTAATGGGCCAAACCGTCGCTCTGCTACCAGAACTGCAAACGCTTCCCTTTATGATAATTTATTACACATCAGGACTCGTTTTAGGCCAATGCATCTTTTGACCCAGTTGAGAGACACCTTAGGACCAGCTAGCTAGTCAACATAATAATCAATACGTCAATAATGTCATCAATATTTACTATAAAAATGCAATTCACTTTAGTCGAAAACATTAATAAAACTCAAGACACACCCATGACCTTACAGTCATGAATAACCACACCAGTTTAGTAGAGTTTTATGATGTTTATTCCCTATTGGTTACAATTCTAATAGCAAATGTATTAATTAAAAAGCAAAACGCTCATTAACATTGTCATCATTTGGCACTCGAATAAGACTTCGTCAAAGCAAGAAACGCAATTGTTAGAACATAAAACAGCGTCAACATAGAACAACTTCAGCAGAGTGTCATTAATGCGTCGGTTCAACAAAGCATAGATTCAGTCATTTGTCTATTTGCGTCAGTCTATTGAATACCTGTCCTAACCTCAAATTAGCATCGGCAAGTTGGGCTTCATGCAAAACAATTTAGGACACCAATTTGGAAAACATCTAACTAAGGTCTCTGTCAAAAGTAGCAGTTGGTACCTAGAAAGGAAAAGCAAACAGACAATCACAATTTCATTGTCATAGTTACCCTCCACTTGGGGTCAGCACTCAGGTTTAGCCTTCGGCTTCAGGACATCAGTCGATTCACCATCAGTCAGGAACTCAGCTCTGGCACAAAAGGGCAAAGGGGCACTTCCCTCATAAGGAGGTAAAGTATGAACGGGCAATCTAAGGACAAGGATGGTTTAAGTAAAACCAGCAAGTCACCAAACAGAGTGACAAAGTTTCTGGATCAAATCAATAGCATTTCCCTAACCAATCTGGTCACTTCCGTGTGTCAAGGGGTTTTATCCCTTTTTCATTGTACATTACCCTAAAACCTAATTGGACAATGGTTGCACCCCACTATCTTTAGCCAATTAAAAACAGATTATGTCATTAAATCTTTCACCCCGCATCAGTTCTCAAACTTTTTATTGGTCCATATGATTGACATCTTTAGAGGCAGAATGTCCGGTATGATTTCATCCTTTTGTAATTCTTTACACATCTTCGGTCAGTAGCTCCATTGTCTGTACCGGCTTGGGCGACCTTGTATTTAATATTAATCTAAACTGTTGCATTTAATTAATAAATTTCTACAAGAGCGGTGAACTTCGTGAGAACGGATCTACTATACTGTAGTTACATTCAGCTTCTAGTTTGAAGAAAACAAGAGTTCATGTCCTTTAGCAAGTCAGCACACTGCATGTTAGGAAAAACACATTTAATATGAGAGTCAGGCAGCTAGGCCTCGACTCATGCTAACTAAGGCCTAAAGCGATTCATTAGCAAAACTTTTATAACAAAATTAATTGATTAGTATGAAACCATTTAAATTCAGTAATTCATAAACATTAGTTATTTTCATTAGTCCCCACATACATTAGTGGCCACTCCCCGTGGGCACATTTCAAGTACACGTTTTAGCAAAACATATTAATATAATTTCTATTCTGAATTATTGTACATTAGTTCATAAACATCTCATGTTAATATAGATTATAAGATACGCTCTCTCACTTGTACAATCTGTAAAATATAGCCCAGATTCCGAATTGCCTTGCTCATGGATGTAGTGATAGGAGTGTCCTAATCCTCTTGTCTTCAGGTAACTCAGAATTTGTGTACACTATAATGACATTAAGAGAAGTAAATACTGATCCTTACTTTTGGATTGGTAGGCTCTTAGTGCCAGGTTCTATCCTGTAAAAACTTTGCACACTGATGAACTGTGAGGAAAATGGAGTGGAATGAGACGGACATTCTGAATACCTTCTGTAGCCCTTTTCCCCTCCTCTGAAGCTCCTGCTCCTTAGTCGTCTCCTTTTCCTCCAGTGCCTAAATACATGGGGGAACAAAAGGAGTTTAGTAAGGCTGGCTTCCCGAATGCCTCCTGCGACCCCTCGTGGTAAAGGAGTTCCAGCTGTACGTAGGGTACAAGTAGCCCATCTCCTCTCTGGCTGGACTTCAGACAACACATTATGGGGGAAGGAGGATCAGGCATACCCGTGCAATGATGTGGCCATTTCTGATTGATCCTTGGTATGGACAATCACGGCCTGTGTTTCACCCCTTAGCTGCTATACCCCTATGCTTGTGGTGGAAACAAGTGTGAAATCAATGGGTGATGCAGGAAAGATTTCTGAAACATAGACACAATTCCAAATACAGTAAGGGGGTCACATGAGTAGGTTCCTCAAGGTTTTCTCAAGGAAAATAACTGTTGAAATAAAGAAATATTAAAAATGAGTAGGACAAAACATCCCTTTGTGACATTTTCATCTGTAACATTTTGTCACAATGTCCAATTTACAAAAGCAGTATACCATTATGTCCGATAGACCCTTCTTGTGTTGGGGATATCCAGGGTTTATAGGTTCTGCCAAGCACCCAAGGTACCCAGAGCCAACAACTGAGCTTCACCATACAATGGTTTTTAGTTGAGTACTGAGTACAGACTTATTCATATAGCAAAATAGGCAGAGTGAAATAAGGGTATCAAGGAAATGTGTGTATTTCTGAAAAGGGCATAAGATATGGAGTTTACAAGCAGTGGTTATTTTTGCATCTCAGAATTTGTGGGTACCCGTATTAGCATATGAATTGGAGGGTATTTTTCAAAATGTCCTCTTTCTTTACATTGGTTTATATTTGAAATGCACAGATGCAGCGAAATTCAAATGTTCTATTATTCTATGCTCCCATAAGTCGTCTGATAAAAATGGTAACTCACTTGTGTGGTTAGGCCTGGTACCTGCAACAGGAAATGGGCCAAAACACAACATGAAAGCATCTCATTTTCTCACTGAAAACTGACCCTCTTTTCCAGTGTGGATAGCTCAAGATTATGGACCTTAGCTCAGCCAGCACCTAAAAAAAACAAGCAAACCTTTGCATTTTTTAAAAGTAGACACCTACGGGTATCCAGGGTGGGGTGACTTGAGTGGCTCTCACCAATTTTTTTTTTTACCCTGAGTTCCTTGCAAGCATCAAACTTTTTTTAAAAGGTCTTTTTATTGTTGATAAAGGAAACAAATAAACAGTGACACTAAAAATTATACACTGTAGCACCACACATTGCCATGGAAATATGAACTCCCCTCAGCCCCCACACCCCCCCAAACGGTTCACAAGTTGGCAGCAGAGCCCGGGGGTTCCTGATATGCAGCATCAAAATCGGTGCTCTCAATAGGGGCACATAGCCACAAGTGGGGTTGCTAGGTGAGCAAAGAACTTTGGATTAAAACCAGATCTGTCACTGGAGATGAATGTTTGCATTGTTCACCATTCCATCCCTCATCTGTTCTTTTTTGCTATCATTTTAAATAAGGCGGCTTTCACAAAAAGTGCGAGGGGTAGGGCTCTTAACAAACCTCAACCTTTTACTAAAAAAACACATTTTCATCATGTTTCTGTGATGGAAAGTTCTCGAATCGGGGGGGGGAGACACAAACTTCTTTCCTGGCTTTCCCCTAAAGTCTCCCGTTAGAAATGTTACCTCTCTTGTGTGGATAGGTCTAGTGCCCGCAGCAGGAAATAGCCCAAAAGAACAAAATAGATGCTGTAGGAAGCTGGCCTGGTGTGTGGTGAGCACCTATGGTGTTATCACCTTATGCCAGGTCCAGGTATCTCCTATTAGGGAGGTGAAGGCAGGGTTTAGAAAGCTGGGGCTCTCTAGAGGTAGCGGTAGATGAGCAGCCAAGACTTATCTAGCAGACATGCAAAGCTTATGCAATACCACTACAGTCACACAGCACGTTACACACATAAAGGTACTTTATTATGGTAACACAAATACTAAAATACTGTATAGGCAATACTCCACTATGAGGTGAGCAAACACACTATTATATTGTCAGTGATTAGCATAGAAAGCAAATAGTAAAACAATAGAAAATAGTGAAGGCTCTGGGGGAAACCAAACCATATTCTAAGTAAGTGGAATGCGAAAGGCAATCCTCCATCCAAGGAAGTGAAATCTGTAGAGAGGAGCTGACAGAACTAGGAACCCCAAATGGTAAGTACCAGGGTGCCCCCCAGCAACCAGGAGAGAAGAGGTAAGTACCTGTTTTTTCCCCAAACCCACAAGTAAACTTTGGAAAAGGACTGTGCAAGACCCAAGCAAGACTGGAAGAAACCAAAGGTGGATCCTGACACAAGAGGACCTGCAAAAGAAGGGGACCAAGTCCAGTTCGAGTTGCCCTGTCCGTTTGGGGCAGGAGCCACTACCCACTCTTCTGGAGATGCAGGACCAAGTCGATGGTGAAGATGAGGATTCAGCTGTGGAGCACTGGAGCTGGGGAAGAACTCCAGAAGTGATGCAGGCGATGTCCCATTATGGAAGAAGAGTTGCAGTCAGTCAGTGGTGTTGGAAAACCACCAACAAGCCTTGGCAAAGGCAAAAGACGCAGATGAAGAGTTGCAGAGCTGCCGGGGACCAGCAAGGTCTAGGGGGGAGTCCCAAGTGACCCTCAGCAGTGAGAGGAGTTGGAAGACGAGGAGGCAGCCCTCCAGGCAACTCACAGGCAGCAGGCACATGAGTCGCAGAGAGGCACACTCAGCACACCTGGAGAGGAGTCCCACATCGCTGGAGCAGCATACAGGAGACTGTGCTTTGCAGGAAAGAGTGCTGGAGGCTGGGGCTATACGGAGCCTGAGGATCCCTTGGAGGAGGAACAAACAAGCCTTGTTAGCTGCAAGAGTTGCGGTGCACGGGTGTACAGTCCTGCAAGGAGAGGCAAGGGCTCACCGTCTCCCAAGTTGGACAGCTGATAGAGAGGACCGAGGTAACCACTCCAGACCACCACCTGTGTTGCAGGATCCACGCATGTAGGAGGTTGGCTCTGCATATACTATCTCAAAGTGAGAGATAGTGTGCACAGAGTCCAAGGGTTCCCCTTAGAGGCTGATTCTGGCAAAATTAGATAATACTAATGTTCTATGTTGTGGTAGTGTGGTCGAGCAGTAGGCTTATCAGAGGGTAGTGTTAAGTATTTGTTTTACGCACACAGGCAATAAATGAGAACACACACTCAAAGAATTAACTCCAGGCCAATAGGTTTTTATATAGAAAAATAGTATTGTCTTAGCTTATTTTTTAAGCACATAAATTGTAAGGTACTTCACACAGGTAAGTATGGAACTTTGAATTAAAACAGTAATGTACACAATTTTGGAAAAAATGGCAATAAGATTTTTTTTAAAGTGGACACTGCAAAAATCAACAGTTCCTGGGGGAGGTAAGTATTGATTAGTTTCTCAGGTAAATAAAGCACTTACAATTTCAGTCTCCTAGGCATAGGCAGCCCACCATTGGGGGTTCAAGTCAACCCCAAGCACCCTGCACAAGCAACACGTGGCCAGTCAGGTGCAGAGGTCAAAGTAGGGTCCAAATAACATGGGTTCCGATGGAGAACAGGGGTGCTCTGGTTCCAGTCTGCGGGCAGGTAGGTACCTGCGTCCTCGGGAAGCAGACCATGGGGGTTTTGTAGAGCACTTGGGGGGTCTCAAACAGGGACACGAAATACACCCTCAGCAGCACAGGGGCAGCCGGGTGCAGTGTATGAACAAGGCGTTGGGTTTTGAGTTGAAATCAGTGGAGGGACCCGCGGTCACTCTGGCGATGCAGGCAGGGTACAGGGAGGCTTCTCGGGCCAGCCTCCAACTGGGCTAGGATGAGGGGCGCCTGCTGGTCACTCCTGCACCAGTAGTTGGTTCCTCTCGGTCCTGTGGGCTGCGGGTGCAGTGCTTCATCCAGGCTTCGGGTTCCTTTGTTACTGGGCAGTCGCGGTCAGGGGGAGCCTCTGGATCCTCTCTGTAGGCGTCACTGTGGGGGTGCAGGGAAGTCAACTCTGGGTGTCCACGTCTTTGGAGTCGCCTGGGGGTCCTCTCTGCAGTGGTGGTTCTTCTGGACACGAGCCGGGGGCATTGGGTGCAGAGTGTGAAGACTCACGCTTCCGGAGTGAGGCTGGAGTTTTCTTTAAAGATGGTTTCTTTGTTGTAGTTTTGGCCAGAGCCGCAGTCCTCTGGAGTTTCTTGGTCCTTTAGGTGCAGGTCAGTCCTCTCAGTCCTCAGAGGTCGCTGGTCCTGCTGGATGCATCGCAGTGCAGGTTCTCTTGAGTCTGGGGACAGGCCGGTAAGGCTGGGGCCAAGTCAGTTGTCATCTCCACCGTCTCTGCAGGGCTTTCAGGTCAGCAGTCCTTCTTGTTCAGGTTGCAGGAATCTGATTTCCTGGGTTCAGGGTCGCCCCTAAATACTAAATGTAGGGGTGTGTTTAGGTCTGGGGGCAGTAGCCAACGGCCACTGTCCTGGAGGGTGGCTACACACTCTTTGTGCCTCCTCCCTGTAGGGAGGGGGGCACATCCCTAATCCTATTACTCACCCCATGTGGCCAGAAACCAGTCTGGATGTGGCAGGCTGGCAGAAACTGGTCAGCCTAGCACTAGTTGTTAGACTGGTATACAGGGGGCATCTATAAGATGCCCTCTGTGTGCATTTCTCAATAAATTCCACACTGGTATCAGTGTGGATTTATTGTGCTGAGAAGTTTGATACCAAACTTCCCAGTATTTAGTGTAGCCATTATGGAACTCTGGAGTTCGTGTGTGACAAACTCCCAGACCATATACTCTGTATGGCTACCCTGCACTTATAATGTCTAAGATTTGGCTTAGACACTGTAGGGACATAGTGCTCATGCAACTATGCCCTTACCTGTGGTATAGTGCTCCCTGTCTTAGGTCTGTAAGGCCTGCTAGAGGGGTGACTTACCTGAGGGGAGTGCCATGTCGACTTAGTCATTTTCTCCCCACCAGCACATACAAGCTATGAGGCAGTGTGCATGTGCTGAGTGAGGGGTCCCCAGGCTGGCATAATATATGCTGCAGAACTTAGAGACCTTCACTGGCCACAGGGCCCTTGGTACCAAGGGTACCATTTACAAGGGACTTATCTGTGTGCTAGGGCTGTGCCAATTGTGGAGAGAAAGGTACAGTTTAGGGAAAGAACAATAGTGCTGGGGCCTGGTTAGCTGGGCCCCAGCACACTTTCAATCATAACTAGCATCAACAAAAGGCAAAAAGGTAGGGAGTAACCATGCCATGAGAGACATTTTCCTACAATGCAGTTTTGCAGGAGAGAAGAACCATGCAGCCAGATGTTGTTACAGTTGGCGCTTGCTGATGTAGGGGAGTGACTCCTTCACTCCAAAGGGAGATTCTTTCTTGCTTGTTGTGGAGGCTGAAGACCAGGCACCCTCAGAGGATGCACAGCCAGGGAATTGTTGCAGTTGCTGGAAGGAGCTAGAGAAACAATGCAGCAAAGTGAAGTTGTCGCTGCAGTTGCTGATTGTCGGTTCCTGGAGGGTCCATTTGCAGTCCCAAATGCCAGACGATGAAGTAAATGATGCAGAGGAGACCTGCTGTAATCTTGCACATTGAATCTGAAGACCCACCCTGGCGGGAGACCCTAAATAACCCAGGAAGGGGGCTTGGTTACCTGGCAGGGTGACCACCTATCAGGAGGGGGTTGTGACGTCACCTGCCTGACCTGGCCACTCAGATGCTCCCAGTGACCTCTGTCCATCTTGGATTCAAGATGGCAGAATCAAGTGACCACCTGGAGGCGCTCTGGGCACCACCTCTGTGTGGTGATGGACAGGGGAGTGGTTACTCCCCGTTCATTGTCCAGTTTCGTGCCAGAGCAGGGAGGTCCCTGGACTGGTGCAAACCGTTTTATGCAAGGAGGGCACCAAATGTGCCCGTCAAAGGATTCCGGTGGCTTGGGGAGGCTATCCCTCCCAAGCTATGCAACACCTATTTGCAAAGGGAGGGAGTGTTGCCTCCCTCTTCCAAAGGAAATCCTTTGTTCTGCCTTCCTCTGCTTCAGTAGGCTAAGCAGCAGGAGGGCAGAAACCTGTCTGTGGGGTGGCAGCAGCACACACTGGCTGGAAAACCCCAGAAAACTGGTGGAGCAATGCCGGGGGTTCCTCTAAGGAGCCCTCATAGTGGCAACAGTATTGGGGTATGATTCCAACATGTTTGATACCAAACATGCATAAGTGCAGAGTTACCATTATGTATCTGGACACAGGTAGTGACCTGTGTCCAGTACATGGGTGAAATGGCTTCCCTGCACTTGAAAAGTCCAGGAAAATGGAGCTGGAGTTCATAGGGGCACCTCTGCTCATGCAGGGGTGCCCGCAAACACAGGTACTTGCACCCTGCCTTTTGGGCTAGGAGGGCCTGCCATAGGGGTGACTTACAGTGACCTGGTGCAGTGACTTGTGGCAAAAGGGTGCATGCACCTTTTCACATACGCTGCAATGGCAAGCCTGTAGACACATTTTGCCTGGGCTCCCATGGGTGGCATATTACATGCTGCATCCCATGGGGAATCCCTGGTGCCCCAGTGCCCTGGGTCACATATTCTAGGGACTTAAATAGTGGCACCAGTATGCCAATTGTGGGGTGTGCTAAGTCCTAAGCAACCAAATTTAGAGGGAGAGAGCACTGTCACTGGGGTCCTGGTTAACAGTTAGCAAAACAGTCAAAACACACTTACAGCAGGCAAAATGTGGGGGTTACCATGCCAAAAAGAGGGTACTTTCCTACAGAAGGATAACATTTTTCCACTCAAAACAGACCCTTTTTTACAAAGAGGATAGCTGTAATTTTGGACTCTAACTCAAGCCGGCACCTAGGGAAAACTAGCAAACCTATAATTTTTTTTAAACTAGACACTTAGGGGTACCCGGTTTGGGCTGACTTAAGTAGCTCTCTTCAGGTTTTTTTACCCACAATCCCTTGCAAACCCCAAACTGACTAAAAACACACATTTTCCTTACATTTCTGTTATGGAATGTTTTGCAATCTGCAGGAAGCCACAAACTTCTGTCCACCGTGCATCCCCCTAAGTCTCTAGATAAAAACAGTACCTATCTTGTGTCGCTAGGCCTGGTGCCCACAACAGGAAATGACCCAAAAGCAACATGGACGCATCACATTTTTCCACCAAAAACGAACCCTTTTTTCCCAATGTGGGTAGCTCTAGATTTTGTACCCTAGCTCAGGCGGCAACAGACGAAGCCGTGCTCAGACAGTGAACAAGTATTTATACAACAACATAGAACTAGACTCTGAAAAGATCGGATGTATGCTGTTGTATACATACTTGTTCACTATCTGAGCACTGTATTGTTTGCACTCATTTGGATATAGGAGGAAATGTATATTGTCCTTATGCTAAAGATGTGTATACAATCACCATGCGAGCTATCGTGTCCTGTACCCTTTTTCAATTGCATTGGTTATGATACAAGCTACTAACTGAGTTAGCAGACTTTCAAAGCAAGTAAAAATGTTGGTGAATAAGTCCCACCAGACATTTGTTTGTCTTACTACACTTATAGGTATCCATGCACAGCCACTGAAAGGTTGGCAGTTCCACCTCAATTTCACAATACCTCACGTTTTTATGGTCCAACAACAAGCTAGTAGGAAAATACATCGCTGGCTGAGATGGGCTCTGGGGATAGTAAACACAACTCTCCTGCCTCTTTCCGTGCTTAGAGCAGACTTTACAATTACAAAATGATCGAGCCTTTTAGGTTTTTCAGGAATGCAATCAGCAAAGTGTCACTCCTGCAGCCTTCCCACATCCTTCAGAGCATACAAAGTGGAGGCTGCTGCTTCTGTAGCAATAAGACTTTCAATGACGGACAACTGAAAGACAAGCGAAGGAATTAATCTTCCTGTGGTTGTCTGACGATAAACAACATAAGCATTGCATGTTGCACTCTAGATCAGGTGGCTAAACAGTTTCTCATACCATATGCAAGCTTTATGACTCGCATTGCATGGCTGAAGAACCTGGCCATTCTCATCCTCTCAACCCATGTATCTGTTGTAATCAAGTATACAGGTGGGCTTGTAAACTTCGGCCATCTGACCCCAAACCGTGATGGGCAAATGCTCTCATCATGAACTGTGAGCACGTACACGTCACTCCTATCAGAGAACTTGACTGCGAGCAGTTCGTTGGAATGCAACGCAGTGCTCTGGGATTTATGGAGATTCTTACAAACAAGCCCCTGCAGGAACCCTTTGCAGTGACAGCGAACTGTACTGCAGGCCACAGTGCCAGCTTCGTACAACTCACTGAACAGCTCTACTCCTGTATTGAAATTGTCCACATAAAGGTTATCACCTTTGTGAAGGAGTGGCGAAACAAGTTCCCATGCAATCTTTTTCTGTGGCTCCCAGCGTGGGAGGGCAACCTACAGGGTTTAGAGTGTAGTCCCTCCCTGCATACGCTCTCAAACTGTACACATAGCCAGTAGAGCTCACACACAGCATGTATAGCTTGATGTCATAGTAAGCTCTTTTGCTCGCAGTGTACTGTCTGTACAGCGCCTGCGCTTTGTACAGGATCAAGGACTCATCAATGGCTATATTCTTTCCAGGAGTATAATCTCTGGAAATCTTGCTGACAAATGTTCCATGACAGGCAGAGTTTTGAACAACCTGTCATTGTCTGGATGGTCATGGGGCAATGCAGCAGAACTGTCATTGAAATGCAGCATGCCCTGCAATAGAAAAACAATCTCTGCTTGTGTACAGTGCGAAGATGGGGGTTACACAAACCCTGTGAGTAGACCAGTAGTAATCCAAGGTTGGTTTGTGCACTAACCCCATTTTGAGCATAAGGCCTAAAAATATCTTCAACTCCTCACGTGAGGCAGGAGTCCACTTGTGTACGATATAGTGACGTGCTAGAGTGCCCGCATGCTTCCTCAGAAATTGTTTGGCACGCAGATGTGTTTGCTGTAAAATTTGCCCAAGATAGTCAACATCCAGAAAGCGATGGAACTAGTCAATTGCCAAAAAACTGGCTATATCAACTTTAAATCCAGCATTGCCAGTAAAAGGCAGAATTTGGGGCTGAACTAAATTGGGGGCTGCCACGAGAGCTCTCGATCTGTGCTTGCCGCTGCACATGCCACTCTTTGGGTTGGTCTAACCTCCCAAGGTTATCCCACTGCACAGAATGTGCTTGCGAAGGGGCAGCACGATTGCCATCATCAGGTCTCTTGGAATCGCTGTAAGATGAGTCGTCAGATGGTACTCCGCCGACTCAAAAATCACTTCCAGATTCTACTCGATTATCCTCTTCCTCAGATGCTGTCTCGGTCTCTTAACCTGCCTCAGAGCTGTCTTCCGTAATCCAATTTAGTACTTGGACAACAGTCATCCAGGAGCCGCCATCTCTGCTTAAACCGTCCTTCTAAAACACTGTCCTACGTAGAAGGCAGATTTGCTGTTCTAAAACAGTTGGTGGGTGTGTGCATGTGAGATGTTTGCAACAGTAATTAAAGATGAATTCACCTTACCTTATCTTCTTTCCTGAATTTGCAGGTTTTCCAAAGACACTAAAAAAGACAAAAACACACAGTATGACTTCACCTTGCCACATACCCATTATTGCAGCATAATTTATACGTTACTTATGCCAAACTTTATTTTTGGCAGAGCTGCTGGTCACTTACCAGTATAAAATTAATTCCCCAAAACTACAAATCTTTCTTTGATCTCAAGAGCACACAATGACATAGGGGGTCATTCCAAGTCTGGCGGGCGGCGGAGGCCGCCCGCCAGACTTCCCCCCTCCGAAATACCGCTCCGCGGTCGAAAGACTGCGGAGGGTATTCTAAGTTTTTCCCTGGGCTGGCGGGCGGTCGCCAAAAGACCGCCCGCCAGCCCAGGGAAAAACTCCCTTCCCACGAGGATGCCGACGGGGAAGGTGCGACGGGTGCTGTTGCACCCGTCGCGTATTTCACTGCCTGCCAAGCAGACAGTGAAATACTTGTAGGGGCCCTCTTACGGGGGCCCCTGCAGTGCCCATGCCAGGGGCATGGGCACTGCAGGGGCCCCCAGGGGCCCCGCGACCCCCCCTACCGCCATCCGGTTCCCGGCGGGCGGACCGCCGGGAACTGGATGGCGGTAGGGGGGGTCGGAATCCCCTCGGCGGCGCAGCTAGCTGCGCCGCCTTGGAGGATTCCAAAGGGCGGCGGTACACTGGCGGGAGACCGCCAGTGTTGCCGGTCCGACCGCGGCTTTACCGCCGCGGTCGGAATGCCCTTGGGAGTACCGCCGGCCTGTCGGCGGTGCTCCCGTGGTCCTCCAACCCGGCGGTCATTGACCGCCAGGGTTGGAATGACCCCCATAGTAGCCCCTGCAACATTATGTGAAGGCATGCTCCATATGAAACTCACAGTGCAATCACTAGGGTGGGTAGGGGGATTATGTGGCATGAGAACACCAAATTATGCAACAGGGTTGACAAAATTATGTAGCATGAAAAGGTAAATGAGGCTGCATATGCCACATAAATCTACCATCTACTGCATAATCTGAAGATGGTAGACATGTGGCATGTATGATTGATAGATAGATAGATAGATAGATAGATAGATAGATAGATAGATAGATAGATAGATAGACAGATGTTTTTCTTCTATCGAAGTTCCTGCAGGTAAAGTACACATTTGAAAAAAAATATATATATATATATATATATATATATATATATACACACACACACACACATATATATATATATATATATATATATATATTCCTCCCCAAATGTAAAAGAAATATATATATATATATATATACACACACACATATATATATATATAGATTCCTCCCCATATATATATAAAAAGATTTATATATATATATATATATATATATATATATATATATATATATATATATATATATGGTTACAGTTATATATACAGTTAGAAATGGGGTCTTTGGTTAGAAGTCAGGTTACCCCCTGTCCAATCAAGGACCCTCACTCTAGTCAGGGTAAAGGAGAAACATACCTGGTAACCCCGCTCACCCCCTTGGTAGCTTGGTAGCTTGGCACGAGCAGAAAGGCTTATCCCAGAAGCAATGTGTAAAGTGTTTGTAACAACGCACACAGTAATACAGTGAAACACTACAAAATGGACACCACACAGGTTTAGAAAAATATTCTATATTTATCTAAGTAGAACAAGACCAAATATGATAAACCTCCACCATACACAATTAAAAATATGACTTTAGCAATTAAAAACACAAAAATAGTGCCTAAAAGCACCAATACTGCATTTTGATATTGAACAGCGTTGTGACTGAGTAATTTCCCACAATGTGACGCCACAGGCGCCATTTACAGAGTCACACAGACCCCTAGAAACAGTACCTTAGCAAAAGTGTGGAAAGCAGGCTGGTGCACAGAGTCAGGGAGCGAGGTGTCATTGGATCCAAGGCGGCGTCGGGTCCCGTGCTGTGAGGCGAAGGAGCAGTGGCGTCACGAAGATGCATTGGGTCCTTGCTGCAGAGCGGTGGAGGTGAGGCGACGTCGGTTGCGAGGAGTCGGTCCCTGGGCACCTCCGGTAAAGTTGAAGTCTGGCGAAGTCATGATGCTGGAGACGACCTCACAGGGTCGCAATCAAGTCACATTGTCACACGCACGCTGACGGAGTCGGGTGTCACGAATGTCGGTTCTACGACACTCCGACCTTGCGAGTTCTTGGGACGTCAGCGGCATCAGTGACACTAGGCATGCGATGTTAATGTGGTTGTCGCACCTCTGTGACATCCACGGCTTCAGGTGCAGGTGGCGTCACGGGTTCCCTGCAGCGGCATCCTTGCAAAGTTGCACGCCGTTGTCCAATGTAGTTTCACAGGATTTTACCAGAAGCTCCCTCTCAGGGACCCAGGAACTGGAATGGGTCCCTCTGACAAGCTAGAGCCCACATCATGGAAACTCAGAGACTGGTTGGTGAAGCTTTTGCTGTCCTTGAGGCTTTAAAAACAGGAGGCAAGCTCAGTCCAAGCCCTTGGAGATTCTTCTCAAGCAGGGTTGTACCACAAAGTCCAGTCTTTTTTCTCTTTCACAGGCAGAAGAAGCAACTTCAGGATAGCCCAACATAGCACGGTCACAGACAGGGCAGCACTTCTCCTCGGCTCTTCAGCTCTTCTCCGTGGCAGAGGATCCTCTTGGTTCCAAAAGCAAATCTTGAAGAAATCTAAAGTCTGGGGTTTTGGGTCCACTACTTATACCCGTTTATGCCTTTGAAGTTGCCCAACTTCAAAGAAAAGTCTCTGTTGTTTACAGGATCCTGCTTTGCCCAGGCCAGATCCCAGACACGCAGCAGGGGGTTGGAGACTGCATTGTGTGGGGACATTCACAGCCCATTCAGGTGTAAGTGACCACTCCTCCCTCCATCCTAGTAGCCCAGATGGCTTGTGATCGTAGTGTCCTCCCAAGCCTGGATACCCACCAATAAATGCACCACATACGGAGCTGTATATTGCACATCTTTTTTGTTCAGCGTCTAATCTCTAACTCAACATTCTAAACTTGCATTCACTTTACCACACTCTAGCACTTTCATCATGCTACGGAGTCCTTCAGGATCCAAAAAGCTTCCATCATTCATACTCGCAAGACACTACGGGGGTCATTCTGACCTCGGCGGTAAAAGCCGCTTACCGCCGGTCAGAAGGCCGCCACAATACCGCCGCGGCCGCGGTCAGCCGCCACGGACATTCTGACCCACAACTGCAAAACCTCAGAAAATCCGCCCTCCACTGCAGTCCGCCACATCAGCGGCCAGCGGTAAACTGGAGAAGACCAAACCTCCACCGCCACGCCAACAGAAATACACCCATCCCATTATGACCCGCAAATCCACGCGGCGGTCATTCAACCGCGGTATTCCATTGGCGGTACACACCGCCGCGGTCAAAATACACACACCTTTACAAACCCCTACCACATTGGACAATTTGAAAGGCACACACCTGAAACACATACACACACCACTCCCACACATCCAATACCATATAAAACACACACCCACATCACCCACAAACCCCTACCAACAAAAACCAGAGACGAAGGAGAGAGAGACACATCAGAGAATAGAGAGCCAGACACACAGAGGCACACCACAACATCACACACACCACATAGAAGCACAAAGCACCACACACCAACACACACATCATCACATACACCACCCCACACCTCATACACACCACCCCATGGCACCACAAAGGCACCCACGCTTTTTGGACCAAGAACTCCGGGTCATGGTGGAGGAGATCATAAGAGTGGAACCCCAGCTCTTCGGCTCACAGGTCCAGCACACCACCATAGCAAGGAAGGCGGAGCTCTGGCAGCGGATCGTGGACAGGGTCAACGTGGTGGGACAGCATCCCAGAAATCGAGAGGACATCCGCAAACGATGGAACGACCTACGGGGGAAGGTGCGCTCGATGGTCTCGCGACACAACATCGCAGTGCAGAAGACTGGCGGGGGACCCCCACCCACTCCACCCGAATTCACAACATGGGAGCAAGAGGTACTAAACATCCTGCATCCTGATGGCCTCGCTGGAGTACACGGAGGAATGGACTCTGGTAAGTACAATCTCAACTACTTCCCCCCCCAGCATGCTAACCCCCACCCTCACCCCCAACCCCCCAGCACACATCCTCCCTGAGAATGTCTCCCCAGCACAACCCACCCAACACCAACCCCTGCATGCCACCCCCAAACTATGGACACCCATCACCTAAGCATGACCACTGCACATACCCATCCCCCCCCCCCACAAAACACCCTCACAACACCTCCCCCAAGGGAATGCCAGCACTGGGGGACAAGGGCACCCATAAAACGCAAGCTAATGCACACACAGAAACAATAACCATACCCTCTTACCCCATGCAGGACCCGAACGACAACACACCGGTCAGGAGGGACCAGAAATGTCCATCCCACCCCCGGAACAGGCCCCTAGTGATGACAGCAGCTCTGTCGACCTGGAACCTGACGACCAGCCCGGACCATCGGGGACCTCTGGGCAGTCGGTTCCCCTCACCCAGACACAGGCCACTGCAGACCCAACCCCCTCTGGGAACAACAGGACAGCTCCCACCCAGCGGGCCCATGCCTCTGTCTCTAGGACAGGTCAAGCAGCGGTGTGTCTACCACTACAGGGCCCCCAGGGTAACCCACCAACCCAACAACAACAGGGACCTGGGGGCAGTGGGAGTGGGCACACCGTCCAGGGGACAGAGGCCCAGGGAAACAGGGCAACTCGGGGGGCTGCTGTGCGACAGGGGGGGGGGAGAGGCCCAGGGAACCCACTCTCCAAGAGGCCCTCACCACCATCATGGCAGCCTACCACCACTCACAAGAGACGATGGTGACGGTACTGGCCAGGTTCCAGGAGATCCAGGCACAGCAGGAGCAACGCTACATGGGGTTCAGCGACCAACTCAGCAACATCTCAACCGCTATGGGGAGCATAGTCCAGGCCCTGAACCGTATAGAGGACACGTTTCGGGACCATGTGGCATCACACAGGGCCCCTGTCACTAGCCAGGAACAGGAACAGCCTACCACCTCCGCCGGCGCTAGTGGACAGGAGGCCCCACCACAACGACAGCCCACCAGAACCCCACCTCCTGCTGAACAACAACCGCCCCGCAAAAGGAGCCTGAGATCAAAAAAACCGACAGAGTAGGATGTCAAGTCCCCCGCCAGCATCACATACCCCCTGAAGTCCTCCCACTGTTCCACATTGCCACCCTGTCAAACCTTGAACTGCCCCTGCTCCATCCTGCCACAGGCATATGGACAATGCACCTGTGAGACTGAGAACTGGACTCCGCCATGGACATTACTCCACCCCCACCCATCACTGTTTCACTATCATGTACCAATATCTATGCACTAATAATAAATCACACATTGCACTGAAATCAATCAGGACTCAGCCTGTCTTATTTACAAATGTATGACACATTACATATCAATTACGTATTATTAACATTGTGAATTACACATACCGAGGTAACTTAGCATTAGTCCATGGGCCAACCAAGCCGAGGTCACGCAGTGGCTCATACAGCACAGAAAAGGGAAGGGAAAATCAAACATCATGTTTATAGTTCTGGGGGGAAATCGACAAAGTTGAGATGCAGGAGGCTTTCAGGAAATGTAAAATGGCATGGGTGATTATTACCTGTGTGCTACTGGAAATACTGTTCTATTACTCTGTCCCTGTTGTCTGTGTCGTCCTCTGAGTCTTCCTCCTCTTCACTCTCCTCAGGCTCCACAGCTGCTTCAACACCACCATCTGCACCATCCTCCTGCAGGAAAGGAACCTGACGTCGCAATGCCAGATTGTGAAGCATACAGCAGGCCACGATGATGTGGCACACCTTCTTTGGTGAGTACATCAGGGATCCCCCAGTCATATGCAGGCACCTAAACCTGGCCTTCAGGAGGCCAAAGGTCCTTTCGATGATCCTCCTAGTTCGCCCATGGGCCTCATTGTACCGTTCCTCTGCCCTGGTCCGGGGATTCCTCACTGGGGTCAGTAGCCAAGGCAGGTTGGGGTAACCAGAGTCACCTATTAGCCACACACGTTGTCTCTGTAGCTGCTCCATCACATAGGGGATCAAATCAAATCAAATCATTAACATTTATAAAGCGCGCTACTCACCCGTGCGGGTCTCAAGGCGCTAGGGGGGAAAGGGGGGGTTATCGCTGCTCGAACAGCCAAGTCTTTAGGAGTCTCCGGAAAGCGGAGTGGTCCTGGGTGGTCCTGAGGCTGGTGGGGAGGGAGTTCCAGGTCTTGGCCGCCAGGAAGGAGAAAGATCTCCCACCCGCCGTGGAGCGGCGGGTGCGAGGGACGGCAGCAAGTGCGAGGCCAGCGGAGCGGAGGGGGCGGGTGGGGACGTAGAAGCTGAGGCGTCTGTTGAGGTATTCCGGTCCCTTGTTGTGGAGGGCTTTGTGTGCGTGGGTGAGAAGACGGAAGGTGATCCTTTTGCTGACTGGGAGCCAATGCAGGTGTCTCAGGTGTGCGGAGATGTGGCTGTTGCGGGGTACGTCGAGGATGAGGCGGGCCGAGGCGTTTTGGATGCGTTGCAGGGGGTTTTGGAGTTTGGCGGTGGTCCCGGCGTAGAGGGTGTTGCCGTAGTCCAGGCGACTCGTGACAAGGGCGTGGGTCACGGTTTTTCTGGTGTCGGCGGGGATCCAGCGGAAGATCTTGCGGAGCATGCGGAGAGTGAGGAAGCAGGCGGAGGACACGGCGTTGACTTGCTTGGTCATGGTGAGAAGAGGGTCCAAGATGAAGCCGAGGTTGCGGGCGTGGTCTGCGGGGGTCGGTGCGGTGCCGAGGGCCGTGGGCCACCAGGAGTCGTCCCAGGCGGACGGGGTGTTGCCGAGGATGAGGACTTCCGTTTTTTCAGAGTTCAGCTTTAGGCGGCTGAGCCTCATCCAATCTGCGACATCCTTCATACCCTCTTGTAGGTTGGTCTTGGCGCTGGCGGGGTCCTTGGTGAGGGAGAGTACAAGTTGGGTGTCGTCGGCGTAGGAGGTGATGATGATGTCGTGCTTGCGTACGATGTCGGCGAGGGGGCTCATGTAGACATTGAAGAGTGTCGGGCTGAGCGATGAGCCTTGAGGTACGCCGCAGATGATCTTGGTGGGTTCTGAGCGAAACGGAGGGAGGTAAACTCTTTGGGAGCGGTTAGCGAGGAAGGAGGCGATCCAGTCCAGGGCCTGGCCTTGGATCCCGGTGGAGCGTAGGCGGGTGATTAGGGTGCGGTGACAGACGGTGTCAAAGGCAGTCGAGAGGTCGAGGAGAATGAGGGCGACTGTTTCACCGTTGTCCATCAGGGTTCTGATGTCGTCTGTGACTGAGATGAGGGCGGTTTCCGTGCTGTGGTTGGTTCGGAATCCGGTTTGTGAAGGGTCGAGCAGGTTGTTGTCTTCCAGGAAGGTGGTCAGCTGTTTGTTGACGGTCTTTTCTATTACCTTGGCTGGGAAAGGTAGAAGAGAGATGGGGCGGAAGTTTTTCAGGTCGCTTGGGTCAGCCGTAGGTTTCTTTAGTAGGGCGTTGACTTCAGCGTGCTTCCAGCATTCGGGGAAGGTAGCTGAAGAAAAAGAAGAGTTGATGACGGTCTGGAGGTGCGGGGCGATGATGTCGTCGGCTTTGTTAAAGATGAAGTGCGGGCAGGGGTCCGAAGGGGCGCCGGAGTGGATAGAGTTCATGATGGATTTGGTTTCTTCCGTGTTGATGTGGGTCCAGTTGTTGAGGGTGATGTCCGGGGAAGCGGGTTCAGTGGTGTATGGTTGGGTCTGGTGTCCGAAGCTGTCGTGGAGGTCGCTGATCTTGCGATGGAAGAAAGTGGCGAGGGATTCGCACAAATCCTGTGAGGGCGTGACGGCGTTGGCACTGGCGCTGGGGTTGGAGAACTCTTTGACGATGCTGAAGAGTTCTCTGCTGTTGTGGCTGTTTTTGTCTAGTCTGTCGGTGAAAAAGTTCCTTTTGGCAGTGCGGATCAGGTGGTGGTGTTCGCGTGTAGCGTTCTTGAGGGCGGTCATGTTGTCCGCGGTGTGGTCCTTGCGCCAGGCCTTCTCAAGGGCACGACAAGTTTTCTTTGATTCTTTGAGGGTGTCAGAGAACCAGAGAGGTTTTTTGGTGTTGGTCTGTCGATGCGTGCGTTTGAGGGGAGCAAGGTTGTCAGCGCAGTTGGAGATCCAGTTTGTGAGGTTGAGAGCTGCGTCGTTGGGGTCGGTGGTGAGGGTGGGTTGGTTGGCGGCGAGAGCGGAGAAGAGTTGCTCTTCAGGGATCTTGTTCCACTGTCGACGAGGGGTGGGTTGAGTGCGGAGGTGGGAGGTCTCGCGTCGGAATGTGAAGTGGACGCAGCTGTGGTCGGTCCAGTGTAGGGCAGAGGTGTGGCTGAAGAAGACGTGTTTGCTGGCGGAGAAGATAGGGTCGAGCGTGTGTCCGGCGATGTGGGTGGCGGTGTTCACCAGTTGTTTGAGGCCGAGGTTGGCGAGCAGGGTGGTGGTGTTGGGGTCGTTGTTTTGTTCCAGATGGAAGTTGAGGTCGCCTAGGAGGATGTAGTCCGGTGAGGCGAGGGCGTGCGGGAGATGAAGTCGGCGATGGCGTCGCTGAAAGAGGCGCGAGGTCCGGGAGGACGGTAGACGAGGGATCCTCTGAGGGTGGTCCTTGGGTCGGTGCGAATCTGAAAATGCAGGTGTTCAGCGGCGAGGGGGGGGGTCTTCGGTGGAGGTGGTGACGCTGATGGAGTCTTTGAAGATGATGGCGACACCTCCTCCTACTTGGTTGGTGCGGTCTTTTCTGGAGATCTTGTAGCCTTCGGGGATGGCGGGTAGCGATGTCTGGAGCAGAGGAGGCGTTCATCCATGTCTCCGTGATGAAGGCGACGTCCGGGGCTGTGGAGTCCAGGAGGTCTCAAAGTTCAACGGCGTGCTTGTGGACGGAACGAGCGTTGATCAGGATGCACTTGAGGTGGTTGATGGCGCGTGGGCTTGTGGTCGTGGTAGTTGCGTGGTGGAAGATGCGTTTGCAGGAGTTGCAGGCGAAGGGTCCATGGGTGCGTTTGGGGTGAGCTAGGAAGCAGGTTTTGGAGCGCCCTGGGTTGAGGGCGTGGAGGGTGGTGGGGTCGTAGCGGATCAGCGGGGCTTGGGGGAGCTGGGGACCAGGGGTCGTGGCGATGGGCGCGGGCCAGGCGCGGACGGGCGCAGACGGGCTTGCCTCTGGCGCGCCTCCGGCGCGCCAGCGGCGTGCCCGCTGCGCAATCGCGCAGCGGCCGCCATAAGAGGTAGGAGGGGGGTGGAGGGGTCAGCTGGGGGCGAATGGGAGCTGGGGGGCGGGGGCGTGCAGGAGGTCGCGGCGGGAAAGCGCGAGGGAGGGGGGGGACAGGTAGAGTGAGAGGAGCTGGGGGAGGGGGTTTAGGGTGGAGGAGGGTGGAGGGTGAGTGTTAGGAGGTTTGGAGATTAGGGAGAGAGATAGGAGTAGGGTTGTGAAGATAGGGGAGGGGGGGTTGTAGAGGTGGGTGAGGGAGAGAGGTAGAGTGAGAGGATAGGGAGATAGGTAGTAGAGGGGGTGGCGGGAGGGGGGAGAGATAGAGAAATAGATAGAGAAAATAGATAGAGAAGTCGATAGATAGGGAAATAGATAGATAGACAGATAGGTAGGTAGGAGGAGGTGGAGAGTGGGGGAGTTAGATAGTGAGATAGGGAGCTAGAGAGATAGGAAGATAGGAGGAGTGAGGGAGGTAGATAGCGAACGGGTTAGCTAGGGGTGAGAGAGGGGGAGGCGAGTGAGGGAGGGGGATGAGGAAGGAGCAGGAGGGCAGGCTCGGGGGAAGAAGACGGAGGAGGTAGAAGAGCCGAAGACAGGAGAACAGAAGACAGAAGAACAGAAGACAGAAGAACAGAAGACCGGAAGAGCAGAAGAACAGAAGAACAGAAGATCGGAAGAGCAGAAGAACAGAGAAGAACAGAGAAGAACAGAGAAGAACAGAGAAGAAGAACACAGAAGCACCGAGAAGAACAGAGAAGAAGAACACAGAAGACCGGAAGAACACAGAAGAACAGAAGGGAAGAACAGAAGAACAGAAGAGAAGAACAGAAGAACACAGAAGAAGATTGCAGAGGGGGAGCGAGGAGGAAGAGACAGAGAGGAGGAAAAGAAGCAGGAGCAGGAGAGAAGGTGAGTGGCGCGGGGCAGGGCGAGGGGCTGGGAGGAGGGGGGTACTTACAGTTAGGTGGGTCTCAGGAACACAGGAACTCGGGAACTTGGAGGAGCTGCAGCGGCAGGGGGAGCGACCTACCCTTGGGTCAAGGGTCGCTACCACTGTCGCGCAGCGGCCGCCATAAGAGGTAGGAAGGGGGGGAGGGGTCAGCTGGGGGCGAATGGGAGCTGGGGGGCGGGGGCGTGCAGGAGGTCGCGGCGGGAAAGCGCGAGGGAGGGGGGGGGGACAGGTAGAGTGAGAGGAGCTGGGGGAGGGGGTTTAGGGTGGAGGAGGGTGAGTGTTAGGAGGTTTGGAGATTAGGGAGAGAGATAGGAGTAGGGTTGTGAAGATAGGGGAGGGGGGGTTGTAGAGGTGGGTGAGGGAGAGAGGTAGAGTGAGAGGATAGGGAGATAGGTAGTAGAGGGGGGTGGCGGGAGGGGGGAGAGATAGAGAAATAGATAGAGAAAATAGATAGAGAAGTCGATAGATAGGGAAATAGATAGATAGACAGATAGGTAGGTAGGAGGAGGTGGAGAGTGGGGGAGTTAGATAGGGAGCTAGAGAGATAGGAAGATAGGAGGAGTGAGGGAGGTAGATAGCGAACGGGTTAGCTAGGGGTGAGAGAGGGGGAGGCGAGTGAGGGAGGGGGATGAGGAAGGAGCAGGAGGGCAGGCTCGGGGGAAGAAGACGGAGGAGGTAGAAGAGCCGAAGACAGGAGAACAGAAGACAGAAGAACAGAAGACAGAAGAACAGAAGACCGGAAGACCGGAAGAGCAGAAGAACAGAAGATCGGAAGAGCAGAAGAACAGAGAAGAACAGAGAAGAACAGAGAAGAACAGAGAAGAAGAACACAGAAGCACCGAGAAGAACAGAGAAGAAGAACACAGAAGACCGGAAGAACACAGAAGAACAGAAGGGAAGAACAGAAGAACAGAAGAGAAGAACAGAAGAACACAGAAGAAGATTGCAGAGGGGGAGCGAGGAGGAAGAGACAGAGAGGAGGAAAAGAAGCAGGAGCAGGAGAGAAGGTGAATGGCGCGGGGCAGGGCGAGGGGCTGGGAGGAGGGGGGTACTTACAGTATTAAGCTGCTATTTCGCATCACATACGCGTCATGCACTGACCCTGGGAACTTGGCATTTACATGGGAGATGTACTGGTCAGCCAAACAGACCACCTGGACATTCATCGAATGATAACTTTTTCTGTTTCTGTACACCTGCTCATCGTCTTTTGGGGGTACCAAAGCCACATGGGTCCCATCAATGGCACCAATGATGTTGGGGATATGTCCAAGGGCATAGAAATCACCCTTCACTGTAGGCAAGTCACCCTCCTCTGGGAAAATGATGTAGCTCCGCATGAGTTTCATCAGGGCAGACAACACTCTGCTCAAAATCTTTGAAAACATAGGCTGAGACATTCCAGATGACATGGCCACTGTGGTCTGGAATGACCCAGTTGCCAAAAAATGGAGGACTGACAAAACCTGCACCAGAGGGGGAATCCCTGTGGGTTGGCGGATGGGGGACATCAGGGCTGGCTCCAGCTGGGCACACAGTTCATGGATAGTGGCACGGTCAAGTCTGTATCGAAGTATTATATGTCGTTCTTCCATTGTCGACAGGTCCACCAGCGGTCGGTACACGCGAGGATTCGTCCTTCTCCTCGCAAGTCCCAGCGGACGGTGCCTAGGAAGGACAACATGGAGCACAGAGTCAGGCAAACCACAGGTACGTACAGACAGCTTGCACAGTTAAAGAATGGCAATGGGTTGAAAGGCGTGTATGTGTGGCAATGCAAGGCCTAGGCCTGTGTGTCGCAGTCAAAATTAAGCCATGTAGGCCCTTGAAATGGCGGCTGCCTGACCTGTGAAGTGGGACAATGGGATGTGAGGTCAATGCGCTGGCGGGGCACACCGTGGCGGTAGGCGGTCGAAGACCGCGGCGCAAAGCCGCATTGGTTAACATTGAACCCTATGGGTTTCAGGAGCCAATGACGATGTGCGCCGGCGGTCGCGGTACGCACCGCCGCGGTACGCACCGCCGCGGGCGTGACCGCCATTTCCTAGCTGATTGATCACTCGAGACCTGATCATCCACAGGAGAGGACCTATACTGCAAGTGCTGCTGTGACCTCGGTCTGGAAGTGACAATGGCTGCTGCGACTGGGGAAAGGGCCCCTGCCTTCACGTCTGAAGAGTTGGAGAAGCTCGTGGATGGGGTCCTCCCCCAGTATGCGCTACTCTACGGTCCTCCAGACCAACAAGTGAGTACACCGGGTGCACATGGAATGGGCTATGCCTGTGTGGATTGGGGTGGATGTAAGTTGGTGGGGTGGGGGGCGAATGAGGAGTGCAACGCCCGACAGATGAGAGCATGTGCCATATGGCAAAGTTGGTGGGGGGGGCCAATCACATCTAACATGCAGGTCATTGATGATTTCCTCCTTTCCACCCTGTACATGTCAAATAGGTCAGCGCCCATCAGAAGATCGAGATTTGGCGTGCCATCGCCAAGGAAGTCCGGAACTTGGGGGTCCACAACAGACGGGGCACCCACTGCCGCAAGAGGTGGGAGGACATCCGCCGCGGAACAAGGAAGACCGCAGAAACACTGCTGGGGATGGCCTCCCAACCTAGGAGGGGTGCCAGTCGCACCATGACCCCCCTGATGTCCCGGATCCTGGCGGTGGCCTACCCTGAATTGGATGGGCGCTTTAAGACATCACAGCAGACACAAGGGGGTGAGTATCAGCACATTCTCCTATCTTTCTGCGCAGTGGAGGCGTCTGGGTGGGGGAGGAGGGCTGTGGGTGACATTAGGCCAGGGCGCTTTCTGTAGTGTAGTCCTCTCCCTTAGGCATGGCCCTGTGCCCCCGGCCCCCACCTCTGTAGGGTGACAAGTACAGCCATTGAAGGTCCAGCATCTCCCATGTGCGCGTTTGACGTCTCTTGGCCTGTTGTCCTAGTCAGTAGTACTGAGTAGTGTACCCCGAATGCGCGGCTTAGTGCATTAGGCTCCTGTGTCTGTCCTCTCCGCCAACGGTGTTGACATTGCATGCACTCAACCTGGTCTTCTTTTTTCTCCCCCACCCTTTCTCTTCATCTTCTTGTGCATGTGTGCATTAGCATCATCAGGCGGAGGAGATTTGGCATCGGAGCACGAGGGAGCTGCAGGACACAAGGCCCCGGTGGGCCCAGGAACAGACACCGAGGGCACCAGTGATCCGGAGGGCGAGGGGAGCACCACGACGGGGACCGCTGGTGAGAGCAGCGACAGCGACACGTCCTCGGATGGGAGCTCCCTAGCGGTGGCGGCAACATCTGTGCCCCCCGCCTCTACAGGTACAGCCGCCACCCAGCGCACCAGCCCCGCCCTCCCAGCAGCCCCTCAGTCTTCGCTCCGTGCCCGTTCGCCCAGGAAGGCGAGCGTCTCCTTCGCCCCAGGCACCTCAGCCCCTGCCCCTGTTGCCCCTGCTGCCCTCAGTGCGGAGCTCATTGACCTGGTAAGGACGCTCATTGTTGGGCAGACGACCCTTTTGAATGCCATCCAGGGTGTGCAAAGGGAGGTGCAACAGAGCAATGCGTACCTGGAGGGCATTCATTCGGGTCAGGCTGCCCATCAACGAGCGTTCACTGCTCTGGCCTCAGCACTGACGGCAGCCATTGTCCCTGTTTCCAGCCTCCCTCTTCTTACTGCCTCCAGCCTTTCTCTGTCTCCTGTTCCTCAGCCTATCCCATCCACACCATCAGACCAGCCTGCACACACCTCAACACCCAAGAGCAGCTCATCCAGACACAAGCACCACAGATCCCACAAACACTCACCCAAGCAACACCCAGATGCAGACATTCCAACAGTCACAACCACCTCTGTGTCCCCCTCCTCCTCGTCTCCCTCCTCCCTCCCTGTGACGTCTACACTCACACCTGCATGCACCCCAACATCAGCCAGTGCTTTCATCACCACCTCACCCTCCAGTACAGTCCACACTCGTGCAGTCACCACCCACACTGCCATGTACACTTCCCCTGTGTCCTCTCCCACTGTGTCTGTCACCCCCTCTTCCAAGACACACAAACGCAGGCAGCCACCCACCCAACAGACATCCACCTCACGACAGCCTACAGCACCAGCACCTTCACCCAATGACAGCACACCTGACTCTCCTACAACCACCTCCTCTTCCTCCACTCCCATCACCACTTCTCCTACCCTTTACCTTGGCCCTAAAAAACTTTTCATGGCTAATCTTGACCTCTTTCCCTCCGATGAGCTCCCCCCTCCATCTGCAAAGAGTCCCAAGAGCACCGCAGCCACCACCAGCCCAGCTTCGCGTGTCACTGTTGTGCATGGGATCTGGAGTCCACCCTTTGCCAGCAGTGACACATCGATCAGCAGCAACGACACGTCCAGCCCCCCCCCCCCGGCAAGAGGACCCGCAAAAACAAGGGCCGCCGTGCGAGGACCGACAGGGCTGCCCCCAAGGAGCAATGTGCGGCCACTTCACCAGCCACACCATCTAGGGGAGGCAAGGGCCCGAGAGCCCCATCAAAGGAGCGGAAGGGCAGCAGGAGCGCGGAGAAGGTGGACCCCACATATCACATCCCAGCTGGGAAGGAGGACACTAAGGAGGCCAGGAGTCCGTCCCCGAAGGGTCCAGAAACGTCACGGTCCGAGGGCGACTGAGCAGGGAGTCCAGGCCAGGTCTGGCTCCCTTGACCTGCTGGATGAGCACCGCTGAACAGGGCCCGCGGTGCAGAAGAGCACCGCTGAACAGGGCCCGCCGTGGAGAAGAGCACCGCTGAACAGGGCCCGCCGTGGAGAAGAGCACCGCTGAACAGGGCCCGCGGTGCAGAAGAGCACCGCTGAACAGGGCCCGCCGTGGAGAAGAGCACCGCTGAACAGTACCCGCCGTGGAGAAGAGCACCGCTGAACAGGGCCCGCGGTGCAGAAGAGCACCGCTGAACAGGGCCCGCCGTGGAGAAGAGCACCGCTGAACAGGGCCCGCCGTGGAGAAGAGCACCGCTGAACAGGGCCCGCGGTGCAGAAGAGCACCGCTGAACAGGGCCCGCCGTGGAGAAGAGCACCGCTGAACAGGGCCCGCCGTTGAGAAGAACACCGCTGAACAGGGCCCGCCGTGGAGAAGAGCACCGCTGAACAGGGCCCCGCGGTGCAGAAGAGCACCGCTGAAGAGGGCCCCGCCGTGAGGATAGCCACCGCTGAAGAGGGCCCCGCCGTCTCAAGCACCGCTCCGCTGGGCCCTTCATCTCAAGCACCGGTCCGCTGGGCACCGCCGTCTCAAGCACCGCTCCGCTGGGCCCTTCATCTCAAGCACCGCTCCGCTGGGCACCGCCGTCTCAAGCACTGCTTCGCTGGGCCCTTCTTCTCAAACACCGCTCCGCTGGGCCCTTCATCTCAAGCACCGCTCCGCTGGGCCCTTCATCTCAAGCACCACTCCGCTGGGCACCGCCGTCTCAAGCACCGCTCCGCTGGGCCCTTCATCTCAAGCACCGCTCCGCTGGGCACCGCCGTCTCAAGCACCGCTCCGCTGGGCCCTTCATCTCAAGCACCGCTCCGCTGGGCACCGCCGTCTCAAGCACCGCTCCGCTGGGCCCTTCTTCTCAAACACCGCTCCGCTGGGCCCTTCATCTCAAGCACCGCTCCGCTGGGCCCTTCCTCTCAAGCACCGCTCCGCTGGGCCCTTCATCTCAAGCACCGCTCCGCTGGGCCCTTCATCTCAAGCACCGCTCCGCTGGGCACCGCTGTCTCAAGCACCACTCCGCTGGGCCCTTCATCTCAAGCACCGCTCCGCTGGGCACCACCGTCTCAAGCACCGCTCCGCTGGGCCCTTCATCTCAAGCACCGCTCCGCTGGGCCCTTCATCTCAAGCACCGCTCCGCTGGGCCCTTCATCTCAAGCACCGCTCCGCTGGGCACCGCCGTCTCATGCACCGCTCCGCTGGGCCCTTCATCTCAAGCACCGCTCCGCTGGGCACCGCCGTCTCAAGCACCGCTCCGCTGGGCCCTTCTTCTCAAACACCGCTCCGCTGGGCCCTTCATCTCAAGCACCGCTCCGCTGGGCCCTTCATCTCAAGCACCGCTCCGCTGGGCCCTTCATCTCAAGCACCGCTCCGCTGGGCACCGCCGTCTCAATCACTGTTTATGGTTCACTGTGCCCACCATGCCTCCTCCTTGACCAGTGGAGACTGTCATCCACCTGATGGACTGTGGCTTTGCACTCCCCAGGATGGTACAGTGGGCAGCCCACCCACTGTAGAGACATTGAGAGACTGTGGCTTTGCACTCCCCAGGATGGTACAGTGGGCAGCCCACCCACTGTAGAGACATTGAGAGACTGTGGCTTTGCACTCCCCAGGATGGTACAGTGGGCATGGTGGCTCCTCGTGGATCTGGTGTCGTGGACTCATGTGGCTGTGGTGCCCCCCCCTTCCCTTCCCCCTGAGGTGCCTGTAGTTTTTACATCTGATGCCCCTGCAGTGTTCTCTCCAAAGGACTCAGGTCTCCTGTGTGGGCTTTGCCCTTGTTTCTCAAAACTTTGCCCCACGGACATGATGAATTCGTAGGATGTGCAGGACTTGTTACTTCAGTTATACACTGATGTGTATGTCATTTGTTTTCTTGTGAATATCTTTCATGGTTGTACGATAATTTTCAAGAGCTTTTTGGTACATAAATATTTATTCCAATTTTGATTATGTCCTAGCATTTTTCAGGGGTGTTTGGGTGGTGTCACTGTGACTTGTTGCTCTGCATTGGTGTGTACATAGTTGGGGGGGGTCGCATATGTGTGTGCCCGTAACCTTTCGTCCTCCCCCCTCCCGTGTGTCGTAGGTGCAGTACTCACCGTTGTCGTCTGCGCCGGACTTCGTACTCGTGGTAGATGAGAAGGTAGACGAGAGCAGGTAGGATGTTTAATTCGGGTTCCATGCTGTCCTCCTTCCTCCTGGAGTGCGTAGTGGTGTGCGTTTTCCCGTTCGTAGTCTGTTTCCGCCGTGTTTTTATCGGCGGTGCTCCCGCACCGGAAAAGGTGGCGGATTGGTGAGTTGTGATAGTGTGGGCGGTACATTGTCTGCCGCCTGGCTGTTGGCGGTGACCGCTGCGCTGTTTGTTTGTACCGCCGTGGCGGGCGGAGTGTTAAAGTGGCTGTCTGTGTTGGCGGTTCCCGCCAGGGTCAGAATTCCATATTTTTTACCGCCAGCCTGTTGGCGGGTTGGCTGCCGCTTTAACACCGACCGCCAGGGTTAGAATCACCCCCTACATCTCTCCCTCCGTTAAATAAAAAAGTACACTTTTTTTTACAACATATACACATTATAATTCTTCAATAAGTCTTCTTGGTGCTTTTATGACTCTTCCAGGTCATGTCTTTTGAAACTGGGAATCACTAATCAGAATGTCCATGATCCGCTGTGGTGATGTAGGAGTAGTGGTGGCCTGGGATTCTCCACAAGTATTTACTGATGCAGTCTCTACATTGACATTATTGTTTGACAGGCGTTAAGCCGCCTGTTTGAAGTGCAAAGAATCTCCGGTGATAGATTTTCCTGGACGTTGGGCTGTCACCATGTGCCTTTTGCTGGTTACAGCTTGGAATGGCTCGGCATCAAAAGGGGCATTGGATTTATGTCATTGTGGCTGATGAACAAGCACTCTATCTCCTCGCTTGAAAACAATGTCCTTGTTATGGCACCTTTTGTCAGCATGGGTCGTAATTTTCTGCTTACAACTCAAGTCAGTTATACATGTCTCAGTGTCAGTTTTTGATCTGATGTTGGTCCAGTCAGACAACTTGGTTGATATGGCTCTCCTGAACATTAGTGTTGCAGGGCTTTCACCTGTGGTCAAGTTAGGAGTTGAAAGGTAAGCTTGTAGAGTAAAATTAGTCTTTAGGTTGAACTTCTAATGAACCTTTCTTTAACTCATGAAACGTTCAACTAGGCCGTTGGCCTGGGCCGAAGAGATGTCCTTTTCTGATGCTTCACATAAGCAGATTGAGGAAGTCTCTGAATTCTCTGCTATTAAAAGATTGGCCTTTGTCAGTTTTCAAAATCATAGGAATGCCCCATGTTGCAAAGATTCCATCTAATCTCGCAATGAATCTGTCCTGAGTGATAGACGAGAGATCTTCAACTATGGGAAGCAAGATTATTCATCCCAATCACCATCAGGTGATGTCCATTATCAAGTGGACCGAAAAAGTCCACGGCAATCCTTGTGCATCTCTGACATGTTCAAAGAGTACGAAGTGGTTTTTGGTGACAGGCAGTTACATAAATGACAGGTTTTTAATTCTTCTTCAACTCGTTCATCAAGATGAAGAAACCAAACTTGTTCACAGAGAGCTTGTTTAGTGGTAATGATTCCACGATGTTCTTCATGAGTCACTTCAATCACTTGTTGTCATTGACTCTCCAGAAGGATAATTCATGAACTCCTCAGGGTAATTCCTTCTTGTGTTACTGTTAGTGCAACTTTGACATTTTTGAATCTCTGATACTCACTGTCACTGGTTAGGAGTTTAACATGTCGATTCCATGACTGATGTGTAATAATGTCTTTCAACTTCAACATGTCACTATCTTGACTCATGGCAGTGACAATTTGTTCCAACGAAATGGCAACTGGTGTGTTCGATTCCTCTATGAAATGATTGTGGGCTTCAGAGGTACAATGACATTGTATGGGCGCTCTTGGGAAGTAGTCGGCAGGGATTTGATCTTTCCTTCGCTGATGCACAATTGTGTAGTTGTACTTTTACAATGGTAGAACCCATTGTTAAATTCATGGAGGCATCTTGGCTTTTGGATTGCCAAATATATTCAGTAATGCTTAATGATCTACCACAAGTGTGAACAGTTTTCCATACAGGAATACAAGGAAATGTTCACAAGCCCACATCACTGCTAATCATTCTTTTGTCTTTTTGTTAATAAGCATTTTCAGCCTGAGACAAACTTTTACTTGTATAAGCTACAGTATGCCTTCAAGCATTTGGCTGTCTGCTGTGTTGTGCAAAGATAGTGCCTAACCCAACTGGCTGGCGTCATCAACAACTTCAGTATACAGCTTTGGATCAAAGTTTGCCATTTCAGTAGCATTTTCAATATTGTGGTTAATTCTCTTAAAACTCTGCTCACATTCATGTGACCAGTGAAAAGGAACATTCTTTTTCATCAACTCTCTTAGTGGAGCACTCACAGTAGCAAATTCTCATATATATTGTGAACAGTTACTGCCCATGCAAACGAATAAAGGCAACATGGAAACATCTTGTGGGGGATTGGTAGTTGACAACGCTTGTACCTTAGCTGGATTGGGTGTCATCAGGCCCCGTGATCTGCTGGCTCTGGATCATCTTTGGTAGTCTGTGAAATGGTAGTGTCTTTCTCGGTCTCCATTGGAGACCTTCACTTTCTGGAGACTTCTGGAGTTGTTTGGAGCCGCCACTTAGCAGCTTTGGTGGTGTGTCGCTTCATGTATTGGACAGCTCCATAAGTACAATCACTGTGCTTCTTGTGAATAGCTCTTCTTTCCAGGGCTTAGGTAAGTGTAGCTACAATATGCTTTGTTAGCAACTGTTCTGTCAACTAGCACTCTTTGCTGAATCTGTTTGTGGCCGCCTTTAGCGTTAGCGCTCCATATACTGTATAGCTCTAAATTGTGTATAGTGTTGTTCGTAGTTTTTTGACAAATGAAAAGTAGACTTCTCAATTATGCTTTCTTTATCATCAAATGCTTCACTCTGGCTGGAGTTGCACTTTGACTCCACATGCGCCAACCGTTGGTTCGCCACTTCGACATTGGCACACGTGGCATGCACGAGCAGTTTGCTTGGACCACGGCATACTCTCCTGGAGAGCACTGTCGATCCTTGGGTTACTTATCCCCTATCTTGTCGCCATTTCTAGCGTCCTCATCAGCCTGGGTACCCGCCAACGAATACCCCACATATAGAGTTATGTATTACACGTCTTTATTCTTCAGTGTGTAACCACAAACTGAACATTCTAAACTTGCGCCACGTTCTAACACTTATGTCACCATGCTGCAGACTCCTTCAGGATCCAAAAATGTCCCATCAGTCATACTCACAAGACACAACACTGATGTATTAAGCACATAGCTCTATCTCATCATTGGCAAGAGGAGGCTGTAGACAATATTTATCTCCCCAAAAGGCACTACCATTGACAACATCCTGGAGCGTGCAGTAGGGGTCATAATTGAGAAAACTGTGCCAACAGAAGAGAAACTGTTCCTCCAGAGCATGAGCCCCAGTAACGATTTTATATATGTGGGTGACAACGCTCCTTGCTCCAGCAGTGCAGGTATAAATGTTTCTTACCCAGTTCACAGGTGGTGGGGGCTTCAGACAGTAACACTGTCTCTCTGGAGTCTCCCCATTACAGGCTATGACTGACTTAGCATTTTTGGAGGAATGTTGTCACGATTTTGGCTGACTCACCTACTAATGCCCTGGTGCTTCTACCCTCACTCCCTTGGGCACCAAAAATGCTATCTCCTTGGGAGCACCTCCTTCGTGGCATGGCAGTGACTCCTTTGCACTGCCGCTTCTCTTCATCACCCTCTGCTAATCGCGGGCTGACCCTTCCCATGTGGGTTTATTGTGCAGGGAAAACTCTGCCTTTTGTGACAGGGCCTCAGTGTTCCCCAAGCTATGCTCCAAAGCTTTTGGGTGCAGCTAGCGGTAATGTACTGCATCAGGTTCAAAATCTAGAAAATGAATTAACAAACAAATATCATCCCTTATTAACATCAGGAGTTGGAAGATTTGCTGGGATTCATTCTAAGCTAACCCAGCCTGATTGGATATGCTTGATTAATAAGCATGGGATTACTCTCTTCAAGGAAAATTGGGCTACTCTCCCCTTACTTACACTGTGAAAGGTATGCATGTTATTCCATCTTCGATTTTCTTTTCTGTTCTGGGCGGGGCTAAACGGAGGCTGGTTTAAGCTTTCACAAGTCATAGGGGTAACTGTTGTGGAGACTAAAAGTACAGAGATTCATTTAATTTTCGTAAAGGCTTTACACAATTTTTATTTTTACCTACCTACATTTTATAATAATGATTTTTTAAAGTCCATTATTAGGAGTTATCCTTGAGGCTGAGCATAGTGGGGAAGACTCTTCTTTTGACAGGCCTGGCGAGGGAGACAACTGAGAATGGTCTGAGGACTGTTTTGGATACCAGCATCCCTTAGATGGGAATGAAGACAACTGTTATGAGGAACTGGCGAAGGCCAGTGGGTTAAACAGCTTGCCTGACACAGGCTTGGTCTCTTCTCCTACCGTGGCTACGGAGGAGAGAGCCTCTTTTGCTATAGTGTGTGTAAGGTGGCTGAGATCTTGAAACTTCAGCTACCCACAGTGGCAGTCAAGACAAACGACTTTACAGAGGTGCTACAGCTAGGAGCTGCCCCCTCTAAAGCTTTACTCCCTTTTAATGTGGGGCCTTACAGTCTTTCTACTTGGGGCCTGGTCCTAGTGCTGCATAGGGGCTCATAGTGCTGCACAGGGGCTCCTGTGCATAGAACAATTACCTGTCTCCATCGCCCCACTCCTGAGGTCCCCAGTTTCTTCACTCAGATACGACCAACAGACTGGGTAGATCGATTTCATCGTCAGTGGCCCTGTGGTGTGACACCTGGCTGTGAAGAAATGTTTTTTCAGGGGATGTCCAAGCTTCACTTATTGACATGCTCTTATATGGCTCTCATCTTTTTGGAGAGAAGGGGGACTCAGCACTGGAGTGCTAAGGACAGCAGAGCTACAACCAGGTCCTTGGGCTTGTCTATAGCCCCTCATCACCCCCAGTCTTTTTTCCACCCCTTTCGTGGCCACAGAAAGTATCTCCATCCTCATCCATACCAAGATACCCTCCCAGCCACCACAGCCAGCAGGCTTCCCAGCCTTTTCATGGCCGAGGACGCGGATACCATACACCACGTAGGATAGGCAGCTGGAGGTTAGGTCATGTCGCCATTTCCCCTGACAGCAGCAGCCTCCAAAACACCTTTAGTTTGCCCTCTGAATATTATAGCCATCCAGTGGTGGCAGGATACGCCTCAACCTGTACCACTGGCAGTCATAACATCGGACCATTGGGTTTTGCACATCATCCAAAGGGGCTACTCCCTATCCTTGGTGACTATCCCTCCCCCCTCCCATGCCACTCACTTACAACAAGCAGATGGAGAACCACCTCTCCTTGCCCTGTCAGGAATTGCTGGCTCTCTTGTCCAATAGGGCCATAGAGAGGGTGCCATCATCAGAAGTAGGTCGTGCTTGCTATTCCCGCTACTTTTTTCTGCCCAAGAAGGACAGAGGCCTTCTTCCTGTCCTAGACCTGCATCTTCTCAGTTTCTGCAGTAAAACTGAGAAATGTAAGATGCTTATGTTCTTGCAAGTTCTGTCTGCCTTGGATCAGGGAGACTGGATGGGAGCGTTGGACTTGCAGGATGCATATTTCCACTTCCCGGTCCTGTTTGCCAAGAGCACTTTCAGTTTGCCATGCTCCCCTTCAGCCTTACCAGCGCCCCTCAGGTGTTCACAAAAGTGATGGCAGTGGTTTCAGCTAACCTGTTCAGGGTTTCCAGTCTTCCCGTACATGAACAATTGGCTGTTGAAGGCGGTTGTTTCCCACCTCCAGAATACAGCAAACCTTCTGCACTATCTTGGGTTCACTATCAATCTGCCGAAGTCACACCTAACTCCCTCTTAGATGCTCCCTTTCATTTGAGCTGTTGTGTACACAGTGCAGTTTTTTTCCTATCCTCCCGAGCGGCAAGTCCAGGATATTCACGCTGTGATACCAATGTTTCAGACTCCTGGATTTCTGTGAGACTGGTAGGGTTCTTCACCCGAACCTGTGCACCTTTCACCTTCATGCGTGGAGATTGAGCGGCGAAAGTTGACAGTTTTCGACCTTTCTACTGAAGTCTGTGTTGTTATTCTGGCAGCCAGGCGTCCCTCCACCAAGTCGGTATACACCTGCCATTGGGATAAGTGTGACATGGTGTGATTCCCACAACACCAAAATTCTTTCTGCACCTGTCCAAGTTTCTTCTGTTTTCTCTATCATTGGCCCAACAGGGCTCTGCTCTGGGGAAAGTTATACGTTAACTTTCAGCCATTTCGGCATTTTTGCAGTTGCCAGGCCAACCTTCTCTATTTAAGTTACCTCTTGTGGGTAGATTCCTTGAAGGCTCACAGCACGTTTCCCCCGAGGCCATTCATCATGCTCCAGTAGAATCTGAATCTTGTTCTCACCTTCTGGATGTGTGCACCCTTTGCGCCTCTGTCCAATTGCCCTCTTAGGCTGTTGACCCTCAGAACTGCCTTTCTAGTTACCATAACATCAGCCAAGAATTGCGAATTGCATGCCCTATTGGCACACCCTCCCTACACCAATTTCTACCCGGACAAGCTTGTCCTTCGGACATGTGCCTCCTTTCTTCAGATGATTGTGATTCCCATCCATGTAGGCCAGAACATCACCCATTACCTTCTTTGAGCCACCTCACCCCTCCAACGAGGAGAGACTCCATCCTCTGGACCCAAAAAGAGTCTGGTTGTTCTACCTTGACCGCACAAAAGAGTTCCGGGTGGACAATCAACTCCTCATGGAATACGTAGGTGCAAAGAAAGGGAAAGACATGCAGAAATTAACCATCTGAAGATGGATAGTGCTCTGCATCAAGATCTGCCGCGCATCGGGGATTGCGTGCTCATTCCACCAGAGCTAAGGCTGCGACCACTGCATTAGCTGATGGAGTCCCTGTCCTGGACATCTGTCAGTCAACAACATGGGCATCTTTGCACATGCATACCAAATAATACCGTCTGAAGAGTTACGTCCGTCACGATAGGCAGTTTGCCTGTTCAGTCCTACAGGACCTTTTGATACAAAATTGGCATTGCAGACCCACCTTTGGGGAAGCATTGCTTGGGTATCTGTACTAAGGTAAGGAATTTGCGGCTAGAAGTCTGTATCAGATGAACACATTACTTGCCTTCGGTAATGTCTTACCTGGTACAGACTATATAGCTGCAGATTCCTCATGACCCTCCAATCCTCCTCTCTGCAAGCCAGTTGCAGTGTACGGAATACCCTTCTCTGGGCCTTAGTTTTTCACACCAGTGATCAGTTCCGATTGTGGTCGAGCGATGCCATCTACCAGTGTTTTAATTTAGATTAAGTGGCTGAGGCTATGCAATAGTTAGGTAGCTGTGGTTTACAATCCCACATCCTGGAACATATGTTCATGGGTTCTGGTACCGAAACTAACCTATAGTGCATAATGGTGCTCAAATGGTATCAAGTCCCTGCTACCATAGGGTGTATATGGATCATGAACCAAAGGTTTATTTTTTCTGAATTATAGATAATGATACTGAAGCACTCTTCACAAAGTCGAGTAAACAAAGGTCCACCATCTGAATAGTGCTGAAAGTTCAGTAGTGTTTAATCTAAATACAGTCCACAATTCAGTCCAAATTTCCACATGGAGCTAGTATAGGAGGCCTAGATTGTGAACTTTGTTACACATCACATATATTGTCACAACAGGTGACATTTTCAAGGCTGCAATAGTATCCAGAAAATGATAATTTCCAAACTTGTCTTACCAGAGTAGAACTTTATGATGCCCAAAGTATATCAGGCAGATATAGAGAGACATGGAAGTTCCCACAATTGTGTGTCTGCACTCAAAAATAACCTGTGAGATTCACGTCACAAAAGACAGTAAGAGTGTATGCGTTATCAACCAATGTTTGGTATAGGATTGTATATCTATATCTATGTATTACCTATCGGTGGTCGCCAATGAGAAGTTATAGTTAGGACCTAGTTTCTGTATAAAAAGCATTTTTTCACTTGCCTATACCTTTGGTTCCGCTTGACGAATCTTTACGAAACTTTAAAAAAATAACAAAATTGCCAGTCATGTGAGCAACTGTCTGGAAACTTTGGAGGTGGTCTGTCTTGGTGAGGAGGGGGGGTGGAGGGGGAGGGGTGAGAAACACTTTTTCCCCCAATTTTACATAGGAAATATGGAACAGTGATAGTGACAAAACTACTAGGCGGAATTACACCAAATTTGGCAGAAAGGTAGGTCCTGGTCCAGAAAGTGACTTTTTCTTGTTTTGGTGTAAAGCCATTCAGTAGTTTTTGAGAAATTAAGGGGAAAATAAATTTGTATTCATAGGGATGCGAAGGATACACGACCCCTCCCGATCTCATGCTGAGATCTGATTGGCTGTCAGCACTTCAATCAGGAAGTGTTGGCAGCCACCTTGGGACTCAGCAGCTGAATGAAAAAAAAAGAAAAGGGGCCAGGGTACCAACACCCTGACCCCTTAGCTCTGATGCTGGGTCCCCCACCCCCCCGCCCCCAGGCCTCCCAGGGATGAAAAGCATTTTTTAAATATTTTCACTGCGAGTTGCAGTGGATCCACAGATCCAGCGAAAATGTTTTAAAAAACAAAGCGAAGGCTCCAGCTCTTCATCATTTTTAAGCTCCTGGGTGCGCCAAGTCCTGAGGGCATTCTTTTATTGCAGTTTTAGGGGGGCGTCTGACCTCCCCTTAGCCCCCGGGAACCATCACCTCCCCAGGGCAAAGCTGTAATTATGTGTAGGGTGACTGCACGGCCCCCTAAGCCCCGGGGCCACCACCTCCACTGGCTAAATTAATGATTGGCATGGGCAGGCCCATTGGCCTCTCCCACAGCCCCGGGGACCACCACCTCCCCGGGTCAACCTGAAAAAATAGATGTAGGGTCAGTTTCAGAGCACCTGCAACCCTAGGAATCACCGCCTCCCCGGGGCTATACTTGTTGGAGGGGGGCATTGATGGCCCTTGGGACTGCCACCGCCCAGGGCTGGGTCCTGCTATGTTCTGGGGTGCCCACCCCAGGGACATAGCTGTTTGCTGTGGCTTGGTAGCAGAGGGACCTGTCAAGCTTTCTGGTGAGGTTGCGACAAGCCAATCACAGCATTTCTATTGGTGCTTGCATTCGCAAATACGCTGCGATCGCTGCAAAAACATTTTGACTGATCCATGGCCCTAGATATACAAATTTTATTTCCCTTTAATATCTTGTAAACTACGGAATGGATTTACACACAATAACAAAAAGCACAATATGCCGAAGAAAATTTAGCTTTCTGACAAATTTGGTGTAATTCCGTCTAGTCGTTTGGGTTTTAGTCGTGTTCAAAACTCGTATGGGAATTAACATGAGAAACAAATGTTTTTGACCTCCCCCTTTTTTCTTGGCCCCCACTTGACGGATCACCCCGAATCTTTCCATGCACAACAAGAATCACCGACACTTTTTTTGTGAAGATTCGTCAAATAGCGCCAAAGATATATGCAAGTAAAAAAACACTTTTTCTATGGAAACATGATCCTATAACTACCTAGTGGCAACTGCCAGTAGGACATTTTTTATATAGCTATATATATATATATATATATATATATATATATATATATATATATATGAGTTCAACAAAAAGCGCTGCACTCCTGGAGGTTTCTCTTAGTAATGGCACTGCGTAAACACAGAAGCATGGCTTGTTAATATCATTGGAGAGATCGGCATGAAAGATAAATGTGCAGTTGCACAGAAAAAATGAAAATGAAACACTTGAAGGATTTATGGAAACCTCATTTAATGTTGAAATGTATGGAGCCATGCGGAGCGCAAAAGAGAAGATAATGAGTCACAGGAGACTAATAAGCCCCAGCTGGATTATATATGAGAAACTGCAAATCCCAGAATGCACTAATATAATGAACATGTCCCAGAATGCTCTGTATATATAAAAAAGCTTTGATTGTGAAAACGATGTGAATACAGACTACATACCACTTGAAAAAGACGTCAGTCGAAACGCGTTGTGGGGTCTGGTTTCATGCTGCTTTGATGAATAAATGAAAATTACTAAGAGAAACCTCCAGAAGTGCAGCGCTTTTTGTTGAACTCATTTACCAGGGGTGGTGGTCTTCACCCTTCATGTTTGCACCAGCAGTCAGAGTGCCCTGTTTTGAAGACCCTTTGTTGGGAATATATATATATATATATGTATATATATTTTTTCATAATTTTTTTCTGTGGCGTAACAAAGGCCACCACAGCCCCCAACTCCAGGGGCCCCCCCTCATCACAGTATCCTGACCAGAGAGCTTGTGAGTGAGTCTGAGGAGGGGACCCCTTTATGTACTGTGCAGGGGGGGCCCTTAAAGTTTCTTCACCAACTGGGCTTCTCCAGGTAGTCTATTATCACAATATGATTGTGTCAAGAACCAAATAGTGTCTAAGCAGCTGAAATACAAGAAGAGACCCACTGTGTCAATATCTATTTAGTCATATGCCATAAATAAAATATAATACCGGAACATGAAGGTGGGCCTCCGCCCTCTCGCCCCCGTGTCCCCATCTCCGTGTCCTCCCCTCTCCCCGCGCGCGCCCGGTGGGCCTCCGGTCCCTCCTCTCACTGCATTCCTCTTTCATATCCCCCTTGATCGTAGATTTTTTATTTTACTTGGTAGATTTGATTAATGCTTTGCCCGGGCCCTGCCCCTCCGCCCCGGCACTCACCTGCGTGGGAGCTCTTGCGTGGGTGCGGGCGGGGGTGGGGGGGCATTTGCTCTGGAACGGTAGATGTGGCTGTCAAGAGGGGAGTGGAGTGTACTGTCCCCTGTATCGCATTATAATCTTTTGCATTCTTCTTTTGTGTTATTTGTTGTGTGATATAACAATAAAAATACATTAAAAAAAAAATATATATATAATACCAAAAGTAAACTTCATGGTTCAATGTCTTCACCTCAGTCATTGGATATGTCAAAGGTCTAGTTCTGGTAATCAAGGGCCAGATGTACCAAAGGATTTTACCCATTCTCTGTCTATTGGAAAATGCTTTATTACATATGGCCCTAAGTTCCGAGCAAGTACAGAAAAAGTCGAAGACCGCTATAAAATCGTAAAAATACATATTACCTTTAATATTGTTACAAATAAACAATAAACCACCATATGATAAAAACATGAACGTTTATCTAAATAGTAAAACTTACTTAAAGGCAATGTGTTGCGAAAAATCACAGCACCATAAATAGGTGATAATGTGCAGGGTCATCAAAGTACTGCGCCCATGTTTAATAAAATGTGCATTCTAAATGTTATCATTCTATTGATTAGACAGGATACGCCCAATAATTTTGTTCAAAAGTAAGTCTCTAAGAACCAGAAAAAGTGTCAAATCTACTAACCCGCATGTATTTCGAGCGTCAATAAAAGGAAGCAATGGATACAAGAGCATATCGTCAGTATACCATTATCTCACCAAAAGGAGGCAAAACACTGAAAACGGAGAACACAACAAGCAGTACTTCTAAAAAGTTGGTGCCAACTTAGAATGTGCAACAAAGTATATGTACACAGTGTGACTGATATACTAAATTTCCATGAACCTTAATCAGTGGTCAATACAAAATATTCCAAACTGAAGTATCCAAAGTTGAAAAATAGTCGTAGACTGTACAATACTCAATGCTCAAATATCCGGACAAGCTGGTTGTATACAAAATGTGCTTGTCAAGTCAGACTAGAAAGGAACCTGCGGTTATGCAAACGGTATACTTGTGTTCACCCGCAATGAAAAAATAGCGATAGTGTATTGGCATAAGTAATCAGGATCACCCTGCAGATAGAAAAAAACATACCAGGTGAATTAAAAAAATCATCTCGGAAAGTCGAGAGTGCCCTGAGTAATAAAGAAACAAACAAAAGGTCAAATATACACAATAAATGATCGTCTCTATATTAAAAATGTAAAATGTGTGCAAAAGTCAAATGACACAGATAAACAACTAAGGTACATCAGTTTAGTCTGTAAGGAAGACGTGTAGTTTCTTGATGTTAATGAACCCCAGATCCACAATTCTGAGTCTGATAATACATTTTGTTTCAAGTCTTCTGAGTGCTAAAGTTCTGTCCCCCACCCAATAACCCCGTCCCCCCGATTGGACAGCACCGCAACACCACAGAATCCCAGGTACATTATTTCAGCCCGGGCATGTACAGTATTGTAATGTACTGTTAGAGGATACTTAGTATTCTCATTTCTTATAACTCTAATGTGTTCCTGTATTCTGTCTTTTAAAGGTCTAATAGTACTCCCTATATTTTTCTATAGGGACCCTCAGGTTTAATGCAAGATACAACAAATTTTGTATTGCAATTCAAGCATTGTTCCAAATTATATTTCTTATTCATATTGTATTCAAAAACAGAGTTTTGTCTTCAGCATATTGGCATAAAATGCAATTACATTTGTAAAAATCTTTAGGGCACTCAGGTAAACATGTCTGACTGTAAAACTTTGACTGTGGATTCGTAAGGCAGTGATACAGTATGTTGCATAATATTTGACCTCCACTATGTGTCACCTGAGGCTTTTCAGATAAAACGCTTTTATTCACAGAATGACGGAGGCAACTAATATGGTGAGATAAATGCAATTATTTCATGGTTGGTTTGTTTACGTTTTTAATTGATAGGAGAGTATCCTCTTTCACATTAATTATTTTCTGTTTGGCCTGGCTTAATAACTCCTTAGAGGAGGCCCTTATAAGAAACCTAGCCATCTAGCAGACCACCTACCGGGGGTTTGGAACCATGAAAGACCTTAAAACACCTTCTGTACTAAAAGTTAACTTAACATTGTTCAATTATTTGCAATTACAAATGAACATTTCAAATTCTGAAATAATTGATATGAGGCAGAATGGAACATGTAATTCTACTCAGTTCCCATCTTAAGGTTTAGCCTTATTGCCCTATTATTTCAATACCTGCATGTGTTGTTTGCTTTTCAGCATCTCTGGTCCTAAAGCTAATTAGCCAGATCTGTGATATAGCACACACATACATTTAGTCGTTACCACATATAGTGTAGGCAAGCTGTGCCAATGATGGTTTAAACATTACAGTCTTTCAGCTGTGAAAGTGCATTTATTCTTCATTAAAGAGAACATGGATTTTTCTTATTTCCTTCTGGGACAATGTCTCACTAGAAGTAAGTGCTTCATCGCAACAGACATATATGGCATTTCTAATGAATAGAGTAAATAATCAGAAAAAGAAGCTGCAGAAAGAATTAGGCAGATAGATCAAGAAAACTTTCAAACAATTTTTAAAGTTATTGACAGTGGCATGACTGCTCTTTATAAAAGTTGTTCTCACTAAACAATATTATCTTCTAAGCCTTAGATCTTCTTGAAGGAGGCGTAGGTCTGTTACAACATGATCAAGGTTAATTAAGAGCTATAATACAAATAAACTGGGCCTTGCAATCACTTAGATCAGGTTTTGTGCATTGAGAGATTCTGAATGAGACAGCTATTTTTGTACATTATAATTTGACATTAACACAGAAAACAATGGCTAAAAAAGAATCTACCTACACTTTCTTCAGTATTGAACAAATGGAAAGAACACCATTTTAGGTCAGTTTCAAGCCATCTGCTACATGGCCAATACACTGCATTATTCCTCACCCATTACAACGTTTCATTTTCATGACTGTCAGAAATATAAATCTTTAGTCTAGTATGAAACAATGCACAATTCACATCTGATCCATTCAGGGAAGTTTACTTTTTCTTGCATGTATTTAAATGAAGAGGCCCCTCTGTTTCTTAGTACCTCCAACTGCAGAAATCCTCTATGTCACGCTCTTCTGTGTGATACATTTTCCTTGCATTGAATGTGCAGTTCTTTGATGCCAGGGTTAAATTGTAAGTTATTGATTACTCCTGCTTCCTCCATCCACACGTACCATGAACTACTGTTCTATTTGACGTTAACCATTATTACTTGTTGCAGGTTGAATTATAGCCAACTCTGTCATTACAGTTTCTAAGACAATAAAGTGCTGTGAAAGAACATTGTACCACCACCTAAACATGTAATCAAACTGCCCCTTGACATAGTATTGATATGAGAGGAATGAGTTTTGACGAAATTGGCAAATTATTTGCTGTATTACTACAAAAGGAGTTGACTTCAGTGGCAGAAACCTACAACTTGCAGACAGCCTGTTGCAGATGCCATACCCAACTCACTCTGATTAGTTATCTCTATCCTAAGGTCAAACAATGACCAAAACATTATAGTCTGAATTGTTTTTATCTTATTTGTTTATAAGAATCTGTCTAAGACTCGCATCTGTCTGAATTGTTTTTATCTTATTTGTTTATAAGAATATGTCTAAGACTCACATCTCGATGCACACAGGGTATGCCAGATGTTCATGAACTTATGTCAGAAATTCCCATCTTATATCAGATATAGTATAAAAGGGCTGCCAAATGACCACTTGTCCGGAGAGGTCCTTCATCCCAGATTATTGTGCAACATACTGCTAAAGAAAATATTGACTGCCAGGGGTGCTGTTGTATTTTGCTTTATGCTGATACCAATCAAGTGCAAAAGGAGAAGAGCTGCTTCGATGCAAGTATTCTTTTTGCAGGAAACACGGCCTCCCCCACATCTGATATCTACAGCATTTATAATGTAAACAAGTATACAGTGATTTGATTCTCCCCAAAAAAATAAGCACAAATACCATATCTGTCTTCGCAAAATCGAGATACAATCCCTGATGTCATACTAATGGCAGATTGCCCACTAGACACTTACTAATTCACAATAACAATAATAACTGTGCGAGAGAGAGCATTGTAGCTGCATAGGAAAGAAAGGAAATAGAATGGTTTTGTGATGCATCTGTTGAATGGTGAAATTTTTTGGCAAGAATTCTTGAACAGCCTTGGGTTTGTTAGGAAAGGTAGGATGAAATTATGCAACTGAAACTACCTACTCAGATTGGTGCACAGGTACATTTGTCCATGTAAGAGCTTAATTGTTTCTTTTAAATTAGTGCTGCAAAAAGTGCCAGATTTCGATCTCATTTATATTTTCTGAGGAACGTTTACTTTAAAAAACAGTGCAGTCTTATTTGAAGAAATGCCTACAATCTCAATGAGGTCAGACTGTTTACTGATTCAATGTATGTTTAAAAGTTGCAGCTGATAGAGATTTCTAGCTGCCGATTCCTTAACTTAGAATATTCCCCAAGCACCAGACTGGATCCTTAAGTTTTCAAGAAGTACCCGTCTGTGTAGGTATGTGTTGTTGTTCAGTTCCATGTTGGCGTCCACGCTGTATATGGCATGCCTAGTGCCTATAAAGGCGCCACCCCAGCACACTGACGCCAGTTCTGATGTTTCTTTCTGCACCAGTTAGCGCAGATCCAGAGGCATGTACCCCTTGTCTTTTTTGACTGACTATTTTGTCAAGGCCTTTTTCAAGATTGCATCTCCTGGTGTGCTAGAGATGTCTCAGAAGAAGCATAGAGGCCTCAATCCATGTGTGTCTGTCAAAACTGATGTCTGTAACAGACCCTTTTCTAGTTTGCCTTTGGTGCTTGGAGTGGGACCACGACTCCCAGACCTTCGGGGACTGCTCCAACATGAATCCTAAGGTGCTGAGGGAATGATGTCTCAAGCTCCTCACCGTCCGACTTCGGACGCTCTTGATGACAGATGCAAAGACGGTCCAGGCACTGCTCACTGAGCTGCTCTCAACGGTTGTCGTCTTGATCAAGATTGCTGGGTAAGACCCATAAGAAAAAGAAGTCCAACAAGTTGAACTGCTCTTTGTCATCTTTATGCCAGTCCTAGTCATCGGACCTGTTGTGGGAGCGTCAGCACTCTAGACCTCGCTTTGCAGTAAAACCTGTGTCACCTCCCGGCACTCAGTGATAATGCTCGAAAATGTCTGAATCCAGTCTGACTACCTGGGAATATTCTAAGGTAAGGAACCTGCAGCTAGATGGAGTTTGTTCTAGGTGAGGAGTTACCGTTGGTAAGTAATGGTTTCATTAATGTTTCTTTAATACATGAGATTTTGTAATCCCTGTATAAACACCAGTCTCTAATTTCTTTATAATCAGTGAGTTTTGATTGACGCACCCAGTCATCGACTATAGAGTAAAGACGTCAGAACTCGACATTTATAAGTTATTACAGTCGAGTTCTGATGTCACAATGACTGCTGCCAGTACCAGCAGCTGAGTTGAAAGGCAGGTCCGGTCACGGAGCATATAAAGACAACATGTTTATTTTTTGCACTCCCTAGATAGAGAAAGGTTAGAATCTTTCTGAATATTCCTATACATTCCGAGCTAATGCAGCTTTTTTTAACAAAAAGAACTGACTTGTAGTGAATTGTTTGTAATATCTGTTTGCAACAAATAATTAACAGGTGTTTGATGTGTTTCATTTTGTACTAGAGGTTTTATTTTTATTCTTCATGTTTGCAAAAGTGATCGCCCATTCAAGTGAAAGAGCTACGCACCAAGGTTTTAAGTGATCTGTGGGAAACGTGGTAGTGTAATCATGTGATATATAGGATAAAGTACCCACTGGCATACTTGATAAGGATATTGCAAGTCACCAGAGTTCTATAACCCTATAAAGGAACTCCGCCTTCGGCCTCGTTCCTCTATAACATTAAGGAAATCCTCATTGACTTGCAAAATCCTTATAATGTACAACAGGGGGTACTTTATCCCTTGTATAAAATTCAGCTCTATTGAGGAAGATTGTTTAGTAGATGAGAACTGGAAAGTGGAACTTATTACTATCTTCCTTAAGTAGATGTAACCTCAGCGTACTGCTACTGAATTGGTGGCGGGTTAAACCTTACAAATGCACCTGTCTTGGACTACCATAAATATTAAAACTTTGTGAACTATATTGTCGCCCAATATCTATGGCTATACCTGTGCACAAATCACGGCATCTGCCACCACAGGGGCAATCCTGAAAGGATTAAATGCAAAAAGATATGAATAGTGCACCACTGCGCAAAGTCAGTAAAGTCCAGTAACACAACGTTGTCTTTTAAAAATCTTCATTTTTTATTATTGCTTTTTCTTGAACAAACGAGCAATCAGCCAACGCGTTTCGTCCTACACAAAAGGACTTCTTCAGGGCTGAAATGTAACACAAAAATAATGTATATATCACACCAGGACAGAAGAGACACAATAAATACAAAAATAATTTAACAACAAAAAGAAAATGTACAAAAAATATATACAAACAATCACCTCTAATACACATACTTATGGTCATAAAGAACTCATAATCATAAGAGACAAGGGACACATGCTATCAGGAATGTTATTCACACCTATAGTTGATGAAGACATATATATTAATATATCACATGACACATATTAATAATATTTACAAAGACAAAATACAAAAAACAAAATATAAACAACAGTTTTTTAAAAAACGGATATAATCTACATACTTCTGAAGATTTTTATAATAACGCCATCATTCTGTAATTATTAACAATATATTTATTGAAAAGAAAAAATAATAATAATACATTTTTTATATATAGAGAAATAAATATGATATCAAACACATCATACCTTATATTTGCATGGTCTTTAAATTGATTGTCTTTCCATATTATTGGAATTAAATGTCCAACCTAATATTACTAAAAAGAATGGCAACATTATGTAATATCCCACGGATTGAGAAACGAGTAGCAACCAAAATTATCGACTACCCACACATAAATTTAATATTTTCAAATTTTTAAAAAAATTTAGAATTTAAAAGGAGGTCAACAAACTCCATAAACAAATAGCCCTACATAAATGGCCAAAAATGCCACAAAGAAAGACCACCAAAAGAGCCCATAATATAATTTAAAAAAACAAGAGAAATTGCACTCTAAAGATAATAACCAAAGCTTTTAAGAATAAATATATAAATATAGCTATTTCTATTTTACAAAAAACCACAGCTCATAAACCATAACCCCACAAACCTACAAGTGCTTAGATAAAAACATATGTTTATAAATTCTAACACCACACATGTACTAATATGCTATTAATTCGTGTCATTACTACAAAACAATCCCAATGGGAGAGGAAATTATTAGGCATACTACAAAACAGCGTTCCACAGGATGACATTTACAAAGAAAAGGCATTTGAGGTATTCTTAAATTTAAATGCCTAGTCATCGATAATACTGCCCGAAAGGTCAGTGAAGCACGTGAAATTGCAATCAATTAGTAACCGTTTACCCCTTAACATAAGGGATCAGCCATGTCCGCCCCGGTCGGCAAAGAAAGTAAACTGAGCCCAGCTTGACATCTGCTTTTAAACTCTGGGCAATCTAGATAACGAGATTATTTGACACAGGTGGCATAGTCATTGCTATGGCGACCGTTCTGGAATAAGAATAGTCGCCATCTTAGGTAAACAGATCAGCCATTTTTGAATGGTGTCATCCATTCTATAAACAGATGTATAGGATCCATCTAGCATTATACGGGCTTAGCAGGAGTTTTGATAAAGCCCTAAAAAGTAAAAAGAAACTGATACTCTATACTAACTAGGACCCAAGATGCATATAAGTTGCTATAGCGACTATTATACAATAAAATTACTCTTCATATCGCATAAATACGTCGGCCATTTTGAACTGGTGTCAACTATACTGAGAACCAACGGAGCCTAAGACATTCTTATAATAAAGCCCTAAAGTATAAATCTTACAGACTATGCCATGTTATATTAACATGACATAGGAAGAGCCACGAAAAAGTGATCGTTTTAAAATGGGGTGTCAGCGATCTTAGAAGGATGTAATCAATAACGTAGATGGTGGCAAAACAAGGAGGAATATTGATAAGACATTGTTGGGGCTTGAAAACGATTTTAATAAAGCCCTACAAGATAAGAAGAGAAAGATAATCTGTGATGAAAAACACACAGGAAACATACCCGTCGCCATAGCGACCATAGTACCATTGAAATATTCACCATAATGGATAAAGGCGTCGGCCATTTTGAACTGGTGTCAATTATACTAAATGTATATAGATTATATGACAATTATGGCCCATCATCTATTGGGGGTGAGTATCCAATTCAGAAAACCCTAAAATTGTGAAATTCTAAAAAGAAATTAGCCAACAGGGAAAAAAGAGAGAACCGAGACCTAACAAGCGATGCCTATTTAAAGGAAATAATGGAATTCTTCATCTGTATTGTGGCCCGTACTCACAGCGTGTAGGCGTCATATCCATGCTGGCTCTCTGCGCCGCAGGGTCAATTCTCTGTCACCCCCTCTTTTGTTTGGTGGCACTGTATCAGTCCCATGAAACCAGATCTTATTGTCATCTGTATGTTGTTCCAACATATGCAGTGACAGAGGATATCTAATGTCTTTATTCTTAATTACACGGACATGTTCTTGTATACGGAGTTTGAGAGGCCTTATAGTGCTGCCAACATAGACTTTACCACATCCACATCCTGCAATGTAAACAGCATACCTCGTTTTACAGTTGATGAACTGTTTGATTTCATAGCTTTTACGAGCATTGTAGCAGAACTTTTTGATCTTATCAATACCCAAGCTACAGATGTTGCACTCATGACATATATAGAAACCTAGTGGGCCCAAAGGTAGCCACGTAGATGATGTATTTGTAGCAATATAACTAGGGCACAAGTGATCCCTAAGGGTTCTACCCCTTCGATAGATTAGCTGAGGTTTTTCTGAGATACAATTACGAATATTAGGTATTTCCAATAGTAAGTGCCAATGCTTCCTAATGATCTTATATATGTCATTACTTGATGTAGAGCATTGGGTAACAAATCTCACAAGGGTCTGCTCCTTTCTTCTTTTGTCACTATTACTATTATTCATTACAAGCGTATTGCTTCTCATTAGTTGTCCTACTCACTTTTCCGCTTTTGTCAGGATATGTTCTCCATAGCCTCAATTTCTGAATCTTTGTTTGGCTTTATACAATTGCGTCTTATGCGGACCATTTCTCCGAAAGGGATATTGTTGATCACAGACTTAGGATGGGCACTGCTGGCATGTAGGACACTGTACATGAGGTAGGAGTGCTAGAGAGTGCTCTGTATCTTATTCCCTTCAACATAGAATGTAATGTCAAGAAAGTCAATCTGTTCCTTACTGTATTGTAGACTGGGTTGACATTAAAGGGGTTATCATTAAGAAACATATGATGCATCACAAGTTGCTTAACAGAGCCTTTCCATATGAGCATAATATCGTCTATGTATCTACCCCAAAAAAACAATGATAACCCCTTTAACCCCTTCGCTGCCAGGCCTTTTCCCCCTCCTGTGCCGAGCCTTTTTTTGGCTATTTGGGGCAGTTCGCGCTTAGTCCCTCATAACTTTATGTCCACATAAGCTAGCTAAGCCAAATTTGCGTCTTTTTTTTCCAACATCCAAGGGATTCTAGAGGTACCCAGACTTTGTGGGTTCCCCAGAAGGAGGCGAAGAAATTAGCCAAAATACAGTGAAGAATTCGTTTTTTTTTTTTAAATGGGGAAAAGGGGCTGCAGAAGAAGGCTTGTGGTTTTTTCCCTGAAAATGGCATCAACAAAGGGTTTGCGGAGCTAAAATCACCAGCTTCCCAGCGTTCAGGAACAGGCAGACTTGTATCAGAAAACCTAATTTTTCAACACAATTTTGACATTTTACTGGGACATACCCCATTTTTATGATTTTTTTTGCTTTCAGCCTCCTTCCAGTCAGTGACAGAAATGGATATGGAACCAATGCTGGATCCCAGAAACCGCAACATTTCTGAAAAGAAGACAAAATTCTGAATTCAGCAAGGGGTAATTTGTGTAGATCCTACAAGGGTTTCCTACAGAAAATAACAACTGAAAAAGAAAAATATTAAAATTGAGGTGAAAAAACATCAATTTTTCTCTACGTTTTACTCTGTAACTTTTCCCTGCAATGTCAGATTTTTAAAAGCAATATACCGTTACGTCTGCTGGACTCCTCTGGTTGCGGGGATATATAGGGCTTGTAGGTTCATCAAGAACCCTAGGTACCCAGAGCCAATAAATGAGCTGCACCCTGCAGTGCGTTTTCATTCTAAACCGGGTATACAGCAATTAATTTGCTGAAATATAAAGAGTGAAAAATAGCTATCAAGAAAACCTTTGTATTTCCAAAAAGAGCACAAGATAAGGTGTTATGGAGCAGTGGTTATTTGCACATCTCTGAATTCCGGGGTGACCATACTAGCATGTGAATTACATTTCTCAAATAGATGTCTTTTTTACACACTCTCTTATTTGGAAGGAAAAAATGTAGCAAAAGACAAGGGGCAATAACACTTGTTTTGCTAATCTATATTCCCCCAAGTCTCCCGATAAAAATGATACCTCACTTGTGTGGGTAGGCCTAGCGCCCGTGACAGGAAACGCCCCAAAACACAACGTGGACACATCAAATTTTTTTAAAGAAAACTTAGGTGTTTTTTGCAAAGTGCCTACCTGTAGATTTTGGCCTCTAGCTCAGCCGGCACCTAGGGAAACCTACCAAACCTGTGCATTTTTGAAAACCAGAGACCTAGGGGAATCCAAGATAGGGTGACTTGTGGGGCTCTGATCAGCTTCTGTTACCCAGAATCCTTTGCAAACCTCAAAATGTGGCTAAAAAAACACGTTTTCCTCACATTTCAGTGACAGAAAGTTCTGGAATCTGAGAGGAGCCACAAATTTCCTTCAACCCAGCGTTCCCCCAAGTCTTCCGATAAAAATGATACCTCACTTGTGTGGGTAGGCCTAGCGCCCCTGACAGGAAATGCCCCAAAACACAACGTGGACACATCACATTTTCTGAAAGAAAACAGAGGTGTTATTTGAAAAGTGCCTACCTGTAGATTTTGGCCTCTAGCTCAGCCGGCACCTAGGGAAACCACCAAACCTGTGCATTTTTGAAACCTAGAGACTTAGGGGAATCCAAGATGGGGTGACTTGTGGGGCTCTGACCAGGTTCTGTTACCCAGAATCCTTTGCAAACCTCAAAATGTGGCTCAAAAAACACGTTTTCCTCACATTTCGGTGACAGAAAGTTCTGGAATCTGAGAGGAGCCACAAATTTCCTTCCACCCAGCGTTCCCCCAAGTCTCCCGATAAAAATGATACCTCACTTGTGTGGGTAGTCCTAGCGCCCATGACAGGAAACGCCCCAAAACACAACGTGGACACATCACATTTTTTGAAAGAAAACAGAGGTGTTTTTTGCAAAGTGCCTACCTGTAGATTTTGGCCTCTAGCTCAGCCGGCACCTAGGGAAACCTACCAAACCTGTGCATTTTTTAAAACTAGAGACCTAGGGGAATCCAAGATGGGGTGACTTGTGGGGCTCTGACCAGGTTCTGTTACCCAGAATCCTTTGCAAACCTCAGAATTTGGATAAAAAAACTCATTTTCCTCACATTTCGATGACAGGAGGTTCTGGAATCTCAGAGGAGTAACACATTTCCTTCCACCCAGCGTTCCCCCAAGTCTCCCGATAAAAATGATACCTCACTTGTGTGGGTAGGCCTAGCACCCGTGACAGGAAACGCCCCAAAACACAACGTGGACACATCAAATTTTTTGAAAGAAAACAGAGGTGTTTTTTGCAAAGTGCCTACCTGTAGATTTTGGCCTCTAGCTCAGTCGGCACCTAGGGAAACATACCAAACCTGTGCATTTTTGAAAACTAGAGACCTAGGGGAATCCAAGATGGGGTGACTTGTGGGGCTCTGACCAGGTTCTGTTACCCAGAATCCTTTGCAAACCTCAAAATGTGGCTAAAAAACAAATTTTCCTCACATTTCGGTGACAGAAAGTTCTGGAATCTGAGAGGAGCCACAAATTTCCTTTTACCCAGCGTTCCCCCAAGTCTCCCGATAAAAATGATACTTCACTTGTGTGGGTAGGCCTAGCGCCCTCGACAGGAAATGGCCAAAACACAACGTGGACACATCACATTTGTTCATAGAAAACAGTGCCTACCTGTGGATTTTGGCCTCTAGCTCAGCCGGCACCTGGGGAAACCTAGCAAACCAACGCATTTTTGAAAACTAGAAACCCGGGGGAATCCAAGATGGGGTGACTTGTGGAGCTCTGACCAGGTTCTGTTACCCAGAATCCTTTGCAAACCTCAAAATTTGGCTAAAAAAACAAGTTTTCCTCACATTTCGGTGACAGAAAGTTCTGGAATCTGAGAGGGGCCACAAATTTCCCCAAGCCTCCCGATAAAAATGATACCTCACTTGTGTGGGTAGGCCTAGCGCCGGCGACAGGAAATGGCCCAAAACACAACGTGGACACATCACATTTTTTCATAGGAAACAGTGCCTACCTGTGGATTTTGGCCTCTAGCTCAGCCGGCCCCAGGGGGGGCAGAAATGGCCTAAAATAAATTTGTCCCCCAACCCCCCCCCACCCCCCCCCACCCAGGAGCGACCCTTGCCTATGGGGTCGCTCCCCCTGCGTGACATTGGCGCCCCAAAAAAAATCCCCGGTGCCTAGTGGTTTCTGCCCCCTTGGGGGCAGATTGACCTAAAATAGGCCAGTCTGCCCAAGGGGGGCAGAAATGGTCTAAATACAATTTGCCCCCCAGGGGAGCGACCCTTGCCTAATGGGTCACTCCCCATCTCTAAAAAAACAAACAAACAAAAGAAAACCACAAAAAACAATTTGCCCTGGCGCCTAGAGGTTTCTGCCCCCCCGGGGGCAGATCGGCCTAATAACAATAGGCTGATCTGCCCCCGGGGGGGCAGAAATGGCCTAAAATAAATCCCCCCCCCCCCACCTCCCCAACCCCCCCCCCCCCGGGAGCGACCCTTGCCTACGGGGTTGCTCCCCCTGCGTGACATTGGCGCCCAAAAAAAAATCCCCGGTGCCTAGTGGTTTCTGCCCCCTTGGGGGCAGATTGACCTAAAATCGGCCGATCTGCCCCCAAAGCGGGCAGAAATGGCCTAAATACAATTTGCCCCTCCAGGGGAGCGACCCTTGCCTAAGGGGTTGCTCCCCATCACTAAAAAAACAAACAGAAAAAAAAAAAAAAAAACTGCCCTGGCGCCTAGAGGGGGGCAGAAATGGCCTAAAATAAATGTGCCACCCCCCGGTGAGCGACCCTTGCCTACAAGGTCGCTCCCCTTGCGTGACAGCGCAAAAAAAAGATCCCTGGTGCCTGGGCAGATTGACCTAAAATCGGCCGATCTGCCCCCACAGCGGGCAGAAATAGCCTAAATACAATTTGCCCCTCCAGGGGAGCGACCCTTGTCCAATGGGTCGCTCCCCATCTGTAAATAAAAAAAAACAAAAAATCCCTGGTGCCAGGGGGGGCAGAAATGGCCTAAAATAATACCCCCCCCCCCCCCAGGGAGCAACCCTTGCCTAAGGGGTCGCTCCCCTTGCGCTCCCCTTGCGTGAAATTCACGTAAAAAAAAAACTCCCTGGTGTCTAGTGGTTTCTGCCCCCCTTGGGGGCAGATTGGCCTCATCAAAATAGGCAGAAATGGCCTAAATATAATTTGCCCCCTAGGGGAGCGACCCTTGCCTAAGGGGTCGCTCCCCACCTAAAACAGAACCAAAACAAAAGAGAAAGAAAAAAAAAAAATGATCCCTGGTGCCTAGAGGTTTCTGCCCCCCCTGGGGGCAGATCGGCCTAATAATAGGCCGATCTGCCCCGAGGGGGGCAGAAAAGGCCTTCCCCAAAAAATGCCCCCCTGGGAGCAACCCTTGCACAAGGGGTCGCTCCCTTATGTCAATTTCCCCCCCCACCCAAAAAAATCCCTGGTGTCTAGTGGGGTTTCAAAAGCCGGATTGCAAGCAATGTCACGGGGGGTGGGGACGTGGGGATGGAAGGGGAAGGGCTTTCCCTTCCATCCCTGACTTTGGGGGGAAGCACACAGAAGGAGCAAGAGCGCTCCCTCTGGGCTGTGTACCGAGGACGTAGTGGTTACGTCCTCGGCACAGCAGCACTGTGTCGAAGGACGTAACCACTACGTCGTCGGCACAGAAGGGGTTAATGTCAAACTCAGTCTACAATACAGTAAGGAACAGATTTACTTTTTTGACATTACATTCTATGTTGAAGGGAATAAGATACAGAGCACTCTTTTTAGAAAGCCTACCTCATGTAACAGTGTCCTACATGCCAGCAGTGCTCATCCTAAGTCTGTGATCAACAATATCCCCTTCGGAGAAATGGTTCGCATAAGACGCAATTGTAGCACCAACAAGACATTCACTGCACATGTCGATAAAGCCAAACAAAGATTCAGAAATCGAGGCTATGGAGAACATATCCTGACAAAAGCGGAAAAGCGAGTAGGACAACTAATGAGAAGCAATACGCTTGTAATGAATAATAGTAATAGTGACAAAAGAACAAAGGAGCAGACCAATGTGAGATTTGTTACCCAATCCTCTACATCAAGTAATGACATATATAAGATCATTAGGAAGCACTGGCATTCACTATTGGAAATACCTAATATTTGTAATTGTATCTCCGAAAAACCTCAGATAATCTATTGGAGGGGTAGAACCCTTAGGGATCACTTGTGCCCTAGTTATATTGCTACAAATAAATTATCTACGTGGCTACCTATGGGCCCACTAGGTTTCTTTATATGTCATGAGTGCAACATCTGTAGCTTGGGTATTGATAAGATCAAAAGATTCTGCTACAATTCTCGTAAAAGCTATGAAACCAAACAGTTCATCAACTGTAAAACGAGATATGCTGTTTACATTGCAGGATGTGGATGTGGTAAAGTCTATGTTGGCAGCACTCTAAGGCCTCTCAAACTCCGTATACAAGAACATGTCCGTGCAATTAAGAATAAAGACATTAGATATCCTCTGTCACTGCATATGCTGGAACAACATACAGATGACAATAAGATCTGGTTTCATGGGATTGATACGGTACCACCAAACAAAAGAGGGGGTGACAGAGAATTGACCCTGCGGCGCAGAGAGGCAGCATGGATATGCCGCCTACACGCCGTGAGTATAGGCCACAATACAGATGAAGAATTCCATTATTTCCTTTAAATAGGCATCACTTGTTAGGTCTCTGTTCTCTCTTTTTTTCCCCTGTTGGCTAATTTCTTTTTAGAATTTCACAATTTTAGGGTTTTCTGAATTGGATACTCACCCCCAATAGATGATGGGCCATAATTGTCATATAATCTATATACATTTAGTATAATTGACACCAGTTCAAAATGGCCGACGCCTTTATCCATTATGGCGAATATTTCAATGGTTCTATGGTCGCTATAGCGAATGGTATGTTTCCTGTGTGTTATTCATCACAGATCATCTTTCTCTTCTTATCTTGTAGGGCTTTATTAAAATCGTTTTCAAGACCCAACAATGTCTTATCAATATTCCTCCTTGTTTTGCCACCATCTACGTTATTGATTACATCCTTCTAAGATGGCTGACACCCCATTTTAAAACGATCACTTTTTCGTGGCTCTTCCTATGTCATGTTAACATAACATAGCATAGTCTGTAAGCTTTATACTTTAGGGCTTTATTATAAGAATGTCTTAGGCTCAGTTGGTTCTCAGTATAGTTGACACCAGTTCAAAATGGCCGACGTATTTATGTGATATGAAGAGTAATTTTATTGTATAATAGTCGCTATAGCAACTTATATGCATCTTGGGTCCTGTTTAGTATAGAGTATCAGTTTCTTTTTACTTTTTAGGGCTTTATCAGCCCGTATAATGCTAGATGGATCCTATACATCTGTTTATAGAATGGATGACACCATTAAAAAATGGCTGATCTGTTTACCTAAGATGGCGGCTATTCTTATTCCAGAACGGTCGCCATAGCAATGAGTATGCCACATGTGTCAAATAATCTTGTTATCTAGATTGCCCAGCGTTTAAAAGCAGATGTCAAGCTGGGCTCAGTTTACTTTCTTTGCCGACCGGGACGGACATGGCTGATCCCTTATGTTATGTGGTAAGCGGTTACTAATTGATTGCAATTTCACGTGCTTCACTGACCTTTCAGGCAGTATTATCGATGACTAGGCATTTAAATTTAAATTTACTGCAAATGCCTTTTCTTTGTAAATGTCATCCTGTGGAACGCTGTTTTGTAGTATGCCTATTAATTTTCTCTCCCATTGGGATTGTTTTGTAGTAATGACACAAATGAATAGCATATTAGTACATGTGTGGTGTTAGAATTTATAAATATATGTTTTTATCTAAGCACTTGTAGGTTTGTGGGGTTATGGTTTATGAGCTGTGGTTTTTTGTAAAATAGAAATAGCTATATTTATATATTTATTCTTAAAAGCTTTGGTTATTATCTTTAGAGTGCAATTTCTCATGTTTTTTTTAAATTATATTATGGGCTCTTTTGGTGGTCTTTCTTTGTGGAAGTTTTGGCCATTTATGTAGGGCTATTTGTTTATGGAGTTTGTTGACCTTCTTTTAAATTCTCCATCTTTTGAAAATTTCGAAAATATTAAATTTATGTGTGGGTAGTCGATAATTTTGGTTGTTACTCGTTTCTCAATCCGTGGGATATTACATAGTGTTTTCATTCTTTTTAGTAATAATAGGTTGGACATTTAATTAATTCCAATAATATGGAAAGACAATCAATTTAAAGACCATGCAAATATAAGGTAAGATGTGTTTGATATCATATTTATTTCTCTATATATAAAAAAATTATTATTATTATTTTTTCTTTTCAATAAATATATTGTTAAAAATTACAGAATGATGGCGATATTATAAAAATCTTTAGAAGTATGTAGATTATATGTTTTGTTTTTTGTATTTTGTCTTTGTAAATATTAGTAATATGTGTCATGTGATATATTAATATATATGTCTTCATTGACTATATGTGTGAATAACATTCCTGGTAGCATGTGTCCCTTGTCTCTTGTTTTTGTGACTATAGCCTCCCTCCCCATCCTCCGCACCCCCTTGGTTTTTACTGCTTTGTATTTTCTGTACAATGTTTTTTAACCTTTTGCTATAAAATTACCTTGAGCTTAAAAGATTATGGATGCATTAAAGATCCGCCTAAAACCCTCACAGAATGAAATGAACGGAGATAAATGGTCCACTGGTCCCATAGGGAATGTGCTGGAGACGTAGGGTGACCACCTGGCACTGAGGCAAATTCTGGACAGGACTGTCAAAAATTCAGGACAAAAGGTCAAAATTCAGGACAAAAATTCAGGACAAAGGGTCAAAATTCAGGACAAAAATTCAAGAACAAACGTCAGTTTTACAGACACACGCAAGAGAGGCCATGCCTCACTATGTTGTCAGTGCATTTATTTACTCTTTTTTAGGGTCGAGCCTGCGTTGCATGCGCTCGCGCATGCGTATCGCAGCGAGACGCTTTTGTATTTAGAAAAGGGCTCGGAGCCCTTTCGACCACGTCAGTGTTTTTTATTGGTTCGTGGGCTTGCATAATAAAATCTGCTTGCTTTCATTAGTCGAAGACAAGCATAGGTCATGCCTTTGCCGGTGGCTAGCCCTCCTCGAGCGCAGCGACCAAGTACAGAAAACATGCGAGACTCGCTGTTTTCCATTGTGCTCGTGGACTTCTTTTTCTCTAATTTACGAGCGGGATCTGGCTTGGCAGAAGTTGAGCGCTTTACATAGTTAATTTCACTTTTTCGGGTTATGTACATAAATGCACTTTTGCCCGATAGGTGAAAAGTCGGGTTAGGAGTTTACAACGCGATCAGCTCTAACATGAGCAAACGCGAGACCCGTTGCATTGTGAATGCTTGTTAACATAGCACTATTTATTCACTGTGGACCTTTTGTGATTGCCTCCTGGTGTGCTACATTCAGGTGTCACATTACGTCCTTGTTCAGTAGTAAATTAATGCCCTTCACTGCAAGACCATCACCCCTACCCAAATCTACCCGATCTTTCCTGAAGAGAAAGTAACAGCAACATTTTTATTATGTTTCTGAACATTTCAAAACCCCTGGAAAACAGTTTGGGAAACATTAAGGTAATTAACCTTATGCTAGTTTAAACAAATTGAACAAAAACATCTGGCTTACCCCAACCGCCCATGGACTTTCAACCTATTTTTTTTAAAGAGGCAGGGCAGGTGGTGTGGGTGACAGTCTCACACCTAATGACAGGATGTGATGTACCCATAACTTGTCTGTAGTCTCACTGCACTAGAGTGTATGTTTGGGACTCTACAAAAGAGTAGGATGAAATCAAGATAAAATGGGAGATCAACGGCAAGTAATTCAAAGGGTCGTTGCTAACAACTGGATAAATAAAGAAGAGAAGAACAAGGTGGGACAATTCCTAAAATCAGACAAGATGGGTCCACCAAGACTATTTGAAGGTACTGGGTACCTGGGGAGTTGTCTGCACACAGGAGCGAAACAGAAGGGGCACTGTCAAGTGGTTGAACAATCAACACCCATCCACCTTGGCAAACTCTTCTGGTGCAATGGTTCGCTGTTAGTGCTTGTGAAGGGTGAGCAGGGGCCAGACCCCTTGCAAGGTTGTGCAAGGCAATTGCCCGCTTAGTCCATGTCTTTATATGGTTTTGAAATTGAGCAAAAGCCAAACTAGAAATCTGGGTTATCCCTAACTGTCAAGTACACATAGAATCTTCAAAATATTTGGGATGTAAATTGCACAAACAAAATTTACAAATTTTAAAATGTAATTAGTGTCTCTTTAACATATGGCACTGTTTTCGCCTTCATACACAATTAGATCTCAGATTGAACTGGAACCGGTTACCTTTTGATACCTAGTGATTAATATCTACCATTCTTACACTGATTTCCAGGATGAAAATCTCGGCAGAGCGAACGGTCTCTCCAAGTCCAGTTTGCTTTTTGGTCTTCTCTTCTGCTTTCTGTAGAGGCCATGTGGCACTAGCGAAGATGGTGTGCTACCCCAATGATAGTATTGTTTTGCAAACCTTCCCCTGCTCGTCGTTCATTCCTTCTTCAGACAGGCCACACATCTGATTTGGTCGCTGCGGCGCCATCAGGAGCTCTTTCCACTCTAAAGCTAACTGTGACTGCGGGTGGATTAGATCTTCTGGACTTAGAATGCTTTTATTCAGCTGCAGATGTCCATTGGGTGGCTCACTGGATTTCTGCCCACCTCCCTGCATGAGATGGGGTTTACCAGTAAAGACTTTTAAGGAAGGCTTAATGCACTGCTCATTGTTTCCTACTGACAATTCTATGGATCACCATCCGGGGTTATCATGCATGGCTTTCTCTTGCCTTGCCAGAACCTGTAAACTCACTGACACAAAGAAACCCTATGCTCCTGCACTACCTTTGCTAAGCCTTCCCACTCGCACAGGATGGCTGTGCTCAGAGCAACTCCATCAGTGGGATGTTGCAGGTGTCTTAAAATTGGGGACTTTGTTTCTTAACAGTGAGCTACTAAATTTCCAAACCCTTGTGGCAGACTACCATCTTCACCCGGTCAACTCCTTACTTACAACCACCTTAAATAATCATTAAATGCCCTATTTCATGTCTGCTACCTAGCACTAACCCTACAAGAGGTGTGCCAGAAGCTCTGTACCATAGGAAATGGTGGCAAACTGATGGAATGGGTGTAGAGACCTACCCTGCAGCATGGAAACCACTCCAGGTCTTCTTGTCATACTACCTGGGTGATTGATGTAGCCAAACCTCTGCAAGATATGGACTAAAATACTGGACTTTCCCCACAAAGTATCCCACAGCTGTCACTTTAAGTAAATTCATAGTGCTTCCTTGTGAATGCATTCTGCCCGTTGCTTGCCATTGGCCTTGTGGTTTGTAACTCACAATTTGTTGCTTTCAATTTGCTGGCTTTATTTGTTTTAGGCTATGCAGCTTGAATTCGTCCCTTCCCTTGCCAAAACCTTATTTACAGTATCCTGCCGAGTGCTCCCTTTCTGTAAACAGGCCTGTAAATCTTGTTCTTATCTTATCATATTTGCTGTGCATTCAAAGAACAAAGACAAATGTCAGGCTCTGTCTTCGGTGGGAACTTAGGGCCATATTTATACTTTTTGACGCAAAACTGCGCTAACGCAGTTTTGCGTCAAAAAAATTAACGCCGGCTAACGCCATTCTGAAGCACCATGCGGGCGCCGTTTTTAATCAATGACGTTAGCCGGCGTTAGCCGCCGGCGCTGCCTGGTGTGCGTGGAAAAAAACGACGTACACCAGGCAGCGCCGGCGTAGGGGGATATGGAGCTTGGGTGCCAAAAAATGGGGCGAGTCAGGCTGAGGCAAATTTTTTACCTCAACCCGATTTGCGCCATTTTTTTTGACTCCCAACCCCCATAGAAATGACTCCTGTCTTAGCAAAGACAGGAGTCATGCCCCCTTGCCCAATGGCCATGCCCAGGGGACTTCTGTCCCCTGGGCATGGTCATTGGGCATAGTGGCATGTAGGGGGGCACAAATCAGGCCCACCTATGCCACAAAAAAAAAAAAAAAAAATGACTTACCTGAACTTACCTTAATGTCCCTGGGATGGGTCCCTCTAGCCTTGGGTGTCCTCCTGGGGTGGGCAAGGGTGACAGGGGGTGTCCCTGGGGGCATGGGAGGGCACCTCTGGGCTCCTTCAGAGCCCACAGGTCCCTTAACGCCTGCCTTTTCCAGGCGCTAAAAAACGGCGCAAAAGCGGCCGTACGTCATTTTTTTTTACCCGCCCACTCCCGGGCGTGCATTTTGCCCGGGAGTGTAAATACGGCGCACATGCCTCGGAGTCAATTTTTTAGACGGGAACGCCTACCTTGCATCTCATTAACGCAAAGTAGGTGTCCACGCTAAAAAATGACGCAAACTCCATGGACTTTGGCGCTAGACGCGTCTAACGCCAAAGTATAAATATGGAGTTAGTTTTGCGTCGGAATTGCGTAAAAAAAAAACGACGCAATTCCGGCTCAAACGGAGTATAAATATGCCCCTTAGGGCCATATTTATACTTTTTGACGCAAAACTGCGCTAACGCAGTTTTGCGTCAAAAAAATTAGCGCCGGCTAACGCCATTCTGAAGCGCCATGCTGGCGCCGTATTTAATCAATGACGTTAGCCGGCGTTAGCCGCCAGCGCTGCCTGGTGTGCGTGGAAAAAAACGACGTACACCAGGCAGCGCCGGGTTAGGGGCATATGGAGCTTGGGCGCCCAAAAATGGGGCAAGTCAGGCTGAGGCAAATTTTTCGTCTCAACCCGATTTGCGCCATTTTTTTCGACTCCCAACCCCTATAGAAATGACTCCTGTCTTAGCAAAGACAGGAGTCATGCCCCCTTGCCCAATGGCCATGCCCAGGGGACTTCTGTCCCCTGGGCATGGTCATTGGGCATAGTGGCATGTAGGGGCTCACAAATCAGGCCCCCCTATGCCACAAAAAAAAAAAATAATGACTTACCTGAACTTACCTTAATGTCCCTGGGATGGGTCCCTCCAGCCTTGGGTGTCCTCCTGGGGTGGGCAAGGGTGACAGGGGGTGTCCCTGGGGGCATGGGAGGGCACCTCTGGGCTCCTTCAGAGCCCACAGGTCTCTTAACGCCTGCCTTTTCCAGGCGCTAAAAAACGGCGCAAAAGCGGCCGTACGTCATTTTTTTTTACCCGCCCACTCCCGGGCGTGCATTTTGCCCGGGAGTGTAAATACGGCGCACATGCCTCGGAGTCAATTTTTTAGACGGGAACGCCTACCTTGCATCTCATTAACGCAAAGTAGGTGTCCACGCTAAAAAATGACGCAAACTCCATGGACTTTGGCGCTAGACGCGTCTAACGCCAAAGTATAAATATGGAGTTAGTTTTGCGTCGGAATTGCGTAAAAAAAAACGACGCAATTCCGGCTCAAACGGAGTATAAATATGCCCCTTAGGGCCATATTTATACTTTTTGACGCAAAACTGCGCTAACGCAGTTTTGCGTCAAAAAAATTAGCGCCGGCTAACGCCATTCTGAAGCGCCATGCTGGCGCCGTATTTAATCAATGACGTTAGCCGGCGTTAGCCGCCAGCGCTGCCTGGTGTGCGTGGAAAAAAACGACGTACACCAGGCAGCGCCGGGTTAGGGGCATATGGAGCTTGGGCGCCCAAAAATGGGGCAAGTCAGGCTGAGGCAAATTTTTCGTCTCAACCCGATTTGCGCCATTTTTTTCGACTCCCAACCCCTATAGAAATGACTCCTGTCTTAGCAAAGACAGGAGTCATGCCCCCTTGCCCAATGGCCATGCCCAGGGGACTTCTGTCCCCTGGGCATGGTCATTATGCATAGTGGCATGTAGGGGGGCACAAATCAGGCCCACCTATGCCACAAAAAAAAAAAAAAAATAATGACTTACCTGAACTTACCTTAATGTCCCTGGGATGGGTCCCTCTAGCCTTGGGTGTCCTCCTGGGGTGGGCAAGGGTGACAGGGGGTGTCCCTGGGGGCATGGGAGGGCACCTCTGGGCTCCTTCAGAGCCCACAGGTCCCTTAACGCCTGCCTTTTCCAGGCGCTAAAAAACGGCGCAAAAGCGGCCGTACGTCATTTTTTTTTACCCGCCCACTCCCGGGCGTGCATTTTGCCCGGGAGTGTAAATACGGCGCACATGCCTCGGAGTCAATTTTTTAGACGGGAACGCCTACCTTGCATCTCATTAACGCAAAGTAGGTGTCCACGCTAAAAAATGACGCAAACTCCATGGACTTTGGCGCTAGACGCGTCTAACGCCAAAGTATAAATATGGAGTTAGTTTTGCGTCGGAATTGCGTAAAAAAAAACGACGCAATTCCGGCTCAAACGGAGTATAAATATGCCCCTTAGGGCCATATTTATACTTTTTGACGCAAAACTGCGCTAACGCAGTTTTGCGTCAAAAAAATTAGCGCCGGCTAACGCCATTCTGAAGCACCATGCTGGCGCCGTATTTAATCAATGACGTTAGCCGGCGTTAGCCGCCAGCGCTGCCTGGTGTGCGTGGAAAAAAACGACGTACACCAGGCAGCGCCGGGTTAGGGGCATATGGAGCTTGGGCGCCCAAAAATGGGGCAAGTCAGGCTGAGGCAAATTTTTCGTCTCAACCCGATTTGCGCCATTTTTTTCGACTCCCAACCCCTATAGAAATGACTCCTGTCTTAGCAAAGACAGGAGTCATGCCCCCTTGCCCAATGGCCATGCCCAGGGGACTTCTGTCCCCTGGGCATGGTCATTGGGCATAGTGGCATGTAGGGGCTCACAAATCAGGCCCCCCTATGCCACAAAAAAAAAAAATAATGACTTACCTGAACTTACCTTAATGTCCCTGGGATGGGTCCCTCCAGCCTTGGGTGTCCTCCTGGGGTGGGCAAGGGTGACAGGGGGTGTCCCTGGGGGCATGGGAGGGCACCTCTGGGCTCCTTCAGAGCCCACAGGTCTCTTAACGCCTGCCTTTTCCAGGCGCTAAAAAACGGCGCAAAAGCGGCCGTACGTCATTTTTTTTTACCCGCCCACTCCCGGGCGTGCATTTTGCCCGGGAGTGTAAATACGGCGCACATGCCTCGGAGTCAATTTTTTAGACGGGAACGCCTACCTTGCATCTCATTAACGCAAAGTAGGTGTCCACGCTAAAAAATGACGCAAACTCCATGGACTTTGGCGCTAGACGCGTCTAACGCCAAAGTATAAATATGGAGTTAGTTTTGCGTCGGAATTGCGTAAAAAAAAACGACGCAATTCCGGCTCAAACGGAGTATAAATATGCCCCTTAGGGCCATATTTATACTTTTTGACGCAAAACTGCGCTAACGCAGTTTTGCGTCAAAAAAATTAGCGCCGGCTAACGCCATTCTGAAGCGCCATGCTGGCGCCGTATTTAATCAATGACGTTAGCCGGCGTTAGCCGCCAGCGCTGCCTGGTGTGCGTGGAAAAAAACGACGTACACCAGGCAGCGCCGGGTTAGGGGCATATGGAGCTTGGGCGCCCAAAAATGGGGCAAGTCAGGCTGAGGCAAATTTTTCGTCTCAACCCGATTTGCGCCATTTTTTTCGACTCCCAACCCCTATAGAAATGACTCCTGTCTTAGCAAAGACAGGAGTCATGCCCCCTTGCCCAATGGCCATGCCCAGGGGACTTCTGTCCCCTGGGCATGGTCATTGGGCATAGTGGCATGTAGGGGGGCACAAATCAGGCCCCCCTATGCCACAAAAAAAAAAAAAAATGACTTACCTGAACTTACCTTAATGTCCCTGGGATGGGTCCCTCCAGCCTTGGGTGTCCTCCTGGGGTGGGCAAGGGTGACAGGGGGTGTCCCTGGGGGCATGGGAGGGCACCTCTGGGCTCCTTCAGAGCCCACAGGTCCCTTAACGCCTGCCTTTTCCAGGCGCTAAAAAACGGCGCAAAAGCAGCTGTATGTCATTTTTTTGGACCCGCCCACTCCCGGTCGTGCATTTTGCCCAGGAGTGTAAATACGGCGCACATGCCTCGGAGTCAATTTTTTAGACGGGAACGCCTACCTTGCATCTCATTAACGCAAAGTAGGTGTCCACGCTAAAAAATGACGCAAACTCCATGGACTTTGGCGCTAGACGCGTCTATCGCCAAAGTATAAATATGGAGTTAGTTTTGCGTCGGAATTGCGTTAAAAAAAACGACGCAATTCCGGCGCAAACAGAGTATAAATATGCCCCTTAGTGTTTACTTTCCTTTCTCTGACTTCAAAGTGAGAGGATTTATGCGACAATCTTGCTGGATACTGGGGTTAGGAAAGAGTTTTTTCTATCACATGACAACATTTAAATAGACTTCAGAATATATCAGAATTAGAAGTACAAATCAAGCACTTTTTTGTTAATTCTGAACTGTGCTGGAAACAAATACCTTTACATGATTAAAACAAATCATTGCATTAGGTGATGCAATTTCCACACATCATCGTCTGTGCACAATATAGTTTGATTTGAAAAACTGTATATCTGTGCAAATGTAATGGTCATTTCAATCAAAAATGTGTTGTCTGTAATGGCAGTGTGTTATTCGGAACCACTCCACATTATGCCACTGCTCTCTATGCTACTTCACACTGTGCCTCTCTACTCTACTCTGTACTACTCTACTCTAAGCCACTGCACTGTACGCCTCTGTACACCACTGCGCTCTGCTCGTCTGCACCCCATACAACTCCAGTCTAGGCAACACCAATCTAATCCGCACAACTCCACTCTCTGCCACTCTGCAACGCTGCACTGTACGCCACTGCACTCTAAGCTAATACACTCTATGCTAATGCACTTTACTCTGTAACACTCAACTCTATGCCCCTGCACTCTACATCAATACACTGTACATCATTCTAATCTACTCTGCACCTCTGCACTCTATGCCACGGCACTCTACACTACTTTACTCTATGCCATCACACTCTATGCCACTTTATGCAGCTCCACTCTAGCCTGCACTTCTACACTCTAAGCCACCTCACTCTACTGTGAAATAATCTACTTTATGCCACTGCACTCTGTGCCACTGCATTCTATGCCACTGCACTCTACCCTGCACCTCTCCACGCTATGCAACTGCACTCTACTCTGAAACAATCTATTCTACGCCACTGCACTCTATACCACTCTGACCACTGCACTCTAGTTCAATGCACTCTACACCACTGCAAGCTGACACTCTGCAGCACTGCTCTGGCCGCCACTATACTCTACACCACTCTGCTCTGTACTACTGCATTTTGCACCAATATACTCTATTCCACTGCCTTCTATGCCACTCTACTCTGCCCAGTGCCACTCTATGCAACTGCACTCTACACCAGTGCACTCTAAACAACTGCACTGCCCTTTACTCTGCACCACTGTACTCTATGCCACTGTTCTCTGTACCACTCTACACCACTGCACTGACACTCTACTCTGCAACTCTGCACTCTACACCACTCTACTCTATGCCACTGCACTCTAGGCACTATACTCTACTCTATACCACTCTACAATACTCCACTCTGCACCACTCTACACATCTACACTCTATGCCACATGAGTCTACTCTGCACTCTATGACACTGCACCACTGTGCATTACTGCACTCTCTGCTACTCTATTGTATGACACTCTACTCCACTGCACTCTATGTAACTCTACCCCATGCCACTCTATGCCACTGCACTCTGCGCCAATGCACTCTAAACAACTGCACTGTACGCCACTGCCCTCTACTCTGTACCACTGTACTCTACGCCACTGCTCTGTGCCACTCTACTCCACTCTACATCACTGCACTGACACTCTACTCTGCAGTGTTGCACTCTCCACCACGGTACTATACACCAATGTACTATGTACTACTGCATTCTATGCCACTGCACTCTATGCCACTCTACATCACTCCACTCTGCAGCACTTTGCCCTACTCTGCACCACTCTACACTACACCACTGCACTCCCTGCAACGTGAGTCTACTCTGCAATCTATGCCACTGCACCACTCTACACTACTGCTCTCTCTGCCACTCTATTGTATGCCACTCTACTCCACTGCACTCTATGCCACTCTACTCTGTCCCATGCCACTGCACTCTAAACCACTGCACTCTACGCTAACGCACTCTAAACAACTGCACTGTACCCCCCTGCACTGTACTTTGCACCACTGGGCTCTACGCCACTGCTCCTATGCTACTCTACTCCACTCCACACCACTATGCAACTAGCTTTAAGCCATGCTAAACTGCAGCTACTCTGGTGTATAACATGGCTAATGGCTAAAACACATTAGCAAAGCCAATAACTCTTTCGTAGATGAGACCTATTGCTTTGCCAATGTTTGTTAGTACTATGAGGTACCGAAGTACCTGAAAGAACTGTAAAAAATACAATTACATCTTAATAAAGGCTGCTACAAAATGCGCAAATACATTTCGGTTAAATAAAAAAAAAGTGCTTCTCAAATACAGATTTGAATAATATACAGTTTATACCTAGTGCTAAAAAAATGTATAACACTACATTAAAACCACACACTCCACAGCTCACCTTGGAACACCATTACAATACCTCTCTGAAAGAAATATCTTTGCCACCAGAAAACTTCAAGTGACTCCTTTTAGTAAAGTCAATGCAGGTTTTCAAGCCCCTTTGTAATTGCACATTTACCAGTTGCCCACATTTGGATGTCTTTAGGGAAGGAGACCCCCTGGCAAGAAGGCCTTTTCTTATCTGTCTGCCCCTCCCTCCCTCAGAGTACAGGAGACTCTCTGCCTTCCAGCCCAGCTGGGGAAACTCCTCTGCCCGTAATTTCGCCCTGCCTCCGTTGCCCTTTAGGTGAAAGGCTAAAATTATGGACAAATGCCGTCCGTTAAAGCTTTCATCACGGGCAGCAGGGCGAAATTACGGACAGTCCGTGAAATTTACGGACGGGTGGTCACCCTACAGGAGACGTCGGTCTACCGTTTCATTAACTGCCAAAAGATGTTATGACTCCAGTTTCATATTTTACAGCAGTATTGAAACTGTGGCATGAAAAGAATGCTCTTAAGAAATTTCCTGGATGGTTTATCCTCGGAGAAACATTTGATAACATCTGGTAACGTTTAGACAAGTGTAGCTGTGCCCTAGATTACCTTCCAGGGACACCGTTTTTTGAGTGTTTATTTTCAAATTCGTTTATACCTGTGGAAAAATACATATACAGTTTTAAGTAAGCGCCAAGGTGTAATGATCATTGAACTGTAGTTCGTTGTATTACTCTTTTTATTTTGCCAAAATGAGGAGAACGACACCAAAGCATTGTACTAAGTAATTAAAACCGGTTTAGCAGTCGCTAGGTACGTTTTACAAGCAACTCTTTTTCGATGTATGAACACATACGGCATATCTAGATTTGGAGCTAGCCCAAGTGTCACAATAGCAAAAATAAATAGGAATAATCCAAAACATTTTGCATCGTAGGATTGTTTGTATGTATTAACAGAGGTGACACTAGCATCTTTGGGGGCCAGAGCAGAGTGGGTAAAGTGTGATTTCCCTCTAATTTGCAGAGCGATATCACAAGAGACAAGACCTTCAAATGTATTTATTTACTCCAGTATTCTCTGAAATAATTTCCAAATCAAAGACTAATTAACATATGAAGATATAATGGCAAAATAAATATCTCTTAGACACCGTGCGTGAATAAGATTTTTCTCAGATAATCAGATCCAAAGTTCACAGGTGGGTGAGAGAATGCATATAGATAGCTTTCCTGAGTATACTTTCTGATTCCACAGGACCCACTGCGTTCCTGCAGGAAAATGGTCCACACATATCCAAAGTCTAACTAAAAAAACACTCACTTTCTGATTTTGTAGGAGTTCAGAAAATTAGGTGGAAGGCTGGTCGATTAGTCGCTAACTTGGGCGTGCCCCACACATGCTCTGATATGACGTGCACCTCTCCAGAGCATCACATCCAAATGTTGCCATAATAAATGCAGGGCTACAATCACCAGAATGGCAACAGAAATTGGAAGGAAATAATTTGTCATTTTCAGAATCTCTAAATTTGAATTTTTATGCGTAGCAAATCAGCAAGCTCCAAAGCTTTCATCCATGTTCCTAAAGGTCTCGTCACTTATGGTATACTGAATTAACAAACTTTGACATCTCGTTTTTTTAATTATATGAAGATATTCCCATAATCGTTGATGCTCTTCTACAGAACCTATGTTTCTGTCCAATCTCCAGTGGTGGTGAATACTCAGCCAGTTCCGTCCCTGCTTTCACAAATTTCCCAACTGCTTGTCGTTGTTGATGTTGTCTAAAATATTATTTTTTAGGCAGTTGATAGTGAATCCTTCCCCTACATGTCCCTTTTCCTTGTAACGCTCCCAGGTCTTTTTTCTTAAATCCTAGTAACTCATTAACATCCTTTATAATGTTAACTGACCAGGAGTAGGGGCGTCACTTTGGTTATTTTCTCCCTCTAACCCATCTCTCTGTTCGCCATTTTCCACACAAACTATACGAATTGTAGAAATCTGATATATGTTGGAGCCACTCTCTCATATAAATAGTGGCAGTATCCCATTATCCCCATCTTATGCGTGTTTTTTTCTCAAATAAGGTTCATGTAAACTCCCTTTCATGCATCAACATCAGATGTGCTGCTACAGACATTTTGCACTGCAGTGCTGCCTTTGTGTACAACCTTTATAAGGTGTCCTTTCCCTCCCACATAAATCCAAGCAGAAAAGGAATCAATTGTGCTAAAGAAATTGTCAGGGATCCATAAAACTGCATTCTGGATTATTACAATCACCTGCTTCGTTGGATCCTTGTAAAGAGACACTGCTCTGATCAGTAATTATAACACAAGCTTACCCCATGTGCATATTCCTATTTGGAATCATTACCTCAAAAGGTGATAATCCAGTCACAGAATAGCCTATCTTTGGGTATTACACAAACTACTGGGTAAATAAATTCACATACTACAATTTTAAGGGGAGGGGCACTGCTCTATTCCTTTGTAAAAACGACCACTTCCTCCAATTGCACTTGAATCAAGTAGAGTGTCCATATATCGTTAAAAAAAAGTCTGGTAACCGTGTTATCGTGTCTGGGTATGGTATGTACATGGAAATATCAACAGAATATAATGATATTCTGTGTTCCCCAGTCGTCACCATCTCATACCTCTAATCAGTCTTGCTATATTGAACAGGCCAACGGCTATATTATGGAGGCAAATAAGGGGACAGAGGACAACACGGTCTATTACCACACCTAGTCAGAAATGGTGGGACAATACACCATTGACTCTGGCCCTTGTTACTGGTGTCTTGTATAACGGGTTAATCCAGGCCAGGCGGTTAAGTCCAAGCCTACATTTCTAGCAATCAAAAACTAAATGACCACACAATGGAGTTGAATGCCTTTTTGGCATCAAATGCTATTTTTAAATGGTCTGTTATTCATCTTGTCAGATCTAGGTGATTATATAAATAGCTTAGATTTATTCTGATCTCCCTATTCGGAATGAAGCCAGCTTGATATAAGTAGATTCGGGTATTTATTACTCGCTTTAGGGGAGTAGCTACCATTTTGTTAATATATTTGCCTATTTAGCAATGATATTGGATGATGTGGGTTGCATTTGCCCCGTGGGGTCCTTTCCATACAAATAAGGATACAGGGACTATTCTAATATAGTCAGTGAAAGTGCACTCTTCAAGCACAGCATTGAAGGTCTGCAGCAGATTAGGGCCAATATTGGAAGCTATCTTTATAAAGAAATGTATTAGTAGCCCATTAGGGCGGGGCACTTCATCATACTGGACTTATAGCATAGTCCCCACAAACAACCTCTATCGAGAATGGCGTCTTTATTTTCCCCAATTCTTGTACGGTCATTCTGGTACTGGGAAGTTCAACTACAAAGCCCCTTATTTCCAGGTCCAATCAGTACTCCTTCTTTCATAAAATTTCTCGGAATACTTAACAAATGTCCAAGCCACTTTAGCACTATCTGTAACTCTAGCTTGTTGATCATTGCATGCTTATGTGACCCGTGTTTTCCTCTAATCCCTTTAAATTTACCATGCTAGTAATTTCTAACCCTGTCTCCTATTTTATCTAATCTAGTGTAGGTATTTACATATTAGGCTCTAGCCTCATGAACTATCAGGCCCTGGGTTCCTCTCTTCTATTCACTAACTCTATTAATGAAACTCAGCCTAAATCATTTCTCAATGTCTTAGGTCTTTTAGTTTATTCTTCATTTAAGGGGATATCATGTGACAGTAAGCTGTGCTTTATATGCTTCCTACAGTGCTGCACTGGACAGTGCCATTCGTATGTTTTCTAAAATTTACATTTTAGTGACCACCCCCCGGTTTTCCGTCATTTTGGGTCTTGTAACTTCAATGTGTCGAGCCGTGATCCGATGGTTCAAGCCATACTACTGCAGTATAGTTTCATCATCAAGGGATGATATTCTGATATCGATCAAGCCAGATATTCAGTGTAATCATCTCTTTGCACCTCAGGTCCAGCCAATAAGAAAAGTCAAGCCGGTTTTGTGAATCATGTGCACCTGAGTGGAATAAATAGTGCGTATCACCAGTATGTTTGACTCTTCATATATCTGTTAATCACATGCTATCTGCAAACTCCAGAAACTTGTACATCCTTTCTGCAATCCTTCTGTATCAGTATCTATCTACACTTCCAGTCATCACGAGATTACTGCTAGTAACTGGATAGTAGTTTTATTTCCGTTTGTGCTTCCATCATTCTTATGCTTATTTTTTGTAATACATTGAACTGTAGCCCAAAATGTAGGTAAAATTGAAGCAATGGTTGTGGTCTCTCCATCTCATTTACTCAGCAGTACTGCATAACAGCGCTTCTAGTCTTCCCCATACCCTACTGAACTATAAATAGAGTGGCCTGTTTCATCACTATAGCTACTGCCTTAGATCGTGTTATAAATCCAGCATGTGCCACCAGTTTGTACTTTCTCGCGCCAAAAAAAGCACATTTACTTCTTACCAGATATATTCCTTCTAACAGTCTATCAGATGTGTGTCTCTAGAACATTTTAAACACCGCCCCATGTTTGAGTGTATTGCATATCCCATTAACATACAATGTAAAATCCTAATTATAACTCTTTCTGTGGACGTTTTTGTAGGGGATCACCTGTGATCATATTTTTTTTACTTAAGTGTTTTCCTCCGTCCACTCCATCAATCCCACCCTCCAAACATGTTGTGCTGCAACACTCCCATATTCAACTAAATGAACTGTTATAAAAGCAAATAAGCGATCTGGGTTGTCTATCTTCTCATTGGATAACCCTGGTTTTAATGACGTAACATTTTACCGGAGTTTTTGGAGCTAACAACTTGTAGTCATGTTACTGCGAGATTCAGTCCATCGTTATTCATATCTTCATTACCATTTTAGCGCTTGTAATCTCCAGGGACCAATGTCCCCGCTGATTTTTCCTGGTGCTATGTTTTCCTCATCTTTTGTGTTTCTCCTCACCTGTGTATCTTTTTTCCAGTCTCCTTCTTCATTCAGCCTTTGTTTCTTCTTTGTGCTCCTTTGAATCACCATTCCACTTCAGAATGTTCTTTATGTTTTCGGTGTGTTCCAGCCTTCAAGCCATGCTTTCTCCGGTTGTGTAAAATGCTGAGCTTCCCGCCACTATACCTTTTAACTCAGCCGGAAAGAGTATTATATATTTGATATTCAGGTACCTTAAATTCCTGCTAACCCAATAAAAACGTTGGCATTGTTTCTAAAAGGGTTGAGTGAAGCCTGCTTTAGAATAATCTGATATTTTCCTATGGAGTCAGACTCTTCTTTCTCACATGTTTGAATACAGCATCACAATTCCTAAAAATATGAACATTTGCAATGCTGGCTCTCAGTAGGTCCCTGGGTGGCGGTGGTGGCACTGGAGCCCTGTACGCACACTCCATGTAGAAGAAAGATGGCAGCTCTTCAATTGCAGGACACCGAGAAGTCTTCCAGATAGAGGTCCATGTGCTGCCTTCTCTTCTTTCCGGGATTCTTCTAAACAGTAGCTTAGGTAGTGTGTCATGGGCCGTAGTGCAGGGAAGGAAATGGCCCCCATGGCTGCTGTTTGACTGATACATTATGGCATTACTCAGGGCTCAATGGGGCCCTCAGGTCTCTTGGGCCCAGTGCCACTGCAGCTGCACCTATGGAAGCTACACCCCTGCCTATGAGGTGCATGACTGAGTGTTATTCACCAGCCGTGCAACACATGCTTTTAGGTATGCAGCATCATTTTTAGGCCTCGCCTGAGACAATGCACTAAATATACAAAAAAGACATTCATGAAACAATTACACAAATGGTTAACTATTTTATTTAATTCACAGACAAATATGAAAAATAAAATTGTAATTTTAATAGCAAGTTTGGAGCTTTTTTTAATTCAGTTGAGGACACTCGTCGTCCATACTGTATTCCTTTTGATGCACTTGCACTGCTCCCACAAATCAATCTGATAATGCTTGCTTAATTTTTTAGTCTCCAATTTCCGAGTCCTTCACATTTAAGTTTTTAAATTTTCAAATGTACATTTTGTCTGTTCATTTATATATACTTCATCTGTTAATATTTAATTTTCTAAGCAGTTACGGACCCCCCTGAGTAGGCTTTGCTGCCCCCCAGGTGTCCTCAGACCGCTGGTTAAGAACCACTGGCTTAAGAGACTCGGTAATCTTGCATTGCTTCTAAATTAAATCACACTTTGAAGTGGAAAGAGAGTACCACTGGATGTGACTAATGTTACCCGTGGACATAATGCAAGTGTTGATTGCTAATATGTGTGGTCATAGAAATAAACAAGAATAGCAATCTTCTTGATATTAGGTGCAATGAAACACCAATTTCCATTACGCAAGCTCACAAAGTAGACAGTGTTACAGTGAGCATGAACTGTGGAGCAGTATCTCTGCTCTGAAAATGCCCAGTTATGCCAGCTAAATGAGCACAACAGATCTGCAAAAGATATATATATATATATAGAGAGAGAGAGAGAGAGATCACTTTTATTACACATATGTGATTTTCCTGGGGCCCCACAGGGAGTCAGCACATGATGAAAAAGGCCCACTCCCTGACAATTTCATTCGTTTTTTAAATAAGGTTTTTACTTATTATAGTCCTCTGGGGGGTGATCACACCCCCCCAAGTGTAAAAACACCTTTTTAATTAAAAAATAATGTGCCCCCAGGGAGGCGCGCGGCCCAATCCAGAGGCTGACCCTCCCAGGTGATCCCTGGTGTCTAGTGTGGCTACTTGGCTGTTGATCGCAGCGCGGCAGAGATCCACATCCAAGAAACCCCTTCAGGAAGACTTTGTTTGAAAGGAGAGACTATCCACTTCCAAAATGACACCTCCCTGAAAGCTGTGGAGGCCGTTTTGGCCTTTTTTCCACACCAGAGTAGAGAGCCTGCTTACCTGCTTGTGTCTCTGGTCCCGTGGGGAAAATTGTGACGTTAGCACTTCTCGCGGTGCACTGATGTCACAGATGGGCAGGAGGAGATAGGGAACGATTTTGTGTCTTCCTGGGAGTTTGAGGAAGGAATCCTCCAGGGATTTGCACCAGAGGATTCTTTAAAGCTCTCCTCGGTGTTGGCCAACAGACGCATTGTGGAGGGTATGCTTGTGTTGGCCGTTGGCTGACACGCACCAAAGGGGTTAAAGTAATCAAGCAATGGGAGGGGAAATTAGTTTAGTACTGTCCTTGCAATTCCTCCCACCTGCTTCCATTGTCAGCTTGCTGCCCAGACCCTTCGGCCCAACCTTCATTGTCAGCTTACTGCCCCAGCTCCTCCCACCCTCCGTTATCAGCTTGCTTCTCCAGCCTGCATTCTTTTGTCAACTTGCTTTCCCAGGCCCTCCCTCCAACCCTCTGTTGTCAGCTTGTTTCCTCAGCCTCCCTTGCCCACCTTCCGTTGTCAGCTTTGGCCCCATCCCCTCCCACCCACTCTCCGTTCACTTCCCCAGCCCTTCCCACCCTCATTCCATTGTCTGTGTGCCTCTCCAGCCCCTTCCTCCCGCTCTCTATTGTTTGTTTACCTTATCACGCCCTCCCGCTTGCCCTCCATTGTCAGTTTGCCTCCCCAGTCAATCTCGTCCACCCTCCATTATCCGTGTGCTGTCTATTGTCTCACGCGTGTCCTCTCTCCTCCTCCCCCCCTAATGCCTCACCCCCGAACCCACTCTCGGTTTGTTTTAACATTAAAAAAAAAAATACTTTCAGCAAAGCTAAAAATCATTTCCAAAACCAATAGCTCTCATAGGATAGATCTATTGGGTTTGCCAATACTTAATACTCTTAGGACAGCAGTCTCTATTTACTGTTTTATTATTTCAGACTATAAATTTATAAGATTGTTGTATTTATAAGAGAATATTTTGTCTATAAGATTATGTGATGGCAGTCAAACATTAGATAATATGTAGATTGATAAACACATTTGGGACACTGACCAGTGTGGTGCAAGAGTACTTCTACTGCCTTTGGTGTGAATAATCTATTTACTTTTTAATTCAAGTTTTGGAAGCCTGTCTTTAGTAAATGAACTTCTGTTGTGACAGAGTCAGTTTTTGCATGTCTGGAGCCCGTTACACACATCATTCAGCGAGGGCTCTGTTGTTTTCAACTCCAGCAGAGAAAACATTGCATCCTTTCTGTGGTCCCCAAAATCGTATCCTGAGTTTGTCAAAAAAATGAATGTATATAACGTTTTTGCACTGATTGCTGCTGTCATGTTGGCCTATCTTTTTCCTTAGTGTCATAGACCGTCTACAGCCCAGGCTTTTCAGTGTGCATGCATGCAAGCACTTAAGGTTGTGTTTCCACCTGTCTTTGTCATTGGGACAGTGTTCCAGGTTCCAGTCTTGTGTAATTGAGAATATTGTCACTCTTCTCAGTCTTATAAATTCCCTGTCTGTGTGTATCCCAGACCCTAACTGGAATTTATTTATAGGGTATTAACATATGTGTAGGGTAGCATCACTGACAGCTCAAAATAATCTTCCCTGTAGGATCTATTTCTCTTACTGTCACCAGCCTTCATCCTTTCTATTGGGGTAAATGATAACTTATATGTCATATTTCAATCACCCTGTACCACAACATGTCCCAAATACCTTACCACTCTGTGGTCTTTTGCTTAGTGCTTGTTTTATTGTTCCACTGGAGATATATCCTTTTGTGGGGATCGGGGCGTGGTGTGGGTGAATGCACTGATTTGCATATGGTTGGGTCCAAACTGGGGTGGCATGGTGAGCAAAAGAATTGATGGATTAAACCCAGATCTGTGACTAGGGGGGAATGTTTGATTGGCTCTGCATTCTGTCCATCATTTGTGTTTGTTTGCTTTTGTCGCCATAGGTGCGCCAGGTATGTCCAGACGTGGGTCCCGGGCTCACTGTGTCACTGGATTCAAGCTAACCTGGCTGATGAAGGGTGATACCCTAAAACCGGTCCCAGGATGCTTTATTCCGGTCCAGGAAGGACCTAGCCTGGCAGTTCGGGCTGGACTGTTCCCCTGGGGAACAGGGTCAAGACTGATTTGCATATGGCTGGGTCCAAAGTGGGGTGGCATGGTGAGCAAGTGAATTGATGGATTAAACCCAGATCTGTGACTGGGGGTGAATGTTTGATTGGTTCTGCATTCTGGTAGACCTGACAGCCTTAGGGTGGTCACCCTTAACTTTTTGCCTGCCTCCCTCCACTTTTTGGACACTCTTTTTGCTGGTTTTTAGACTCTGCACACTTTACCACTGCTAACCAGTGCTAAAGTGCATATTCTCTCTCCCTTTAAACAATGAAACATTGGATCATATCCAGTTGGACTATTTAATTTACTTATAAGTCCCTAGTAGTGTGCACTATATGTGCCCAGGCCCTGTTGATTAAATGCTACTAGTGGGCCTGCAGCACTGATTGTGGGACCCACTTAAGTAGCCCCTTAACCTTGTCTCAGGCCTGCCATTGCAAGGCCTTTATGTGTAGTTTCACTGCCAATTCGACTTGACATTTAAGAGTACTTGCCAAGCCTAAAACTCCCCTTTTTCTACATTTAGGAGACCCCTAAGGCATGCCCTAGGTAACCCATAGGAAAGGATGCTGTGTTGGCAAAAGGCAGGACATGTACCTATGTAGTTTACCTGTCCTGGTAGTGTAAAACTCCCAAATTCGTTTTTACACTGCTGTGAGGCCTGCTCCCTTCATAGACTAACATTGGGGCTGCCCTCATACATTGTTTGAGTGGTAGCTGCTGATCTGAAAGGAGTAGGAAGATCATTTTTAATATGGCCAGAATGGTGATATAAAATCCTACTGACTGGTGAAGATGGATTTAATATTCTTATTTTAGAAATGCCACTTTTAGAAAGTGAGCATTTCTCTGCACTTAAATCCTTCTGTGCCGTACAATCCACGTCTGGCTGGGTTTAGTTGACAGCTCCTTGTGCATTCACTCAGACACACCGCAAACACAGGATACTCAGCCTCACTTGCAGACATCTGCATTTTGAATGGGTCTTACTGGGCTGGGAGGGTGGAGGGCCTGCTCTCACACAAAGGACTGCCACACCCCCTCTGGGACCCTGGCAGACAGGATTGAACTGAAAGGGGACCTGGTGCACTTCTAAGCCACTCTTTGAAGTCTCCCCCACTTCAAAGGAACATTGGGTATATAAACAGGGCCTCTGCCCCTTCCAACTCAGACACTTCCTGGAGAAGATAACTGGAACCAGAACCTGCATCCTGCCAAGAAGAACTGCCTGGCTACCCAAAGGACTCACCTGACTGCTTTCTGTGAAGGACTACTGCTTTGCTGTTGGCCTGCTGCCTTGCTGCTCCCAGGCTGTGGTGAAGAAATGCTCTCCAAGGGCTTTGATAGAGCTTGCCTCCTGTTCCCTGAAGTCTCAGGACCAAAAAGACTTCTCTCTTGCAAATGGACTCCTTGTGCAGTGACAATTCGACGTACTGTTTGCTGAAACCGACGCACAGCCTGCCCTGCAGTGAGAAATTCACTGCACGCCGAACCGGAATGATGCAGCTTGACTTCGCAAGGAGAAGATCGACGTGGCGCCTGCGTTGCAACCGGAACTTCGACGCACAGCCCACCGGATCGATGCACAGTCAACCTGGGACGACGCAGCCCGACTTCCAGAGGGGAAATCGATGCAGCGCCTGTGGTGCGGAAGAAACTTCCACGCAACGCCCACCGGAACGACGCAGCACTTGTGACTTCTCTCCGCAAGCCCAGGATTCCACGCACAGACCCCAGGGCACCTGAAAACCTTGCAACCAGAAGAGGATCCACGACCGAGCACCGGAAATCGACACACAGCCGTCCCTGCGTGGAAACTAAACGACGCATTGCTGTGTGCGGCCTGAGAAATCTACGCACACCCCTTTGTTTTCACGCTTCTCCTCCTCTGCGACCCTTTGCAGGAGATTTCTCAAGTGAACCAGGTACTTTGTGCTTGAAAGAGACTTTGTTTGCTTAAAAAAGACTTAAGACACTTTATATCACTTTTCGGTGATATCTCTACATTTACTTATTGCATCTTTCATTGTTTTGAGCTGCAAATATCGAGATAAATATTATATATTTTTATAAACACTGTGTGGGGTATTTTTGTGGTGCTATATGGTATTATTGTATGATTTATTGCCCTAATACTTTACACATTGCCTTCTAAGTTAAGCCTGACTGCTCTGTGTCAAGCTACCAGAGGGTGGGGACAGGATAATTTGGATTGTGTGTGACTTACCCTGACTACAGTGAGGGTCCTTGCTTGGACAGGGGTTAACCTGACTGCCAATCAAAGATCCCATTTCTAACACATTCCATCCATAATTTGTGTTTGTTTGCATTCACACAGTCTGCCTACTCTCTCAGTAGGGCTTGTGCCCATGACATACAGCTGTAAAGCTGATCTCAGTTTGGGGGGTAGGTTCAGCGCTCTACTTCGCATCCACACAAGGCTATCTTCATTCATGTTCTTCCTTATGGTGAGTTATATTGCCTCTTGTAGCTGGCGGTGTGTCCATTTATTATCCTCATATTGGTTAACTGGATCCTTAGAGATGAACACAGTGATAATGGTTTATGAGCTCTAGTCATAGGTGTCCCTCTTGCTATACTCTTGGCAACATCTCCAATCACCTGTCTTCCTCCTGCCTCCTTCCACATTAAATAGTGTAATAGTCATGTCTGAAATTGCTAAACCGGAGAGCAAGATGCAGAACGATTAGATTAAAAGTATAGCAACCCTGCTGAAATATTCTGGCACTGAAATACTGAATTTACAACAGCCATGATGACAGCTACAGCATTGCATGTATAATCAAGCATAATTCAAGATACAGTGCTCCACAGACAGACAAATCATAGAGGTTAAATCAACCTATTTCATATTGAGCGCTGTACAAGATTCCAGAAAACAAGTGCTCTTTTTAAAACAGTTTATCTCTGCAGCCACACCTTTCCTGACCCAAGCATGTGGCACATCACTGACAAATGTGATATAGTCAATCGTGTCCTCACAGAGAGGATGACCATGGACAAACTTCACATTGATAATATGAAACAGACCAGCACCTTAATTAACATCCTCCCCTTGCAGAATTAACAGCTACTTGATTAGTAAACCACAACAGCAGAGTGGACTGTAGACAGGTACACCATAATTCAACCACAGTTGGTCAAGCACAGACTTTACAAAACTCCTCATGGTTCTCTGCCCACCACATATGAGGATGACATGCTACCTCAAGCATTGTGAAGCACTCACAGCCTTTATCAGCACTGTCAACACCTCCCTCACTCAAGATCTCATCCCAGAAACTCTCAAAACTAGACAGATCTACACTTCTGAAGAGACCAGCACCCTATCACCTCTAGATCCATTTGACGATTACTGTTTTTCAGGAAGATAATTGAGAAAGCCATCTTCATGCACCTTCACAGCCAAATCAATGAAATTCACCTCCAGCATGATTTCCGGTCTATTTTCAGGTATTCATGGAGCAGAGAAACTGCTTCCAAATCTTGGAGAATATTCTTCTCATCACTGACACATATGCTGGTTACTTGCATGTGAGTTTCAGAAAAAGTATTTCAGGGGTTCACTGTGTGTCTACCAAACCATTACCAACACCTCTAGATGAACATTGCTAAATCCAAAAAGCTGTTGTGACCTGCAAGGATCTATACTTTGCCCAATCACCTTGAACCTCTTTATGCAATCCTGAGGAAGTTTACTCATACGTAATGCTATTAAAATCGCTCAATATGTTGATGAGGCTTACTAAATTACGCCAGAAGAAAGGGCAAATTATGTAGCATAGTGTAGCATATTTTGTTACAGTATTAACTCAATATTTTGTTATTTTTACACACTTTAACACTGTCTGGGCAAAGGTTTGAACTCATTAGAACCAGCCTGACTACTACATACAGGAATAAGCAATGGAAAGATTACCAGGTAACCTTTGCGAAGGGCCTTGTACTGCAAAGCAACATGTGTTTTTAGTAACTTGTGATTCATTTGAGGTAAAAATATTTTTTTTGTTAAAATCTGCAGATTTTCCAGCAGATGACAGATTTTGTGGCAAATGCGGCAAATCCATATTTATGCAGCAGATGCCAAAGACTTATAATCCTGTGTCTGAGGTGTTTGTGATACACTCAGACAATAATAAAGTGAAAGTACATGAAAAATCCCCAAACCAATTTAGAAAAATTGAGTATTTTTTAATAAGTAAAAGGACTCCCGAAATGATAACAATCCAATAAGTACAGCTGGAGTTTTTTAACTTTTCAGTTTTAATTTTTTAGTTGAAGAAAGCTCCAAAAAACATGAAATGCCATTCGCTATTATCTGGTCTCACCGGACCATGTCAAAGTCACAAGTTCAGACTGAAAGCTATGGAGCACGGGTTGAATACCGAATCAAGGTTGTCCTTGTGAAGAATTGTAACTTCGAACAGTCGAAGTGCATGCGAGGAGCCTCAGTCTGAGCTTCACATTGGTGGGAGTTGTGTGAAGATCGTTGTTGGCACAAGAAGTCTGCTCATGGAGGCAAGGAGCCCAAAACTTCTAGATTTTGACCTGTAGTTCATTCTTTGTTGTTTTCAAGCTGGAGTACACTAATGCCAGCCAAGATTCTATGACATATTGGGGCCCCTCTTGGTGAGGTCAACTGGGCAGTTACAGGGAAGGCCTCTGGAACATTGTTGTGTCCCTATTACTCAAACAGGAGGTCACCCAACTGACTCTTGGAGTCACTTTAATAGATTCTGGTTTCGAGGCAAGCAGTTCTAGTCTTACTTCTCCAAACAAACAGGAAACACCTTCTTTTGAATCCTCCACAGGCCAAGGAGTACTCTGATGAGATGTTCTAAGGGGGGCACTCTTATCCTCAGTGTCAGCCTGAGGGTGGGGCATGCCCCTTTTATCTAACCTTCCCTGGGCTTGTCTCTAATCTGCCTAGGGGTACAAAGTGTAGGCAGGCCTGGGTGTGAACTGCATTTTTAAGTGACAGAGCAGACAGCGTCAGAAGTGAATAAGCGTTGAGCACAGCCCTCAGGCAACACTTTAACACTCAGGAGGGGCTAAGTGTAACCCTCCACCCCCAAGGCCACCCTGCTCAGGTGAAGAACTCCCTGTCCCCCACCCAAGGCCCCTTTGTTCCTTGTGTGGAAGACATCACACCACAGGAGCACTGTTCACAGTGATGTAGCCCTGGATACCGGCAGAGAGGCACATATGATTTAGGCAAAAAATACCAACTTTCTAAAAATGATTTTTTTTTCAGAATAGTAACTTAAAATCTGACTTTAGTATTGACGAGTATTTTGAGTTAGAATTCAAATGAGTGGAATAAGTATTTCTCTGACTTCTCCAAAACTAAAGTTATCATTTAATTTGTGTAATGATGTAACCAAATTTTAGTCTATGGGAGAAGTAGCCTTTATGCAGCCGTGAAAAATGACTTCAGAAGTTTTTCAATATCAGGACATGTAAAACCTAAGTACACGTGGCGCGGCCACGATGGCAGAGAAAGCAGATGAGTAAATCTCTGGTCTCCCGCGGCCCGCCTACAAACATGGGTAAATCTGATGTCACTTGCAGCCAGAGTGGCACGACGATCCTGCGGAGGTGCCCCTCCGGGGGATACCAGAACCAACGGCACATATTGGGACGTGATTGAGGCTGATATCATCGGCGGCCTCACGCAGAGCGGGGCGCAGCCCACCGGGAGGGCGAGCACAGAGCCAGCAAATTAAGGGAGGCCCAGGGCGATCATTGTCCTGGAGCCCCGGCTGGGGAAGGTGAGCAGCTGGGGTGAGTCACGTAATTGCGGTGCCCCTCCCCACCACCGAGAGGTGCACTGAGAGGCCTTCAGAGCCCGGAATGTGATGAGGTGGCCTGTACATAAGGCCTGACTGACCTGTGGAGGAGCGGACACTTGAGGCCTGGAGGCCCAGTGGCACGAACTAGCAAGTGATGCCGGGGGTGCTCCCCCCCCCCCCCCCCACTGCACAACCTCCCCTCCACCGCCCTCCCTCCCTGGAGGACTGCCTGCTTGGAATTAGCAAGGGGGTTGGAGGGCTGCGCTCCTGGGCCTGGAGCTTGTCCCATGGCCACAGGTGATGGCGGGGCCTGATGCCGGCCTGGTGGCAGTGGGGGTTGCGCCCTCCCCTCCTGGAGCGCCCTTCAACCCCCCCATCCCGTAGACATTTGGAGAACGGCATTGTGGTGAGGTGAGCATCGGGACCCCCGTTCAGCCCAAATATTCACCAGCATGGTGAAACCTAGCAAGAAGAGAGATGCTGGGGTAAATCGCGCTGGGCCGCCCCCTAGGCCGGGCGTACAGTCAATTGCTGACAACCTCCCGTCTGACTCAGAGGGCCCGACACTGAGTGACATCCTGCAGGTGATAACAGCAACCCGTGAAGCACTAGAAACAAAGATCGACACCCTGGAGACTCAGTTTGTGCTACAGAAAGACGGCCATCGATGATTGGCCGAGAGGGTCACAGCGGTGGAGACATAATTTGCAGAGGTCCTGTCCAATATAATGGAGGCACAATCGAGACTATCTTCAGTAGAGGACAAAGGCAGAGCTCTGGAACAACGAGCAGAGGATGCGGAATATCACTCCAGAAGGAATAATATACGAATACTGGGAATTCTTGAAAACTTAGAGGGCTGGGATTTGATTGCTTTCTTGGAGACCTTGATGAAGGATGAACTAGCTCCAAATGGTCTTTCCCTGTTTTTTGCCCTAGAACGAGCCCACAGGGTACCTCCACGCCCTCCCTGACCTGGGGCCCCGCCGAGGCTTCTACATTATAAAGACAGGGACTACATACTGGCTCAAACTTGGAAGAAAAGGCGATAGCAAAATCATGGTGTTCCCAACTTACTTCAAAGAAGTAAAAAAATTGGTGAAACACTTTCCTGGCTGAAAAACAAAAACTTTGACTAATAGGCGTTTCCTATGCTATGATCTTTCCGGCCCGACTCAGAGTTGTGTTGTAGGGCACCACTCCCTTCTTTAATACACCTCAGGAGACATGGATAGAAGCACAGCCTGCACAAGCCTCACCGGAAGCAGAAGTCTCTCGGACACCACACACGAAATTATCAAAATGTAAGAAGTGGAGGCTTCTGGGGGGACCCTCCTCAGCCGAAGAGACCTGGCAGGCCTGGCGTCAGGCTCTTGAAGATATTCCAGCCTTTCGGCCAGGGGAGCCACCCAGCCCTGTCTCCCAGTGTGAAAACCCATTAGAGCTGGGAGAGGACAATGGATCTGTTTCAAGTAATGTCATGAACCGGTCAGATCATTATGGCTTATCAGATTCTGAACAGGAACTCCCCATTGTCACTCCCCGCACAGCAGATGACCTCCTCTGAGAATAGGTCTCATGAGGACTTGGAGAGTGCTGCTGCCAGAAACCATTGGAGCAGTGGAGGAGGGGGTAATGGTAACTGTCTCTCCACTCATGCTATACAGATGGTCATGGGGTTCATGCCAGCGCGTGGCCCAGCTTTGAATTTTAGGATACCATGGTCTATAGCCAGTTACTCCCATACAACCAGCTAAGTAGCTCATTGGTTTGCACAGCGGGCTGCACCAGCCTATGGTCTTCATCCACCATTCAACAGCAGTAGCGGAAGATACCATCCATATGGTATCTGTTTCTTTGGTTTGTACAGGGAGGGTTTCCCAACCTGTCCTGGGGAAGGGGAATTGGGTTGTTCTATTGTTGTTTTGTTTACTTGGGGAATAAGCAGTGTCCATTGAAATGGGTGCTTTCCTCCAAATGGCCACCTTTGTCAGGTCCAAGCCTTACTTCGCTGGGTTCATGTCCTCTGCCTTACATTGCAACATGCCCACCCCCACATGCTATTACATAATCTCCTGGAATGCGAGGGGGATTCATTCCCTAACAAACGGTATGAGGTATTTTCATATTTGTCCCACTAAGGTGTCCATCTGGCCTTACTACAAGAAACGCACATCCTTCAGAAAGAAGTGCTAGCCTTACAGCGACGTTGGAGAGGTCATCTGTACTATATAACCTATTCTGCATATGCCAGGGGGATACTAATTTGGGTCAAACCTGTGGTCCCGTTCCAATGCACTGCCCATAGAGTAGACCTGAGGAGCGATTTGTAGCTCTCAGAGGTCGCCTAGATGGGAAACACATAACGCTCATTAACATTTATGCCCCAAATGTCAACCAAACTAGCTTCTTTGCTGAACTATCCCATCAACTTGCCTCCTACTTGACAGAAGAAATACTAATCGGAGGAGATTTTAACTGTGTGGGCAACCCAGCCCTAGATAGGTCGCACCCCCCGGGTTGATTCCCCGATGTACTAACTTGCCCAGACATTCACTTCTTGGTGGGGGGCGGAGAATTGGAATTTAGATGAATCCTGATGTACCTTGCACCCTCAGGATAGAGACTACTCATACTATTCACCCATATATAATTTGCATGTGCAGTTAGAGTTTCTGAGCACGCCATCCCTACAGCAGAAAATACATAACATAGAGTATCTTACCAGAACTATCTCGGACCATAACCGGGTCCTCCTCCACCTTAGCTTGGGTGATGAGCCGCTCTCCATACCTACTTGGAAGCTTAGACCAGAAGCCTTGACTGACCCTCCGTTTAAGGGGCAAATTGACACATGTGTCATCCAGTATGTCCAGGACAACGGATAGTCTACTGACTCTGGAGGCATGGAATGGGCCGCATTTAAAACGATCCTATGGGGTCGTTGTATAGCTGAATCGACTGAAGTCCGGAAAACCCTCATTGGGCAGGTTCAGATTGCTGAAACTGCACTGAACCATATCGAGCTGGACCCCTTGAGGGTCTGGCCGATCGGAAGTCCGTTGTCACGACTATTGAAACTATATGATAATGGCCCATGCGTCCGGGGACAAGGCGGGCGGCTTCTGGCTTGGTTAGCTACTCCCATTACTAGGGGAACTCCAATAGTGGAGATCCGAAAGGATCCTGGCCTTTCACTGCATATGCAAGCAGATATCAATGGAGCCTTCTATGATTACTATACAATGTTGTACAAAAGCAAATCCTAAGTATCCCCAGATGACATTAAGGCCTTCCTTACACCGCTCAAGTTTCCTAGATTGTCACAGGAGGAGGCCGAATTATTGGGCGGGGAAATAACACTACCTGAGGTGAAATTAATCATTAAGCATATGGCGTGAGGAAAAACCCCAGGAACTGACGGCTTCCTGATTAAGTTTTACGCTGCATGCGTAGAGCAATTGGCGCCTAAATTAAAGGAAATGTACAATGAGGCCAAGTGGTTAAAGGTCCTTCCGCCCAGAACCAAAGAGGCTCTGATGGTACCCCTGTTAAAACCTCGTAAACAACTTCATAGCATGAAGGCCTATCGTCCTTTATCAATACTGAATGCAGACTACAAAATTCTTAGTAGAATACCTGCCACCAGACTCCTACACTATGTGCCTCGGCTGATACATAAAGATCAATTGGGCTACATTCTGGGCCGCAACACAGCGCTGAACATCTGTCCATTGCTGCTGTTGCTGGAAAAAGCACCAACCACAGCACTGCGTGCTGCAATATTATCAGTAAATATCGAAAAAGCTTTTGACAGCCTGGACTGGAATTTTTGGGGCCAGGTGATTACAAGTTTCCACCTAGGTACTGGGCACTTAAATTGGGTCAAACTACTTTATGCTGCTGCGAGCGCTAGAGTTAAGACAGGCAAGCATATATCACCAAGCTCTGAGATAGAACGTGATACGCACGGTGGGGGACTTCTTCAGGGATGGGGTTTTACTCCCCTACAATGACTTACAGACCAAGTTAGATCTAAGCCCTCAACATTTCCTGATACATGGGGCCCTAATGGCAACTATTGGGCAACATTGGGGGCCAGGCTGGGCAGAACCACCCACTCACTCTAGCTGCACGTACATAGCAATAGCAGCAGACTCACTGAAGGCAGTCACATGCCTGTACCGTAAGATAAATAATGACTCACTACAGCCCTTAGCACACATACGGATGAAATGGGAAGCAGATATTGACAAATCATTTACAGATGAGCGTTGGGACCTAGTAATGGAGAGAATACCCAAAGTATCACGCAATGCTAGATTTAAATACATACTTTTTTGCATTTTACACAGAGTGTATTTAACCCCTCACGGGCTGAACAAGATGCTCAAAGTGGCTGAAATTAAATGTCCTAAATGTGATCAAGCGGGGGCAGATTTCCGTTATATGCTTTGGAGTTGTCCTTAACTCCTTCACTACTGGCAGGAGATTATGGACTTCCTCTCAACGTTGTTTGAAAGAGAAGTGCCTAGAGACCAAGCCTACTGCCCCTTAACTGACTTCCCGCACACCCCTAAGACTAAAATATCCATTAAATTTAGGGATCTGGGGTCCATATTGGCCAAGCTGGAGATAACCCGTAACGGGAAATCCCCTCGGAGCCCCCAGGTACTAGTATGGCACAAGGAATTTCGGAGCTGGGCAGATTATGAAGGAGAAACGTTGAACTTGGAGGCCCGGCAACGGGATGCCCCTCTGATGGGGCCAGGGCGTGGGCGACTGGTCGAGGAAATCAAACAAATGATCCCTCCCCCTACAAACTCCCCAACTAGATCTACATAGGGGAGAGTTGGGAATGATGGTTTCAGGAGTTCGCTCTGACCGGGATTTGTCATCCAATGGGCAAATTGGCTCTTCAGAGAGGGAGGCTAGTTATACAGGAGCATGTTGTTGAACTGATTTGTACTGCACAAGGCGGGGGAAGAGTTTTAAAGGGATTGGGGGTGGGCTTAAGGGGGATGAGGCTGCCTAGGATGGGCTATTGGCTTGTATACTGCCATTGATAACTGAACTGTACTACTGTGCATTGAATGGCCTAAGAGCTATCCCAGTGTTTTTCTTCAATAAATCAATAAAATGTGTTTAAAAAAAAAAGTAAATCCTAAGTACACATGTCCTACCTTTTAAATCCCATGCACCCTGCCCTATGAGCCTCTAGGGCCTACTTTAAGAATGACTTATAAGTATTAAAAACGAAGGATTTGACCTGGCCAAAGATTTATTTTGGCTCATTGATAAGGCGGGTTAAAACTGCACTACAGGCTACAGTGGCAGGAGGCATGTATTATAGTGCTACATTAGTGGGTGGCACAACAAGTGCTAAAGCCTACTAGTAGCATTTAATTTACAGACCCTAGGTACATGTAGTACCATTTACAAGGGATTTTAAGTAAACTAAATGTGCCAATTGGGTGTATTCCAGTTTCTCCTTGTTTAAGGGAGAAAGCACAAGCACGTTATTGCTGATTAGCAAAGGGAAAGTGTGCAGAGTCCTAAAGCCAACAAAATCGAGTGCAGCAACAATAGGAGAGTGAAGGCAAAAAGTCAGGGGGAATACCATGCCAAGGAGGTCAGATTTAACATGTGTTTCCCCACCCTCCAGCAGAAAGTAGGAAGAAGTACCCAACCTCAAGGGACTTTGCACTGCTAAGGGAGAAAAACCTGGAATGATCATCTTCATTGGCGTGGTCAGTCCCAGAGCGATGTTCCACCATAAAGTTAACGCTCTGTAGGGAGATAGACCACTTCATCAGTTCAGGATTCTCACCTTTCATTTGCTTCAGCCATCTGGAGGGTCTGTGGTCTGCCTGAACCCAGAAGTGAGTCCCAAACAAGTATTGTCTCTACTTTATCTGGCAGTCTCTCTGTAGATGTTGGAAAGAAAAAAGTCTGAGTTAGCCTTGCCAGTATTTGAACCCAGAAGTGAGTCCCAAACAAGTATGGCCTCTACTTCATCAGGTAGTCTATCTGTGAATATCGGAAAGAAGAAAGGCTGAGTTAGTCTTGCTAGTATGTAAACTCCCAGTACAAAAATCGCACAGACTTCAGCAGTGAGTGTTTACTCCGCCGTGCCATCTGGCCAGTTATCGCTAATGTAGGGCTCCTGCTCCTGGTCTAGCGACCTCTCTGCCACTGGGCACGTGGCATTTTCTTCACTTCTTAAAAAGTTGCCAATCTCTCTCTTTCTCCATCTCCATAGTGAATTATTTGCAGTGGTGAGAGCAGTTTGCTGGTTTGTTGACAGCATAAGCAGGTACGATGTTCTGCAACTCTGTTTAGAAATTATAAGGCTGGCAGTTTCTATTTATTCGACTGTCGAAGATCGGATGAGCGAGACAATGGGCCGGGTCATGTTTTTGAGAAATTTGAGAAGCTTAGAGTATGCCGGGGGCTTGCCCTGCAGCACCTACTGTACTCTGCAGTCCGGGTCAATTCATATTCAGTGAGCAGATCCTTAGGTTTCCTGGTGCGGGACCCTGTGACATTCCGTGAAGGGTAATTAGAAAGGATGGGTAATAAAAAAGAATACAGGCAGCATATCTCTGACCAAAACACCATTTTCAAGGTTAGCACATGTATGACGAAGATTATTATTTCTGTTTTATTTTTCCTAAAAATAAATCAATGCTTTATAGGGCTCATGAATTTGGAAATGATTTCACTCACCATCAGTCAATATACAGTTTACTGTCTGCAAAGCGATATATTTGAGATTGTTGTGCGTATTCAGATATTGGACATTTCCGATCGGAATGTCTAAAGTATCTTTGAAAGGGCTGAACAAGGAACAAAAGACTACAAATTGGGGTATTATCTCTATATAAAAGTGTAGGTAGGTGAATGAAGGTGTCAAGCAGCAAGTACATCGAGGAAGATAAAACTTACTATTGCTTGCCTGCACACTTAATTGACTTCAGAGGTATATACCGAAGAAACTGACTAACAAAACTTAGATTACAATGTACCTTATTTAATAAAGTGCTTTTTCTATATTGATAGCTGCAAGAATCCAGTCCTCACAAAATTTGGTGGCTTAGATTAACTCATACTATCACACTTAGAGAGATAGAGGATGAAAAGCCAAGCACCTCCTCCTAACTCAACAAATAATTCACAGAAAAGAGCGTGGGTTTTGAATGACAAATAGTGAAGTTTATTCCTAAGTCACTAAAGACCTAACCTAGAGGAAACAAAAAAGGCATTTGAGAGGTTGCCTCACCCACAACTTATTGTGGCATGCTTTATCCTCTGCAGCCCCCCCACACCAGACCAGGTTAATACCACTCTGGTGGACTCAACCTTAAAGGGAGGTCTTAAATTCCTTTTTTTCTGGACAGTTGTAGGGGTCCAGATTTATTACTTAAAAATACATAAAGGTACATCCAAAAGATTTCCTTTTATTTACAGGTGCCCTTACTTACTGCTTACTTATGCCCAGTGGCGGTTGGTGGCAAATTACACTGGAGAGGTGCAAAACACATACACAAAAACTACACATAACATACACAATAACATACACACTAATATAAATATTTAGAAAATCACCTTACTCGATGTTCTGCAGCACGTCCCTGTTGTTCTGCAGCACGTCCTCCGAGTGCAAAGTCCACAGCCAACTCCCTCATCCAATCAAGACACTGTTTTCGTGCTATTAGGTAGCATGATGAAGGCGTCTTGATTGGGTGAAGCAGGCCGGCTCCATGCTCCAAATAACTCTGTAGGCTTGTGCCTGCTTTCCAACCCAACTGTCCAAGGCCAGTTGGCCATGGCAAGGTAGCCGACCAAACCAACATGCGCCCTTTAAACTGAAGTGGCCACTCCTCACTGCTGCAATCATTGGCAGCAGTGACACACTAGCCCCGTCCTACCTTTGCACTCAATTTGCTGGCAAAAAGCATAAAAAATAAAATGGTAATAAAATCATTTTATTACCATTTCATTTTTGATGCTTTCTGCTCAGCAATGTGTGGGGGGGGGGCTACTCTCCTCCACTCCCACGGAGGAACTGCAGGTGCTTATGCCTACTAACCCTCCTGGCCGTCAACCAAAGACAGGTGCCCTTTGTATTCCTTACAAATGGTGAAAAATGATGGCTCACCTAACCACATATGACTGTCAACATGTTTTGACTGATGATTAGGTCTCTTTAGTTCTTCGGTCTTCTTTGGGGCTGGGGAACTCCCTGTCTAAATACTGCATTCAGTTCATACAAAAACATGAGGCATAAGGCTCTCATACTTGTTTACTGCAATTTAAGCAATGTCACCTATAGGTGAAACTTACATGCAAAAAGAAGTACATTAAAACATTTAAATGGGTATATGTTTCACCTGTCAGCTTAATTTCTGAGGAGGAGTTTGGAAAATAATAGTGGTGTGGGTCTACCGCAGAGCATGCACCACCAGCTTCAGTGCCAATTGCCTAATCATAGAACCGAGGAGATGCCTGCATGAGAAATGCTCTCTAGGCAAGGGCTGCTGCCACGCACCAACTATGGCTATGGGTTTGCATAGCCCTGAAAATGGACTGTGTTGAAACAGAATCTGCAGTATGTTCTTGAATTAATGGGAAACTGGCCCACATTGCCATTACCCACTGGAGGGTTCTAATTTGGAAGTAAAGGACAATCAGCCCCAAAATGCACTGTATCGGTAACTCACTAAAGGTGCTCCAATAGAGGGCCAAAATTGTCAATTTTTGCAAGTGACTTCTGGGGTACCCTTTTGTGAACAATAGCTTATTTTCCCTAAGTGATTGAGGAATGCTAATGTTATCGAAGGAAAGATTGTTTATGACTACTGACAACCATAGGTTTGACGAATGCGATGTTATCTACTAAAGAGGTCTACTAGGGGACCAAAACTCAATTTAAAAACGAATGAGTAGTTGATTTCAGCTGAAGCAAATAATGGGCAGCGTTTTCCCTGTGAGCAAGGTTGTGAGGACTGAAACGCGTTAGGAAGGATTGACAAAGGTCATTTCAGTATTAGAAAATTGTCAAAATAAATAAACACACTTCACTGCAACTTTGGGAGTGCGTCTCGTTCTTCCTGAAAAGGAGAAGTTTTGATATATTTGGAGGAGGAAATATATATATAAATATATATATATATATATATATATATATATATATATATATATATATATATATATATATATATAATAATATCAAAGCCTACTTACCCCACACATGAGCACTGCATGTCTATAAACGAAGGTGCGGGTTTCTAGTGTGAGAACTTATACTTTAAGATAGTGTACAAATAAAACACTACGTGGAGGCAAGGCTTTTTTTTAGGCTTTACGAATCAAACACATTCAACCTTGAAGAGTTGAAGTGTTAAATTAAGTACTATTCAATGTCTTTATGGTATCTGGTTATATGCGTTTTTCCCAGACACCTAGTATGTGACTACACAGGAGATGGCCACAATCTTCACCATGATGCTCAGAGGTATTCTGGAATACAGTAAGTCTCTAATTCTAAATGTATAATTGAAGTTTTGGAATAGGGTGAGTCTCTAATTCTAAATGTATAATTGAAGCTTTGGCACTTAGGCACCTGCATGTCTTTGTCTTACAATATAAGTTCTCACACTAGAAACTTGCACCTTCTTTTAGCGACTTGCAGTGCCCCAAGTTGTTTCATCAGTATATGTATTTGGAAAGTGTGTCACTGTTGGAAAAAGGCCCTCTCTGAAGGGTCACCCCAAACTTTTTGCCTTCCTCCTCCTATTTTTCTGATCTCTTTTTTGTAGGTTTTAGGACTCTGGACACTTCACCACTGCTAACCACCGTGCTAAAGTGCATGTGTTCTCTCCCTAAAAACATGGTAACATTGGCTACCCAATAGATATATTTAATTTACTTGTAAGTCCCAAGTAAAGGCACCACGTGAGTCCAGGCCTGTAAATAAAATGCTACTAGTGGGTCTGCAGCACTGATTCTGCCACCCACATAAGTAGCCCCTTAACCATGTCTCAGGACTGCCAGTGCAAGGCCTGTGTGTGTAGTTTCACTGCCACCTCAACTTGGCCTTTTCAACTACTAGCCAAGCCTAAAACTCCCTTTTTGCTTTATATAAGTCTCCCCTAAGGTAGGCCCTAGGTAACCCATAGGGCAGGGTGCTATATAAGTAAAAGGCAGGGCATGTACGTATGTGTTTTACATGTCCTGGTAGTGAAAAACTCACAATTTTGTTTTCCACTACTGTGAGGCCTGCTCCTCTCATAGACCAGCCTGAGAACTGCTCTCATATACTTTAAAGTGGTAGATTATGATCTGGAAGGAGTAGCCCTGTCATGTTTAGTATGGCCAGAATGGTAATAGAAAATCCTGTTTACTTGTGAAGTTGGATTTAATATTACTATTTTAGAAATGCCACCTTTAGAAAGTGGGCATTTCTCTGCACTTACTACTATCTGTGCCTTACAGCCTGCTTCCAATCCACGTCTGGTCTGTGCTGGTTGACAGTTCCCCTTGTGTATTCCACCCAGACAGCCATAAAGACAAGGCACCCAGTCACATCTGCATTCAACTCCATACTGAAGGGGTCTCCCTGGGAAGGAAAGGTGGAGGGGCTCTCTCTTACACTTCAAAGGCCAGTGGCCTACCCTCACACAAGGGGCTGATACCCCCCCCCCCCCTCCACCTCAGGGATCCTGGAAGACAGGACTGGGCAAAAAAGGGAACTTGTGCACTTCAAAATCACTCTTTGAAGTGTCTCCCACTTCATAGGCACTTTTGGGTATATATATATATACTGGGTTTCTGACCCCACCAAATAGGATACTACTGGATCTACACCTGGACTCTGTCGGAGGAACTGCCTGGCTGCCCAAAGGACTCATCTGGACTGCTTTGCTGAGAAGGACTGCTGTCCTGCTTTTTGCCCTGCTGCCTGCTGGCCTCTGACTCTGTTGGAAGGACTCTGCCTCCCCCCACAAGTGCTTTCCAAGGGCTTGGATTGAGCTCGCCTCCTGTTCTGAAGTCTCAGGGCCACAAAGACTTCACCACAGAGAAGAATATCTCAGTGTGTCGAAAAATTGACGCAACGCCTTCAGAAATCTATGCAGCGCCTGCTTCGTGGGGGAAAAATCGCAGCATCGCCTACCGAAACGACACAGTACCTGCTCCTTCTACCTGCATTTTGAGGATTTTCAATTCATCGCCCCTGGGCATCAAAAGGAAAGAAATGATGCATTGTCTGTGCCACACCGGAAAATCCGAGGCAGCACCTTATTTTTCAGTGCACCTCCACTGCAGCCCCGTGCGTTATTTTTGACGCATCCCAGATACTGTGTGTTACAAGGATATAACCACTGTTTCTTAAGGAATCAGACTCATTTAAACTTTTAAAAGTGATATCTCGACTTGTGCTTATTGGATATTTGTAATTTTGATCTTATTTTATTCAGATAACTTTTATCTATTTTTCTAAATTGGTGTGGAGTACTTTTTTGGTGTTTTCACTGTGTTACTGTATGGGGAATTGCACAAAAACTTTACACATAGCCTTCTAAGTTAAGCTTGCCAACTCTGTGCCTGGCTACCAGAGGGTGAGCACAGGATAATTTGGGTTGTGTTGTGATTTACCTGACTAAGATTGTGGTCCCTACTTGGACAGGGTGAATACCACTGCCAACTAGAGACCCATTTTCCAACAGTCACTAATGTAAGGAATTGAGATTAATTCAAACAAAACTTTTTCACTTTTTTGTTTTTCTTATATTTGTCTGTGAATACCAGTTACCAGTTCTACAAGCCTGTGGCATTCGTATGGGTGTGTAGGAAAAGCCTGTGCCAGTGACATGTAATCAAAATGGGTATTGCACATTGGGTCCCATAGAATCCCACCTTCCCATGGTTCGCTTAGCTGGATGCAGCTTGCACTAGTGGTACACATATGTATGCTATGTATGCAGAGCCTAGAGTAGCCTCTGATTCAATGTGAAATCATATATGGCAACTGGTGCTTGGGACAAATGGATGCATTTGACTCTTTTGGAACCTAGTAGTCTGAACACGTTGCAGGAGATATCTTGAAAAAGGTGTGTAGCCTAGGCTTAGAAGCTTTTGAGTTGCCATCTTTCACACTTGGGCTTATGCTTACACTTGGGATTATGCTCTCTGCATCCCCACAGAGTCGCAAAAGACTGCAAGCCCAGAGTGTGATTTTAATAAGTCTGTGACATATAAATGTTTGAAAGATTGAAGAAAGGGGTAACTATTTTAGTAAACTGTGGGCCCCGCAAGATAAACTTTGTAGATGCTGGGGGCATAGAAGGAGATGGTACCTTGTGTAAAAAAAAAAAAAACATTAGCCATCAAGGGCTGGATGTAGGGATCCAAGCAATAATCTTCTTGAAGTAAATGTGACTCGGTTCATTAAAATCAAAGTGCGTGCTCAACGGTAGCACAGGATATATAAGAATGCACCCTGCAATTTTAAGACAAATAACACCAGAAGAAAACCCCAAAAAGCATTAATAAACTTTTTGAGGCGTTTCCGTTTGACAGGACAAGTCATTTTAGTAGAATCATAACGGTTCTAAGAACTAGACTGAAATTGCAGGATTGAAAGCCTTACATAACATTGTACCGTAAAGCCACTTATAATTACAAGTGGGGCTAACTTAGTTCTTAAATAAACAGACTTGGCTGATTAAATTTGGTGATCTCATTGAGACTAATGCAACAACAATCAGAGAGACGGTCCCTGCCAAATGTTGACATGCTACGGCCATAAGGTACACAGAAACAAAAAAGGTGGTGAATTGTGCAAAATCCATTCAATTATGAAACCTACTATGAGAGATCAACTTTTATTTTTTGAGGATCAAGAAAAAAGACGTGTATAGCACTATGAATTTGATAAATTCCCAGATGAATAACAACACTTCAGATAACCAATTTCTCCCTCCGTTTGAGGGAACATAGTCCATTCCTATCACTCTTTCAGACACAGTACTTTATTATCACCTTCGCTTCACATGCCTCACAATACATGACACCCTTCCATCCCGTCCGCCGACACTTCCAGCACTGGAGCACATACTCACATCCCCACAACTGTGCAAACTGATTACTTGGCTCTACGCCCTCACACAAAACTCACCCTCGGTAACACCGCCACGAGCCAGGATACGTTGGGAAGATGATCTAGATCCACCATTCACAGATGCGCAATGGTCCTTCTGCTGCGGCCAGCTAGAACACCTTTGACCAAACTATAGACTTTGCCTAATTCACTTTAAATTTCTACACCAGCTATATCTCACTCACTGCAGTTTTTTAAAATGGTAACGGCCCAGGATTCGAGCTGCCAGTACTGTAGTTATGCCCCGGCTTCCTTTCTTCACCTGGCCTGGCTCTGCCCCAGAGTGGCAGCGGTTTGGTCAGATGTTGTTTAAACCAATCAAAAGATAACTGATCACTCCCCCCTCACCGCCTGGGTGGGCCTGCAGTGATATGTCAAGAACATCTTCAAGACACAGTGCTGCTTGACGGTCATGCATCTCTTCCTGGCAGAGCGCAGGGGGGGCCATGCACTGGGGTAGGAAACCGGCTCCCTCTATTAAGCTGTGGCTGGGTGATGTGGTGTACTGCCAAGAGCAGTTAACCAGCTACTGGAAATTGATGCCTCAGAGATCCCGTCCCAAAGACATCTGGGTGACACTGCCCTCACTACCTTTCTCCTGACTATGTGAACTGATGATGCAGAGCACCTCATTCAAACCAAACCTAGAAAGTAAAGGTGATTTGCGACAGCCTGACGCATGACACTCAGACTCCTAATGGAAGTCATAGTGGAGCAGATCTTCCCCCTTTCTCTCATTGCACACAGTCTCATTTGGGCAAGACAGACAAAGAAATGCAGGACAGGCTTCGATATATTTTATTGAAGCAACTACATTCTATGTAGCAAATTATGAGCTGCAATTGTTAGGAAAATAAAACACAATATGATTATTATTGTGACCAAGAATGTGAAACAAATAAAAATACCCAGCATCCTGTCACACTAGTGAATCTAAATCCCTGCCCATACTTCTAGCATCTACAGGAGGGCGCAGCAGTGTTAGCTCTTGTCTGCCGCTGGTAGACTCTGAAAGGAAGTCCCTGTCCGATACCTGAATAATAAGCAGGGGTTGTTTGCCTGTTGTTTGCTGGCAGTCCTCCCAAGTGGCTTGAGTGAAAAGGCCAAGTTCAGCATAGCTGCGAAGACATAGTACAGCATTAGATGGCTGGTTGGAATGTCCCCTCTAACCTTACTTCTACCAGTGTGTTGTTTTTATAATAAAACATGTTTTCTAAGAACCGGCCTGACCTGAGAATTCATCTTTTCTGTGTAAGGTGCACTATGTACTCTAAGACAGGCAATACGTGATAGATTATCTACAAGATGAGAATGTCGTGGAGAAGAAACTAATAACAATCCCTGCATGGAAAGGCAGCTGATAAAAATAATAAAACATCACAGCTAAAATGAAGCTATGCTAAAATAATAAAAGGAATAAATGAAATGAACAAGGTAAAAGGGCACAGGCTGCAGGACCAAAGCTAAAATAAGTGTGCCCAAGCATTGCGTTAAAATGGACACACAAAACTCTCCCCATTGTCGGTACAAGAGTGCAGGGGCCAGCCTAAAAACCTATATTAAAATCACTACTCCTAAACTACCGTTTAAAATCAGACTAAAATGTACATGAAAAGAGATGAAATGTTGGTGTTGGTAAACTGGACAAGCTGAAGTCAGGCCAAAATAAAAAACGGTCAATTTAGAATTTAACAAAAAGGAACTCAAATCAAGGCTGAATGTCAACTCAACAATGATCATGATCCCGCATAAAATCACCAATATCCTCAATAGTGATGAAATCCAGGAAAGATCCCCCTCTGGAAGGCGATAAGTTAATCAGCTCGTCAGTAAGACTGGAAAGGGAGCACATATTGTCCGGCGCCTCAGCCATATGTCCGATCGAGGAGGCAGAATCCTGTGCAGTGCCAGATGTTTGAGTACCAGGAGCCACTAAGTCCACAAAGGGTGGCTCATAGGAAGCATCCCACAGCAACCCCAATCTCTGTGGGCACATCTGGCTATTAACTCTCATCAAGTTAGACTCCCATCATAAGAGGGTATGTACTGCAGAGCAAGACACACTTCTGGTGCATGTTCGAATGGGTACCACAAGCATCGAAAGATAGGCTGCATGCAATTGAGAACTGGCCTGTATGACAGCCACCAGTTCAACTCCAGTTCTTCCAGGAGTGGTGCTCCAGAGTACTGCATCATGCGTTCACGACACAGTTGTGCTGATGGAAGCTCCGTTATCCCTAGTTGTTGCGATGGGGCAGCTATTGCACATGAAAAACAGCAACAGCAGAATACCGCCAATTAATGCCAGCGTTGTTGGGAATCCCCAAAAAACACTTGAAAATAATGAGTGAATGGGTGAAGGTATAACTCCAAACTGGTTTTTCAAGGTGCTAACAAAACCGGAACCAATAGTCTTAAAAAATGCACAATCCCAGGGGTGTTGGATGCATTAAAGATGCCACAAATGAGTTCACAGAAGATAATTTGTCTCACTGGCGAATGTAAGCACCACGTGCTTTGAAACAAAAGAGCCTTCAGTCTGCTCAGTTTGCCAAAGCTTATATTTGAAGTAGCTACATTTATCTCTTGCAAGAGGGTGAAAAGCATATTTCTGCAACAAGTCTCAGTCTGGGAGACCAAAACTATGTAGGTGAGACCGGCTTTCTTACCACAGCCACCTTCATCACTCAATATCACGTAACTCCCATTCAGGAGTACTTGGAACTCTGGGTGAATCAAAGAGACAGAAATACCTTTTAAATAACAAGCTGAGTTGGCAACTGAAGCATTGGAAGCTCATTGCAAGGACAGCTGTTTACAAACCATTGAATGGCTCACAGAAGTCTTGCATTCGCTGCTGCTAAGAAAGACCTCCTTCATACCATTGAAACATTTGTATAATAAGGGTAGCTCCTATCATTGTGGATGTAACTGTCTCCCAACACTCAAATCTGCCTACTGGAAGGTGTTTCAAACATGAAGTAAACTGTAATGTTGAAATGGGCAGATTAACTACTCCATGTATTAACCACACAGCTGATGGAATTTCCGCCACAGTAAAAGGCAACTTTTCTAACTTATTGATGTTAAGCAGGACATGAGTCACTTCTTTCTTAGCCATAATCTGTTGTTTCCCTGTCAATTTAAATGCAACTAATAACTCCTTGGAGTTAACTTGCTGCCAGGGCACGCAACCACGTTTAAGAACTTGTAGCGTCCAACCCAACTGCATAATGCACCTAAGCTGACTTTTCCCATGATGTAATATTGACATGTCATTTTGAATAATGTCAATTGCAGATGACACAGTGTTGTTTAGTGTGTAAATTCGGTTGGACAATGTGTTGATACCATTATTGACAACGGCTAGAGTTTTGTGTAAGTTTTCCTGATCTATTTGCCTTAACCGGGCAGCAGCCTCCTTTTGGGAAAGCTTCCAAATTTCATTATATATTGCATACAAGAAACACTTTGTGTGTGGTTTCCTGGGACCTAACAAGAAATCTTGCAAGTCTTCATCTTCTGACAGGAGACTAAGGTGTTCTTTAATGGCTGTTAATGTGGAATTTTTTAACCATTGTTGACATAGTTTGCCCACATTATATGTGGTGACAATACCAGATTGTTGTGTGGTGACACAACAAGGGTCAGGTCTGCTCGCTGTTAAACCTCGTGTGGAGTTGCCAAAACACGCATGACATCCATTTGTGTCCATTAGCCACAATAACCACCCGTTGGGACATGAAAGTGTTGAATAAAAGGTGCTGTTCTGAACCCACCCATTGAGCGGTTCTTCAGTGACATTTAAAATCTTATGCTATTTATCAAATTTAGCTGGTGAGGGAATACTGGGCATATTCAATTCTTTAATTTTCTCCAAGCGTAATCAACATGTTTGCTGCACAGTTTCACTGAGAAAAATAATTTGTAGCAGAACAAGGCATGCGCTAAATAAAGCTCCCCTACATTGTATTTGCCAAGCTCCAGTTCTTTAAATCAAATGACTTAAATCAATAGTCAAAGCCTTCTAAAGCCAACTGGCAATTTTATGTCAGTTATCAAAATGTTCCATACTTTTGAAGGTGGAAGTTTAAAATAATAAGACTCCACATTTTTAACATCATGCCCAGAAAAATATGAAAGCTTTAATACATATGTTTTTCTCCCTACTGATGGGTCATTCAGTGTTCCCATTGCATGTAATTATAAACTGTTCTCGAGGTACTGGCTCTGTGCAGACAATAATGTCGTTAATGGTTGTACCAAAACATTTTCTCATAATTTGCAGTTGTTGAGTAAAATCTTCACTTCAAATACAGTGTAAAACTCAAGTACAGAAAGCATAGGGTAAACTGTCTTTACATCCCAGCCATCAGCGCTGCGTCTTCCGGGTGAGGGCGAGGGCGGGGCAGGAGCTCACTGCCCGTGCCGATGTGCCGGCACGAACTGCAGGAAATCCTGAGGCCATGTGAGCCGTAAGGTGGCTCGAATATCGGATTCTGCTCTCCGTGGGCTCTGTGGTGGAACAGAGCAGCCGTGGAGCTTCAACGCTCCCAGAGGGCTGTGGCACAGGCCCCCCTACATGGTGAAGCAGGCAGGGGCAGAGCCAGCACAGGCAAAGGCTGGCTTAGCCCTGGCTGGCTTAAGGCTCCAGCAGGAAGGTGCAAGACGGTGAGGAGGGAGAGTGGAGCAACAGAAGGGCCCGGAAAGCTTTCAGGCGGCCAACAAGGATGGCCCCTTTTGTGGAATTCGTGGAGTGGGGCTCAACTACAAGGTAGGAGGATCTCTGACCCTTTATGTCTGGAGACTGCTGGTAACTTCTTTAACTCTGCCAGTTTAGGTGAGGGCGAAGGGCCCCAGGGACACAGGGGTGAAGCTGTTCCTACCTGTGCAGTGGGTCAGGCTCTAAAAAAATGGACTAGAGGTTTGGGCAGCAACAAAATAGTAACACCACCCCTAAAATTACCCCCTCTGTGAGATCTTACTTTAAACTTAAGCCTGGGGTGGAAGTCTTCCCATCTAATAAATTGGAGACTTTACAGGAAAGGTACTCTCAAGGCACTATGGAGATGCATGAGCAATTCGATATAAGGGTCTCTGGATTAGGGGGCTCCCTCCAAGTAATGGAGACTCCTTTAAGTGCTGGTGAGGAGCCATCCCAGGGGGAGGAAGGTGTCCCCTCTCCACAGGCAGCTGGCATTGAGGCTCCTCCTGTCGGAAGGGTAATACAGAGTTCTTTGGAGGATAGTGTCCCTTGTCAGGACCTGGTTGATCAGTTGGCCCCCTCTCGATGTGCTTCTGGTGATAATCCCTCAGTAGAAAAAATGTTACTCTCCCTTTCTAAGGATATTGGAAAAGGGTTTTCCATATCTCAAAAAATCAGGCAGAAATAAGAGAGGCCTGTGAGTCTTTGGAAAGGAAGCTTGATCTCCTGTCATTGAGAACTCAGGCTCTGGAAGTTACAGTGGGAACTATGAAAGAGGAAATTGAAGTGCATAAAGTCGATATTCACGCTTTGAAAGACTCTGAACAGATTCTCCAGAGGAAATTGGAACAATTGGAGAATAGCTCAAGGAGAAATAACTTGAGAGTCCTGCCGGAAGGGGCAGAAGGAGATGATTTGAAGGCATTTCTAGTATCACTTTTGAAGTCCATGCTCTCATTAGAGGAGAGCGAAGAGGAAATTGCACGGGACATTCAAAGGATACATAGAGACCACCTCAGGAAAAATCCAAACATCAGCAAGCCTCGGAAAATCCTGATTGATTTTCTAACATATGGTTTAAAGGAAAAAATCTTGTCAAAGGCACTTAAATTGAGAACCATAAAAGCACAGGATTTTTCCTTTGAGATCAAATCAGACCTCTCCAGGATCACCATCAGTAGGCAGTGGGAGTTGGGGCAACGGCTAGAGGAATTTAGATTGTTGGGGGCTTCTGCACAACTTAAGTTCCCCGCTACTCTTAGGGTCATGTTTAATAATAAGATGTACAGTGTAAGAGATGGGAAGGCTGCGTATGAGCTACTGGCAGCTTTCAAGTCGCGGGACAGTGTTACGGGAAAGTAGCATCTGTGGTCCTCGCCTGGAAGTCACATGCGCTCTAATTGTGGACATATCTCCGTCCACTATTCGAAGGGGGTTCTCCAAGGGAGGGTGGTGGGAGGAGGGAGGGGATGGGTCACAGGGTGGGGACCATGTGGGCAAAAAAAGAAAAAATGGTTCCTCTTTCACCTCAATTGATGTGTCACTCAGTGGATAATAGTTGGTGAGAGTAGTGAATTCCGGGACCCCAGGCGTAGTTCTTTTCAGATACTTTCTTGGAATGTTAATGGTTTAAGAACAAAGGGCAGGAGAGATCAAATCTTACAATATCTAAAAGACTCCCCAGCTCAAATTTTAATTCTACAGGAGACCCATCTGACCAGAGAAGAGGGGGTTGAACTATTTAAAAAGCATAAATGGCTACACTCCTATGCTTGCACGGAGCACAATTTCAATACCAGGGGAGCGGCTATTTTAGCCAAGCATGGGATTAAGGCAGGATTATTGGAGATACAATCTGATGACCCCATTGGGTAGATGGCTTATAGTCAAATTACAAATTTATAACAGAAGATTTACAGTGGCGGGGTTCTACAGCCTGAACTGCGATGATACTGGCCCTTTTGAAAAGTGTTTCTCACAGCTAGTAGACTTTCCGGATCCAGTTTTAATCACTGGAGACTTAAATGTTGTGCTAGATAACAAACTAGATAGATCTGAAAAGTGAAGGTCATTAGGGACTCCAAAATCTCAACGCTTTTTGAGAGGAATGATGAAAGAGTGGGGGTTAAGGGATTTATGGTGGCAGAGAAAGGGAGATCTAAGGGAGTTTTCCTTATATAATAAAAAATATAAGCATGCCTCTCGTATAGAATATTTTCTTATTGACTTGAGGCTCGAGGGCTTGGTAAGCAATATTTATGATCTGCCCGCCCACCTCTCAGATCATGCAGCGGTGATATTAGACTTAAGGTTGGTTGGAGGGTCGGGTGCTAGTAGATGGACATTTGACCGTACTCTACTACAAGATTTGGAGGTTCTGGATCAGTTACGAATGGAGACAGAGGTTTTTTTTAAAGCCAATCTGGGTTCGGCTTCCTTGGCAATGGTATGGGATACCTTTAAAGCAGTTATGAGAGGTAAAATTATGAGCATAGCCAGTTATTAGAAAAAGCAGTTTAGAGTTGCTACCTCCCAGTTGGAACAGGAAATGCTGAAAGTAAGGAGTCAATTACTGGTGAGTACTAGAAGGAGGAGGGTGAGGTTTTGGAGAACAAGTTGAAGGAGTTGAGATTTCAGTTAGAGGAGGTGTTACGAGCTAGGCTCGTCAAAAGACTAGAGGCTACTAAGCTAGCTCACTTTGAGTACGGTGAGAATGCAGGGAAGTTATCAGCCCGGAAATGCACGCAGGATTTATTGAGGAACTATATTAAGGAAATAGAGATAAATCAAGCAGGCGAGAGATCAGCAAGTAGCGAGGCAATGGAGGCAGCTTTTCAGTCTTTCTTCTCTGAATTGTATAAAGAAGAGGCTGAGGTAAGAGAGGAGGATATTGGTAAATGGTTGGCGGATGATATACTCCCAACTATCTCACAAGATGAGCAAGGTTCTTTGAAAAGCCCGATCTCTGCTGGGGAAATTAGGAAGGTGCTGATTGGTAGTAAGGATGGCAAGGCACCTGGGCCAGATGGTATTCCTATGGAATTTTATAAGGCAATGGCTGAGTTAATAATTCCAGTTTTGGTAGAATTATTTGCGGCGATTTTTGAAGATAGGGCCCCTATCCCGGGTTCATGGAATGAGGCTACGATTGCACTAATTCTGAAATCGGGTAAGAGTCTGTTTAAGTGTGAGTCTTATAGGCCTATCTCCTTGCTGAATTGTGATTATAAGATATTTGCTAAAATGGTGGGTCGATTAATCCATCCAGATCAGAAAGGATTTATCAAGGCTAGTTTCTACACGAATTGACGTATAATCTGTGGGGGGGGGGGGGTGGGGGCAGGCAATAGACATGACCACATCTTTTGAAATGCCTTTGGCTGTAGTTACCCTTGATTCAATGAAGGCCTTCGACAGAGGGAACTAGAAAAACTTAGCTTCATTTTGAGATCAGTTGGTCTAGGAGAAAATCTGTGTGGAACAATAGGTCTTATATATAAAGATCCCATTGCAAGAGTCTTAGTAAATGGCAATCTTACAGAGCCTTTGAAGATAATGAGGGGCACTAGTCAGGGATGCCCTCTTTCCCCGCTGTTGTTTGACTTGTATATAGAGCCACTGGCTAGGAAAATAAGAGGGAATTCGGTAATTGTACCCTTCAATTGTAATGGATGGATGAAAAAGGTGGCCCTGTATGCTGATGACCTCTTAGTATATACAGCAGATTTACTATCCGCCTTGTCCACGATGCTGACCTTAGCCGAATACTTTGGTAAAGTGTTGGGGTTTCAGGTGACTACTGAGAAAACAGAGGCTATGGTATGGAGTCATAAGTCGGTGGGACAAATAAAACTGAAGAGAGAAATTCGATTTTTGGGGATTTCGTTTACACAAGACATTGATCAGATTGCAATGACCAATCTAAAGCCAGTGGTAGAGGAAGGGTGTAGATCTCTGTAGAGATGGATGTATCTTCCCTGACATTGGTTGGGAGGGTTGATTTGGTAAAAATGATGATTCTGCCCAAAGTCAATTTTCTATATAGCTCTATACCTTTATTAATGCATAAGCAGTATTTGCTAAAGCTTCAACAGGCTATTGCTTCCTTTATTTGGGCATCAAAAGGCCCTAGGATCTCAAGGAAAAAAATTGAGGAGAAAGAGAGAAAATGTGGGGTTGGCTCTTCCGGATTTAAACTATTATGCTTTGGCATTCCAACTGAACCCCGTAAAAATGCTGTTTTCTATTCCTGACTCCTCGTCCATTGGAGTAATCTTCAAAGCTATGCTGGGCACTGTCAGTTGAGCCTCCAAGGGATATCTTTACAGATTTGGAGATCCAAAATTCTTCAAAAAGATCAAATTGAAAACCCTTCGCGACCTTGCGGCAAGTTGGTATCATTGGAGGGTTGCAGCGGGAGTTAGCTATTACAGTCCCTATGCTCCGATTTGGGATTCCCCAGGAACTCCTGAATGCTTAAAGGACGTCTTAGCACTGCCACTGAAGAAAGCAGGTATAGTGACCTGGGGGGATCTATTTAGCAAAGGAGTGGTAATCTCCCTGGAGGACCTTGAGGTTAAGCTGGGGGGTGCTTTCTCTGGATTGAAATATGCTCAAATAAATGGCTGGTTACGGGAATCTCGAGTATCATTTGGGTCTGTCGGAGTTTTGGAGGAGTGTGTGTCAGCAGAGTCTCCCAGACTCAAGCGGGTTTCAAATTGGCATTGGGAGATATTAGAAGGATTGGATGGGGAATTTACACTGCCCGTCTCCCTTTGGGGAGGGATATGCCGCAAGGAAATGTAGTGCAGTGGTGGGAATCCTCTATGCTAACTCTGTTTAAGATAGTAAAGCCAGCGTCTTTGCGGAGGAACCATCTGTTCACTATACATAAAGCATACTTATCCTCAGGAAGGCTCTCTAAAATAGACAACAACAAGGCAATCATGTGCCCTAAATGTGACCTACAGCTTGCTTCCGATATACATATGTTTTATGAGTGTTCGGTGGTGGAGCTCTTCTGGAAAGATCTGTGTAACCTTCTCTCTAGTATGTTAGGACGGGAAATTCCGGTAACTCTCCCTCTGATTATTTTTTGGCAGACACAAGGGGTAGGTGGTGAAAGTCACAATGGACATAAAGCTCATAAGAACTTAATTCTCTATTCTATCTTGACGGCCAGGAGGGAAATATGTCGAAAATGGATGGTGAATGCCCCTCCTCTTCTCAAGGATTGGCTGCAGGCCCTCTTCTATATTGCAAGAATGGATTTGGCGGTGGGAGGCTCAAGTAAGAGGAAAGAGGAAATGTGGGCCTCTCTGCTCAACTGGCGCGGAGACCAAGTACGGCCTTAATGCAATAGGGAGGGTATAAATTGAGATCTCGTATACCAACGTCCATGATTATTTCTCCTCTTTCGTTAGACTGGCTGGTGTGGCTATTCTATCTACCGTTCAATATCTATATGAGAGGAAATGGGGGCTCCTTGGCATGATCAAGTTCACTCTGGAAAGGGTGCAAAGACCAACTATGGGGCTGATAGAGGAGTTTTTGTGAGGTGTATGAGGACAAAAAAAATCCCAGCCATCAGAAGCACCCTCTGGTGTTATAATATCATTAATAGAAACTTTAAATACGTATGGAATTTGAATCATTTCTGTAGGGCCAAAGATATCGAACAGTACTTTATCTCAAACAATCTTATCAGGTATTGGAACAGCTGAAATGTTCACAAGGGACAAGTCTCTCCAGACCTTATGTGACGTTAGGTATGGTTTCAAAATCTCATTCACCAGTACAACAGCAGAGTGTTCAGGAGGGTGGTGGCCAAGTATCAGCAAGAAAAAGACGATCACAAAACTAATCCAAAGCAGAAAGGCAAGCAGTCAAAAGTATCCACAGATTATACCATGAACGAGTCAAATACTCATTTTTAATCCACATGTAGATCTTACATGCTTTTGATACAGGCATTGAAGATGATGCTGAAGAGTTTGAAAACAAATTGCTGATGTTGGCTTAATAACCAGAAGCAGTTGTGCAAAAACTGGAGCTAGTGCAGGTGAAAGAGAACTGGTAGACCTATCCCTTGGTGATTCGTAGTAAAAATCCCATTCGTTTGTGTTAAATTTGCATAATATAAATCCACATTTTGGAGGTTTGTTGTCAATGATGTAATGATAGGAACTAATGAAAGATCATTTTCCACCCTCCCCAAGCTCAAGGAAGTTTCTTCATCATTGTTTAATTGTTCTAGAGGTACATCCTGGTTGACAGTGAGAGGGGTACAGGAACTGCCCAGGAGTCCTCGTGGGCTACTGTGCAGGACTGGTCACATGGTGTAACTTGACACTGTTGATTGAAATGAAATGGTTATCTTTAGAACCATCAGCAGTGGTAAAACAACAGTTCTGGTACCATGATCCCCAGGACTAGAACTGGTGCTCTATATGTTGGGCCAAATTCCTTCTTTACAGCAGTTTTTTCACACACTAGATCCCCAACTTCAGGAATCCAGCCGATGAATGTTGTTAGTAAATCCCTTGTTCCAAGGTGGCCACATGTGCAGATGAGTTTTCATCACTGAACTGTTGTAGTCCCTGACAGACAGTGACACGTTCATTTATGTCAAAAGTTGTTTCTGCCGCCACCGCGCCAGAGTCATCGAGATCTGGGACATACATAGATGTCCCAAACAGGACTTCGCACGTGGTACGTTCCCCCAAAGACCTTCTGGACAGATCATCTAGTGCTCTCTAGGCTCCATACAGGTGGTGAAGTCAGCTATGATCTGTACCTAGTACTCTTGTTTTAAGGATTGCTTTAAGTCTAGTTTTTTCTGCTTCACAGTCGCTTTTCCCTCTGGATGATAGGGAGATGAGAAATGCAGCTGGACACTCAACGTTGCCATGGTGTCCCTGAATGCCATGGAGGCAAAAGCAGGGTCCTGGTCTGAGTGGAATGCTGCAACATCATATGTCCCGATAAAGACTTGCAAATCTTTAATAACAGTTTGAATGTCAGCTGATCATTGTGGTCATACCCATAGGAATCTGGAACAAGAGTCAACAGCGACTAAGATGTATTTGAACGTACCAACACAAGTTGTAAGGGACCACAGTGGTCCAGGTACACACATTGAAGGTGTTTGATGGTAACCAAGAGAGGTGTCTGCGGTGGGTGTTTGATGGTGGACCCTTTAATTTGCTGACAGATGTCACAGGAAAGGACTTACTGTTTGGTCTTTTTGTATAGCCCTGGTCACCAATAACGTTTTTGCAAAAGTGAGATGGTAGCTGCCATACCAGCATGGGCAGAAGCAACACCCTCATGTGCTGCTTTGATGAGATCTAACTTCTGGTCTTGGTTGAGGATCGCCCCTGATATTTTTGCAAATGCAATGTTTTGGACACTTAAGTGGTAGGAATATTTGGCAGGATATGCTTTAGGTAAGGGCTTGCTGTTAGCCGACGCCGTCACAGCAGCCAGTGTTTCATCATCCAGTCTTGCATAAAAATGAGTAATTGCAGCAACAAAAGCCTTAACTGCGGCAGATTTCACTGCTTCGTCAGGCAGAGTATTTCCTACAATGTGTATTCCAACATGTTCATGACCCAGTGTATGAACTACAGGAGCCTTTGGTTGCTTGTCTTTAAGATCTGCTATCTTCCCCCATGAAAATTTGTGTTTGATAGTGTTTCCTTTGGAATCTTCGAACCTGTTTAGGCGCCAATAGTGTAAGTGCAAATAACCATAAAAGTAGATACAGTAAATAGAAGAATACAAATTTACAATAATGAAAGGTCAGAGTATTTCAAGTCATACATCCACTTATCAAAAGTTCATCTTAGAATATGTGCCAAATCTAAGATGATTGGAATAAAAGGTTCTATAAAAAATTATGTGCAAGTCAAAATAAAATACATGAGTCGAAACAAAAATCATGGCAAAAGGGAGCACATATCAGGCAAGAATAACTAAATCAGGCCAAAATATATAATGAGGAGGGAAGACAAAGGGATACCAGAGTAGCCGTAATGTGTATGTGATTGTTAATATTGGAGTAATCGATGTCCATGCACACAACAAAACATTTATATACACGAACAAAGTGGCATCACTATTATTAAACCCCCGTCGCAAACTCTCCACCAACTGTGCACGAAGCTACGTGGGTCAGGCAGCCTCTGAGACCTAGGCGTGAGGTTACTGACTGACAGGTCACAGGTGGGGTGACATGTAGTTGGCAGACAAATGACCAACAGGAAACGTAGATCAAAGCCTGAAAACACCATAAAGTTAAATGCCACATGTAGTTAGGAACACTTAGCCAAACAGAACTCAGAACACACAGCAACCACACGCCCCTCAGGCCAGACATCTGGACACGTTCTCGCTGGCCCCCGCTTTGTGTCCACGCAAGGTTGGTGCCCACCTGCATCTATCAGAACTTTATTTATGACTCCATGACAATTGTTCATATTCTCAACCAAAACAATCATGTTTTAATTACTCCATGGTACTCAGAGAAATGTATAAAACCTCACTGCAAACTAGTGTATATTGAGAGACAGTCCTCAGACCCCAGTTCTGTAACTACTCTCCTGGTCATAATGGTTGATTAAACAAACTGTTCCTGTTTTGCCAGACGCCTATTGTCTTTTGTTTTTTAAGGTAAATTCACCTTCTAGCAAAATTTTGGGAGGCCAGATAGGAGCTGATTGGTTCCCCGGACCCGATTGCGACCAAAGGAAGGGATCACCACCCGAACAGATTCACATTTGCACAGCAAGAAAGGTGAGCAAACGCCACAATTGATTGGAAGTTGTGCTGAATCCTCAGGGCGGAGGTCCGTCCTGAAGCCGCCATCAGAAGAGCAGGAGACTACACTAGAGCCTTAGCCCTAGCATTTGACTTGTGACAAACTAGGAAAAAGCATATCCCTCAGAAGTCACCTTTTTTGATTGTCAGCATTAGGAAAGGTGAATATTGTTTGAAATGTTTGGATATTGTTTGGGTTGCTGATCCCTTGGACCACTGGGCATGACAAAGATGGTACACATAGGCACTGGGTGTGATATAGGATCAGCACCCCTGTTTTAAAAGGTGCCTTTCGCTTGGACCACTGGTCATGACAGAGAGGTTACACATGGGTTCTGGGTGTGATATTGGGCCCACACCTCAATCTTATTTGAATAAATGGGTTTTCTCAGTGCTACCAGTTTCTTAACACTGTTAGTATCTGAAAGAAGTGAGAGCTGTGTTTGCTTCGACCACTGGGCATGACACAGATGATACGCATAAACCCTGGGTGTAACATAGGGTGTGATTGGGACGTTAGGGAAAAAAAGAACGGTTGGGATCGAGGAGATGAGGCATAGCTTGTATTTGGCCAAGAAGGGTCTATGGTTGTTGAAGTTGTTCCTTTATTTCTCCACATAAATTGTTGTTATCTTTACCACAGAGCCTATATTGATGAGATTATCAGGCTCACTTAGTCCTGAGAACTGCACAGAGCTTCCCCTGGCCACAGGATAGCATTCTCTAGGAGTGGGCTAAGGTATTCTTCTGACAAGGTCGTCCCCTTTATTTTTTTGTGCCTTGTCAGATTTTCTTTGTGCCAGTTAAAATGGTGTCATTTTGATATTGTGATGCTGGCAAATTAATGTAACTGCGCTTGTCTTAAGTGCTGTGTTTTGTTGATGATTTAATGTGATATGAAAGTGTTGCTGATTCTCACAAATTGCCATTTGATACCAAAGTAAGGCTTGCTATTTTGATATCAAATTTCATGCAGTTCGATTTAATAATGTAACTTTTTCGTAGGTTGTGATCCTTTATATACATTGATATTTGTGTTAGTTATATGTTTACTTTGATGCTGTGAATAACGTTGAATTCATTAAATCTAATACTTCACCACTACACGAGTAGAACAAGTATTCCCAGTGTACATATTTACCCGCTACCAAACTTAAAATTCTATGAAAACGGAAAGGTTAGACGTGTATTGCTTAAGATTCCCTAAAAATATAAAAGCTAAAAAAGTAACTGTCCCCTAAAATATTATCTAAATTTATTTCTCAAATGAGAGTTTACCTTAAAAAGGAGAAGACAAGAGGTGTTTGGCAAAACAAGAACTGTTTGTTTAATTAAACATTACAGCCGGGAGAGCAGTTACAGAACCGGGGTCTGAGAACTGTCGCTCAATGTACATCAGTTTGGAGGGATTTTTATACATTTCTCTAAGTACCACAAAGTAATAAAAATAATTTCTTTCTTAGTTGAGAATGCAAACAGTTGCCATGGGGTCGTAAATAAGCTCCTGATAACAAATGCAAGTTGGCCTCGACCTTGCATGGACACAATGTGGGCCAGCTGGTAATATGTCCAGATGCCTGGCCTGAGGGGTGTGTGGTTGCTGCGTGTGCTGTGTTCTGATTGGTTAAGTGTTCCTAACTACATGTGGCATCTAACTTTATGGTGTTTTTGGGAATGCACGCACCCCCTCAGGCCATGTCAGTTTTATTGGGGCCAGTCTCCTGGGACCATTGTGGTTTGTCGCTGCACCTATCTGTGGGATCAAATCTAAGTTTCCTGCTTGTATGTTTGCCTGTCGGCTACGTGTTACCCCACCTGTGACCTGTCAGTCAGCATACTCAGACCTAGGTCTCATAGCCTGCCTGACCACGTACCTTCGTGCCTGAGTTGACAGAGTGTTCATGACAGGGGAATCTAATAATGGTGATGTCACTTTGTGTATATGAATATATAGTTGTGTGCATCCACATCAGTTATTCCAATATTAACAAATGTATCATGGAATTGCCCCTAGAGCACATGCAAACCAGGTTCCCCACACAGGCTAAAAAGGCTTAGCAAGTTTTGCCGCAAATTATACACACACACATATTCCTCTGGCGAAAAGAGAGAACCTTTGACACCTACATAATCGAACAAACAACAACACACCTATGAACAAAATACACAGGCTAAAAGAAGGACAAAAGAGAAGCATTACTAGAATTATGGGCCATCCTTGAGGCCTTAGTTATGGAGGTGCTCTCCCCAATGCCAGCTATCCTGACATTAGGTTACACCAATCCACCCATCAAGGGAGTCTAAGGGACCGCTACCAAACAAAAAGCTATCAGGTCTAGACATGACAGACTAACAGGCCAACAATCCCATGCACTCTCAGCTCCAGTCCAGCGCTAGAGCTCCGTGTAGTTCGACCTCTTCCCCCGTACATCATGTTTAGGCCACCGAACCTTAGTGGCACAGAGAGCACATACTCCCACTGGTTCTGGTGGAACACACCAGAGTGACTGGAGATTCAGAGCAGTTCTTGACAGTGAGATAACTAGCGGGGGTGTGAAAAGGGGTCCCAGTACTCTGGGATCTGACAGCAAGGAGGGAGCCACAGGGTACACTGAGGTAGCCGGAGAAACAACAGAAAGTGAGTTTGAGGGCATTTCCCGATTAAGAAAAACAGCACATAGCTCAGAGCGAAGGAGGCAATCTAAGTGGGATCTTGAGGAAAGGCGTGAACTAAGAAGAGAGCGAGAGAGAACTTGCACCCTGAAAGCCTAACGAGAGAGTAGAGCAGCACACACTTCACCTGAGGAGAGCAGGGTCAGGTACAGAGCCTCAGTTGCGGAAGAATCTAAGATAAAATTAGATGATAGGCTTTTGACTGGGGTCAGAGGCTCACCAGAGCCGCAACTAAGGAGAGTGGCTGACCAGGAAATTAAGGACCAAGGAAACCTGGTGCAAACTCATCTTAAACACAGGAGAACGAAGATGGCACCTTTGCATGCGCACGAGGAGAGCAGTGATGAGGACATCCACTGCTCCTCCCAAACATGCAGGACAAATTAACTAACCCCAAGTGATAAAGTAACTTGAGAGGAAGGTGGGATCTTTGCATGGCCATTTTGCCATCTGCTAGCCCACTGGACCGAAGGAAGTGATCAGTATGATAGACTCTGGCTGTAGGAGGGATCCTTCGAATCAGACATAGCTGTCACGGAAAACTGCATTCAGCACGGAGGGGGAGATCCCAAGTGGACCCTCTCTAACATGCAGAATTGTCTAAGGAGATAAGAACACTATGTTGAGGGGAAAACTGTAGAGCTGCCCAAAACAAGAATATGCCCACTACTGCAGAAGGGCACGTCAAGTACCATCCATGTGAAATGGGCTCAGATGGCTAAGGAGGGGCTAGGAGTCAAACTACTGCTGTTGTTGGATGGGGCAGGGAAAAGGATCTCATACTTTGAGAAGAACACTGCGGGAATAACCCTAGCAATAGCTGATGTTAAAAGTTTGCTTAATAGTATTATCGGAGTACAAACTAACACGGTGTTCACCCAAACTCACATCCCAGCAATCACGCTGACAAACCCCGAGCATGATTGCCCAGATGTAGGAGGGTTTATACAGAAACCATGAAACCTGGGGAGACCTTAACCGATTTTCTAGACAGGATGGGATAATGGTGGGGATAAGAAACAAGAAAGCCATGGACTGATACGGGCCCTCAGGTCATATTCTTTTATAACATCCTCAAAAAGGGTCTGACCACTGAAATACAATGAGGCTTTGACAGTGTAGTAGGGGTAGACACCAAACCATGGCCTGAGATACAAGTGCTCATATTACATTTTCACAAAAGGAAACAGGAAAGGGACAGGGAAAAACAGAAACGAGCCCAGAGAGACATCTCTAAGTTAGTCCAACACAAACTTAGGAAATCCACCCTCGAGGGGGCCACGTTGGTCAGAGGCGTGCAAATGGCAACATTTCTGAAGGGGATCTTCACCGCAAAACCCCAGAGGGTTTCAAAAAAGCTATAACGATAGAAACCAGGGAGGTTGGCAATTGCCAGATCCCTTAGAATGTCACTATTGCCATTGAATGGGCCACATGGCTGACAGAGGGCATTTCAAAAGCAGAAGTGGATGAGTAGGGGCCAGTCCCCACAGAATTGCCATCCACAGAAACAAGACCAGGGAAACCTGAATGCACCTTACATTCAGCTTCAAGGAAGTCAGTCCCTTGCCACACCACCGCAACAGGGGTCAGGTAGTTGGACCAACACATGGTATCAGTAACCACAGACAGGGAACAAAGCCCAACAAGGACCAGGCCACAACCATGGCAGGGAGGAGTAACTGTTTGGGGAAGCAATGCCTTTGCTAAAACGCAAACCCCAAATGCTTAGTAATGTAATATCCCCAATGCAACGCTCCCATTTCACGCACATCTCAAAATTCACTGTATCTAAAACTCATGAGAAGGACCAACGAGACAACATTAGAGATTTAAACCTTTATTTGCATTGGGGAAGCTCATGGTTGCTGTGCTGCTGTCGATTGGGTTTCCCAACTAAAATTTGCCATTTAGGGTGCCTGGGGGAGCCTAGGCCTCACACAGCTGCTGATCTCCAAGGCGGGGCTAATCGGCCACGCCGCAGGGGAGGGCAATCTGACAAGGGGGTGCAGGACTGCTCTCTGACCTCTGTTTAAAATCTGGCACCCAGGTTCTTGCAGCCGTCAGTCAAATGGGACGGGTTCCAGTTCCCAAGTCAAAAGAACCCCATTCTTGGGCACCCACCCAGGACTGAGAGTTCCTTTTGGTGTGTAGTCCCAACAGCAATAGAGCCCACAGAAAGTTAACGGCCTTCAGCCAAATGGAGGGCTCCTTTTAGTTTCAATTCAAAGCTGTCCTCCAGGGTAAGGATCCAAGCTTTCCGCACAGTTGGGATAGTGAAGACCTCATAACTTACACAGTACAGATGAGTTCTGGCAGATTGCGAAGCATCACATGGCACTGAGTCGTAAAGGGGGTCCACCAGAGAATCTAGCTGCCCGATTCATTCTCATAGTTCCAGCAAATTTTGACAAGTTATTTGCCTTGCTCCAGACTATCCATACAGCAGTATTTTTGCCTCCTCCTTTCTCTCAAAGTTTTCCAAGTAACAGTCGGGAGTCGGAGGTCCAAATAAGATAGGATCCGAGTGAGAGGGGGTGCTGGGGAAAAGGGAATTCCACAGACCCATCATAGCTCCGAGCAGAATGGAACACAGAGAGATGCTCATCCTCCCCATCAGGCCTAGCAGTCAGCTAACAAGTAAGGCCTCGCACACACCGACTGAAGGGAGCAACAATCCCATTTTCGAACCCCACAAATAAGAGGCACATAGGAGCCACGTAGAAACTCTCTTAATGCCCTACGGTTCCAGGCAATTTAAATAACAGATCATGCAAAAGTCTAGGGAAGTGCCCAAAGGCCACATAAAGGAAGCCCAAAGCTAGCCCAAAGGAAGCCTCTAGGGAAAGGGTGCGGTCAAGAAACCTGGTGCCACTAGGGAGGATCACATTGCACGCCATATGCTGGGACTAGAGGGGTACATATATGACCAGGGCATGTTGCGATTGCCAACCAACTTTCCGTGTAACACGCCTCTTCGTCATACACCCCCATGTACGTGTAGGTCGAAAACACCACCCACACCGATGGCACCTCCATGCACACACTAGGGTAATGGGGGACGGGCGACACCGACAGAGCACTCATTAAAAATTAAAATCACCCACATGCTCAAAAAAATCACCCCATGAAACATACTTACAGATATACATTTAGTCATTCACAGAAAGGCGGGAGGCCCACCAACCCATAAAAATAAATAAAAATAAACCATTTTTTTGCCTCCAAATTAGGTATCCCTCGTGAGGCCACCTTCCTGTGCCTTGCTAAGATCATGAAAAATGGAGGAATTCCTAAGGAATACTTGGTGGCATTTAAGGATGTAATTTTTTTTTTTATAACAACCAAACCTAGCTTTTATTCAATAGGTCTGCAGTTGAGCCGCTAAGGGCACCACCTTTACAGCTGACCATCGCTTTCTCAGCAGCTGCACCTATACCCCCAACAGGATCGAAAGGCACAAACTGCTCCAAGAACTTTCCACATCAATACCCTCAACGGGATCCCGAACCCCACACTGTTCCAAAGACTTTTTTCCGAACTCCACACTGCTCCAAAGACATTTTTCCGAACCATTCAAAGCCAAGAAGCTCCCTTCATCAGAAGACCGCAGACATCTCCACCGGAGTCATCTCAAGAACTAAAATGTTTTACAAGTTATGTGTTTTTAGCCACATATTATCCCTTTGTTTACTAGGGGTGCTACTGCATCCATTCATTTCCCTAGAGCGGTCCAGTCTAATGGAGTCTAATCTGAAAATGTCACTGCGCTTACATAGGCAACTCTCCCACAACACCTGTAATTACACCGCATTCAACACTAGCATTCCACATGCACATCACAGCACCCATTTACACAACACATGGTATCAGCACATGAACGCCTGGGTTCCCAGACATCAGTCAGGTTATGTTACATCTGTTCGCGATACCATGTGTGGTAGGCACAGATAGGCTTTATTATCCTAAGCGGCAGCCCATGAAAAAGCAAAATGCCTTCTCCATCTATATCTACATCTATTAGGGCCACAATGCAACCTAATAGATTAGAGCCCCACCGGGTAGTAGTGAATCTGACCCACTACAAGACCTATCCTACAGTGCTGTACCTTCTCACCGCAGAGAGGGCACTGTAGGGGAAGATACTGTTTGGCCCCGAGATTTTCCAGAGAAGAGATTCTTGAAGGTAGCAAAACGACCTAACCGATGCACAAACACATCTGCTCCTGGTCCCAGGGTGGCCCTTAACGTATCTGGAGCTCTCTTCATTAACAACAAATGGACCTCAGGGATGGAGTTTCAGTGCAGGGCCATCCACCCTGATGATATGAAGGGAAATGGGTCTTGTAGGGGAGGGTTGAGGAACACCATAGGTACCCCATGTCAGGAGATTTGAGACATTGAGGTAGATAGATACACATGAATAGAAGAAAAGGGGCAACCCCTAATTTTATAGAAATTCATGCTGTATTCCTTATTTTTCAGAGGCAAAGGAACCATTCTGCTGGGAATGAATGAAAACTGTCACAATCCAGTAAAATCCAGACATGCCATGGGGCACCACCACGCCGGTGGACACTTACTGGCAATGCAGCCAGTGTGCATACACTCAGCTCATCCCTGGATGGCGAGGCCTCTGCTGCCTCATCACCATAACACCAAAACCCTGGTCATCTCCAGATAAGATCTGTCAGAATTCTAAGGAAGAAGACGACTCTGTTGCATCAGGCTTGAGAGGAAAGAACCGCTGATTATTTTGGCTGGGCGCTGTACAATGACATTCCAGAGGAATTCAGAGTGTTCAACGACGCACAGGTATCAACGGAAGTGTCCATACCCTTCTTTACCTTGCAGACAAAAGCGAATGCCCGCTGGTTGCAAATAATCCGGTAGGAAATGCTCAAAATGATTACCAGCCCTGAGCTCGGCCTTAATGCAATCAAGGAAAAACTGAGAGCCATCTGCCTCATGGTGATGCAACATCGGTACGTGTTGGAATTGAAGACCACAATGGAGGGTGGAGTGTGCACGAAGATCGGTGCATCTTGCTGTACCTTCATACCTGGCAATGAAATGGACAATGGGACTCTGGCTCTTGCCATCCAAGCATTGCACCGACTACTGACAGACATGAGTGAAGAGGGAGGTGCCCCTGAGCAGGGGTGGGTCACAAACTGGTTCTCCTGACTCCTCCGGTTCCTGACAGGACTGTTCACATCATTGTTGTCCGTTTTCATTGTACTACTGTTTTGTGTCGTTTCCTGTAAGTGGGGGTTTCCTGCTTTAAAAACAAAGTCCTCAAATTGGGTAGAATGCAAGTATCTAGGGAAGTGAGACAGCAAGCCCCAAACAATGTAACTGTCATGACTTATGGGTTTGATGGTGTGGTTGAAAATTCAGCTAGAGGGGTGAATGTTAATATTGGAGTAATCAATGTCGATGCACACACCAATACATTCATATAAATGAGCAAAGTTGCATCACCATTATTAGATTCCCCTATTGTGAACTCTCCATCAACCCCGACATGAAGATACATTGTCAGGCAGGCTCTGAGACCACCGCCTGAGGTTACTGACTGACAGGTCACAGATGGGGTGGCATGTAGCCGGCAGATAAGTGCGCTAATAGGAAACTTAGATCAAAGCCCACAGATAGGAGCAGCAACACGACAATGGTCCAGAGAGATTGGCCCTAATAAAACACCTACGGCCAGAGGGGTGCATGCATTCCCAAAAACACCTTAAAATTAAATGCCACACATAGTTAGGAACAGTCAGCCAATCAGAACACATTACATGCAGCATCCATGCTCCCCTCAGGCCGAACATCTGGACATGGTACTCACTGGCCCACAGGTGCGGTGGACCATTTACTAAACTGTAATCATGATGCCCCAAAGTTAGATGGATCCTCTGTCCCCATTTTAATGTTCGCTGACGATACTTTATTAATCTCGAGAATACCTATGGGCTTGCAAAATGAATTGGATGCTTTTTACCATTTTTGTTTTAAAAGAGGACTTGAAATAAACCCAACCAAATCAAAGTTTATGGTTTTTAATCTGCATAAAACTTTTAGGGGGAAAATGACTATAGCAGGCCAACTAGTGGAGAGAGCCAGTCAATTTGACTATTTGGGGATTAGGCTAAGTGATGACCAAGGATGGTCGGCGCAAATTGGAAAGAGTCTGACAGTCCTTAGGCAGAGGTCAACAGTGATAGGGAGGAAAATTGCCAAAATCTCCGAAGGGGAGATATCACCTGCTATTACTGTTTATAAAGCAGCGGCAGTTGCAGCTTCAATTTATGGTGCTGAGCTCTGGGGACACACTAATTCTAGGTGTTTGACTACGGTAGAAAAACGTTTTTTAAGAAAGTTTTTGCGACTGCCGATGAGCACCCCTCTCACCCCCCTTAGATTTGATCTAGCTCTAAACGAGATACATAATGAAATTGCATTAAGACCACTCAAGTATTGGGTTCGGCTTTGGACTTCTGAGTACTTGTCTACTCTCCATATAGCATTAGAAGAGTTTCTATTAGACGAGTGTGCACTAAAGATTCCTTGGTTCAGACACATCAGAGACATGTGTAAACTCCTTCATATGGAAGAGGTGTGGAGTGCTTCTCAGAATCTGACCAAGGAAGTAAAAGAGCGCATAAATAGGTGCTATTGGGAGAATATTTTGGTGCAAATATGGTATAAAAATCAAGGTAGTCGGACCCTGCAGTTTTTAGACCATAAATGCAGTCCCAAATTTGAGGCCTATATGGACAATGTTAATCCTCCCTATACTAAAACGCTTTATATTAAGTTCAGGCTAGGGACCCTTCCGCTCAAGTCATTCACTGCGAGATGGAGAGTGGAGGATCGTAATTTAACATTTTGCCATTTTTGCAAAAAAACTACAGTCACTCGCGCACTTTATGTTCTTTTGCCCTAGATATTTGGCACCGAGGAAGAAGTGGATTGCACCGTTATGTAGGTTAATGGGGATAAGGGAATGGAATATAGCATTACGCTTAATGATAAGTGATACAAATGACAAAATAGTTTTTTTCAGTTGCGAGATACCTGCAAAGTGCATGGACTATAAGAACTAGAGATTTGTTATAATTGTATGTTTTAATGTATTGGTCCTACTTATTTAATATAATAACCTGTTATTTGACTGGAGTAAGATAATGAGCCATTAACTTTTTTATATTTGATTTTACAGGATTTTAAGATTTTAAGAATAATGTTTGTATTGTACTGTCTTAAAATTATGTGATTTTTAAATTTAATTTAGGGTTTTCTTTTAAATGTATAATGTGGCATTTCGCTTATTTTTTTTCTTTCTATATTTGATATGGTGTTCGACTATGACATGGTGTTTAATTGTTCACTTTTATGGCTTTTAGCCGAAATAAAGTAAGTATTGTGTGTAGGGTACACTGGCCCACATTGTGTCCGTGCAAAGTCAAGGCCCATCTGCATTTGTTGTCAGAACTTTATTTATGATTCCATGACAACTGTTCACATTCTCAACCAAGAACGGAATGTTTTTAATTACTTTATGATATTCAGAGAAATATTTAAAACCTCACAGCAAACTGATGTACATCCTTAGACTCCGGTTCAGTAACTGCTCTCCTGGCCAGAATGTTTAATTAAACAAACTGTTTCTATTTTGTCAGACGACGTTTGACTTTTGTTATTTAAAGTACATTTACATTCAAGCAACACAAGTTTAAATCAATAAAAATGCATGTGTAAACCTTAACCTGGGGAATTACCTAACACCTGCTGAAATGGCACAATATTGTAATTGTTCACAATGCTGATACAATATTGTAAGTGTTCATTAAAGGACTGGACACAGTAGTACAAATCACACGCAATCAGTGTAGAAAGTTCAGGAGCCGTGTGTACCAGTGCCACTATTAGAGCCTTGAGTTCTGCAAGTTTTGCTGTGCAGTCCCCTAGGGTCTGTGTGTAGGTATGATGAGGGAGGAATTTACCATCCCTCATTGCCCTGCTAATATCTGTGCAAGCGGTAGAGTATTGGTGTTTGGTACCTACAGTTGGTTGGGCTGAATCATTAATATGAACAATGACTTAATATTGTTCAAGAGGCAAGATGTCAGCGGACGAAGGGTATTCAAGTTCATATTAGAGAAATTCTTGTGTCTGTAGTTTTGGATCAAAAACGTAATCAACATCAGTGGCCGTCAGAGACATTGCCCATTGAATCCAACCTGGATGTAATGTTTTTGCGTTTGGTACCCTATCTTTTGAAACAGCCGCAAGGGCTGGTATTGGGATAACAACAATGGCGTTTCTCCTGGGCAAAAGGTCTTTCCTTTATGGCAGCCATCTGGACAGCAGTCAGTATTGTTTTCTGTGGGTGCACAACGTTGTTCAGTGTTGAAGTACAAATGTGATTTGTATGCTTTGGGTACGGTGTCACCTTCATTGAATGTTATATAGATGAACCCGATTGCACCGGGAATTACCCTGAAAACCAAGTTTGTTTTGTTGTCACATGTATGAAAGTGTTTAGCTTTAAGAATGTCCTTTTGTAATGCTCTAAGAATGTGTGTATGTTCAAGTGTCCCATGTGTACGTGAGAAATCTGGACTAATTAAGCCATAGAACGGTTTTATACATTGTACATATTCTGAAATGTAAGTTCTGTCAAAGTTGAAAAAGCCCAGTAATGACTAGCTTTCTCATGGTATTGAGAGGTTGTAGTTTCTAGAAAGTGGGCTGACAGACTCTTTCCCTCATCTGATAGTTTGTATCCTAAAATTAGGACACCAAGAAAAGCAATTTTTGTTTTCTTGAAATTAAATTTGTAGCCCAATTCGGCAAATCCCACAACATTGCAGTCCACCCGGGCTAAGTGTGAAGGTGTCATCAGGAGGTAGATGTCATCGACATAAAACAATACCTCGGGGTAAAAATCATGTAATATTGATTGGAGACAGCAACATTTTCTTTGATAGTCAAGGGCACTGAAGGCACTCACATCCCTACTTTCAGGTGCTAGATTTTGGCAGAAAAGAACTTTGGAAGTATCCAAGGTTGTGTATTTTTGTGCACTAAATTGTGCTGTGCTTCTTGCATTTTGAATTGCTAATCAACGTGTATGACTGTTAAGGTGTCTGTAATCTAAGACTGTTCTAGAAGAATGGTCCATCATAGCTACCAGAAGGGTTATTCATTGGTGATACGCAGGGTTCAATTACTCCCTGGTGCTCAAGTTGTGAGAGTATTTCCCTCACTTTTGCTTTAGCCTCATGTTTAATGTGTTATTGCGGTTAAATCTGTGGAGCTGGGATAGTTGGTATAACATGGCAGGGGTAATCTCTATCCCACCCTACATGATTGCAGTGCAGTGCTGAAGTCTGTGCCACTGCTTAATCTGCGGCGTAAGCTTCTTTTGGTGTATCTGGAATGAGGACTGAGAAAGAAGGCAAAATTACAACTTCCCCTCATGGGAGATTACGGACAAATTCAGGTAGCCAGTCTTTTTCTGCCAGGATGATGTCATAACTAAGCGTTGAATCTTTCCCAAAATATAACTTTAATGGTGCACTCGATGTCTCCCTCAATTAGAATTTTTACTTTATAAACCCTGTCCGATGGGGAGATGCGCCTGTCTGCAGTTTTGACTTCAAGAAAGTTCTTAGTTGCTGTCACATCCAGAAGCACTTGAAGATTCTGGGGAACTATTGTGACCTCTGCCTTGCTGTCTAGCAGAGTCACTGCCCATGTCCTGGGCAGCAGGGTTCTCAATATGTGTGGCATTTTTCGGCAAGATAGACACAACCTTTTTTTTAATTGAGGTTTCTGTTATGAAATTTTCTCTTCCTTTTTAGTTTAAACTTCAGGTCACCATTGTGAATCTTTTCTTGGTTTCACATACTTGTAGTGATGTTCTGACCACCCTCCTCTCTCACTGCGTTTGTTGGGTAAGTCCTGGCGAGTGTCAGTATATTGACATCTATCTAGAGATTTTAAAGTTTCCCTATTTGTAAGAATATATTGTTTCTCAGAGGTTTCCGTACATGGAGATTCTCCTCTTTCTTTGTTTAATTTATTTTTATTAGTTGATAGAGCAATGTACATATATGTCAGGTAGGTATTTCCATTTGTTGCATTTGTTATTTCCAACATAAACAACTGAAGGAATAAAACCGACATTTGCCTCAATAAGTCCCCCAACAACTTTACCAAATAAACCAATAATCACCACTATCCCCTCCTCCTTCACCTGCACCTCCCTCCCGAAGCTTCCAAGGTAGGTATATTGTATATCGTTCATCTTTGTCCATCATAATTGTCTCTTTCAGGTCACAGTAGTCCATAATTTCTAAGCGCCAGATAATAAAGAAAAACCTCTTCTCTTTCATTTTTATTATCTTTATTAGGCTTTTGTGTATCCCGCCATTTTCGAATCCTTATTGGATTTACCTTGTAATTGTGGTTTACCTGTCTGGCTCCCAGACTGTCCCTACCTACATTGGTATACATTTTGGTGATAATCTTAGGCAGCTCTTGTTCAAGTTCCAGTTGAGGAACGTCCTGCAGCTGTTGGTGTACTGCTAATGCTACTACTTCCCCCTTAAGGTTGAGGACACTGTGGCGAAATTGCCCATTAATTGCATCCCCAAGTCCAGGGCAGGAGCAGCCCCTTATCATCTTCAATTTGCTTTAGCACTTCCGAAAGATTCACAAGTGTTGGTGTACTGTGTGTGGTAGTGTAGAGTGCAGCAAAAACTGCACCCCAAGTGGCACAGTTGTCCACAGAGGGAACCATCCCGATGGATAAGCACATTGTGAGAATTCTGTGTTAATCTTGAGGTCCAACATGGGGAAACACTGCTTCCAGTGCTCTTATTTTTTGTGCTAGCCAAAACGGAATTTCTTCACGTTTGATGGGTACCTTACCCATTATTGAATGCACAGTCACATGATTTATCCCTGTTGTAGTCAAATGTAGTTGCGCTGGAGCAACCGTAGCTGGTACGGTATTTAAGTTCCGCATTACAAATTGTTTTAATCATCCATATCTTTCTACTGAATGATTATATGAGCAGTTTACGTCCGCTACTGGCAGATTTCCTGCATTAGGATGTCTTGTATATGTGGCCAATTCAGGCCATGTAGGACCTTCATTACTTAAAGAACTTAATATAACGTTTTGTGTAACATGTGGTAAGGTGCCATCAAGCCCATTATGGTGTTCTCGAAAATCTGTGTATTTCTAGATATGCATATGGTCTGCATTGTGCAGGTGTATTTGCTACAATGTAATTGTGAACATAATGTGAAATGTATGTGAGCTCCCATCCACTGCTGTAAAGGTGACACAGGAATAGAAAATGTCAGTTCTGTATGTGTCGTGTGACTCAACCACGAACGTAACTTCCCCGCCAGTGAGCCCATTATTTAATAAATGTTGTGTGAGAGAATATCTCAGTTTGCTGCAATTGCTACCTGTTGAGTGTCCGCCACATTTTAAACAAGCATTTGCAATGCAATGGGTCTTGCGTTTGCTCGAGCTAGATCAATTAGCATTGTAAACTCCTAACTGGTCTTTTCTTGCCACATAAATTGAAATTGAAAAGTAAAACAGTTTCACATAACGAACTGGACTTTTCTTGCCATACAAACTGAAATGTAAAAATTTCACATAAGCGAGCTGAAGGCCGCCATCCATTCAAAGCGGACACACAAAGGGAAATAAAAGTTTGCTCGTAGTGAAACCTATCGGCAAAAGAGCAATTATCCATGTAACCTGCAAAAGTGCAATTAACTATGTAACAGGGTCGATGTGATGCAAAGCGTTCGACTTCTGCCCACCGAGACCGCACTGCGAAAAAAGAGAAAAAGTAGTCCAGAAACCAGACGGAAAACAGCGAGCCTCGTATGTTTTCAGTACTTGGTCGCTGGGCTCGAGGAGGACTAAACACCGGAAAAGACATGATGTATGCATGCCTTTCGCTAATGAAAGCAAGCAGATTTTAAAAGGCAAGCCCACGAACCAATGAAAGAGACTGACGTGACATGGGCGTGGTTTGCATCCCAAAGAGAGATTACAACATGGGACGGAGCACTTTGCGCTCGCCCCTAAAAACTGTTAGTTCAGAGATGGACACACCAATTTGGGGAAAATTGTTTATAAGGTTCAAGCTTGAACATCCTACAGCCTAAGATAGGTATTACCTATTCAGCTGAGGAGGATATTGCCTAATCCATGGATGTCTCCGTACAAGTCATTAGGGTGCCTGAAGCATGTACTGAGACAGAGATATTTGGGCGACCCGTAAAGTTAATACCTAACCAACTTTTGGTGTGCCATGTTGTAGGACTTTCACCATAGAGATGAGACTGCTGGTTTCAGATGGCAGCACCACCGCATGTGGGGTACTGAGTCAAACCCACGCCGTTTAGCAGCTGTCAGCCTAATCCATTCGGCTACCTAGCAGTACTCCCCCCCAACCTAAAAAGTAAAGGTGATTTGTGGCAGCCTGACGCATGACACTCTGAAAAACTGTGTCGGAAAACTCAGGGAAGTCATGGTGGAGCAGATCTTACCCCATTCTCTCATTTGCACATGTTCTCATACAGGCAAGACAAACAGAAAAATGCAGGCGAGGTTTCAATATATTTTATTAAATCAGCTGCATTCTATGTAATAAAACATGAGCTGCGATTATTTGGAAAATAAAACACAATACGATTATTATTGTGACCAAGAGTGTGAAACAAATAAAAAGTCCCAGTATCTTGTCACACTAGTGAACCTAATTCCTATCCATAAATCTAGCTTCTACAGGAGAACATAGCAGTTGTCTGCCTGCACTAGTCTCTGAAAGGAAGTCCCAGCCCCATAACTGAAAAATATGCAGGGGTTGTTTGCCTTTTGTCTACTGCCAGTTCTCCAAAGTGGCTGGGTGCCGAGGCAACGCACTTTATGCCGGAACCACCACCAAGGTACGGAAAAGACTGCAATACATCCAGAAAGCCTCTGCTTATCTCATCAAGAACACCCCCAAACACAGCCACACCTCCGCCCTACTGAGAGACCTGCACTGGCTCCCAATAGACAAGAGAATTACATTCAGGCTTTTCATGCAGGCCTACAAAGCCCTCCACAACGCCGGACTAGAATACCTCAACCACAGACTCCACTTCTACACGCCCACCAGACAGCTCCGCTCCGCCGTCCTCACCGCCGTCCAACGCATCCGGAAGGCCCCAACCGGAGGGGGATCCTTCTCCCACCACGCTGCCAAGACCTGGAACTCCCTTCCCATCCACATCAGAAGTTCTCTCGCTCTATCACAATTCAGAAAATACCTCAAAACTTGGCTCTTTACCTGATCCCCTCTGTTCTCTTCTCCTTATCCCCTGTCCATCGACGACCTCACACTTACTGTCCCCCCCAGAGCCTTGAGACCCTAGGAGTTGACTAGCCGCGCTTTACAAGTATAATGGTTGATTGATTGATTGATTGATTGGGGCTAAGTTCAGCAGGGCTGCGACGACATGATACGGCATAAGATGGCCGGCTGAAATTTTCCTCTAACCTTATTCCTGGCAGCGTAGGGTTTTTGTAATAAATATGTTGTTTTCTAAGAATTGGCCTGATGTGAAAATGTGTCTTTTCTGTATAAGGTGAAGTACGTACTCTTGGACAGGCAATACTTGGTAGATTATCATATACGGCTTTAAACTGAGCACGAGATGAGAATCTTGTGCAGAAAGAACTAATAACAATCTCTTTGTGGAAAGGCAGCTGATAAAAATAATAAAACATCACTGCTAAAATAAAGCCATGCTAAAATAATAAAAGGAATAAATGAAATGAACCAGGTAGAAGGGTACAGGCCTCAGGACCACAGCTAAAATAAATGTGACTAAGCATCACCCTAAAATTGACCCACAACACTTCACAGTACTACTGTAGCCTCCATGTACTATGCCACTCACAGGCTCACAAACATCCTGCCTAGGCATTTAACAGGCACTCCTAGTTCAGCACTGTATCTTTTTATGTACTGTACAACTCATAGCCACTTATACATCCAGCACCTGCATTTAAATGCACACACTGCACTCTTCATGTATTGTACCACTCACAGGTACACATACACCAAGGACATGCATTTAACCTGCACACACTGCACAGCTCTACATCATTCATGGATTGTACCACACATAGGCACACATTCAATCCAGTCAGCACATCCATTCACTATGCATGCACATGCACTGCTCTGCACTGCATTACCCCTGTATTGCACCCTTCCCAGACATGCATATACTCAGTGCAGATACAACATTTCTGCACTGCACTGCAATTCACACATGTCTGATGTAAAGGGTGAGTTAAGCACACAGCAGGGGAACTTTAAAAGTGAGTGACCTGTAGGCCTCATTTCAATGACACAGGTTACACCTGTTCACTCTACTAATCACTGCATGGCAGGCTGTCACCACTGCGCTCGTGCTGCTTAACTCCTGGCTAACATCAACAACAATGTCCTAAAGGTTTCATTCATTAGTCTGAAAATATATTTAGTGCAATACTTGAAAAATGTATTTTATGTTGCCAAAGATGAACCAAAGAAGTAAAGAGGAGACATGGCCAAGAATTGTAAAAAAACATGCTGGTATATTTTTTAACAATGAACGTTTCAGTAGCATCAAACAATACTCAACTTGTGATGGGTCCCCAGAGTGTAAAGTGCATAACATTGTCTGAATTCTGCAGGCAACATAGATTGCTAAACAAAGAAAAACAAAATAGCGAAAAAGTAACAATTTCACGAATGTGCATGGAAGAGTACATAATGATTCCATTGCTCATATATGTATATAACAGGCCACATCTTTTTCAGTCGGTATAATGTTGACGGCATTTTTACCTTTCATAATTGAGCAGGTCAAATTTATTAATGGAACACCTAAAAAAGGATTGCTGCATAAAGGAAATCATAAAAATAAAATAAATTGAGAATTATTCCACGGGATAGTGTGAAAAATAGCAACATGTAGCAAAAGACTATATCCAAGGTACCTGCATGATTGGTGCTGGGGTCATCTAAAAAGAAAACAAAATATTAAACACAGTAATTCTAGTGTAAGAAAAGAGGGAGTATAAAGTGCCACCAGTGAGCAACCCCAAAGACAGAGTGAGTTTGAAAAAAACTTACAAAGTTGGCTTGTAATGAAGAGATAATAACAAGATTTGATGCCTGAGCCAAATTGGAGACCAGACCCAGGCGGCCTGTTGTCGGAAATGCAGCCTGCAAATGAAAAAACAAGAGACTGAGTTGAGCCCAATGGAAATCAAAGGTAACAGGGATGAAAGTATCACAAGCCCAAGAATGTAAAGAAGGGCAGAAACACGAGATAATTGGGCCGTTACCACCCTCCAAACTCTTTGGGTCAGAAAACCGCCACTCTAGTTTTCCGTCTGCCGGCCCTATCATGACTTTGCTGCTGGGCCAGCAGGCGGAAAACTCATTGCAACATTGATGCCAGCTCATAATCAAGCTGGTGCCAATGTTGCGGTGCGTCGGGTGCGACAGCACCTGTCGCACTTCCCACTGCCCCTAATTCAGGCAGTGAAAAGCACTGCACGCTGTCCATGAGGGCCTCTTAATTTAAAAGAAAAATCTAAATCAAGTTATTCCGTTCATTCAAAATGTTTAGGTCAGTTTTATAAGAGTCGAGCCAAGAAATCCAACAGCATTCACAGATGTGAGTATTTGTGTTAAATCCCCACACTGTACTGGGAGGCAGGATTTTTTAATGGTTTGCCATGTATCAGTTTCAGTGTGATTCTGTGAAATAAAATGAGCTACCAGAGGGGCTTTGTCATTCTTAAGGTGAATTTGGCTTCATTTGCACATTTTAACCAGTTCCAAAGTCTGGCCAATATACAGGAGCCAGGAAGGGCACCAAATGGCATATACCACATTACTAGATCTGCAATTTGTGAAGTGTTGTAAATGGTAGGAAATGCTCCCATGTTTAAATTCCTTTATATTGAAAGTGAACAGTTTTGGCATTTGTAACGCCCATTCATATGGAGTAAATCCCAGCTGGAGACTGTAAGTGGGATTATCAGATTTGTCCTTGGGATTCCATATCATGGCCTGGACTAAATGATCTCCTAAATTACATCCCCTTTTGTCAGATAAAAGTGCGGGATCTGAAAATAATTGGTGAAATCTGAGAATAGTCATTTTTATAAATGAGCTTACTGATTTTGTTACTAGCAGAGTGCTCCCTCCCCCTTTATGTTTAAAAGACCCCCTTGAGCAAACAAGCTGACCTGGGATGCAGCTGTGTGCCTGTGGAATGGTACTGTGACCTTGTGAATACTTGGGCAGAATTTCAGCAACCCCAGATGAATATTTGCTGCTCCCTACTACTACTGCTATGTACTGCTAAACCCAGAAACACATGTCTAGAGATAACAGCACTACCTGCACCAACGTTGGTGAAAAACTACATCAACTTTGAAGTAAGTGTACTGCATTTACAAGAATGCAGTGGGGTGAACTGTTGCTAGGATGAGAGGCAGTGTGCTCCCTCCCCCTTGTGTTTTAAAGGCTCCCTTGAGCCAGTGAGCTGATGGGCTCACATGGGATGCACCTCTGTTCCTGTGGAGTGGTACTGGTACCTGTGAAGACTTGGGCAGCATTTCAGCAACTCCAGAGTACATTTTCTGCTCTCTACTACTTCTACCCTCTACTGATGAAGGGCTAAACTCAGAAACACATTTCTAGATATAAAAGCACTACCTGCACCAACTTTGATGCAATACTACAGCAACTTTAAGTAAGCGTACTGCATTTATCAGAATGCAAATGGGTGAACTGAGCTGGGATGACAGGCAGTGTGCTCCCTCACCCATAGTACTTGAACTAAAGTTGAATATAAACCAAGTTAATCATTGGGGATAAACTTCATAATATTACTTAAAATAGAGGGCCATCACCACAAAAGTCACCCGTTAAATGGAAAAAATTGTTTACTTCCCAATCATAAATATGTCTTCCAAAATATTTAAATCACTCACATACATTAACCCATACTCATGTGGATCCCCACCACTACTGCATTTGCCAAACTCTAAGCGGCAGCACTTACCTTTGAAGTACTCCACTCCCAAGCCTGTAGTAATATACATCCAGCAACCAAGGACTATATCCTGTACCAGGACCTTAGTATACCAAGCACATTCTGTCTGTAAGAATTCCAGTAATCAAGAACTGAGAACCTTAATTTCATGGTCCTCGCTGTTTGTAAGAACACATAATATTCCCATTAGTCAATCCCACCATTTCTCAGGCATTGCCAACGCTACAATAGACATAGGTTCATTTTATTAACCAAATCTGGCGATTAAGAAGGCATGGTATATTCAATTTGAAACATTAAGTAGTGAAACCCATGTTTCAGATCTAAGGTTGCAATGCCATACTGAGTGCAGTTAATAGATCAACACATCACCTTCCTTTACCGCAGTTAAACTAATGACAGAGGAGCATGCAAATCACCCATTTTTGATCACCAATCACTTGACGATGTTTCACATAGATTGACCCCCAGGTCTACACTGTAATGCTAAGATCACACAGATCTCTTGTACTATGGTACAAGATGTACAAACTATGGTACTCATGTGCAACTGATAAAGTGCTCAGTGCCCTCCATGGTTCTGGACTACTTGTGAAAAATAACGGGAGGAGGGAAATTCAGAGAACAAATCCTACGTACATCCGGGCTAGAACCTTAAAGTACTCAGTGTATTAAAGCCACTCCGTGCCCAGGCGCATATTAGAGCAGGAAAGTCACCTGTGTACACAACTGTCAATTTAAAAGAAACCATAAAAAGTGGTTCATACATGCTGACTGCTGACATGAGGATGCTCATTGTGTTAAAGCTGCTCCGTGTGCAGACTTCGATTAGAGCAGAAAACTCACCCTTGTAGAACACTGTCAATTTAGAAAGAAACTAGAAGAAGGGATTCATACATGCTGACCGATGGCATTAGGGTGCTCAATTCACTCTAACCGCTCAGTGCATAAACATGTATTCCAATGCAGTACATACCTGTGTACGGCATTCCTCGCAGCTCTTACATATTCAAACCGCCACACGGACTATAATAGTCTGGCTTCCCTATTTATCTGATTTTTTATATTTGGACAAATCAACCATTGGTCCTTATATACACAGCACACCATCTATATTGTTGATCCTACTTGACACCCATAATGGGCGCATTATTGGACATATGCTTCAACTATACTAATTAGCGTATTGCACGTGGCACATCATCCTTAATGTTAATCGTGCCTAAACCCCTATAAAGGGCACCATCTTGGACTAGTGCGGCAACACCCAACAGCATAGCATTTCAATACACCAAATCATGCATTGCCAACACCATACTGCTTAACTTTACAGGAACTACCTAAAATACAGGTGACTAAGAAGTACCAAATTTTAACAACCCTATAAAGTCCAAACTTTACTAACCTCCAAAAATGCGAACAAGCTAAACTTGCCATCTTTGAAATAGCCCATCATTTATATACGATCCAGTCCCAAGACCGTCAAGAACAAGTACCACAGATTCTATTACCACCCCCCCCCCAAATAGCTTAGAATTGTGCTCATTTCAAAGAAGCAACATCTAAATTGTATCTGTCCCATAGGCAATATAAGCTAAAGGAACTATGTGAACCTAAAACTAAGACGCCATTCAAAAGAAAGGTAAAAACAAAGAATCTATTATACGCACCAACTTAACTCAAACATATACACTATTTACAGTATGTTTTCACATGTACATTCAAACCATAAGGAGGTGAAAACAAATTAACCACTCTTTCATCACAGAGCAGATTTAAACTGCTGCTTCATACTCAAACATGGTGAATCGGATGAGATGGTTAAATATCTTAGAACTTGAAAAAGTATTGATTGGCCTTGTGGCAGTCTGACATCAATTGACATAATAATGTAATAAGGGTTCAACCTACACAAACACATTGTTTCGCAGATCATTGCAAATATATTTTACAATTTAAAATCCATTGGGCAGTCATATGCATGAAAACTCAATTATAAAGGTGTGCATTGTTATGTGGATCTTACCATGGAAAATTCATACTCTGTCATCAAGGACCATCGTTTTAGATGCTCTGATGTATTCCCCACTAATGCACAGACATGTTATTTTAGCAAACTGTCCCAATGTACAGACCTGGTGTTTAAACATAGTTCTAACATATTAATGCACAGACCTATTGTTTTAGAATAGTGTCACAAATGCACAGGGCAATTATTGGAACATAGGGGGTTATTACAACTTTGGAGGAGGTGTTAATCCGTCCCAAAAGTGACGGTAAAGTGACGGATATACCACCAGCCGTATTACGAGTCCATTATATCCTATGGAACTCGTAATACGGCTGGTGGTATATCCGTCACTTTTGGGACGGATTAACACCTCCTCCAAAGTTGTAATAACCCCCATAGTGTTGACACAATAATGTTGTACTAGCTATTGCAAAGACCACTGAAAAATAAAAGCACATATCATATTCAATCAATTCATACCCAAACTTTAATTTCAATAAACGTCTGTGAGATGGTTGAAAGATAATATACTGTGAGTCTTAATTATACCAGTCTATTCCATTTGCATATTGCATTTCAGCAGTATTCTCTTGTGAAGTTCGAACATAATAAGCCATGAAGTTGTGACTGCTTACTCTAGAAAGTAGTGGAGTTCTTTATCTGAATTAAGACCCAGAGCGACTGCCTACAATGTGCAGCTCCATCTGGCCTCTAATTGTCATAACCGTAAACATCTATTACATCCTCTTGGATTACTGTTGTGAAGTGCTGCCTACACAGATTTTTCCGCACTTGCACACAATTACATAAACAGCATAGCAATTCAAACAATTTATAAAACTCTTAATCTTGTAATTTTGTACTGAGTTGTAACGAAAATCTTTAACCTTGTTAATCCCCAAGGAGCATACTGGGCAATTCTCTCAAGTCAAAAAAGCCTTGTGTTTGGGCAAGCTAGTGCGATCTTAGCTCAATATTAGTCAGTGTATAGCTGGGGCTGACAATTTCCCTAATTGTTTGACTTCTACCATATGTAATTGGGGGCCTTTCTGTGATATGTGATCTTAAGATATGAGTGCCTTTTACCAAGTCCCAATGTTTGTTCAAAATACTATACACGTCTTGGCTATTGCTATTATAAGTGGGGATGAAGGCTAACTTATTAGCACCTATCTTCTTATGTTTGACATATAACGTTTCTGCCCAATTTATGGAACTCTTTTTACTGCATCTTTCAGCACCTGATCATCATACCCTCTCTTCTTAAATCTTGACACTGCTTCTATAAACTTATTATGAAAAGTATCATCCTCACTACAGCTTCTTCTCACAGAAATCATCTCTGTAAAGGGAATAGCTTTTTAACTACTAGGGGGAAGAGCACTAGTAGAGTGCAAAATCCTATTGCCCGCAATTTCCTTGTACTTTGAAGGTTGCTGACACATAGAATTAGGTAGCCAAAAACTGCAACCTTTCTTAGAAATGTTTAGCATTAGTTTAAAAATGTGCACATTATCATTCAGATATTCCAGATATGCATCCATCTTTTCCACTGATCCTGTCCAGACAGTGATAATATTGTGAATTTATCTCCGCCAGTAGTGGACCACTTTGGTCCAACTTTTGGCTGCTGGGACCCAGGCATACACTTTCTCGTACCATCCCATAAACAGATTAGCATTCAAGAGTGCAAACCTGGACCCAATCGCAGTCTCTTGTAACGGCCCAATCCAATCTTGGTTCCACAAGAAAAAAATTGTTAGAGAAAATGAGGTCTACCATCTTCAAAAGCATGTTGTGTTAAAAGATATTAGCCCTATGTTTAGAAAGAAAGCAGTCCACAGCTATATGCCCCAACTCTTTCTTACTGCATGTGTAGAGTGATTCTATATCAAGTGTAACCTAATGCATTGCTTCTTCTTCCCCAACCAGATTGTTAGAAATTGGGTTTCTGGTTGCCAGAGGTATGTACCCTGCCCAAGCGGGAACCACAATCCTAGCCAGGGTAAGTCAAAAACACAACCTAGGGTCATTTGTGCTACCGTCTTGTAGCTTGGCACAGAGCAGTCAGGCTTACCTTAAGAAGCAATCTGTAAAGTATTTGTGCAACACTTCAAATAGTAAAACAAGTGAAAACACTGCACCAAAAGATTACACAAAAGGTTGAACAAATAAAACTTAATTTTGTGAACAAAACAACAACAAAACAACAACAAATCCAATAGGTAGAAGTTGAGATATAATTTTTTTGATATTTATTTTATTGTCTCCAAAACAATAGAATACATATCAAGAAACAGTAGAATATTCCCGCCCCAGCCAGGAGCACGCATAGCAGACACCTGCAATACAAATATAGTGGCCTTCAATCAATGCAGTTTCACTCTTTTTCTGTCTATGCACAGGTAGGCAACTTCCTCTATTGTCCTTCTTCGTTCAGATCCTTAGTCTCTCCCCGATACGGCTTTCCTGTCTCCATATCCTCATCCTGTTCTTCCTGCAGTTGCATCTCCACCACATCCCATTCATCTAGGCCCCTCTGGGTTAATCCCCATGGCAATAACCTATGCGGGACACCACAGTCCACCTGTGTCCATTTGACAAATTCCCACATCCATTGTTTTTCGGTAGGTATCTTATTCGTCATCCACCTTTTGACAACACATATTTTGGCCACTGCTACCCCCAACTCCAATATCTTTACCTTACGTTTGTCCTGCTTTGATTGTGGTACAAGCCCCAGTAAACAAAGCTGCACTGTTAGTTGTACTGCCAGATCTGTCCACCTCCGTCCAGAAGGCACCCAGCCCCGAGCATGCCCCCCACATATGTAAGTATGAACTCTGCGCAATCTGGCACTTAGGACAGAGCTCCGGCCTGAAGGGATCAAGCTTATGCAACCATTGTGGTTTCACATAGTCCCTATGTACACATTTGTAGTAGATCAGTTTAATCTGAGCATTACCTGTGACTTTCCGGCATTTGCCAAAGGGTTGAGAGTACCTGATTAACTATATGTGTCTCCGGCTCTTGAGAGAACCCCTCCCATGCCCTGCGTATTGCCGCCTCTATACCAACATATCCTAGAAAGCCACCGCCTCCCAGACCCCACGTGGTGCAAAAGTTTGCATAGCTAATCATCCGGCTATCCTCATCAAATTCACCCATGGATATGCAGGCATTCCGCTCTTCTATAGTTCTCAGAAATATTGGCATCTGCGGGGATAGAACTGTGCACCACTGAATTCCTGCACATAGATGAATAGGTTGCCCTTTCTCCTGGTCACCCGCTCCCATACTTCCAGTAGGGTTCTGGCATGAAGTGGTAATATTGCTCTTTTCTTCCTAGGTACTAAGGGTAGTGCTAACAGCTCCCTCGGTAGCACGAATCGTTTCAAGATACCATTCACCGGATCAGTAGTTTATGCTTGAAACCAGGGCATTACATATTGCATATATGAAGCCTAGTACCAGGCCCGAAAGTCCAGAGCTTGCATCCCCCCTCTCTCCCATGCCAACCTCAAGACTTATTCATACACGACCATTTCCCCAATACAATAGTTGGAGGAGTTCATCTAATTTCGAAAGCAGATCTCAGGTATGCGCATTGGCATATGCTGTAATATATATAAGATTCTGGGTAGCATATCATTTTACTTCTGGCTGTTCACCCCATTAAGGACATTGGAAAGAGTAACCATCTTTGAATACTCTGTTCCATTCTAAGCAATAACTTGCCCACATTTACATCACAGGTCTACGCTACATCAGAGCTCAGGAGTACCATAGGTATTTAATCGGTATAGTTTGTACTTTAATTGTATGCATGTCTCGTGTCCTTCTGGGGTTCCGTGATATCGGGTATAACGCTGATTTGTCACCATTCAGTTTGAACCCAGAGCAGGCCTCCACTTCTTGTATGGTGGCATTGAACATTGGCAATTATTCACAGAGTCCCTCAGTGTTAGCAAAATGTCATATGCATATAAAGATATTATCTCCCTCTTGCCCCCTGTCAGAATCTCACTGTCTGCTTGTCTATAACATATTATCCGTGCCAGCAGATCTATGACCATGACAAATATCAGAGGGAGGGAGGGGGGCACCCTTGTTGTGTCCCCCTCTCTATTGTGCAGGGCTCCGATAGTCTGTGACCCACCTTCACCTTCACCCTGGCCTTGGTATCTGTATATAAGAGCATCACCCCCCTGAGATAATCCTCTCCCAGCCCGTATCTGCGGAGGGTCCCTGTCCATGTATAACCAATCTACTGTATCAAATACTTTGTGCGCATCCAGGCTCTCCAAGGTGCAAGCCTCCCCCCTTTCACCGCTTGTTCAGTTGTAAGAGATGCCTTTTGTATATTATTGGTCGTGTTCCGTCCCCCCCACAAAGCCTGCTTGGTCCGTGTGTATGATCTTTTCCATAGCTTTCTCTAATCTGTAGGCTAGAATCTTCCCCAGGATTTTGGCGTCAACCATGAACTTTGGTAGTGGGCAATATGATTCGCACTCCGCCAGGCCCCTCCCATCCTTAGGTAGGGTCACTGTATGTACCTCCCTCAGTGATGCAGGCAGTACTCTCTGTTCAGATGCCTCCTTGTACATGGCGAGCAATGGTTTACATAGTAGAGCCACATATGCCTGGTAAAATAATACTGTCAATCCATCATCACCTGGTGCCTTCCCAGTATTCATATTTAAAATAGCCCACCAGTTGTCGGATTCCTCTAATGGGGTATTAAGTTTTAATTCCTCGTCTATTTGGGGTAACTGTGCCTCATCTAATATAGTCTCTATGGCAGCTCCCCAGGTCTGTCGCATGTATAGTGCTGAATAAAATTCAGTGAAGCACTCGAGTATCTCATCTTGGGATGTCAGCATTTCTCCATTTGTGCCCTTGAGGGCTACCTCTGCACCACCCCTTCTCTCTCTAGTGACTAGCCAAGCCAACAGCCTGTCGCAGTGTACCCTTGTTTGTGCTGCGCCTCTGTATATGTGCTGTAATCATGTTTCCCTAGAGTATCACAAGCTTCATCTAGGGCAGTGCTTACCTCATGTCGATTTTCTCATACCTCATCAGTTTGTGGGGCCTATCTGTCTATGTCCATTGTCTGTTGCTCCGGCTTTGTGACTGTGTTTCTTAGTGGTCATAGTGCACTATATGTGGCAGCCATGCATTTCCCCCTGATGGTTACTCTAAAGGCATCCCACAAAACTCCAGCCTATTTGACGGTGCCTGTATTAATGTGAAAATGTTCTCGTATTGCCTCTCGAATATGTTCCCTGTATGCTTGACTGTGGAGTGCCCAAGATTGAAAGCACCACTGCGGCATCAGGGAAGCATATATCTGACTCTGCAACTCTTCTGCTAGTGGTGCGTGATCCGGCAGTGTGCATTAAGATATTGTATATCCCCACATTGCGCCAACTATCCCGGGTGTACGAGCATGTAATTTATTCTGGAGAACGTCCCATGCGGTGTAGAGTAAAAGGAGTAGCCACCTGTCTGCTCATGTCATGCTCGCCAGAGCTCCACCAGGTCTAATGTATTCATCCCCTCTATTAAGGCTTGTGAGCCGTGAGCGGGCCATGAGCTATCTAATTCCTTGCTCAGCACACAGTTACAGACTGCCCTTCCACATAATGTCAAAATGGGCATATGTTGCTAGTAATTGTATTCCCCCCTCATAAAAATCCGGTGTGTCAATGTTCGGAGTGTATGTGTTAAAAAATACTGTCTGTCTACCACCAATACCACCCACCACTTTTATGTACCATCCATCTGCTGCTTTCAGGACTGTGTCAACTTTTAGTGGGATGCTGGCATCTACCCATAATAAAACCCCTCTTGCCAAAGAGGTGATGGTAGCATACCACATTTGGCCTCCCCATCTAGTACGGATCTTATCATGTTCATGGGGTAGCAGGTGCGTTTCTTGTAACATTACTATTTTTGCTTGGTGCTTACGAACATAGGTCCATATCCTTTGTCTTTTGATCGGGTTCTGAATCCCTTTAACATTCCACAAAATTACTTTCACCACCATGCAAAGTGTTTGTGGTGTTTCCATGTCTAACGCCGTCCCGTGTCTGTTTGAACCTGCTCTGCCTTGTGTGCGTACTCCCTACCTCATGCCCCTGGATCCAAACCATCCCCCAACCCTCGTCCTGTGTGGCCCACCACAACCCTGCCTCCACAATTGACACATTAAGTGTCCACCTAACTTCCCCTCTACAATAACAAACAACCCCAACACAGTGCGCTCTTTGTGTGAGCCCTCATGTCGGGGCTTCAGCAGTCACAGCACTACCATTGCTCTTTCACCCCATGAGAGGCACCTAAACCTATAACCAATGATTTGGGTCTGACGTTCGTTTTGTTCTCAGTCATCTAAGAAGTACCACCCCTCTGTATAATAATATGTTGTTGCTGCCCTCCTGAGCACAAACCATGGTTACTGCGCCCCCTCCACCTCCAGCACGTCTAATTTCAGTAACTCTCAGCAAACAGCATGACATCCTCAGGTCGATCAAAAAGGTGTCTTTGCCATGCACATCCACTCGCAGTCAGGCCAGGGATAGCAGGGCATATGCCCAGCCACGTTTTCTGAGTTTCCTCTTAACCTCTGCGAAAACTCCGTTTCTTCTGCGTGGCTATAGCATAGTCAGGGTAAAAGGAAATCTTGCACCCATTGTATTCCACCTCTCCCTTAGCTCGTGCTGCCGTAAGAACATCAATTTTGGATAGGTATCTCTGCATTCGGGCTATAAGCATGCGCAGTGGCACTTTTGACTTCGGCTTGCCCCCTGGTGTCCATTGGGTAGCATCCACCTGCAGGTCCCCCGCATCCTCAAGACCAGGCAGCACAGTTGGCAGCCAGGGCTCCAGAAATTGTTCTGTCGGTACAGTCTCTGTTCCTTACGGTACTCCAGGTATCCATATATTGTTTCGGCGAGACCTGTCTTCCAAATCTGTGAGTTTAGCCTCATGCGTCTGTAAGCGGTGTTCATACTCAGTCAATGTAGTAGTGTGTCCCCCCCATAGTCTCCTCCACACCATCCATTCTAGTTCCCATATCCTGGACTTTGTCTCGCAGCTTATCCATATCCTGTTGCATAAGTGCCACCTTGGTGGCTACTCCATCAATTTTTTCAGTGATGGCTTTATTCCCCTCCATTATCAGTGTCTTCAGTTCAAGCATTGACGGTGTTCGCCCCCCCATCACCTGCCCCATATGGGCTTGCACTTTGGGCCATTCTGGTCAATTCGTCCTCGATACTATTGCGTGATTTAGGGGCCGCACCCACACCCCCATTAGGCATGGGCAGCATCTGTGTCTCGCCCTGCCAGTTGCGCAAGCCAGGAGTGGCCCAATTGTGTTCTTGGCCTGTTTTCTATCCTGTCGCTCCCTCTGTTTTCCGGGCCCGGCCCGGGGCCACCGCCTCCACCCACGCCAGAATCAACAGCCATCAGACTCCAGTATAACTGACCCACAGCAGCCAGGCACAGGCACACGGCGGCCCCTCCCTAGCTGTGGCCAGCAATCCAGCCCCTGCGGTGGCCTGTCCTCCGCACTCGTGTTCCACTCAGTGCCTGTGCTGGCGTTGGTGCAGGTGGGGGAACAATCAGCCCTCAGCGTGGCCCCCTCAGGCCTATATTTTCTGCAGGCCTCATGTGCCCGGATCCCCTCCCCCAGGTAACTGGTTCCCCAACGGGGAAGGGGGGCGGGAGACCCGAGCTGCACAGCCCTTGGGGCCCACTTAACACGCTCCGGACCAGCAGGCTCCCGTCCGGTCCCTCATTGGGCATAGGCCAGTCCCAACTCCACCGCTGCTCCCAACTTCTCAGGCTGCGCCTGCCTCAGCCACTGCCGTCCAACTGCGGGGGCATCTCACACCACCAGTCACAGCACTGCCAGTGCCCCCGCCCTGTCTATCTAGCTGCAACAACCATTGGCACAGCCCACGTATCATTCCTTGCCGCATTCGCACCGACCACGCCCCATCCGGGCTCCAAGCGTGCAGGCCAATCCGACCACTCTTTAACCTGCTGCAGTCCTAAAGTCACCGCTCACGTCCCCTTAGCTGGGTGGGCTCACTCCATTGTTCAAACCAAGCATAACATCATCAAAAGTAGCATCCGTTTCAGAATCCAGAGACAAAATCACAGAAATATCCCTAGTTCTGAGACCGACAAGTTGGACAATTCCAGCCTGGGAACGGAGGGCTTCAGCTTTTGTTTGTATATTGAAAAGTGACATTTAAATTTCGCATTTCTGACAAACTTATACAGATCTATGTGTACATCAGAACACACTCCATTATGCACTGGACAAAACCTCAATGCTTTATTGAATAGATTAATCTTTTTTTCAGTCAAGACACGGTTTGAAGAATGAACAGCCAAACTCATGGTACCAGTATCGGCCCCTGATTGAACATTCTTATATATTACCTGTTTTGCACAAGATTGTAGTTATAGTTCTTCCTCCGCTGGTTCCTTTCCTGCACACCTTCTCTTTCTTCTGTGTTTTCTCCTTCTCCCTCTCTTTGTTTTGAAACTCTTTTTTGTTGTTGCTGTTTGTTGCCTATTCTGTATCTTAAAACACCTTCGAAAAAAGTAGCTAAACTGGCCAAAAATGTTTTTCCATTTACCACTCCACTTGAACCTGCCTCGTCTATCGATGAGACATCTGAGCTGCTAGCCCTGCTTGAAAGATTATCTGTACCAACTGCTTGCTTACTCTTAGTATTGGGAACCACTACATTGTCAAATCTGTATGCAAATGTGAAGATTCTCCATCGCTTCCTTAGACATTTGGCAGCTTGGGGCATTCTCAAGGGGCTTGTTTTCTCAGTTAACTTAAGGGTCCGCCAATTTAAGACTATAGGTATGCTGTATTACACACCCGGTATGATTGCGTGGTGGGCGCAGAATAACAGTATAAATAAGACTAAATTATCTAAATACGGATTCTCTGCAGCAGATGTAGTACACATGTTCGCATCATGTTCTAAATTGAGGGGGGTTTTGGGACGAAGTGAGTCTTCTGTCTGGACTTTGCATTAGAGAGGATGCGCATTTTACTAATAAGGAAATTATGCTGGGATTTAGATTGGGAGCAGATGTGGGAACCAGTAGATTGCTTTCTATTGTGATTATAACAGCAAAGTTTTGTTTTGCTGGTGTTTGGATTTCTGATATGCCCCCTGCGGTTAGTGAGTGGTGGGCTACTCTTAAGCAGGTCAAAGAGTTGAAATTAGCTTTAGCTTAATCAATGGGTATGTGAGCAAGTAAGAAATTTGATCGTATTTGGTCCAGGTTTAATTGGCTGCTTTAGCCAGCATTGGGGGTGTGATCCTTGAGTTATAATGTAAATACTGTATTAGACAGACTTATGCCTTTCTTCGCTGTGTTTCCTTTCTTTTCTCCTTTGCTGTGTACTTATTTTTATGTTTTGCTTTCATAATGTAATCTTTCAATGCTCAATAATTTTTGACAAAATATATATATTTTTTTAAAAAAAGCAAATGTGAAGTTTCTGCTATTTCTGTAATCCCCATCATCTTTATTGATCTTCAACACTTTTCTTTCCCTCTCTATATTCGATTTGAAGCATTAAGTGGGGATACCCATGCATCAAACCCAAGGTTGCAATACAATACTTTAATGAAAGAGGAGCATGTAAATCACCTGTATCACCAGTTAATATTTCAGATTGAACACACTATGGCGCTCAATATGACATTGGCAGTAAGTTCCGCTTACCGCCATGCCGACTGCCGCCAACATACTGCGGCATATAACCGCCAAACATATTATGACACACACATAGCAATCCGTCACTATACAGCCACACACACAAGTTCGCCAGCCCAAGGGTCAGTGACAAACTGGCGGTATCAAAACCCACACCGTTACGCCAACAGAATTACGCCCACAACATTAGGACCCACGAATCACTGCGGTGGACATTCAATGGCTGTAAACCATTGGCGGTACATACCGCCGCTCTTAAAATACACTTACTCAAATAAAACAACACCAAATTGGACAATTCAAACTACACACTCCTGGCACACATACACACACCACAACCATACCAATTTAAAACACACGCCTACAATACCCACATCCCTTTACGACTAGAAAGAATTGCCACCAGAAAGATGCAGCAAGAGCATCCACACAACCAGAGCCACAAAATACCATTACCCATACACCATCCACACACCTTACATCACATGTCCCAACATATCACCCCACACACCCTCACCCACACCACTCACACTAAACCCTTGGCACCACAACAACACCCCTGGTTCTCAGAGGAGGAGCTAAGGGTCGTGGTGGAGGAAATCATCCCGGTAGAGTCACAGCAATTTGGATCACAGGTGTAGCAGACATCCATTGCTAGGAAGATGGAGCTATGGCGGAGAGTCGTGGAGAGGGTCAACGCCGTGGGACAGCACCCCAGAACAAGGGGTGACATCAGGAAGAGGTGGAATGACCTACGGGGGAAGGTGCGTTTCGTGGCAGCAAGACACCAACTAGCTGTACAGAGGACTGGCGGTGGACCCCCACCTCCTCCTCCACAACTAACAACATGGGAGGAGCAAGTCTTGGCAAGCATGCATTCTGAGGGCCTGGCGGGAGTTAGAGGAGGACTAGACTCTGGTAAGTCAACTCTCTATTACTATCATCCCCCCTACCTGCATGCCATCACAAACCCCCACCCATACCCTCACTCCCATCACTTCACCACCCCCACATACCCCACCATCACAACTCACTCATCCCGATACCAAGCCCTGCATGCAACACCAATGCATGGACACCTGCATGGACACCTATCACCACTGCACACGCACTGGAGAGAACCACCTAGCCCACCAAATAGCAACTCACACAAAGGAAAATCTGCCAGGGCAACAAGAACCATAGAGGGCAACACACCCATGCACAATATGTCACACTCAGAAACAATAACACTGCATTTACATCCCCACAGGTCCCCCAGCCAATGTCACCGGAGAAGAGGTGCCAGCAACATCCAGTCCCCCCCAGAAGAGGCCAATAGTAATGACAGCAGCTCTGCTCGCCTGGATCTAGATGACTAACCTGGCACATCAAGGATCTCTGGACAGTCGGTTATCCAGGCACAGTCCCACACCACCACAGAGCCTCCCCCCTCAGGAAACACCACCACAGGAACCACTCAGAGGGCCCATACCTCTGTCCCCAGGGCACGTCAATCAGCAGTGTGTCCACCACTATAGGGACCCCAGGCCACCCCACAAACACAGGACAATCAGGGACCTGGAATCAGTGGCAGTGGGCACATGGTTCAGGGAACTGAGGCACAGGACCACAGGGAAGGTGGGAAGACTGCTGTGCGACAGGAGGGGACAGGCCCAGGGAACCGACCCTCCAGGAGGCACTCACCGTGATCCTGGGAGCATACCAACATTCCCAGGATACGCTGGGCCAGATACTGGACAAGTTGCAGGAAAACATGCAGCTGCAGGAGGGACAGTACCTGGGGATCAGGGAGGACTTGAAGGACATCAACACCACCCTGGTCACCATTGCAGGGGTGCTGGCAGACGTGGCCAACACTACGAGGGAGGCAGTGGCACCCCATCGGGCCCCTGCCACTAGCCAAACCGATGAACAGGCCTCCACCTCCGCTGCTGCTAGTGGACAGGAGGCCCCGCCACAGGACCAACAGGCCACCAGCACCCCTCCCCCTGCAGAAGAAGAACCACCCCGCAAACATTCCCTGCGATCCAGGCAGAAGCCAGAGACTATTGCCAAGACCCCGCCAGGAAATAAGACTCCCCTGATTGTCACCCTTGTGTCCCACTCTTTCACCCTGTCCACCTTGAACTGCCATTGCTTCCCTTCCTATGCCCCCTTGGACAATACACCTGTGATACAAATAGACTGGTCTCTATCCTGGGCTCTCCTCCACCATTACCCCAGCCCATTCAACCACCCCCTCTACTTCTTAGCACTTAAATAAACACCCTTTGAAAAAATACAAGTATGGAGTATGTCAAATGATTTAAGTACGTATTTGTTTAACAAGGTTTAAACATTGCAATTCAACTGTACAGTAATGTATACATAGGAATGACCTGTAGTTGGCTGCAGTCAACACACAAGAAGCGATAGTGGGGCACAAATATCTGCAAATAAAGATGCCAAAGGGTACAGTGAGTGGCCATAGAAGTGGGAAAATCAGCCTGCCAGTGACAATGTCAAACACAAAACTGTCAATTAAATCTGATGTTACACTGTTACCTGTGTGTCATTGGAAGTATTGATGAATTATTGCACTTCTGTTGTCCTCATCCTCATCCCCTGCCTCCTCATCTTCACTGTCCACAGGGTCCACTGCTGCCACACAGCCATCTCCAGCCTCATCCTCCTGCAGAAAAGGCACCATGCGACATAAGGCAAGGTTGCGAAACATACAGCTTGCCACGATGATCTGGCAGACCTTCTTGGGTGAGTAGAACAGGGATCCACCTATTAGATGGAGGCAACGAAACCTGTCCTTTATGAGGCCAAAGGTCCTCTCTATAATTCTTCTTGTTCGCCCATGTGCCTCATTGTAACGTTCCTCTGCCCTTGTCCTGGGATTCCTCACAGGGGTCAGTAGCCATGAGAGGTTGGGGTAACCAGTGTCACCTGCAAATATTGAGGGACAACTGTTAGACACACACTAACCCTTAGGGCCCACACCATACCCATACACCAACATATACTGGGTGGGAACCAGGGCTCACCCATTAGCCACACCCTGTGCCTCTGGAGTTGAGCCATCACATATGGGATGCTGCTATTCCTCAGGATAAAGGCATCATGCACAGACCCAGGATATTTTCCCATTGATGTGGGAGATGTACTGGTCCGCCAGGCACACAATCTGCACATTCATGGAGTGAAAGCTCTTTTGATTTCTAAACACCTGTTCATTTCGCCTGGGTGGGGGAGACAAATGCAATATGTGTACCATCAATTGCCCCAATGATGTTGGGGATATGTCCCATTGCAAAGAAATCAGCTTTCACTGTGGCCAAATCCTCCACCTGGGGGAAAACGATGTAGCTGCCCATGTGTTTAATCAGGGCAGACAACACTCTGGGCAGCACCATTGAGAACATTGTCTGAGACATTCCTGCTGACAAGCTCACTGTCACTTGGAAGGAGCCAGTTGCCAGGAAATGGAGCACTGATAGCACTTGCACAACAGAGGGGTTCCCGGTGGGATGACGGATAGCAGAGATTAGGTCAGGCTCCAATTGGGCACACAGCATCGTGATTGTGGCCCTGTCCAGTCTATTGGTGAGGATAATGTGCCTGTCCTCCATTGTTGCCAAGTCCACCAGGGGTCTGTACACAGGGGTATGTCTCCATCTCCTATTCATCCGCAGCGGTTAAAATCTATGGGGCCAAATGGTGAGCAGCTAGTCAGTATCTCATATTTCCAACCACTACACTTCAATGCATGTTGTGATTGTAACAGTATTTTGTTGGAGAGGTCCGAATGGTGCATATGTGTACTGCGACGCAGTTAGGAGCCATGGCCTGCACCCTCCCCCTGAAATGGCGTCCGCCTGTCCTGTTTGGAGGGACATGTGGAAATTAGGTAATTCTGCTGACATTGTGCGCCGTTGCGGGAGGCGGTCAAAAACCGCTGTGCAACTCCTCATTTGTTAACATTAGGCCCTATGGGGTACAGTGGCCAATGGTGATGTACGCCGGCGGTGACAGTGTGCAGCGCCACGGAGGTGACTGCCATTTTGTATCTGTTCTCCCACTTACTACCTGACCTTCAACAGGAGAGGACCTACACTGCATGTGCTGCTGTGACCTGTGTCTGGAACCAACCATGGCTCGTGTCACTGGGGAAAGGGTCCCTGCCTTTACCTCAGCAAAGTTGGAGCGTCTGGTGGATGGGGTCCTACCCCACCGACTGCTGTATGGGCCTCCAGACCAACAGGTGAGTACACCGTGAGTACGATGCATGAGGCGTGAATGCATGGAGTGCTGTGTGTAAAGGCCTCATGTAGGGGTGTGTGGTGGATGGGCCGTGGGCAGTGTGCAACATGTATGGTGGGCCATGTCTGTGGTAATGGGGATGTGAAGGGGCATGGTGGGCCATGAGTGTAACAGGCAGGACGGTCGGGCTAATACCTTTACCTGTGTCCATTTCCCTGCAGGTCAGCATCCATCAGAAAAAGGGTATATGGCGTGCCATCGCCAAGGATGTGCGGACCCTGGGTGTCTACGGCAGGGGGAGGACCCACTGTCAGAAATGGTGGGAAGACCTGAGACGCTGGGCACGGAAGATGGCAGAGGCCCAGCTGGGGATGGCCTCCCAACGAGGAAGGGGTGCCCGTCGAACCCTGACACCACTGATGGCCCGCATACTGGTGGTGGCCTGACCGGAGCTGGATGGGTGCTTGGGGACATCACAGCAGCCACAAGGGGGTGAGTACAGTGCCCCAATATACAACTTGTGCCTGGTGGGGTGGTTATCGGGTGGGGGATGTGGGCCTGTGGGTATCCCTAGGCTAGGCCTGACATTGCAGAGTAGGTCCCATGTTGGGCAGGGTTCTGATGTAAAATTCCTCCAACCAAGCGAGTAGGCATCCACTACTGGGCAGGGGTCTGTGGGTCTCAGGTATGCTGCAATTGGCGTTACGTGTCCCTATCCATGGCTTGGTGACTAGCATTGTGACTGGTAGTGCATTGCCTAGTGCGTAGGGTTGTTCCCTGTGTGTGTGTGTGTTGTGTATGCCAACGGTGGTGTTGATGCCGCCACTGACCAAGTGTATCCTTTGTCTCTCCTCCCCCCTTTTTGTTTCATCACCCTGTCCTTCTGTGCATTTTCATCATCTGGCAGAGGAGCAGAGGCACCGGCGATGGAGGGAGCTGCATCCCACAGGACCCAGGATGCCGAATCCACCGACAATGAGGGCACCAGTGAGACGGAGGGTGAGGGGAGCACCACAGCGGAGACTGGAGAGGACAGTTGTGACACGGATACCTCCTTCAATGGAAGTTTCCTGGTGGTGGCGGACACCTCTGTGCCCACCCCAGCTACAGGTACAGCCGCCACCCCCCCAACCAGCACCGCCCTCCCAGCAGCCCTTCAGCGAGTTTCCCGTGCCCTCTCACCCAGGAGGGTTGGCATCTCCTTCGCCCCAGGCACCTCAGGCCCTGCCCCAGTTAGCCCTGCTGCCCTGAGTGAGGAGGCTATTGACCTCCTGCAATCCATCTCTGTTGGGCAGTCAACCATTGTGAATGCCATCCAGGGGCTGGCGACCCAAATGCAAGAGACCAAAGCATTCCTGGAGGGCATTCACACTGGCATGGTGGCCCAACATAGATCATTCCAGGCTCTGGCCTCCTCTCTGATGGCAGCCATTGTCCCAGTTTCTAGCCTCTCCCCTCCAACTTCCTCTACCCAATCCCATTCCCCTCAACCGGAACCTATCCCAAGCACACGGCAGACGAGCATGCACCCGGGACAACACACAAGAGTGGACATGGCAAACACAAGCACCACACTTCATCCCACAGGCACTCACACAAACACCATCCAGATGCAGACATACCAACGTCCGCTGCCTCCACTGTGGCCCCCTCCTCCTCCTCATCCGCCTCCCTCCCAGCTGTGTCTACACTCACACCTGCATGCACTACATCCTCATCCACTACCCCCATCACCAGCACACCTAACAGCACACACCCCTCACTGACAGCCACCACACCCACTTCCAGGCACATGTCCCCTGTGTCCTCTCCCACTGTGTCTATGCCCCCTGCTCCCAAAGTCCAAAAACGCAAGCACTCAGACACCCAACAGCCATCCACCTCACAACAGCATCCAACCCATCCACCTGCACCCAAACACAGCAGACTGAGACCTCCTAAAACCACTCCCTCTTCCGCCACTCCCAAACCATCGCCCTCTTCCCGCCCCAATGTCCCTAAGAAGCTTTTTCTCACCAACATTGACCTCTTCCCTAGCCCTCCCCCTCCTGTCCCTCACGTCAGGCCAGGGTGGTCAAAACCCAGGCAAGCACCTCAGCCACCCAGTCCACGGGCACAGTAGTGTCCACAGCTACACTTGGTGGGAGAGGATCCCGGGCACCAGGCAGCCACATTGAAAGGCTACCAAGTGCTGCAAGGAAGGGCAAGTAGGCACCCCCAGCTGCTGCGGGGAAGGGCAAGGAGGCACCCCCAGTTGCTGCAAGGAGGCACCCCCAGGTGCTAAAAGGAAGGGCAAGGATCAATCCCTGGCTACTGACAGGAAGGGCAAGGAGCAGTCGCCAGCTGCTGCCAAAAGGAGCAAGGACCCATCCCCAGCTGCTGGCAGGAAGGGCAAGTGGCCTGCACCAACAGGCAAAAAGGACAAGAGGCCTGGTGCTGGGACTTAGTCGGAGCCCCCACCACCAACCATGGTGGTTCAGCCGTCCGAGGCTGCAAGGGAAGGGCTGGAGCCTCCCTCCCCCCCACGGCTAGCACCGCCACCAGCACCACTGCCAGCAGCACCGCCACCAGCACCGCCGCCAGCACCACTGCCAGCAGCAGCATCCTCAGTGGGCAGCCGTCCGAGGTTGCAGGGGAAGGGCTGGAGCCTCCCCCCACCACTGCTAGCACCACTGCTAGCACCGCCACCAGCACCACTGCCAGCAGCAGCAGCAACCCCATGGGGCAGCTGTCCGAGGCTGCAGGGGAAGGGCTGGAGCCTCCCCCTACCACTGCTAGCACCGCCACCAGCACCACTGCCAGCAGCACCGCCACCAGCAGCAGCAACCCCAGTGGGCAGCCATCCAAGGCTGCAGGGTAAGGGCTGGATCCTCCCCCCACCACTGCTAGCACCGCCACCAGCAAGCTCACTGGGCACAATGCCCCGTCCAGAACCAGTGGGCAAGTCACCCACTTGAGAGACTGTGGCCTTGCACTCCCCAGGACAAGGCAGTGGGCACATCACCCACTTGAGAGACTGTGGCCTTGCACTCCCCAGGACCAAGCAGTGGGCAAGTCACCCACTTGAGAGACTGTGGCCTTGCACTCCCCAGGACCAGGCAGTGGGCACATCACCCACTTGAGAGACTGTGACCATACACTCCCCAGGGTCAAGCACAGGGCATGTTGGCCCCTCCAGGACCAGTGGCGTTGTACCATCTTCTGGCTGAGATGCCCCCCATTCCCCGTCCCCCTGAGGTGCCTGGCTATTTTCGACCTGATGCCCCTGCAGTGTTCTCTCCGTGTTGTTGCAGGAGTAAGGTGGGGCCTTGGACTATTTGATGTGACCCTGTGGCACACAGACATTGAAGACTGTGCAGTGTCCCTACATTTGTATATATGTATATACTTTTTGATTTGGATGCTTTTATTTCTACTATACGGGGTACATATGTTATGATGCTGCATCTGCTTGTGTGTATGGGGGTGGAGGTGTGCGTGTTGCGTGTGTGTGTCACACTCTTTTTCCATGCCCCCCTCCCCTGTGTGCTAGGTGGAAGTACTCACCATGGTCGTCTTCACCGGCGTTGGTGTTCGTAATGGAGTAGAAGGTAGAGGAGCATGGGGAACACATGCAGCTCGGGCTCCATGGTGGCATGTTTCTTACCTGAGTCTCCAGAGGTGAGTCGTTTCCCTTCTGTACCGATTCCACAAGAACAAACGCTACACAGTACTCCATTTTACATGGACTGCGTTAGGACTTACTAAGGTCCTTTAATCCAGTTACTTATTATCTGTTTCAACATTCCTTACCCGGGTGCGTTTATTTACCTGCCCATTACAGTTCCCAATTTGCACACTACATCCCAACTTGGAATTTTCTACAATTCTATCAATTTTCTAGCTTTGAAAAAGGCACCTGTGTGACGATACACGTGTTGGCTGTGTTTGATGGATATTCCTTCTCATTGAAGCAAACTGAGTTTTCAAATAAAAAGATTTTCTATGAGGAACGTGGGACATTAATGTGCCTTATTCACCAACAAATCCTTCACACCTTGGATGTTGCTATTTATGTATCACTGCTCTGTACATTGTGTGCTGTGGTCTTTATTGTTCATCGTTTCCCTTCTGTGTTCTGTTTCCGCCAGGCTTTTGATGTTGTTGGTACCACCCCGGAAAAGGTGGCGCATAGGTGTGTCATATTACTGTGGGCAGAATATTGTTTGCCGCCTGGCTGTTGGCAGTTACCGCGGTGGTGCCTGATGGTTTCGCCCTGGCGGTCGGTGTGCTAAAGTGGCTGTCTGTCTGAGCGGTTTCCTCCGTGGTCATAATTTCATATTTATTACCGCCGGCCTGTTGGCGGTATTACTGCCGCTTTATCACCGACCGCCAGGGTTGTAATGAGGGCCTATGTTTTCTTAACTGCCAGACTTGGTTAATAGGATGAACCTATGTCAATTGTAGCATTAGCGATGCCTGAAAAATGGTAGGATTGACCATGAGAATATGAGGTGTTCTTTCAAACAGCAAGGACCTTGAAATAAAGGCTTTCAGGTCTTGATTACTGGAAGTTTTACAGACCCACTTTGCTTCCTATACTAAGGTCTTGGGGCAGGACTTGTTCCCTTGTCGATGGATGGATACTACTAAAAGCTTGGGAGTGGTTATTTGGAAAGGTAAATGTTGTTGCTGCTTCTGGTTTCGCAGATGCAGTAGTGGTGGTGATCCACACAAGTATGGGTTAATATACGTGAGTTGTTTAAATATTCTGGAAAACATATATGTTTGAGAGGTAAACACAATGAGCCCGATTCACATAGGTAAACTTAGACCAAAAGACTAAGGCCCTCATTATGACTTCGGCGGTCTACAACATACACTGCCGAAGTCCTGCCAGCCACAAGACCGCCAGTGATGGCGGTCATCATACTTTGTAGTAGGCGTTGCGGTGTTGTGTTGGCGGGCACTGCCGGCAGAGCAAGCGCCATGGACCTAGTTCAGGGGGAGGGTGGGGGTGTCTAATATTGTGTGCATGAATGGGGGGGTGTATTTGTGTGAATGGAGGGGGGTGTCGAGTGTTGTGTACGTGAATGGGGGTGTGTGTTTGTGTGACTGGAGGGTGGATACTGAGTGTTGTGTGTGTGAATGGGGGTGTGTGTTTGTGTGAATGGAGGGGGTTGGGGGGTGTTGAGGCCGTGTGTGCATGTGTGTGTGAATAAGTGTGCATGTATGTGTGCTTCTATGTGTGCATGTATGTATGTATGTGTGATGTGTGCCTGCGTGGATGTACAGGGGTTTTGGAATGGGGATTAACGGCGTGGGGGTGGGGTTGGAATGCGGTAACGGGGTGGGTAAGGTTTGGAATGGGGATCGGGGTTGGGGGGGGTGTCCCTGCTTGGGGGGCTTCCGATGGGGTGGGGGAGGGACCTACATAGAGGGGTGGGGGTTTTGGGGAGTCATGCAGTGGCGACAGGAATGAGCATTCCTGTCGCCAGTATCGTTACTGCCAGGGATTCCGTTGCTGGGCTGCTGCCACGGAATCCCTGGTGGTAAGGATGCACAAAATACCACGGATGGTGTTAGGTGGTCTGCCGGGTCGAAGTGGTCAATCTTCGGCCAGGCAGTCCTACCCCCCTGGCGGTACAGGTGGTGAACTGGCTGCAATATAGCCAGTTCAATTCCATTGTCATAATTTGGCAGTCCTGTACCGCCACACCTTCGGGCCGCCACCGTTGGCGTGGAGGAACAGGACCACCAGGGTCATAATGACCCCCTAAGTTTAGACCAAAAGTCTAAGTTTAGACCTAAAGTCCAACTTTACTCATAGTAAAGTTAGACTTTTGGACGAAGTTTAGACCTGTGGTCGAAGTTTAGACCATAAGTCTATACTTTGACCAAAAGTCTAACTTTAATCATAGTAAAGTTAGACTTTCGGTCTAAGTTTAGACTTTTGGTCTAAGTTTACCTTTGTGAATCGGGCCCAATGTTTTCCATTTCACAGGTGACTTTTGTGGTGATGGTCCTCAACTTTAAGTAATATTATGGGGCTTATCCTATTTGATTATCTTGGTTTATATTCAACTTTATTTCACGTACTGTTGGGTTCAGGTCCATATACCAGGAGTTATTATCAAATACTGTCAATAATTATGGCGATGTTATAAATAATATCACTGCACTTGAATATGTGGTATATTTCGCTTCTTTTTAAAAAGGTGATGGGCTTTATCTGTATATTGCAGCCCTGATGAAGCTCCTGTGATAGTCGAACTTGTTGGCTGACTTATCTTTGGAACACATTGAATAAAGAAAACCTTTGTTGTGTAGCCATTTTAGTTATAGCTCCATGCATGTTATTTTAGCAAAACCAGGCTTTGTTTATCATTTTAACAATAGCCACATTTGCGGTCTTGTTTTATTTCTCTCTATCTTTGCCTAGGCCAGCACTGCGTTCTTAAACAAGACATTTTTTTCACTCTGTGCTTCTCTCAAGGCTGCAGTAAGATAAGGTGCCGGTACGTGGTAACGCTTTGTCTCTGGTATTCATAGAAGTAGTACTGACACACCGGGCCGCACAGTTGTTTCTGGTTGTGGGTCAATTGTGGAGCCCCTTGTCAACTATATTGATACCTTCAACAAAGATTTTGTATCTTTGACAAATACTTACATTAGAGATAATGCAGACCTTGTATGTATCTTTGAAGACATGGATTTTGATCGCAACCTGGACTTCATGGTGGATATAAATAGTCTCTCTATACCAATATTCCACATCAGAATGGGATTACTATTACTAAAAATGTACCTGATACGAGACTACTAACCATCAAAGTTCCTACTGACTTTAATATTTAAATTCACAATATCTGTCTAGCAAAGAAGGGGGTTTCGATGGAGCTTGCTTTGTCCAAATTTGCCATTCTTTTTGTTGATGATTTTGAGAATTCAGTTGTGTTTACACCCGATAATCCTTTTTTTGTTAACATACGTTTGTGGAAATGGTACATTGGTGACATGTTACTAATTTAGAGAGGAAATACTGAATCTCTGTCTAACTTCATGAATTGGCTGAATAATGAACATCCCCATCTTACACTTACTTTTGATGCCAAATCCAGTAGCTTACCTTTTCTTGATTTAACATTTCACGTTAATTAAAGCAAATTGGGTACATCATTGTATAGTAAGTCAACTGAGGGAAACATCATTTCAACAGTATTCAAGGAACCACACTAGGGGTTTACGTCATGGGTTGCCTTTTAGACAGTTTCTGCAGAACTTTAGGAACTGCATGTGGTGCAAGGATTATTTTTGGGAAGCTGAGGTTGTGACAGAAAACTTCTTGACAGGAACTTCTTGAAATGTTTGATATTCCAGTCCTTAAAAAGGGCCTGTATTGCCCTCGGGATCCTTTGTTAACCCCTAAACAGGGAGAGGCCAATACTCATATCACCTTTCTATCTAATTATGTCCATCTAATAACAAAATTAGTTAGATCTTCAAAAAAATTGACTATTCTTGGATTTCACCACTTATTTTTTTATCCTCCCTTATCTCTTAGAAACGGGGATGCAGTTAAGGAGACCATTTAGTCCATGCCATGACTTGCACTCTTAAGGCTGAATCTGATAATCACACTATCATTTCTAGATGGTGCTTACCACACATTGATTGACCATTACAAATGCCAAAATTGTTCTGTATGGGCACAAACTGTAAATACAAAGGAATTTAAACATGGTAACATATCTTACCATTTACAATTCACAAATTGCAGAACTAATAATTTGGTATTTGCCATTTGGTGCCCTTCCGGCCTCTTAAATATTGACAAGAATTCCTGGTTGATTAAAACGTGTACATACAGCATAAAAGTTGCATTCACTGTAAGAATGACAATGCCCGTCTGGTAGCTCATTTTATTTCACAGTCACACTGAAGCTGAACTTACATGGCAAATCATCGAACAACCCTGTCTCCAAGTACAGGGTGGGGATTTACCACAAATACTCACATGTTGTGAATGCCATTGGCTCTCTAGGTGCAACTCTGTCAGTATTGGCTTAAACACTTTGGATGAACGGAATAACTTGATTTCGATTTAAAACATTTTTAGACTGTAAGCTTTGTTCATTTTTTATTACTTTTTGGTACACCTTTGGCCATTTCTCATTTGTTGATGTGTCATGTTTTGACTATTTTTATTTTAAATCCCTAGATTTGAAACCCTTTATTCTTTAGGACATAGACTTTTCCATACAGATTGAAATTTATATTTGCTATTGCTTTTGGATTCTATGGCCCTCATTATGAGTTTGGCAGGAAACACCGCCAACGCCTGTGCAGGCTGCCGCCAAAAGACTGTCAGTGTTTGAGGAATGGTTTCCGCCGTATTATGAGTACAAGAAGCCAAACAGCCAAATATCTGCCAAATCTCACACACCGCCAGGACCAACGACGGCGGAAAGGCGGAACTCAGCAACCCTCCACCGCCACACAATCAAAAATCCACCCACCAAATTATGATCCACAAATCAGCCCCACGGTCATTCAACTGTTATATGCCATTGGCAGTACGGTCCGCCGCGGACAGTAATGGCACCCACCAACAACATCCTGCATTGGGTTATTCAAAAGCCCCACATCTGAGACACATATACACACACTACACACACCACTATAAAACACAACCACACACATTCCACAATCCTTTGCAAAGCCAATTGCACTATAGCTATTGCTACAAACACCACGCACACAATCAATCAATCAATCACTTGTTAAGCGAGCTACTCACCGGATAGGGTCTCAAGGCGCTAGGGTGGGGGACGGGGTTGCTACTGCTCAAATAGCCAGGTCTTGAGACGTTTCTTGAAGGTCAGGAGGTTCTGGGTCAGACATAGGTTGACGGGAAGGGATGGAGGGAGTTCCAGGTTTTGGCGGCGAGGTGGGAGAAGGATCTGCCACTGGTTGTGGTACAGTGGATGCGGGGGACGGTGGTGAGGGCGAGGATGGCAGAGCAGAGCTGGCGGGTGGGAACGTGGAAGCTGAGATACTCGTTGAGGTAGACAGGGCCTGCGTCGTGGAGGGCCTTGTGAGCGTGGATCAGGAGTTTGAAGATGATCCTCTTGTTGACGGGGAGCCAGTGAAGGTCTCTGAGGTAGGCTGAGATGTGTTAGTGGCGAGGAAGGTTAAGGATGAGGCGTGCGGAGGCGTTCTGAATGCGCTGAAGTTTCCTCTAGAGCTTGGCCATTGTTCCCACGTAGAGTGCGTTGCCGTAGTCCAGTCTACTGCTGATGAGGGCATGGATGACCGTTCTTTTGATTTCAATGGGGATCCATCTGAAGGTCTTGTGAAGCATGCGGAGGGTGTTGAAACATGAGGACGAGATGGCGTTGACTTGTTGGGTCATGGTGAGCTATGAATCCTGTATGAAGCCGAGGTTGTGTGCGTGGGTGGTGGGAGTTGGAGTGGCTCCTAATGTGGCAAGCCACCAGGAGTCTCCCCATGCTGATCAGTTGGAGCCGAGGATGAGGATCTCAGTCTCATCCGAGTTCAGTTTGAGGCGGCTTATCTCCATCCAGTTGGTGAAGGCATGAAGTCCATTTTGGAGATTAGTCTTGGCAGTGGCGGGTCCTTTGTGAGTGAGAGGATCAGTTGGGTGTCGTCCGCGTAGGAGACGATGTTGAGCCCGTGGGATCGGACGATGTTGGCGAGCGCCACAATGTAGACGTTAAAAAGGGTAGGGCTGAGAGAGGATCCTTGAGGGACTCTGCAGATGGTCTTTGTGGCCTTCAATAGGAACGGAGGGAGGCGGACTCTCTTGAGTTCTGCCGGAGAGGAAGGATGTGATCCAGTCCAGGGCCTTGTGGCGGATTCTGGCGGTGTGGAGGAGGCTGCCGAAAGGTCAAGGAGGATGAGGGCCACGTTTTCACCTTTGTCGAGCATGATCCCGATGTCGTTGGTAGTGGCGATGAGAGTGGTCTCAGTGCTGTGGTTCTTGTGGAAGCCGGATTGGGAGATGTCGAGCAAGCTGTTGTCCTCCAGGAAGCATGATAGTTGGCTGTTGACTATCTTCTCGATGTCCTTCACTGGGAAGGGGAGGAGGGAGATGGGCTGGTAATTCTTGAGGTCTTCGGGGTCTGCCTTGGGTTTTTTGAGCAGTGCGTTGACTTCGGCGTGTTTCCAGCTCTCCGAGAAGGTGGCGGTCTCGAAGGAGCTGTTGATGATAGTACGGACTTGGAGGGGCGATGATTTGGCTGGCTTTGTTGAAGACGTGGTGAGGGCAGGGGTCGGCAGGTGATCTGGAGTGGATGGTGCTCATGGTCTTGGTGGTGTCCTCATCGTTGGTGTGGATCCAGGCGCTCAGGAGGTTGGTGTTGCTGGGTGCGTTGGGGTTAGTGTTGGCCGCAGTGGTCGTGGGGATCGGGGAGGCAAAGCTGCCATTGATGTCCGTGATCTTGTGGTGAAAAAAGGTGGCGAGGGGGGGTTGATGGAGCAGGACTTGGGGTTGGCGAGTTCTTTGATGATGCTGAAGAGCTCTTTGCTGTTGTGCGCGTTGTAGATTTGCTCTTTGTAGAATGATCTTTTGGTGGTCCGGATGTGCTGGTGATGCTTGCGGATGACTGTCTTGAGGGCGGTGTGATTGCTCTCTGTTTGTTCGTGGCACCATATCTTCTCGATTTTCCAGCACTCCCGCTTGGAGGCCTGAAGGTCAGCGGTGAACCAGGGTGCTTTCTTGCTGGTGCGGGTGTTGGGTGGTTTCCTAAGTGGAGCGAGGGTGGTGGCACAGTCATCTAGCCATTGTTTGATGTTGAGGGCGGCGGTGTTGGGGTCGCTGGTGTTGGGTGGTGGGACATGGGCGAGGGTGGAGATCAGCTGGTCCTTCGAGATCTTGTTCCAGCTGCAGCGAGGGATCCGTTGCACACTCACAACCAGGACCCACACGTACAAACACACACCACACCACCCCCACCAACTCACCCTCACAACACCACGCACATCACACAACATAGCACCCATAAGCACCCCCGATTCACTGACAGGGAGCTAAGGACAATGGTGGACGAAATACTCAGGGTCGAGCCGCAGCTGTTTGGGGCACGGATACAGCAGACTTCCATCGCCAGGAAGTTGGAGCTATGGCAGAGGATTGTCAACAAAGTGAATGCAGTGGGAAACCATCCACACTGAAGGGACAACATCAGGAAGAGGTGGAACGACATGCTGGGGAAGGTACGTGCCCTGGCATCACCACATCAAATTTGAGTACAGAAGAATGGTGGTGCCCCGACCCCCCTCCACCTCCAGAATACACCGACTGGGAGAAGAGGTTCTTGGCTATCCTGCACCTGGGAGGGCCTCACTGGACTCACTGGAGGGCTGGACTAGGGTAGGTCATACATTCTACCTGTCTTATCCAGGTGACTGGTTGACACCTGTTCAGTATAAGTCAATAAGGACGCTTAATGAAGGACCACACGCCAATTATAAATACAATTTAGCTTTACTAGAATTGCAGGTAAATGTAGGCATTTAGCACATTAACAATAGTAGAATAAGAATAGCAATGAAAAGCATCTATTTATATATAAGTACTACAAAGAGCATCTATGCATATATATAAGCAAAGAGTTCATTGAGATATATGTTTTAATTAACTGTATACCAAAATGCATCACACTACAATGTTAAGGAAGCAGAATATAAATGAGTTGAATACTTCAGACAAGCTTTGATTCACTGCATACCAAAATGCATGTTTCAATTACTGCAGCAGGCTCTCACTACGATGTTCAGGAAGCAAAATATAAACAAACTGAATACTTCAGATAGGCTTTGATTTACTGCACACCAAAATGCACGTTTCAGTTACTGTAGCAGGTTCACACTACGAGGTTTAGAAAGCAAAATATAAACGAGCTGAATACTTCAGGTTATAAACACAGTGCAAGCATAAATAATCAGTCATAATAATAGAGCAGAGAAACAAAGGCCTTTCATCCCTGTGTGGAACTTGACTTAGTCCACGAAATGCTGCCTGCTTGGACCTCTCTCCCCCTCAAGCATCACGGTCAGCAAAACAGGGAGGCAGCGCTGGGCCATGGCAGCTTTCACAACTCCATCTGCGAGCTTCCAGTCCCTCACCCACATTTCAGTGCTTAAATAACTTGAAGCTTGGATTCTATCTCTTTCTAGCATTTTCTAGCTATGTTATCAGTACTTGGCTGCTCTGCCCTTCTCCTCCCTTTGTTTTCATTCCATCTTCTCCCTGTAGTCTCGTTCTCAAGGGTGAGACGGAGTCTTCTACACAAACAAGCTTGAAAATAATATCATGAACTTTTCCACATTGTTTGGGGGGGGGGGGTTACAGCAGGCATCACACTCATCTACACTGCTCAAGCTAATTATCCCTTTGCGTCACAATGTCTTCTGCACCTTTCCCTATACTGATCACTCCACCCCTTACATGAGCGTGATGCATGCTGAAACGAATATCATTTACTTTGACATTCCGCTAGCTAGGTTGCTACTAATACTGGTCAGCGTTATTCTAAGCGCCTGCATCTTTAGTATAAAGCTGTTTTGTGCATACATATAGTCTACATAGTATAGTCATTAGCGTAACACAAACAATCAATAACCAAATTAGCTGTTGTAACACTATATTTAGTGTCTTCATAGCTCCTAGTGCCCAGCCTAAGAAGATGTCATACCAATGATGCTCATTTATTTGCAGAATGCATGAAGCAGTGTGCATAAGCTGTTTAGCGTTTATGGTTATCAGTATGGCTGTATCCTTGGTGTATTTAGCTGCCATATCAAATTTAGCAAAGGTAACTTGTGCGTAGTGCCTGATTGCCTCTAATCTGGGTAGCTTAACAACAAGCGAGATGTTCCACTCTAACTGCGCACGCATTTGAGTCTGTAATGTGGTTATGGTGAACTTAGTCGGTCGGTACAAGATGTGAGTGCTTATGTCAATAATCCTGGTAATATTGCGCATACACATTACTTGCTCTCCGGTGGTTTGGATAAATCCGTTAATAAGTAATGGATGATAAATGACATAACATATGCTCTCTGTCCCTATCTGATATAAGTCTTTGCCATTCAATAGGATAAGGTAACCATTCACATTCTACTGGTATTGTGTGAAGACATGAATCTAGCACCCGTCCAGTGTGGGTACATACCCACCCCTTAGACCAATCTGCACATCTAGTGGGATCTACAGTGTGATTTGTTTAATCAATCCACTTTTTGTCAGTGTGAGGTATCCACCATTCTTTTACTTATCACTACGCGGAGCAATATAAAGGGGCACCATATGTCAGGAGGAAGATCACTTCTTGCTATATCAAAAAGAGCATAACACATTTCTTCCTCACAGTGAAATTGTATGGGCCTTACCCATATTTCTTCAAGCAAATGTAATTGTTGTCTCCAATATTCACCCTGAAGCTGTCCCCATTCTGCTTTAAAGTCTGCATACTGTTGATTAACAATGCTTTGCCATAGTATGCACTGGATGCCCTTGGATACTGCTTGTGTGTTTTAAAAGCTTTTTTTTTTTTTCCGAATTGTTCATAAGTGAAATTATGCCATTGCCAATTGCGATACAACCCACGCAGGACTTTCCATACTTCTAGTGAGCGTGTGGGCCCCAGTGAGAAATTACTTTTATGGCCTCTCCTGTACTATATCCTGTAGAAGATAGCTTATTCCTAATGGCTTCAATATCAAAAGAATTCAGGGCCCCTACCTCGATTCCGGTGGCCCCACCTATTAAGGACCCTAGATCTCTTCTAATGCGTAACTTTGGCAAGGGCCATAACTGTGGTGTCCATGGTGCACATAATGGATCATACTTTGAGACATTCCCCTTGGCAATATTTATCTGTAACACAATCAGATTAATTATGCTTGCATGCAGAGCTTGCTTACATCCTATTCTATATCGAACTATAGAAACTTTGCTTAAGTTGCTAATCATGTGTCTTTCGGTTACATAACACATGAAGGCTGGGGGTTTGGAGTATCGAACTCATGGTTTCACAGTTCATTGTAACGACCACCATGTGTCCTGGTATCACAATATTTACATATCATGTTTAGCATATAACTCAAAGCCTGTACTATTGCTGGCGTCCCCTGCACCTCGTTCAGTCCGTTGGCATGTCGGATTTGCTGTCCAGTTACCTTCCAGGTCACAGCTTTGGCAGCCAGCCACTTGCCTCCAGGTACCTCCATGTTGCAAAGTGAAACATTTCCCTGGTCATCAGTTACGTTAGCGGTTTGAGGTGCACAAGTGACATGAAGGTCCCTAACAGCATTCTCTGCTATCATCAACGCAGATGTCATCGTTTATGACCGTGGGGTAAGTCTCACTGCAGGTACAAATACAGGTACATTAGAGTTCTTTAAAAGTACAATATACGTACTCCCCACCCCTTGACTCAATAGCTCTCCTGCCTCTGGCTTTTTCCCTGGATGGTTCACCCATACTTTTCTTCCTGTGCTTCCAAATCCTCCATCACCTCTCTGGGTGTTATTGGGGGGGCAGATCTTTCTTCAATGTGGGGAGCGGTACGCTTGTTCTCAAATCACTTGTGCAAGTCTGTCATGTGCTGATAACTTTTTTAGCTGATCTTTCAACAATCCGTTATATCTCTCAATCATGCCTACAGCTTGTGGATAATAACTATGGTGCACAATCCACCAAATTCCCTGTTTCTGCACCCAGCCCTGCACTGTTTTCCCTGAAAAGTGTTTGCCCCTAACTGTTTGGATCTCATCAGGTGCCCGATAATGTTTTATCAGATAGTTTAGCCCTCGCAAAGTGGACTTTTGATCTGTAGACTTACAGGGCATACCCAACAAAAGGCCAGAGTAGGTGTCCACCATGGTCAATACGTAGCTTTTTCCTCCTTCTTTTGGTAGCGGCCCGGTATAGTTCAATTGCCACACTATAGCAGCTGCAGTTCCTCTTCTGATATGGCCGCTAGGCTTCTTTTGCAGGGGCTTTTGTCTAATCTGGTTGCATATGGGGCCCTCATTTACTGCTTGTTGCACTTGTTCTTTAGTAATTGGACTTTGTCGTTGCTGTACCCATGCATAAGTGCTATTCTCTCCTAAATGTCCGGATGTGGCATGGGCCCTGTTTGCTAAAGCAGCATCAGCTTCCTCCTTGATGACCACCGTTCGCGTTTTGGCCATTTGATCTGCGGTGTTGTTGAATAGAGATGCAAGTGAGGTATCCGATGGGCAATGGGCATCCACATGTCCCACATAGATTTGACATTTTTGCCCTTTCTCCCACATCTCTTCCCATAGCTGCTCGCCTCCCCAAATGGGGGTGCCTTTGATTTTCCATCCATCCTTGCGCCAAGTCGTGGCCCAGCTTACTAGTCCTTGGTAAGTGGTCCAACTGTCAGTGTACACAAATGTTTTCTCTCTGATGGGGGCTTGTTCGATCACTGCTGCTACCCCCTGCAGTTCTGCAAGCTGGCTTGATTCATTATCCCCTTCTCGCAGCAACATCGTTTCTGTAGCAGGCTGGAATGCGACTGTTTGCCATTGTCTTTTTCCTTGATAGTACCAGGCAGTACCATCTGTGAACCATGCATTTTGCTGTTCTTCTTCAGTGAGTCGTTCAAAAGGCGGGGCTGTCTTAAATGGTGAGGATTCCATTTCAGAGGGCTCTGGCGCAGGGGCCATTACCTGCAAGTCCACTGCCCCTAGCTTATCTTCTTGTAACTTCGACACTCCTGCTGGTCCTGGTTTTGCCCTCTGCTGCAGATACCATTTCCACTTCACGATGGCAAACTCCTGCGCTCTGCCTACTTTATTGCCAACCCCTCCTTCTCTTGTCCAACCATGTTTTTAAGGTGACCGGCCGATCATCAGTTATGCGTTCTATTTCCACTAATGCCCAATCTTGTGGCACCCTCTTTTTTCCCTGCCTCTGCCATAGGCTCCACATCACTACATCATCTACATCATCCTGTACTATCATTTCCAGCTCAAACGGGTCTCCTTCTGTGATGGGACCTAACGTAAAAGGATTCTGTAGTGCATCTTTTGCTCCAGTGTCCCACGATCTCACCAACCATTTAAACAAGGGCTCTGCAGGCATCTGCCTAAACATACAGGTTCCCTCCAACAACTCACTCTGCGTATAATCTCTCACCAAATGAGAATTCTGTATTTGCCCACCATTCACTCCCTTTTCACCTTCAATTTCACCTAGACGTCCTTCTCCACTTTCAACTCCACCTAGTTCTGTTACATGTACTTCCACCTCATCCTCCTAATTTTCTTTGCGTACCAATGCCCTCACTTGCACAGTTGAGGGTATTTTAGGCTTCTGCCTACTCTTCTGTTTGCGTACCAGTGCCCTCACTTGCACAGCTGAGGGCATTTTAGGCTCCTGCCTACTCTTCTGTTTGTGTACCAGTGCCCTCACTTGCTCAGTTTAGGGCATTTTAGGCTTCTGCCTACTCTTCTGTTTTGCTACTCGTACTGCTAATGCGGTGCATCTTGCCTCCATTTGATCACCCCGAGTCCCTGCACTTTCTATGGTCTCTTTCATAAGTAACTGCCTTATCTGCAAGGCTGCAACCTCATCCCGCAGTTTTCTTATCTCTGCATCTTGTGTTAATGTTTTCACGTATACCGTATGGAGCGCAGACAGGAAAAGCCATCCCACTTGCCCTGCTGCTTTCAGCTCCAGCTTTGCCCCGCTTAGCTTCACGCTCTCAACCGCATCTTCCACTAAGAGAGGAGTCACTTTCTCATCTAATGCCTCCCATAACACTGGCGCTGCCCACCGGTTCAGGAGTCCTGCCATACCAGAGAACGGGTCAGCTGCTAACCACCCGGGAATGGATCTGGCTTCTGCCCCATGCTGCCTTCCGCTCTCTGCCTCACTTTTCTTACGTCCCCAAAGAGGCATAATTGACTTGTACCCCACTCCCCTACCATGTATCCCACCTGTAATGCAGGTCTTGCCCTACCCCTCTCACTACCACTAAACACCCTATCCTATACACATCCAACATCCGAAATACAACAGTACCCAGAATCCCTGCATGCCCACAACATCCCATCCAACTCACAACTCATCCCTGTGAGCAAAATCACCAATCCCTGCATGTAATGTATGCTTCACTACATCATCCACAATGCACCACTAATGCCCTTACTAAAAATACATCACACCTATTCCGAAGAGCCCCTGCATGCAAGTGACTGGAAATGGGAACAGGTGGCTAGTGCTTCAAGTGATATGGCAATGACAGCATAGGGGGCAGAAAACAGGAGAAAAATATGACAATGGCAAAAACTACGAAACAAACACATATAAAATGACAAAAATACTCAGGAACAGTACTGTCAATGCCATATCCCCTCCAGCACTGCCAGTGCACTATCACCCACTAGCCACAGTGCATAACACATTGCAGGAAACCAAATTCTCATTGATGTGACACACAGGTACCACAGCCCATGCCACCCGGCCTGAGATGGCAAGAAGTGCAAGTCCCCCACCAGAAGAAGAAAGCCCCAGTGAGGAAAGTGCAACTGGATGTCTGGACCAAGAGGAATGCCCTCCCACAGCCCTGGGCAGTCAGCCTCCAGAAGCCCCACCCAGGACACCACCACCACTCAGCACCACCATCACCTGTGGCCCAACGTCCCCACAGCAGTGTCTTCAGGCCACGGACTGTCTGCCCACTTGTACAGGGACTGGAGTCACCACCCACCACCAGGCAGGACGATGAAGGCCCCAATTCAAGTGGGACTTGGCCACCTTTGGGGCCACAGGCACACGGGTCTAGGCCCAGTTGGAGGGTGTCAGTGACCCGGGGGGGAGCCACGGAGTGATGTGGCTGCTGATAAGGCCATGTCAGTGGTCTTGAGGGCATACCACCATTCCCAGGACAAGATGGGCCAGATTCTGGCCACGTTGCAGGACAACCAGAGGCGGCATGTGTCACACCACCAGGAGGCAATGGAGCAATGCAAACAACTAAATGCAACCATGGCCTCCATTGTAGGAGTAACTCAGAGGTTGCCTGACATCTTGCCAGAGCCCACCACCCACCAGCAGGCCCCTTACATTAGCCAGGACACAGCCCAGCCATCAACATCTGCAGCAGCTAGTGGAATGATGGCCCTGCCAGAGGACTCACAGGGCACCAGCACCACTTCCCCTGTAGCCCAGGGCGTCCCTCTCAAACGTGGCCGGAGAGACAGACAAATCAGTGACTCTGTAGCCAAGACCAAGCCCACCGCCAATAAGTGATTCTGCCCTGAACTGTCTCTCTTGTGTGCCACTGAGCCATCTTGTTGACTATCCACTGCCATTTGCCCATATCACATTGGCCCCATGGATTCTGCCCCAGTGCTACCAACAGCTGTGTAAATGAAACAGAGTATTCCGTTCACCATGTGCCCAATCCCTTCCACATTCCCATCCCTTTTGTCATGCACAAAATCAATAAACAGTACCTGATCACACCAAAAAATAGTTATTATTTCATACCAGTGTATCAAATATCAATGTATCCAACATCATCAAACATGAACCTAAGTAAACACATCTTACAGGAACACATTGTACAGAGAGGTGGATGGCAAGTACATGATACTGCACATTCCAGGAATGTTAAATATATCCCTTCAACATCCATGATGTAGCCATATGTCAGGGGTTGAACACCATAGCAGCATCTGTCAGCAAGAGAAATGTAACACAATTTTAACTGCATTGTACCAGTACAACAGAAGCCAAATTTGCTGCCAGACATAACCCCCTCCCCATTTCAGCATAGGAAACTAGGTTAAAGTTAGCACCTATTACTAATGTGGGCTCTGCACTACTCAGGCGTGTAAATACACATTTTCATGGATATAAATGTAGAGTGGCTGATGAAAACTGAACATTACATCACCCACCATAGTGTCTAGGAATGCAAACCTGCCAAGACAACTGTCAGCCCTTGCCCAACCACAAGTGTCACATCCATGAAAAATATCCAGTTGAGCTCCAGACAGCAGCCCTGTCGGAGGTATGTGGAGAAAAACGCCATCAGTGTCATGCAGGTAATGATGATGTGAAAAACTACTGTGACCGCTCTGTTCAACACTCAGCAGATGGCCAAAAGTGGATCCCCAAACATCCACACATACACATACTCCTGTCCACACAGCACTGTGTAGGTACAGTCACCATCTGCCACTGACATCCAGCCCAGTCTAGCTAATATCACAGTGCAACATGTACCTGAGAGTCAATGGAATTATAGCTGTATTAGCTGGGTCCTGGAGCCAACGTCATCCCCCCTCATCTTCCCATCACTGTCATCCATCCCCTGAGATCCCATGGGTGGCAGTGCAGCATCCTCTTCTTCCAGTAGTGAAACATGTTTCCTCAGAGCCAAATTATGGAGCATGCAGCAGGCCACTACAATCTGACACACCTTGTCAAGGGCATAGCACAGTGATCCACCGGACATGTGCAGGCAGCGGAATCTGGCCTTCAGGAGCCCAATGGTCTGCTCAGTCACCCGTGTTGTGTGACCATGGGCATCATTGTACTGGTTTTCTGCATCTGACCGGGATTTCTCACAGATGTCAGGAGTCACTGCATGTTTGGATATCCTGAATCACCTGGGAAGAGGGCTAAAAGTTAGTTACAAACACACTTTACTGCAATGCAAACAAGCTGACAGGTATGTATGACAGGAAGTCTGTGTCATACACACCCACCTATTACCCAGGCTCTCTCCCCCTTTAGTTGTGTCAGCATGTGCGGCACACTGCTGTTCCTCAGTATGCAGGCATCAAGGAAAGATCCAGGGAATCGTGCAGCCACCTCTGAGATATACTGATCTGCAAGACAGACCAACTGCACATTCAGTGAGTGGTAGTTTTTGCGAATCCTGTACACCTGTTCATAGGCACTGCAGGGAATTAGGGGTATGTGGGTGCCATCTATGGCACCAGGCACATGTGGTATGTTGGCAGTGGCATAATAATTTTACTTGACAGTAGTGAGATCGGGGCTTTGGGGAAACTGGATGTAACTCGGAATGTGTCATAAGAAGCCACACAATAAATGAGTGAGGATGTTGCTGAACATTGGATGTGACATACTGGATGCCATGCCCACTGTCACCTGAAATGAGCCAGTTGCAAAGAGTGGGTTTCTTATTGAAGACATGAGTTCAGGCTCCAATTGGGCACACAGCTCACAGATTGTGTAACGGTTCAGGCGATAATTGATGATGATGTGGCACTCCTCCATGGTAGCCAGATCAACCAGGGGTCTGTAGACAGATGGAGCCCTCCCTCTCCATATGGGTCGGAAGCTATAGGGATAAAAAAGCTAGATACATGTTGTGTAGGTCTAATTACTCACCATTCACCTCTCACATCCATTGCATGTGTATTCCACACATGTTACACAGTATCAGATCCAAAGCAGGAATAGACCCAGAAAGGGCAATGTGTTGTGATTGCTGTGGAAGGGACATTTAACAGTGTAGGCATACTTGCAACCATGATGTGGGTATAGGCATTTGTCCTGTCACCTCTCGCTCCCTGACTGTATATGAGATGGCGCCATATACACTGCCCCTGTCTTGTTTGGGTACACGTTTTGTTCATAAAATGGCAACCTCCAGTAATACAGAGTGTGGAGAGTAGGAAGTGACATCATACCGCTGGCGTATGTCGTCATGGCAGTAGGCGGTGTTCACCGCTGTGCAACAGCTCACTGGTTAACATTGTTGTCTATGGGAAACAGGGGCCAATCAAGATCACCGTCAGCGGTGACGGTGCACACCGCCGTGGTCTACACCGCCATTTTGGGTTGCCTATGCCACTTGACTCCTGCACGTCAAGACAGCCACTACTCCACTGCGTGTGCTGCAGTGTCCTGACTCTGGTCCTGGAAATTACGCTTATTACAGGGGAACGGGGCCCCGACCTTCACATTGGGGGAGTTGGAGAAGCTGGTGGACAGGGTCCTACCCCTGTACGCAGAGCTGTATGGGTGGCCAGAGGACCAGGTGAGTGGTATTCATGCGTCCTGGTTCAGAGGGTTGTGCATGTGACTGAAGAATGCGGGCATGAATAGGTGCAGTGTGCCAGGGCGTATGTGTGTTGGCTCATGGATGACAGTAATTTTGCATGGTAAATTTGCAGGTGCTAATGTATCCCATGTGTTAATCGTGCCCCTTCACTCACAGCTACATTTTCCTCTGTGTGTTACATGCAGGTAGCTCCCATCAGAAGAAAGGGATACTGGCGAGCTCTTGCCAAAGAAGTGCGGACCCTGGGGGTCTACAGCCGACAGAGCACCCACTGCAAGAAGGGGTGGAAGGACCTGAGACGCTGGGTACGGAAGCCCTCAGAGGCCCAGCTGAGGACGGCCTCCCAACGAGGAAGGGGTGCCCGTCGGACCATGATCCCTCCTAATGGCCCGGATTCTGGCAGTGGCCAATCCTGACTTGGATGGGGGTTTGAAGGCAGCACAGCAGCCACAAGGGGGTGAGTACCACCACTGTTCAGATTGCTTTTTGTGAAGTATAGCAGGGTGCAAAAGGGTGGTGGGCAAGTAGTGGCTGGGTCGCACACAGGTGTGCCCATGCAGACGTCTGTCAGTGGGATTGTGATTTTTGCTTTGAAGGGGTGGGTATTTTGCCATGTAACAGGTCCCATGGGTGGGCTAGTGGGTCTGAAGTATGTCCTTTGAGACTGGACACATTGTGGTGGGACAACATCTCTCTCTGTTGGGCCAACTGAACTTATTTGGAAATCTAGGGAATGGATGGTGATGTAGTTGGCCAGTAAACTGTAGGTAGTTCAGTGTGGTGTGGGAGGTAGACGACCAATCAGAGGTTGATGTAGTGGGTGATGTTGAGGGATAGTGTCTGGGATGGGTGGGAGTGCATTTGTGCCAACATGCCATTCAATCAGGTATTGACAGCCTACTTCCTTTTTTTTCCAATCCCCCTCTCTGTGTTCTTGTGTGCATTAGCATCATCTAGCGAAGGAGCCGAAGCACCAGCGAGTGGGGATGCTGCTGCCTACAGGACACAGGAGGCTGAGACCACTGACGCTGAGGGGACCAGTGGGATGGAGGGCACGGGGAGCACCACAGGGGAGGCAACTACCACTGCAGGTAGTAACTCTGACAGCTCCTCCGATGGCAGCTCCCTAGTGGTGGCGGACCTTCCTGAGAACACCGGATCTACAACATCTTCTGCCACACCCGTACAAGCACCGCCCTTCCAGTAGTTACCCCCGAATTTCCTGTGCCCGCTCACCCGGGAGGGTGGGCGTCTCCCTCTCCGCAGGCACCTCTGCCCCTGCCCCAGTCGCCCCTACTGCCCTCAATGAGGAGGCTATTGACCTCCAGAGAACCATCTCTGTAGGGCAGACAACCATTGTGAATGCCATCCAGGGGCTGGTATCCCAGATGCAGCAATGTAATGCCTACCTGGAAGGTGTTCACGGTGCCATGTCTGGCCTATTGAGATCTTTTCAGGCTCTGGTCCTCCTCTTTGACGGCAGCCAGTGTGCTTGGTTCTTCCGTCCCCCTCCCACCTCCTCTGCCCCTTCCAGCACCCCACTCCCTTCACCCATTCCAAGCACACATACAGACAAGCAAATACTCAAGACAACACACAAGAAAGTCAAAGAGAAACCCAGGCACCACACGTCCCACCACAAGCAGGCACACACCCAGCATCCAAGTGCACACACAACAATATCCACTTCCCCCACTTTGTCGCCCACCCCCTTCTCCCTGTCTGTCACCACACCATGCACACTGACATGCTCTGCACCCTCAGTCACTGCTCCTGCCCCCATTCTCACAGTCACCAAAACTGCTTTCAGCCACTCATGCACCCCAGACACCACACCTACACTCACCACAACAACTTTCACAGACACTTACTGCACACTCACCAGACCTGCAGACACCCGCACGACATCCATCTACACTAGATGCCTGTCTTCTCCCACTGTTTCCGCCCCTCCTCCCAGTACACGCAAACGGACCCACTCATCCACGCAACAGCCATCCACCAAACCTCAGCAGACGAAGCATGCACCTGCATCATCCACAGACAGCACACCTACAGCACATACTTCCACTCCCTCAACCTCCACTTCCAAACCTGTCCACAAAACCCTCCATCTGTACCTAAGAAGCTTTTCCCTTCCCGTGTCGACCTTTTTGAACCCACTGGCCCACCCCGTCTTGTCCCTAAATGCTCCCTTGACCTCACCAAATCCACTCCTTCCTTGTCAGAATCCTCCCCAGTCCTCCCTTCACAGCCCGTGCCCCTTCACCAGGGAGGTAAAGAACATGTAGGAGGCCTGATCCCACTCCCACCCCCGGTCCAATCCCACTCCCACTACTTCCCAGGGCAAGCCCAACACCCCACCCACTCCGAAACCTAAGCCAAGGAACCCCCCTCCCAAGCCTGAGTCCCCTCCCCCACCACTCCATGACCCTGCTCCCTGAGGTGCCTGCCTGCCCCGTTGATGCCCAATCCCTGTGGAGGCCATGGTCGTGGTAGGTGTCAAGTGGTGGCCTTAGTGAGCCCAACGGGACAATTTGAAATGACTGGCCCATGGCATTGTCTGTACTTATTTTTCTGCCTTCAGTTTCTGGTTTAATCTACCTGGCCAACAGGCATGTTGGTGCAATGTTCTTCCGTAGTCCTGTGTTTTAATGTGGGAGGGTTGTGTACACAGGTATGTGGTTCGTACTTTTCTTTCTGTGCATGTGTCAGGTAAATGTCTACCTGTACAGATTGTGTATCTAGTTTGGGTGGGTGTGTGTGTGTGTGAGTGCATTGGGGTGTTGGTGGTCAGGGTGTGTGTGTGTAAGGGTGTCAGTGTGCGTGTGTGTGGGTGTGGTGGTGTGTGTGTAGGATGCGTGTGGCATGTGGGTGTGTAATTGTCCCCTTCCCTCCCTTGTGTGCTAGGCGGCTGTACTCACCGTTGTCGTCTTCGTCTGCTGTCACGGTCCTGTAAGAATGTTGCAAGGATCAGCACTGAGAAAATGTCCATCTCATGCTCCATGTCTGTGTCAGCGTCGTCTGTGTCCCTACAGCGAGTGTTTCCTTATGTACGGCTCCCTTCTGCCAGGCTTTGTGCAGCATTAGTTCCACCCCGGAAATCGTAGCGGTATGGTGTGTTGTAATATGGTGGGCGGGAAGGGCCTTTCCGCCGGCCTGAAGATGGCAGGCGGCTCTCCCGCTCTGGCGATAGCAGCGGTGAAGTGGCTGGTCTGCTCACGTTTTCCCACCTGAGTCATAATAAGGCGGTCCGGACCGCCACCCTGTCGGTGGTCGCACCTCCAACGCCAGGGGGAAAGACCAACACCGCCAAACGTATAATGACCACCTATATCTTTAAATATATTAAGCGCCCATAATTTATGCAACTTGGCCCTTGAAGATGGCCAGTAATCATGCTTATGGTGTGTATTTGATTGGACCATCATTCTATATTTAGTATATTTTTTAGTTACGTTCTTGTTGTTTGTCCTTCCCCCCTTATGCATACGGGTCCCCATTTACTTGTACGCCTGAGCGCTAATTAAAGTGCAGATTCTAGTGGTTTTCCAATATGACTAATATGTCAGCACTTCTTGAGGTTGTTTCAGATCCAATTATCTTGTGCATAAGTGTTTTCTTCACCCATGATAAGTGCATTGTGTCCGATATACTTGTACTTCTGTGGAGGCATTACGTTTAGTGGACTAGCACCCTTAGGGGCTCTAGTGTTTATATCCAGCCGTGATGGGCACCTTACATGGCACGTACACCCTCCCTATATGTCAAATCCCCTTTTTACTTCCGGCTGCTGTACCTGCAATTCAAACTTTATTCTTTTGTACCCCACAGTGCAGAGTGGCTTTTGGATGCAGGATCCATTTGAAAAAGGGCCTTATTGCCCCTGGGATGTTTTATTAAACCCCAAACAGAGAGTGGCCAATACTTGTATTCCCTTTCTATCGAATTTTGTCCATGCAGTAACAATATTTGTAAGATCACCAGGTATCTTGTGTTTCTCTCCCTTTTTCCTCCGTCATTTATCATGTTTTTGGGCTTGTGCTACTTCCATCACCCTTACTTTTGATTTACATGGACTCACCTTAGCCCAGTTTGTTTCACTTGCAGGCTTAATTTCCTAGGACTGGCCACTCTTGGGTCTGGTCTTTAATATGCCTCAAGCACAAAGCCTTATTATTATATTCTCTTGATTACAAGCTGAATTTGTAAGATCTTTTCAAAATATCTGTATTTGGGGTTAAACACTCATGGCACCTCATACTCCCCATTTTCTTCGATTAGACTGGTCAGTGTTTTATATTGTGTTTCCCTTTTAGTTGACCCCAGCACCGATCATGCAGACCTTTTGGATATGGCTTTTTACAATTTTTTGAAATTTTTTACAATTTTCATATGGAATAATTCTCAATTTATGTGTAATGATTTCCTTTATGCAGCAATCTTACTTTTTTATGTGTTCCTTTAATAAATTTGTCCTCATGATGACCTGCTGAGTAATGAAAGATAAAAACGCCATTGACATTATACCATCTGAAAAAGATGTTGACTGTCATATTCATATACTAGCAATCAAATCAATGCACATTAGTGAAATTGTTATTTCTTTTCAACGTTGTCTTTCTTTACTTAGCAATCTACATCTAATGCACAAACCTGAGCACCTTTGTTTTAAAAAAGATTTTATTAATTTTACTAGGATAATCAAACAATGCCAAACATTCGTATTTGGAGCATTCTTTCTTACACATATGATCAATAATCTGCAAGTCTGATCAGCAGCTATGCTCCCCATCCCCAATCCCACACCACGCATAGGTAGTTTATTCAGGGAAGAATCATATCATATCAGCCAGCACAATTCTGAGCACTTTATGCACATTACACTTTGGGCACCTCTCACTTATGTACTCTTGAGGCTGCTAAAAATGCATTTGCTATTAAATACATTAGTATCTTTTTGACAATTCGTGGCCATGTCTCCTCTTTTTTTCTTTAGTTCATCTAATGAAACATAAAATACATTTCTTGAGTATGGCACTAAGGGGGTCATTCTAAGTCTGGCGGGCGGCGGAGGCCGCCCGCCAGACTTCCCCCCTCCAAAATACCGCTCCGCGGTCGCAAGACCGCTGAGGGTATTTTGGCTTTTGCACTGGGCTGGCGGGCGACCGCCAAAAGGCCGCCCGCCAGCCCAGTGCAAAAACCCTTCCCACGAGGACGCCGGCTCAGAATTGAGCCGGCGGAGTGGGAAGGTGCGACGGGTGCAGTTGCACCCGTCGCGAATTTCACTGTCTGCAATGCAGACAGTGAAATTCAAAGTGGGGCCCGCTTACGGGGGCCCCTGCAGTGCCCATGCCATTGGCATGGGCACTGCAGGGGCCCCCAGGGGCCCCACAACACCCTATACCGCCATCCTGTTCCTGGCGGGCGAACCGCCAGGAACAGGATGGCGGTATGGGGTGTCTGAATCCCCATGGCGGCGCAGCGAGCTGCGCCGCCATGGAGGATTCAGAAGGGCAGCGGAAAACCGGCGGGAGACCGCCGGTTTTCCTCTTCTGACCGCGGCTGAACCGCCGCGGTCAGAATGCCCTGCGGGGCACCGCCAGCCTGTTGGCGGTGCTCCCGCCGACCCTGGCCCCGGCGGTCTAGTACCGCCGGGGTCAGAATCACCCCCTAAATGTATTGTTAGATCTATCAATGATACCTTTAGGATATTGTTGTTGATACCAGTTATACCCAGGTCCTTTTTAGGTTTGTGGGCGACTCCTTTTGAATGTACCGTGACCAGTGTTTAATTTGTGCTTGTTGTTTCCAGTGCTGAGCACTGGCACTTATTTTTGTGGGCCGGCGCTTAGTCTTCTGCCTCAAACATTTGCTGCGAGCAAAAGACAAGTTTGAGAAAGTCGGAGGAAGAGAAAAACGAAAAAGCGTCACAAAGAGGGAAAGCGAAAAGCTGCAGGTGTGATCTGAAGGGTCAGTGAGTGGCTTTAAATGGATTATAGAGGTCTGAGATGGCTTCAGGATTACGCTGCCTCAGTATTCCGTGTTCGCACATTTAATTGCAGCAGCCGCATGTTTAAGAGGAGGGCTTTCGACACCGACACCTTTTTATTTACAAATTAAGCACTGACCGTAAATCCTGGCTAAGACAGTAACCTTGCACCATCACAATGGAAGCTGTTTGGGACGCCTCTTCCCATCCAACATGACTGCAATCCGTGAGACAGGCCTATGTCATGGAGCACACACATGATCCGTGTTTGCCTATTACAACTAAAATCAGCATTAGAGATCCAGATTTTGTTACAGTTGGGCACTCAGTGCAGGGGGCATGTGTGTTACCATTTAGAGGACTTTTCCGTCCCAACAGTTGTGTAGTAAATGTGGCTGCATACTCTCACACTGTTCGCTCATAGAATTTCCTGATTTAGCAACCTTTGCTCCCATAATCAGGAATTATGTTGTGTGTGTTTCTTTGCCCCTGCCTGCATTTCTGTTTGTTGTATTGTGACAGTGTGTGATTTATGTTCAGCTTTTGTTAACTGAGTGATCCAGATGTGAAGTTAGGGTAGTTTTGTTCGTGCACGTTTTTGTGTTGTGAATGTTCTGGGTGTATCCTGGCGTAGTTATACGCTGTCTGTGTGTGGTGGATCTGCGTAGATGAACGTGTTAGTTATGTTATACTCATGTACTAAAATACCTTAACTGAGTTTCTTGACTTATTGGGCTCGTAGTTGTGAGAAGTCTGTGTTGTCTGAGTTGGCATTACACTGACTGGTGTGATTCTCTTTAGATGCCCTTCGGCCAGCAGATTTGACAAATAGAGATGTATTGGTCTTCAAGCTGACAAAAAGGAAATAGTATCAATAATGTATCAGACTGCTGTGTAATCAAACTAGCAGTGTGGGCATTTAAATTACTTCATATTTAATAGGCACTTCATTTCAGACATGATGCATTAGGTAAGCCCGCTGAAACATTGAACTGAGACTGTATATATGGCTATGTAAGTACAATACAGTGGCTAACGTTTTCCTTTTAATGAATTACAATCCTGCGCATGTGGTTTTCACTTGTCAGTCACACACGTAGCTTTCTTCTAAGCGCCCTTCATTGATGACACGTGAATCCCGTAATCTAGCTGGCTCACACAACAGTGAATAATGTTAGGAGTCGTGTTTTGGGGTTCCGGAGCATTTTTGGGAAGAGAGGGGTTTGTTACGTGGTAATAATTGTCTAGAGCAAGTGCAGCCGTCTGAGTGACTTGTGTGACAGTGGTGTTTATTTAAGATACACTGATTCCAAGCGCGGAGCTTATATGGCTTGATCGAGCATTTCGTTCCCTCCCCAGTGTCACTCTTATAGCAATTATATGAAGCGTCAGGACAGGAGGTGGAGCTTTTCTCTCACCACAGCTCCTGGTTCCGTCCCCTTAACTGCCTGGGCTCTCCCTCGTTCGTTGTGTCTCTTGCTCTGTATGTCTGTCTCTTGCAGTCGATTCGCAGCTCCTAGGCTTGTATTCGGCGTGAGGCGGCGGCACAGAGTTGAAGGAAAAAGGAAACCGAAGGCGAGGGAGGTGCCATGGGTCAGCTCTGCTGCTTCCCTTTCTCCAGAGACGAGGATAAGATCGGTAAGTGGATCTCTAAAGTGGCATAGCAAAGAAATCGTTGGAAGTAATGCAGCGAATGTAAATGGGCCCTGTCCCTGGGCGGGTGGTAAAAGACAGTCTTCATTGGGGTACAGTTGGCACCGGTGCCACTGTACTTGCTGCACTGTCGGCAGCCACGCCCCTGCTGTCGCAGGCTGTAAGCTCCTGTCTGCCGTCTGTCGCTCGCCCTAGTCAGAGATAGAAGGGCCGGGGAACCGCGCCAGCCTCAGAGGGTTATATCTCGCGTTAAACACAGAGCGCGCACCCTACCGCCAGCGGTGTTGTGAGTGAAGTAAGCAGGGAATCCTATTAGAAGACCTCTTAGAGACAAGTACATTTTCAAACTTTTGCTGAATGCCGTAGTAAGCGTTATTTTTGTGCACGGAAATGCAGTTTGTTCTTCCGAAGCCGCGCCGGCCATTTACTCCCAAAGAGGTTTCGAACTGGGAATGTTTTTTTCCTTTGCCAATAACTGAGAAATCATCCTTTTGTTCTTGGGTGCCGCACAATCCACGCCCGCCTCTTTTTTCTGTTATGTGCTGGGTTTCTGAACAAAAGCTCCTAATGTCGGTCGCATAGCTTGCTGTTATGCGAAGGCCGAGGTGAACGCGACATCAGATGTCCTGGGCAGCAGTAGTACTCGGTGCATGAGGGACTGAAAACAATGTCATTACGGTGCCTCATTAGTCTCACTTAGTCAAATGAGCAGCGAAGGGGAAGGGCTTCGCTAGAGCTTCCCTGTCGTGAGTTCGCTCTGTGATGTCAAATATTGTCACCCCACCCGACATGCAGCGGCGATGCTTTGTTTTTAGCCCTCTCTGTTGGAAAGCGTTCCGCTCATTCCTGTCACTAGGCTGCCAGATCGTGGCATACCTTGATGTGGTTGGGGCCTGCTAAGTTCATATTTAGGTCAGAGAAAGCAGATTCCACCATCTGCATTCAGTTTCCTTCCCCTGGTTCCGCAGGAAGACCGCCAAGCAGACATCCAAATGTGTCTATGTAAAAAAAAAAAGGAATAATAATACCGAAATGATGTGTACAGAGCTGGACTTCCCCCGAGAGCGTGCTATGTTAATCAACTGACCTTGACTATAACGTCCAATTTGCGTCGTCGCACTCCAGGTGTAGCCTTCTTCACCTCTTCCAGATGTGACAAACAAGCCTAGCAGCACACACAGTGCAGCTTGTGCGAGGCGCCCATACACGGGAGCTTTTTGTCAATACTTGTTTTACCGTTTGCTTTTGAGTGTAGGCTGGGCGGCGGACATTTGGCCTTCCGTAGATTGCCAACAGACACTTTTTGTTTATTAGAAATATTGTTTTTGTAAGTGCAGCGTTTCTAAGGCAGTGTTGTACGATGACCTTAATATGTTTAAAAGGCACTTTTACAACGTTCAGCCATCATTTACTCAAGTCGCTTCCCTTGTAAAACATCACCTCATATACCGAAGTATTCTGGACTTCCAGCACGGTTGGTTTACATAGGAAGAGAAGATCCTTGGCAGGGTTAGAATATTTTTAACTGCTCTGTTAAATTCCTCTAATAGGTGTGCATTCTTATATTGAGCCACGATGCGTTGTATTGTGTTTAAAGATTCAGTCTTAAAGCGCAATGAACACTTAAATAGACCAGACCGAGAGTCTGTCCTCTCCCCACAGGCAAACATCGAGCACCCTATCAGTCACACACCACATTCCCTTCTCTTGCTTGCCCCTCGCTGTTATCAGTACGCGGAGAGAGTGAGTTGGAGACCCGATCGTTTGCTGTGTATCACTTGTCATTTTTTAAAAGTAGTAGTTTGTACCAATAAAGAATTTTGCACCGGTTCAGTGATGTTTACTTTCTGTTTTTATTTTGCAGTTGTATAAGCTTTTTGTGTTTTTTAATCCATGTGTCCGTAAAGCAAGTTTCGGATGTTTGGAATGACCATACTAGCCTACTACCATGGTGGGACTGTTTCCTACTTCTAGTTGCCGTATGAGTTCATATATATTGTTGATTAACGGTAATAGTTACATACATTATGCTTGTATGGTGGGTCTGATATTTAGCATAATGACAACAAACCGTATGTGAAAAGTATACATTTGAATTAAAAACACAGGGAACATAATGGGAAGAGCTACTCGTCAGGCCAGCTAGACATTACAGTCCATGTGCGACCAGTATGTGCCACTATGCAACTGGCAGAATACTACACACATATATGTATGTGTTTGTGTGTATGTGTTAGACCTGACAGCCTTAGGGTGGTCTACCCCCAACATTTTGCATGCCTCCCTCCATTTTCTGGCCTTGTTTGCTGCCTTTAACATTATGTCCACTTTACCACTGCTAACCAGTGCTAAAGTGCTTCTGTTCTCTCCCCTAAATCTTGGTAACATTGGCTTAATCCCATTTGGCATATTTAATTTACATGTAAATCCCTACTAAAGTGCGCTCAATGTGCCCAGGGATTGTAAATTAAATGCTACTACTGGGTCTGCAGCACTTTTTGTTCCACCCACCTAAGTAGCCTTCTAACAATGGCTAAGACTTGTGACCACAGGGCCTGTCTGTGCAGTTTACACTGCTACTTCGACCTGGCAAAATAAACCTCATGTTAGACTTAAATCTTCCCTTTTTATACATATGTCACCCCTAAGGTAGGCTCTATATGATCTACAGGGCAGGGTGGAATGTATTTAAAATGTCCTGGTAGTGAAGAACTCCCAAATTCATTTTTTTCACTCCTGCACGACCTATCCCTCCTATAGGATAACATTGCTATTACCTTATTACATCTTATAAGTGTAATTCACTATCTGGATGGGATAAGTTTGTCAAGTCTGGTGTCCCTGGATTCACAATTTAAAATCACAACTTATGGTGAAGTCCGATTTTAAATTGCAGTTCTGAAAATGCAACTTTTAGAAAGTTGTCATTTTCTTACTTTTACCATTTTGTGCCTGCTGCCTGTCTCCAATACACGTCTGGGGTGGGGTGACAACTGGGTTTGTGCATTCCCTCTAGACAGCCACACCCAAAGGGAGCTTAGGTGTGACTGATGGGCCATCCACAGCCTGATGGGCCATCCTGGGCAGGATTGTGGGGGCCGACACACCTGAAAGAGCAGTGTCCTGCCACACACAAAGGGCTGCATACCACCATGTAGTGAGTGTGGAGCCAGGGCAGGAAGTGAGTTCCCCTTTGTACTTCAAAGACTTTTCTTTGAAGTCTCCCCCACTTCAAAAGCACAACTGGGTATAAGTACTGGGCCTCTGACACCCCCAACTCAGTACACTTCTGGACCTGTGGATATTCTACCAGGAAGAAGGACTGCTGTGCTGCTACAAGGACTGCCACTCTGCTGAGCTACTGCTTTGCTGAGCTGAGCTGCTGCCCTCCTGCCTGGGAGTGAGAAAGTCTGGACCGGTATCTTTACATCCCAGAGCCAAAGTGACTCCAAGGGCTTCTGTTTTCTGCAGTGTTAAAGCCTCAAAAGACTCCAACTCAGCTGCCACAGTTTCTGAACACATCTCCAACCAGCTTCTGACCCTCAAGAAGCACCTCTTCCGTCGTGGGCCCTTGGAAGTGGTTTTGGCACCCAACATTCAGCTTTTAGACTCTTCATGACCATGAACAGGCCTGCTCGCACAGGAACTATGCCACTCGCCTGAAGAATCAGGGTGAACTGCCGCAAGCTTGTCTCTTTGTAGAGCAAGAATCGCCTCTCGCGATCATAAGGCCCCAGCCTGCTCATCCCCAATATCCAGCTGACTCTTCGCACCCACAGACCACCTCCTTGCTTCTTGCGAACATCTTCCCTGCAAATGGGACTCTGGCCCAATTCTTGAGAAGGTGAAACTTAACGCAGGAATCACCTGAGACTGTAGCCAACCTGCGCTCCATTGCGGTCGGCTTGAACTTTTAGATTTAACCCAGTCTAGGGTGACCAAATATTCCTGGTTGGCACTTCATGCTTTTAAGCACTATATTGTATTTTGATCTTTAAAAATTAATATCTCGTCTTCTATGTATTGGATTGGATTTTTGTCGTTTTGTTCTTGTATTGTTCATAAAACTAAGCTCTATTTTTCTAACCAGGTGTGGTGTTTTTTTTGTGTAGTGTTTTCACTGTTTTACTGTGTGAAGTGTTGCACAAATACTTTACACATTGCCTAAGTTAAGCCTGACTGCTCTGTGCCAAGCTACCAGAGGGTGAGCACAGGCTAATTTATGGTGTGTATTTGACTTACCCTGACTAGGATTGTGGTTTCTGCTTGGACAGGGTGCATACCTCTGCTAACCAGAAAGCCAATCTAAAGCTGTAATACATTGCCTAGGGTGGTGAAAGGCTGTACACCTCAGCGTGAATGGCAATTAATTAATCCTATGCTTAAAGGCTTTGCTGTATACGTGACAGAATACTTTGTCCTTTTCTAGCTCGTCATGGATGGCACCGTGCTAATCCTATGCTTAAAAACTTTGCTAGAAAAACAGACATATGAGGTGAGCAAATTTAGAGTGTTGTTGGTGTTGTAGAGTGCTGTACCCCGGAGATGCCCACGGATGAATACACATGCTTTCAAAGTGCAAGGGGCTGGATCCTTTTTCAATAAAGTAATCAGGACTTACACTCTGATTTAAAACAAAGGTTAAAGTGACAGTTATGGTTAGATTAGGTTATTGATCCACCTGGATCTAACTGAAATGGGACATATATATATATATATATATATATATATATATATATATATATATATATATATTAAATGAAAAAACAAAGTTTAAGCGATATTATAGTTAGGTGAACATTTCACTTAAAGCATACCATTATCAGTATTATCAACAGCAATAGCATTTCAGATGTGACTAGGGATGTTATACATGTAGTCAATGAATATATAATGAGTGATTTAATATGCAATGGTAAAAGCAGTGCATAGCAAAGGCGCAAGTTATAGTGACTTTACAGTGCATATTGTAGTTACTTGCTTAGCCTCCATGCTTAGCTTGCTGCTCCTACCCTCCTTCCCCCACCCTCGGATGTCAGTGTGAAAGCCCCTGCTCCCTCCATTTCCCCACCATGTTCCATGGAACTGCCAATGCCCCTCCTGTCTACTCTGGGACTTCTGTTGAGCTGCCACTGCCACTCCTTTTTGCCCTGCATGGTTAGATGACTGCTGCCTGTCTCTGCCCCTCCCCCCACCCTGCCTTCCATTGTCCAGGTTTCATGACTCTGTCCCCTCTGTCCTCTTCTCCATGGTCCATTTTGCTGCCACTCCCTTCAGCTCTCCATGCTCTGTTGTGCTGCAGCTGCGTCCTCTGCTCACCCTGCGTGGTTTGTTGTGAAGCTCCTGCCCCCTTCCCTCTCTTATCTGTGTCCAAACCCTACCCCCCACTTCTGCCCTTCATGGTCCTTTGTGAACACCCCTTCCCCCTTTTTCTTGCCCACCATGACCATTGTGCTGTCACTAACTCTTCTGCTTGCCATGCATGGTCTTTGGTGCTGCCACTGCCCCTCCCACTTTGCTCTGCGTGGTCAGCTTACTGCCCCTGGCCCCCTCCCACCTTTCCTCCATTTTATGTGTGTATGCCATTATAGTCTCCTTGTTGCTTTCCATGGTATGCTGTGCTTCCAGTGCCTAGCTTGCTGCTTCTGCTCTGCCCCCTTGCCTTCTGTTTTCTGAGTGCAGTCCTCTGTCCCCTCTCTCCTGCCTTCCATGGTCCATTGGTGTGCCCCTGCCCCCCATGGTTCATTGTGCTCAGTGCTTAATTTGTTAACAATTAGTGCCAAGACCCTCATCAGAAGGATATTGTAGCAGCTTGAACAACCAATTGCTCCTGCCATTGCTGTTATTGGTGACATCAACACAATTAGTAGTCACCACATTCCTATAAGTGAGGCAATACAGACTACTCCTGGTCCCCAATACTATAAGAAAGGCTTGAGGTGTAGGTATTAGTCGTTTTGATGTGTATTGAAGTAATAAACAACTGTTAATGTGCTCATCCTTAAATTACACAAACAGTGGCACCATGTGCTGGTGTGGACAGCTAAGTGCCAGTGCCGAGCACCGGAAACCACTGGCTTAAATTAAGCACTGGTTGTGCTGCAACTGCCCCTCCTTTCAGTCTGATATTGTCAGCGTGGTGCCCTTACCTCTTTCCCCTCTGCCCACTGATGTCCATGTGGATGGCTCTGTCCCTTCCCTTTTGCTTTTCATGGTCTGTTGTGCTTCACTGCCCTCCCGCTTTCTCTAAGTCGTGTATTGTGTTGCTGCAACCCCTGGTGCCTGCCCTCTAAGGTCAGTTTGGTGCCCCTGCCCTCCTCCCTCCTGCCCCCTGTTGTCTGAATCCATGTCCCTACCCCATTCCTCTTGCCCTCTTTGGTCCAGTGTACCATGCATGCCCACATTTGTAACTTGGTAAGAAGGAGATTTTGAAAAAAAATATCTGGGGAATTGATTTGCATTATTGACTTAAATTGAAAAATAGGGAATAGGAGGCAGTAGATGGCTGAAAATAAAGCCCCTTTTGGCTTAAAAACATTGTGACTGTTGGCATGTATGGTTGTACTACAACTGCTCTCCCTTCTGCCCTCAGACGTCTGTTGTATTGGCACAGCCTCTCTTGCTTTTCCTGCATGGTTGGTTTGTTGCCCCTGCTCCCCCTTTCCTGTGCCCTCCATGTACGTTGTGCTGCCACTGCCCCAGCCACCTGCCAAGCATGGTCATCTTCCTGCCTCTGCACTTCTTCCCTGCCCTCAGTTGTCCAAATCCGTGCCCCTGATCTCTGCCTCTTCACAGTGTTTGAACAACTAGATTGCTACCATTCTATATCTATTACAAAAGTGTGGCTCGCCTGAAGTTATCTTGATGTAATCAAAACTGTAAAACATAAACCATTTCCTTTAGAAATTATAAAAATGAAGGGGTCTTTTTCCTATATAAATTATGGTTAGTTCACAAAAAAACTAAAATGAGGGCACATTTTCTGAGTTCTCAGGTAGTGACAAAACACTTTCAAATTATTTGCTTTCTTTATGTTGTTTTATTCTGTTAATCACTTGATTACTTGTTGCACTTAAGGGAGAGGATGTGGCGTTATGGGCAGAACTGCCGACTTTGCAATTGGGGAACCAGGTTTGAGTTTTGGTGTTTGCTCAACATTCTGGATTTGGGGCAAATCACTTAATCTCCCAATGCCCAAAACCAAAATGTGTTCTTGTGTAATGTAACTGCTGCTAATGCAAAGAACTGCAATACCATCAGGTCAAGTCCACGCTTTATAAAACTGCAAGAAAAACAAGCATTTCCAATTTGCTCGAGTTAGAGCTATTAGCGTTGTAAACTCCTAAACTGACTTTTCTTGCCACACAAATTAAAAGAAAAAAAACGCAGCACGATCACACTATGTAAAATGCAGCGCAATCGCACTGCGTGGAAAATAAACAGATAAAGTAGTCCGGAAATCATGCTTAACACCTCGAGCCTTGTATGTTTTTAGTAGTTTTAGTGTAGGTGGGCTAAACACCAGAAAAGGCTTGACGTATTCATGCCTTTCACAAATGAAAGCAAGCAGATTTGAAAAGGCAAGCCCACAAACCAATGAAAGTGACTGACGTGACATGGGCGTGGTTGGAAGCCCAAAGAGCGATTACAGCATGGGATGGAGCGCTTTGCGCTCGCCCATAAAAAAATAAGCATTTTGCACACTTCTGTCATGGGCTGTACCAGGACTACATTTGGGGTGTGTGACATTTGGGGTACAATGGGGCTTTTTTCATCTGGTGGCCATCTTTGCCGACTTTTTATATGAAAATCCTCAATTTCCTCACTGACTGCGGTGTCCACTGTAATAATACACTGTTTTGCACTTCAGTTCCATCAAGAGGCTGCTGAGATGTGCCTCACTTTTGGCATAAATTGAGAATGTTAGCACTGTAGTTGAACACTGTGGTAAAGCTGCAATTGATCACCATTGAGTTAATTGGCAGTCTGCTGCTGGTGCTGAAAGTGCATATTTCAGTCTAGATGTTGAATATTTTAATGGAATAGAAGCGTAAGGTATTTGAGAACTCATTTAAAATGTGTCCTAATTTTGCCTTTTACAGCACTAACCATAATTTCTATGACAAAATAACCCCCCTCATTTTGTTCCTTTATAAATTAAATGTTTTAAGTTTTACCAATTTTATTAAATCAAGATGGCTTTAGGATTGCCACACTTTTGTCATGTTAGACTGTTAGTGCTCTAGTTGTTCTTTAGAACACACTGGGAGGCTGCAGTAGAGCACAGGGGAATCAACTGGTAAGGCTGCTCCTGTTGGAAGTACATATTTTACTCAAAATGTCAGACTTTATTTCCACATGGCTTAGTAAGATATTGTGAATCTGTAGAACATATGCTCTCAATTTTAGCTTCTGGAGCACCTTCTATAATCTCTATGAGAAAATCATGAGCGATAATAGTTTTCTCATAATTATAACTCAGACGGTCAGCTCTTTTCACAGAGTAAAATCATCATAGAACATGCTACAATTAGTATGGTGCTACCAACAAATGATTTATATTGTAACTAAAATGTGTTATCACCTTTTAAACATACTCCTTTTTGTGACCCTCAAAAGTTGCCATTCACTACAGTGCATTGCAGTGCGATTCGTGTCCCAGTGTCCTGTAAAGACCACCACAGCATGTTGTCCATATTGCAGTCAGCTAATAAAGGTGTTGGGGAAGGGTGCACATGCTGATTGGGGTCTGGGTGTTCTCACCCTATCCCTTTACATATTTTTTTAAATTGGCCAATCAGAACATATCTGGACACCAACTGTTTAGAAATGTATATATTTTTAACCTTCATTTCTCAAAAACTACTAGATAAATTTACATTAAATCACGAAAAGTAGGCTTTCTGGACTAATATCTAGCTTTCTGCCAAATTTCATGTACAGGACCCAGGGACCATGTCATTGAGGGCCTCATTATGACCCTGGCGGCCGGCTGTAAGCTGGCGGTAACACCGCCAACAGGCTGGCGGTGTTCCGCCACATATTATGACCGTGGCGCAGTAGGCATGGGCATACCACCGGCCCCTCCACTATACCTCTAGGCTTCCGCTTGGCGGTCATAATCCCTAGGGCAGCGGTGCAACCACCACTGCCCTGGGGATTATGAGTCCCCGACCGCCAGCCTGGCCACGGCGGTAAATACTGCCATGGAAAGGCTGGCGGTATGGGGGGCTTGGGGTGGCCCTGGAGGTCCCTGCACTGCCCATGCACTTGGCATGGGCAGTGCAGGGGCCCCCAGGCATAGCCCCATCGTGCATTTCACTGACCGAATTTCAGGCAGTGAAATGTGCGACGGGTGCTACTGCACCCACTGTACATCAGCATTGCCGCCGGCTCTATTACAAGCCGGCAGCAATGTTGATGTGACTTTTCTGCTGGGCCAGCGGACGGTCACACTGTTACTGTCCCCTGGCCCAGCGGAAAAGTCGAAATAGGGAGCTAGAAATACCACCAGTACTAGCGGTATTCTGGCGCCCGCAGCCTCAAAGATCGCCGAGGTTGTAATGAGGGCCTGAGTCCTGTAATGGCTGCCAGAACATATTGTTCAGGTATCACCAACCAATCAGGATCCACTAGTCTTCTTTGAATTGGCCAATCAGGGCGAAGCTGGACACCAACTGTTTAGATATCTGTACATTTTGAACCTTAATTTCTCAAAAACTACTAGATAGATTTACATCAAATCACAAAAAGCAGGCTTTCCGGACTAATATCAAGCTTTTGCCAAATTTGATGTAATTATGTTCAGCAGCTTTTGCAGTAGTACTTCTTCAAAAAGTCTCTGGAAAATGCATGGGGATTTTGCATCTTGGGACCTCCCCTTTTCTTGGCCCCTACTTGACAGGTCACCTCGAAATGTTGCATGAACAAACTAGGCAAAAAATAGCACCTTTTTGGCAGGTTTCATGAAGATTTGCCGTTATATATAACTGCCCGCTGCCAGCTTCATCTAGGTTGATTTTATATATATATATAAATATATATGTAGCGTTATAGTCAGGAATTGTAGTATTACACTTTACATGAAACAAAAAGTCAGTGGCGGCCCGTTCTTTAGGACGGAGGGGCCACGCCCCCCACCTTTTGCCCCTCATGAAGAGTGTCTGTCAGGCTGAACAAAGGCCAGCCTGACAGACACTCTTCATTTTCAGCTCAGACAGCCAGGAGTGAGCCATGCACGATTTGCGCAGACTCCTAGCTGCCTGAGATGAACTTTGCTGGGCTGAGGAGGTCACAACTCCTATGGGTGTGACCTCCTCGGCTCAGCAAAGGTGCCTCGAGGCCCTTCCCTGGGTGACGAGGAAAGCGTCACCCATTGACACTCGCCCTGGGGGCTTACGGTTTAAGCCCTGAAGTGCTCAGGGCGAGTGTCAATCAGTGACACTTCGTCACAGAGTGGGGTGGGGTTAGCAGTCTCACTGACCCCATCCCGCGCTGTGACGAGGCTGGGACTGCTGCCTTCCCTCATTGGCTGACTTTAGGTCAGCCAATGAGGGAAGGCAGCAGCCCCAACCCTCCTGGGACCTGGAGGCTGAAGGTAAGTGTGTGTGTATATGTGTGATGTTTTAAAGTGAATGTTTGGTGTGCACGTGCATGTTTGAGTGTTATGAGTGTTGTTAATAGATGTGCGTGCATGCGTGTGTGTGTGAAAGAATGAGTGTGTGTGATCTTTTAAAATGAATGTTTGGTGCATGTGTGCATGTTTGAATGTTATGAGTGTTAATGGATGTGCGTGCGTGCATGTGTGAAAGAATTAGTGTGTGTGATGTTTTAAAATGAATGTTTGGTGCGAGCGTGCATGTTTGAATAGTATGAGTGTTGTTAATGGATGTGCGTGCGTGCGTGTCTGTGTGTGAAAGAATGAGTGTGTGTGTGTGTGTGCTTCCCGCTGCCACCCTCCCTCCTAAAGCTGCTGGCTGCCACTGCAAAAAGTTAGAGAAATTCGCTGAAAAACACAAAGGTTAAGGTGAAATGTTAGGTGAAAATGTCAGTTACAGCATACCAATTTAAAGTTAAAAAAACACTGACATTCGCCAGTTGTAATTAACTGAGGTAACTTTACCTTAAGCCCTGAAGTACCTATAGCTTGTGTCCCCACCATGCACAGTGTTGTCATAAATGAAGTAATTTCAGATGTCATTAGTTATGTTGTCAATGCTGTCATTGAACATGACATGAATGATGTAATGTACAAGGGTGTAAGTAGTGTACGGCGGTGGCATAAGTTATACTTCGAAGCTTGAAGTATAGTTACTTCAGTGAACTATAACTGGTGAATTTTATTGTTTTTTTAGGTTAAAATATTATGGTGTAGTTGATATTTTCACCGAACCATAACGTCACTTTAACCTTTGTGCTTTTCAGTAAATTTCTTAAGCTTTTTTTCCCTTAACCTTATTATAACTGTAACTTCAACCTCTGTTTTTTTAGTAAATTTCTATTTTTTTTTTAATGAAAATGCCTCATTATATTAAAGGCAGGCCTACTGGCTTTGTCAAGGAGTGACTACATCAGTATACAAGACATTTATGTTTTTGCTTAATTTTTTGTGAGTGTCCCGGTCCCACCCTAGGACCGACAGCTTGTGATTTTTGTTGATAGCTGCAGAGGGAGTCCTAGGGCCCCCACTGCCCCTGTAGCTTCCTGCACGCATCCTCTGTTGTATGTGGCAGTGCGGGATCCAACCACACTTTAGCTTTCTTTTTTTCCTTCGGGTTGGATGATGCTGTCCTCCCAGGTCACCCTTCCCTTTATAGCATGTTGGAGGCTGTTCAGGGGAAGGGGCATGGCTCCATCTGCCCTTCTTCCTCCCCTGCCAGTGCCCATCCCAATGGTGGTGGGAGCCAGCTTGAATAAATTGCTCTCACCCAGCAGGAGCAGCTTTTGTTTCTGATCACACAGGGTGGGAGCAATCCTGTGCTTCCTGTCCATTAGAGTGCGGACAAGGAGTTGAAGTGGTCCCTGTCTGCACTCTCAATGACGGGGAATAACAGTGTCCTGAAGGATGGGGTTGCTGGGACACTGTTGTGCTGCAGGCCCAGGGGATGGGGTCCTTGGTGCCTTAAGATGGCTCGGGAGCAGTGTGCTTTGCCCCGTCCACAAATATGGCTGCTGAGGGACCCAGGGTTGGGGTAAAATGGCTCAAAGGGTGCTGCAAGCTCTCCCCCCCTTTTTATTTTTTAGCACATTGATACCCAAGGCTCTGGCCCACCTCAGTGGACTTCAAAATGAAAAGAGCAGAACCCCGCCCTTTTTTTATTTGAAAGGTACCCCATATCGGCGATTCTACTGTGAATCTGCAGTGTCACTTTAAAACAAATGTGTTTTTGGCCTGGGCAGCGAGTCCTTCTAGGACCCCCTCACCAGGCCAAGGGGGTCCGGATATCCCTACCCTGCCCCTATATGTTTTTTCATTCTTTTTTAGAACAGGGGACTGAGGCCAGAGTCCTAATATGGCTACCACAATATATTTGTTGATGTTGAGGCAACCAATCATATCTTATCTTTTGATCTGTTGGGTCTGCAGGTCCTCTGGATCTCTTATATACATTAACTGTGAACCTCAATTTCTCAAAAATTGCTGAATGAATGTACACTAAATCACAAAAAGTAGGCTTACTGGGTGAAGAAATACCTTTCTGACAAATTTTGTGTTATTTTGTTAATCTGTTTTTGTGGTATCGATGATCAATTTTCTCTGTCCCTGCTTGAAAGATCATCCCAAAACTTTCAATGAAGGAGTTGAGGTGAATGAGACTTTTAAAAAAAAGTTTGTGGGAATTTGCCAAACAATGCCAAAGGTATTAGCAGACAGAAAATCACTTTCCTATTGAAATGTGGTCGTAACTATAACTACCCAGTGACGAGTGTCGCTGAATAATATGTATATTTATGTAACCCAGTGTAACAGAGCGGCAATAGCCACGCTGTACTTATAGTTAGGGTGACCAGAGATGGGAATTCCTCCAATTTTTGTCCTTTAATAACTTTGCACCCATTTGATAATTCTCCAAGAAACTTTGCAGGCCTGTTACATTGGCAGAGAATGGAAAGTTTTGTGGCTTTTAGTCAAGGTGTGCAAAGAAAATAGGGGGTCCCAAAACATATTTGGACCTCAGTGCATTTTACATAGACCATGCAATAATATACCACTAGGGGACAAATTTGGAATTCTGTTGCACTACCCTTGTGTTATGCATAGTGTCGCAATGGCAACGCAATACTTATGTATGATTTAGCAAACAACGCAAAACTGCCATGCGTTGCCTGCTTTGCTTGATACATCTACATAAACGCAATGCACAGTATGTCACTGCCTTGTGGAAATCTGCACATCATAATTTACAGTTCTCCAAAATTTTTAATAAATCCATACCCCACTACACTGAACACCACATCACTCTGTGCTATTTCATTGTACATCTCTGCAGTGTACACCACTCTAGTGTACACAACTCTACTGTATGCCACTCCGCTATATGCTATTCCACACTACGCCACTCCACTCAGTCCTAGGTCACTATATGCCACTCCACTCTACAACACTTCACTCTACCCTATTTCACCATATGGCAGTCCAGTGCACGCTACCCCACTGTTCTCCACTCCTGTCTATGCCACGCCACTCTATGCCATTAAATTCTATGCTATTCACTTGGATAACACTCCACTCTGCACCACTCTACTATATGCTATCCCACTCTGCCCCACTCCACTGTATGCCACTGCAGTATTCGCTACTGGACTGTACGCAACCACGCTGTACGTACTACTCTGAACGCCAATCCAGTCTATGACCCTCCCCTGTATGCAGCTCTACTATATGCTACTCGACTATACTCTATTCCATTGTATGCCATGCCACTTTACACTATTCTACTGTATGGCACTACAATGTACACCACTAACGTCTACACCAAACCACTGTCTGAAATTCCATTCTACACTATTGCATTGGACACCACTCCACAGTATGCAACTGCACTATATGGTAGTACCAGTTATCACACTGCACTGTACGCCACTCCAGTCTATGCCACTCCACTATGCAACACTCCACTGTACGCTAATCCACTGTACGGCACTCCACTGTACCCCACGACACTGTACTCCACTACACTGTATGCTATTGCAGTGTAGGGCACTCCACTCTACGACACTCCAGTGTACGCTGTTCCGCTTTATGCCAATCTACTCTTCTACACTCCACTGTATGCTATTAGACTGTATGATATTCCACTGTACACTGTTCCACCTAATGCTATTTCACTGTACGGTACCCCACTTCACAGCACTTCTGTGTATGCCACTGCACTGGTGAGTGTGTTGAGAACACTGTGTACGGAGTTGTGCATCTTATTAGTAATTTTAAGGTGGTGGGTTAAGTGAAAAATATAAGTTATAAGTAACACTGTTTATATAGATGTGGGGCATAGTAATTTGAAGTTGGTGTGTGTAAATTCTTATTTTAGCTATAACTATAACTCTGTAATTTCTAATGTTTGTGTAATTTAAGTATGGTTTGAATGGAAAGAATAAAGTACAAAAACAAAAACGTATCCCTAATCTTTTTTTTTGTATGGAGATACTATATATATATATATATATATATATTATTCACGGTAACCAGTAAGTAGTTATAGTGGGTACCTAATTTCCATAGGAAAAGCGTTTTTTGACTTGGCTATATCTTTGGCACAGTTTGACGAATCTTCATGAAATTTTCCAAACAAAGGCGGTCATTATGACCCCGACCGTGGTCTTCAGACCGCAAGGGCCGTGGTGGTGGTCGGACTGGCACTCATGGCGGTTGCGCAACGGTCGGATGGTCAGCACCGCCAGATCACGACATGTCGTCGGTCTGGCAGTGCTGATCCGCCAGGGCTGCCCTGTGGATTACGAGTCCCCTCTCAGTCACTTTGTACAGGGCAGTCGCACCCGTGATAAACTGGATAAAAAACATCAAGATAGCAAATAATTAAAAAGTGCTTTGTCACTACCTGAGAACTCACAAAATATGTCCTCATTTTAGTGTAAAAGTGCATTAACCATCATTTCTTTGGGAATAAGACCCTCTTATTTTCATAATATCTAAAGGAAATGCTTTAGGTATTACAGCTTTGATTACATTGAGATGATGTCAGGCTGACACACTTTTGTAATGAATATAGAATGTTAGCAATCTAGTTGTTCATTAGAATACACTGGGGAGCAGATGTCAGGGGCACAGACTTGGATAATTGAGGGCAGGGAGGAGCGTGCACAGGCAACAACTGACCACTCAGGGGAGTTGAGAGAGGCAGTGGCAGCACAACAGACCATGTAGGGCAGGGAAAGGGGTGCAGGGGCAACAATCCAACCATGCAGTACAAGATAGAGAGGCTGTGGCAATATAACAGATCATTGAGGGCAGAAGGAGGAGGCAGTGGCAGTACAACCATAGATGTTATCAGACCACCTTCAGGCAGGAGTCGTCCAATGTTTGTAAGCCCAAATGTCTTTATTTTATGTGTCTCCTGCCTAAATTCTCCTCTTTTTCAATGTAAGTGAGTGGGGAAAATCAATTCCCTAGGTTGTTTTTTCGAAATCTCCCTCTTACTATATTCAAAATGTTGGCAAGTATGGTACATTGGATCACTGAGTGCAGGAGGAATTGGGGTAGGGACATGGACTCGGATAACAGAGGGCAGGAGGGGGATGAATGGGGCAACAAACTGACCCTACAGGGCAGACGTCAGGGGTGGCAGCAGCACAATACACCACACAGGGCAAGCAGGATGGCAGTGCAGCACAATGGACCATGGAAAGCAATAGGGAGAGGACAGGACCATTCACATGGACAACAGAGTGCAGAGGGGAAAGAAGCAAGGTCAGCAAGCTGCCATACCGGACAGACAGGAGGGGGAGGGACAGTTGGAGCATAAATGGACCATGAATGGCAGGAAGGAGGGGGCACAGACACAACAATGGGCCAGACTAGGCAGTGGGGAGGGGATAGGGGCCTGCACAAGGAAAATGGAGGGCAGAGTGCACGGGAGCAAAGCTGAAGCAGCAAGCTGACCATGGAGGGCAGGCGGGATGGGCACTGGAAGCACAACACACCATAGACGGCAACAGTGAGACTATAATGACATACACACAGACAGCGAAGGGAAGGTGGAAGAAGGCTAGGGGCAGCAAGCTGACCACACAGGGCAGGTGGGAGGTGCTGTGGCAGCACAGACTGTCATCCATGGCTGGCGTGAGGGTTAGTGGCATCACAACAGCCATGGTGGGCAAGAGGTAGTGGGCAGGAGCATGCACAAAGGACAGGAGGGATGATTAGTGGCTGGACACAGACAAGAAAGGGTAGGGGAAAAGGCAGGGGAAAGGGCTTCACAACAGACCACACAGGGTAGACAAGAGGAACAGTTGCCGCACAACAGAGCATGGAGGGCAGAAGGGAGTGGCAGCAAAACGGACCATGAACAGCAGGAGGAATGGGATAGGGGCATGGAACCGGGAGAGGTAGGGTGGAGGTGGCATGGACAGGTTGCAGTCATCTGACCATGCTAGGCAAGAGAGAGCGGCAGTGGCAGCTCAACAGAACACTCAGAGTAGATAGGAGGGGCAGTAGCAGGTCAATTGAACAAGGTGGGCAAAAAGGAGCAGGGACAAGCACAAAGAAATAGGAGGGCAGGATGAAGGAGGGTACAAGCAGCAAGCTAATAACAAAAGCAAGCAGGAGGAAACGATGGGGCATAGAATTGGGTAAAGGCGGGCAGGAGGAGTCGGTAGGTCATCAAGCTCAATGGCAGTGCACCGGACCATGCAGGGCAGAAGGGAGGGGGCTGGTGCATGGAATTGGATAACAGACGGTAGGGAGGAGGTGGATGGGGCAGCACGTTAACTGTTCAGGGCACGCGGAAAGGGCAGTGGTAAAACCACAGCCACACAGTCTATAATAAGGGAGCAGGGGCATGGACCTGGACAGTTGGTGGCAAGGGAGGAGTGCAGAAGCAGCAAGCTTGGATGGGTGCAGCATAATGTTAGGTCAGGCCCTGCATCTTCCCCATCATGCATTGTAATGGACATTTTACTTAACATAAAAAAAAAAAAAAATTACTGAAAAAAGCATAGGGTATAGGGACATTATAGTTAGGAAAGAGAAATAAAAAAACATAGAAATTCACTGACAAACCGATGGTTACTGGGACGTTATAGCTAGGTTCAGATTTTACACAAACAAAAGCAAATTCAGCTGTTATAATTTATTCATGTAACTATAACTCGTGCCCTTGCCAGGCACTGCTAATTACTCCAGATATTACATAACTCATGACATCTTTTATGACATAATTGATATCACTGTAACATTTGCAGTAAAAATATTGATGTGAAAACTGTGCATGGCGAGGGCGTGAGTGATAGTTACCTTAGGCAGCAAGTTATAGTTGCTTGACATAACTGTAACAGCTGATTTTCAATAGTTTGAAGAAAAAAAAAAAATATATATATATATATATATATATATCTTGCAGATTTTCATCTACTTCAGAACTATCTTTTGCAAAAGATGGATGTCTAACAAGGTCTGGAGTTTGGTGTATAACAGTGGTGATAGTATGCAAGTGGGGTTGGAGGCTCAGGCCACGGTTCACACAGGTTAAGACCAGTCTACCAACAAAAATAAAAAAAGTATCCCCATGCACCATTGCCTGTGTTAATGTCAGTCCATATTTCTAGTAATGTAACTAGCTGAATGCTTGTACGAACACATGGGTATTTCAAGGTTTTTTGTCTCATGGGGATAACAAGCTGAAAAGCTGTTCAGTGGCTATCCGTCATTGTGTGCCAGTAAAGTGACTCAGCGTAAACATCAACTACACTGAGGTCCTTTGTTCAAATGTTATGGACAGATCTACAGCAAATTTTGTTTCAGACATGTACAATAGCTCTGCAGTTAAACAATTTGCAATAAATAGTATTCTGCAATCCCTGTATAAATGCTAATCTGTAATTTATTTTTAAAACATGGGATACTGCAATCCCTATATAAACACCTGTTTTAGAATCAGCAACTTGTTATGCACCCAGTCGCAGAATATAAAGAAAAGACATCAGAACTCAACTATGATAACTTATTACAGTTGAGCTCTGATGTCACAATGCCTACTGCCAGAAGCTGCAGGCAAGGTGGACAGGCAGGTCACGTCACAGAGTAGCTGTTTAAAGCAAGGAAAATGGTGCTTTTCTTTCTTCTTTCTTCTGCTCTAGTTTCCAGTTAAAAACCGAACAAACAATTTTTTTTTGCACTCCTTAATTATAGAAAAGTTCGAATTTTTCAGTGTTTCAACATATTCCCATCTACTGCAACTTTTTAAAAACTTTGCAACAAATATTTAACAGGTTTTTGATGCTTTTAATTTTGTACTAGATGTTCTGTTTTTATTCTTCATGTTTGTAAACATGCTCTCTCTTTCATATGAAAGAGCAAAACACAAAGGTTTTAAGTGGTTTGTGGGAAAGGTAATGGTGTGACCATGTATTATATGGGATAAAGAACCCCCTGCCATACATGGTAAGGATATTGCAAGTCACTTTGTAGTTCCATAACCGTATAAAGGAACTTGTCCTTTGGCCTTGTTCCTCTATATGGTTATGGAACACCTTGTTGACTTGTAATACCCTTATAGTGACTAGAATCATCTGAACGTTCTAGACTGATTCTGTTTCCTTCTGTCTAGTATTTGCTAGCATAGGCGTATTGAAACACAAGTGTCCCTTTTGCTCCCTGTTCTTTGTAATACGTCTGAAGGCTCTGTCTTAATCTTTTTTGCAAGGTATATAGTCACACCAGGAAAGCTTGTTACCTGTCACAGCTTTTGTGTTGGCACAACTGTCTGTCGGTGTGTGCTCAGTATGGCCAGCTGTATCTTCAGGTGAAGCCAATCAGCAGTGTACAAAAACTAGAAGCATTCCTCATTACCATTGAAAGCTGAACTTAACATCTCCTTCTCCAGAAATCCTCACACATGAAACACATTAGGGAAAACAATAAGCTTTTATTGAGAGGAACTCCATGGTTATGGGGATCCATTGCTGTTTATTGTTGAGGCAAAAGTTCAAGGTTTATCCAAGATAGTTTTCTCCATTTATTCATTGCTTATTCTGTAAAGCAGAAAACAGTTAACTTGTCCTGCTCTATAACACCTAAAACATTGTCTTCTCTCAATCATACTGCACTGTTATGCATGTGGTAGTATTCTCAAGGTTAGACTGGAGCAGTGCCTACCATCCAACTTGCCCAATGGCTAGTCACCAGCAGTCACAAGTCTTTTGCCGTTGACTACTATAAGATAGGCTCTGTTGTCGAAAGAACATATGCTTTTTGTAATGTCTTGCAAGTTTTGGAACAGAACACCTTTGACTCCAAATGGACTCCATAGCAATATGATGTAATCAGTAGAATAGAAAGTAATGAAAGTTTGGTTTAGAATGTGGGAATTCACAGATACACACAGAGGAGTGAAGATGTGTGATTTAAAACTCTGTGTGTGGCATAGTTTTTGGCTGGTACCGAGGCTGGGGAGGACTCTAAAACTGGTGACGAGATAGGGAATTAGTAACCCAAAGAAGGAGAGTTTGCCCTGGTCCAAGCACACTGCTTGTACTTCCAAGTGCTGAGTCAACCTTTGTGACATATGTGGTGTCAAAGCACAACTCCAGCCAGTGTGAAGGATTTGAAGATAAAGAAAGCTTCACATCATTGGTCAAGAAACTACAAGCAAGACCATACTAAAAGGTACTGCACTGCCACGAAAAATAAAGTTATACATTTTACAGATGTATAAAACCAGGTTTACAGAATGCAGTCAAAGACAAATATAATTTGCCAAAGAAAGTTGCGAACAAAAGTGCTACAAGGCAGAGACCAACCAAGTGTCCAAAAAATGTAAACTGATGTAAATAAATACATTACTGAGCCCGCTAAAGAGAGTCATCGGCCACAGCTTTCCACAAAGTGGCTCAAGGAGAAATGCTCAGGGTTGTGCTTACAGAGCTGTTCATAATTGAAGCAGTTGTCCACCAAGCTGCTGAGTGGGGCTGAAAAGAACTTCATAGGTCTTCAAAAAGTTAAAGGCAACAGTTGGATTCATGAAATTTAACAATGGCAGCTAAGGGATAAGACACAGTTACAATTAATGTCAAAGACGATCCTGAGGCCCTCACGTCAAAAGACTTTGGAGAAAGTTTGCATAAACATAGTCATCAAACAGTGTCAGAGAGCACACAAATCTCAACTTCAGTAAGATCCACACTAGTTTACAATACAGTTGTCTTCCTGAAACCACCATCATCTTTCGATACTGCTAAAATGCAAAATATTGGTGATAGATGGACAGCTTGGATAGAGACATTTGAGGATTTCATTGATGCACTTGTAGAGACTGAAAGATTATTAAGTATCTTAAAAATCTTGCTGGTGATGGTATAAAAGAAGTCATAAAGAAAATGCCAAGAACTGACAAAGAAGTCAAGTATTGTCAGATTAAAAATGCCTTGAATATCAATTTCAATCCAGCAACAAACATTGATTATAAATGATAAATGTTCAGTCAAGAAAAGTCAAAGAGTTGGTTAACCTCAGAGAAACTTGCACATGTTGGACTGGTCGCATGTGAAGAAAAATATCAGTCAAAGAAAAGTTGACATGCCAGAGCAGCAAAGTCATACAAACACTGTCCAAAGATTGCATTGAAAATAAAAAGTTGTTCACACCTTTAATTATTGACAGTGGTGCATCAAGAAACAGCATGCCTGAGAAGAAATACAATTATCTGTCTCCATTAGCCCGACTTACGCCATCAAAGGCCAAAGTGTATACATGGGCTGCATCGAAGCCCATAAAAAGTAAAGATTAATTTGAAGCATAAGTGAGACAAGGGAAAGCAAGGGTACAACTGCTGATCCATGTGCTTCAGGGTTCAGCGTCAAGTGCCTGTTTACTCAGCTTCAGTGCGACTGCTGGTATGCAACTGTTTTCTGTAAATTAAAGCATGAATGCACATCACAAAATAGTAAGTCAGTTTCCTTTGTTGTTTCATGGTTTAGGAAAGCTTAAAACTATGAAAGTAAAACTGCATAATAATAAAGGTATCCGCCCCTGTTGCTCAGAGACATAGACAAATTGCTTTTCATTTATAAGAAACTGTTGAAAAAGAACTTGAATAGCTACTTAAACGCATTATTGAGTGTTCCACTGGTCCAACACCATGCGTTTCTCTCATAGTGCTAGTGCCCAAAACGGACAGTGAAGGAGCTATACGCATCTGTGTTGACATGCGTCAGGCAAACAAGGCAATTAAAGAACTACATCAAGGTCCACACATTGCTGACATGATAATGCAATTGAATGGTGCAAAGATATTTTCTCGCCTTGATTTAAATAAAGGTTATCATCAGTTAGAAACAGAAGAAAGTTACAGTACAACATTTTCTACACATGTTGGTTTGTTTTGATACAAAAGACTTAGCTTTGGTGTATCATTTGCTGCAGAACTTTTTGAAGACGTCATTCAACGTATCATACAGCCTTTTGTGAATGTGTTCAGTCATAGCAAATACATTAGTTTTCAGAGCTACACAGAAAGAGCATGCTAGAGCTTTCATACAAGTATGGTGTTTTCTCAGTGATGCAGGATTGACTTTGAATGCTGAAAGGACTGCTCCTTTGGTGGGATTACATTCCCCAGGTTACTGCTGAGTGCCAGGAGGGGCTGCCTGAGATAGCACGCTTACAACGTTTCCATTCCCCTTTGCGTGGGACATTTTTCACAGCTGCTGCTGCTCACACCTTTGTGAAGTACTGTTCCTGTGGAGGGACTACATCCCCCATGTTACTGCTAGGTGCCAAGAGGGGCTGCCTGAGATCGCGCGCTTATAGCACTTCCAGCGCCCTGTGGCACTGGACATTTTACATGGCTGCTGCTGCCCTTACTTTGTAAAGGGCTGCTGATGGGGTGAGACTACATCACCCAGGTTACTGCTGGGCACCAGGAGGGGCCGCCTGAGACTGCACGTTTATAGCGCTTCTGGCCCCTGTCGCGCAGGACATTTTTCACGGCTGCTGCTGCCTATCAGCCATGTCATCAGCACTGAAATTGCTCTTACAGAAAGGTTCAGGTTGAGTTCAGGTACAAATGCAACTATGTCTCTTGCAGGAGAGTCCCGCACCCTCTCCTTGATTCTGTCTCCTCCTAGTTCTCTAGTTCTTCCTGAGTTCATTGGGCATGGCTAATTTACATTTCACACACAATGGAGGCACTTCTTCGACCACCTCATGGTTTACTAAAAAGGCAGCTGGCGCTAAGAAGGACAACCGTGGTGTGCAAACGTTTATGTGTGATGCAAAACCACAAACTAATCCAAGCAAAAGCTCCCAGTTCACGGAGGGCTATTGCCAAAAAGTACAAGAATTCTTGCACAGACTGATGGCCCCATTATGTCAGCGTCTCGAGGCTTTAGAAGCCCAACTTGCCCTTATGAAAACACAAAGGCCTCCCCCCGGTTGCACCGAGGTAGCTGTACTTACTGATTTTGATGGTCTAACAAAACCCAGTTTGAACCTGGGTAGTTCACTTGGCATGCAGGGGCATGATGGTGGATAATACTGGACCAAATTTGCTGGTGGGTAGGGCATGTACCTCCTCCATCTCCGGAGACCTCTATCAGAGCCATTAATGTGGGGAAATGTGTTGGATTGTCTACCAAGTCAGCAAGTCAAACTGGGCATCGAAGCAGATGCTCCAAGAGCTAGTGTTCATTTGTGCATTGGGCTCCCACCTGCAGCCTGTCTTTATGTGTGTACTTGTTGGAGTTCACCCCCTTGCATGACAACCTGAAGGAACTCTCCTGCAAAGTTCTTGATTGATCAGTTTGCTTCAGGGGCTTTCCCTTCCTCCTGTTTAGTGACTTTTTGATGGTTAGGAAGGTAGGGTGGATTGGTCAAAACCCCATCCAACTCAGAGGTGATTGTACATCATAACTTTTAGATCCCCTCAACTGGTTCAACGGCTGCTATTTGGTGACCTGCGTAATGCCCATGGAAAGAGCTCTATCTTTGTTGTGCAAGTGGATTTCTTTTACAAGTCCTGTATGCATCTGCCATTCCATCTGGCCCGCAGGTTCCACCACCCACAGAGGGAGACTGACCTACTTTGCAGCGTTCTAAAATGGGCATTCCCCTTAGTAATGAATGGAGATTGAAGCCCTCATCTCAAAACCATTGTAAAGGTTCCAGGTTCCTATTGCAAACTAATATGAAGTTTTATCAGATATAGATTGACCACTCCTAGGGCCTCTACCCGCCCAGTCAAAGAGGGCCTCCATTCCATTGTGTGCCTCCAATTGTTCAGGTGGAGGGATCTCTACTAGGGATTTGATGTCTTTCAGCTTTTTGAGTTGGAATGTGGCAGGCCTTAAGGAGAGGACATTCGATCCAGACAGTGGCTACAATATAATTGCAATTCAAGAGACTGGCTGTTTTTCCCTGTTAGATGATGGGTACGCCTGTTATTTTAGCCCTGCAGTTCCTTCTGTGAGAGAGAGAGCCGGGGTGGAATTTTTATTTGGCTTAGGTTAGAACTCAACTTAAATGTGACTGTGATTGAATTGGGTAGTGGCGCTTTCCACATTTTATATATTAAGGACAAGTCTAGCGTTTTAACGTTTTATTTGATTAACTCTTAAATTAATGATTTTATTAATCCTACTTGTGTCCAGTACAAAGACTTGTTCTGTTTTATAGCAAGCTTTGCCACACCCAAGGGCACATTTGGAGCACCACCTTATTATATCCTTTGTGAGGATTTTAATGCAAAGCTTATTTTATGTCCTAATGAGTTACAACTAAAGAGTTCTGGAAACTGGGAGGCTCTTAGCGGGAAGAGAGGGATCAAGTTGGGTTTCTATTTAGCAAAGCATGATTTAGTAGATTTGATTTCCTGTGTCAGAGGGGAAGAAAGTACCATTCTGTCTTTTAGGGGTGTTAGGAGGGCCTGAACTATAGATTTTTTTTTTTTAACCGAGATTTCCCTGTCCATCACCACCCCAGGGGTGGTGCTCAGAGCTCCTCCAGAGGGTCCCTGGGTTTTGCCATCTTGGAATCCAAGTTGGCAGGGAACTCTAGGAATATCTGAGTGGCCAGTGCCAGCAGGTGATGTCAGACCCCTCCCCTGATAGGTGCTTCACCTGTTTTGGTGACGAATCCCCCTTTCAGGGCTATTTAGGGTCTCTCCTTTGGGTGGTTGTTTAGATTCGGATTGCAAGACTCAAGCAGGAGTCCTTCGCATCCTCCACTTCAACTTCCCACCGAAGAAACTGCATCTGGACCCTCTAGGAACTCTACAACCTGCAACAAAGAAGCAAGATGCCTCCTGCAACATTGTATCTTCAGCTCCTGCTAGTAACGGCTACTGTTTCCCTGCCGTGCATCCTCTGAGGACAGCCCGTCTTCAGCCTGCACCAGAAGAGCAAAGGAATCTCCTTTGGGGTGAAGGAGTCACTCCCCTGCTTCTGCAGGCACCTACTGCAACAACGACCGGCTGCGTGGATCCCCTCTCCTGCCGAACTGCATGGATCCTGCATCACAGGTGGTGGACTGAAGTGGTCCCGACGGTCCTGACGTCCTACTTTCCAACTTTGGTGGAGGTAAGAGCTTGCCTCCCCACGCAATACAGTACCCCCCTGCACTGCGTGTTTTGCAGTTGCCAAAGCTTGTTGGCATCCTTCCACAAAGTTCTTTGTGCATCTTGCAGCTCTGGTCCCCAGCCCTCTATCCTGCGACGCACAGCTTCCTGAGTGGTTCTCCAGCAGCGTGGCAGCCTTTGTCATTGCGCTGTGTGGGCCTCTTTTGCACCTTCTCTGTCCCATGCTGTGGGACTCCTGTGTGCGCTGCCTGGTCCTATGTGGGCTTTCTGAGTTGCTGATAGCCCCCTTCGACTCCCCTTCCTAGGTTGAGCCCACCTGGTCCTTCCTGGTATTGGGCAGCGCCAGTTTCCACTACCCGTGAGCGTAAAACGTAAAAGTGTGGCAAGGCTTGTTGGCAGACTCCAGTGACGCAAACCAGACTGCAGTCATCCATCCGGCGTGGGACATCATTTGCACCAACCAGGAACCTGACTCTGTCTTCTTGGGTGCAATACTGACTGTTCTTCTTCACTGGTGGTTCTTCTTTTTCTCCTTCATCCGAGTTAGCAGAGGCTCCTGTTCTCCCTTGACTCTTCTGTTCTTCTTGGACTTGGTTCCCTTCTTTCACAGGGTTTTAGGTCCAAGAATCCACTGTTGGTGTCTTGCAGTCTCCTCTGGTTCTTGCATAATCTTTTTCATGTCTGTGTGTGATCTGGGAAAGTTACTGAGTTTTACTCCTGCTTCCCTGGGCAATGGGGTGGGTTCCAATACTTACCTTTGGGGTTTTCTAGTACTCCTGGCAACCCTCTACACACTACACTTGCCTAGGTGGGAAACTGATATTCACATTCCACTTTCTTCGTACATGGTTTGTGTTCCCCGTGCTCATTTCTAACTATTGAGATTTTCATTAATTGCACTGTTTTCTAACAGTTTTTACACCTGTTTTTGCATACTACTGTATATAATTTGTGTATTACTTACCCCCTAAGGGAGTATAGTCTCTGTGGTATTTTGGATATTTGTGTCACCAAAATAATGTACCTTTATTTTTGTAACACTGAGTATTTTCTTTTGTGTGTGAGTACTCTGTGACTACAGTGGTATTGCCTGAGCTTTGCATGTCTACTAGATAAGCCTTCGCTGCTAAGCTACAGCTACCTCTAGAGAGCCTGGCTTTTAGACACTGCCTACATTTCACTAATAAGGGATAACTGGACCTGGTATAAGGTGTAAGTACCTTAGGTACCCACTACAAACCGGGCCAGCCTCCTACAATATGTAAGTAAGTCTTTCACTGATCTGGGTCTACCTAACATTTTTCTGTCATCACTCACTTTTAAAAAATCAGACAAATCAATTGTTGGAAATAGTTATAAGGAGTTTACTTTGTCAGTGTTTAAACCAAGAGTGTACCAAAGTAACAGTGAAGAATTATTTATTTATTTTGGCATCCCTAGGCCCAGCTTTGTATATTACTCTGGCCCTAACCAAGAGTGTAAAATCACTGCCTTTTTCTTTTAAAGCAGGTACGGTTTGTAGACTTCTATGTTTTTATGAGGTTCAACACCAATAAATTCACAAATAAATTCTAGATTACCTGACTGTCCTTGTGATAGAATCTCTTCTCAGTCCACGATGCGCTTTCTGTTCTTTTGTAAATTTTATAAAATTTGTTTTATCCAATTTTTAAAACAGTTTTTAAGGAACTGTGGTTTATGGAGCTATAAAGAAGCTATATTGCATTTACAGCTTTTGGGGAGCCCGGAATGTGTGTTAAGGGTATATTCTTTTGTTAAGCTGCCGTAAGGTACAGAAATCAATGGAAGGATAATTGAATGGCAAAAAAGGTGTATCACTCGTGGAGTGAAACCACACACAAAATATTTTCCTAGTGTCAGTTGGTCATTTCACAATGATGTTTTATTTCTGAAAGTGACCTTTTGCATTGGTATTTGATCGATCTTGCATGTGTATGTTTGTATATTTTGACACAGTATGTATCATTTTAATGTTTTCTTTCATGTTTTTTCGCAAAGCGAATAAAGATTCTTGAACTGAGTGCAGACAAGTGTGAGTTAAACAAGGCAAAACTAAAAATCTTTAAACATATCTTTTCTGATGGGGGTATGACACCTCATCCTGCAAGAGTGCAAGCTCTGTCAAATGCTGGTCCCCCACAATATGTTTCAATGCTATGCTCCTTTCTTGGCATGACCAGCTGCTGGTCAAGATACATACAAGACTTTGCCACTGTCAGTGCTCCATTACGAGAGTTAACAAAGAAAAATGTTTCTTTTTAGTGGTCACAAGACTGTGAGAAAAATTTCAAGAGGATCCAGCACGCCATTGAAAATGCTCCTGAAATGGTATACTTTAATCCAAAGCTTTATAGAGGATTTTGTTGAAGCCAGCCCGGTTGGGTTAGGTGCTATCCTTGCACAGCATAGTGGATGCCCTAATGCTCAGTGGCATATTGTGGCTTATGCTAGTAGAACTTTGTCCCAAACAGAATGTGCTTACTTACAACCTGAGAAAGAAAGTTTGACCGCGGTATGGGCTTGTGCACATTTCCATGTATTCCTGTATGGAAAGACTTTCGTGCTGGCAACTGATCATCAAGCTCTTCTGACTATCTTTGGCAATCCAAAGCCAAGATGCCTCCTCGCATTGAACGATGGGGACTCCGACTGCAAGAATATGATTATACGATTGTGCACTGTCCAGGAAAATCTCAGAATCCTGCTGACTACTTTTTGAGTGCCTACACAAAGTCACGGTACTCCAGCCAAGACGGCTGAATCCTACATTAATTTAATTGTCAAGTTAAGTACACTAGCTGCTATTTCGTTAGTCCTGATTAGCACTGCCACAAGCCATGATAGTGTCATGCTGAAGTTGAAGGACATAATTACACATCAGTCGTAGAAACTACACTTTTGACCTCTCACCCATGATAGTGAATAGCAAAAATACAAAAATGTCAAGGATGAATTGCCAATAACTCAAAAAAGAGTCATATTACGAGGGTCCAGAATCCTGATTTTGGAGAGTCTGCGACAATAAGCAATTGAAGTGGCTCACAAAGGACATTGTAATAGCATTGCCACAAAAAGAGCTCTCTGAGACCAAGTTTGGTTTCCATACTGTGATGAAAGAGTTGAAAAGGAACTCAAAGCCTGTCTTATGTGCAACTGCCTTTTTACCCATGTTACTCAACATACTGTGAACATGTCAGACCTCCTTAAGCATGCATGGGGGAGAATAGAGGCCAATTTCTTTGGTCCACTACACAATGGACATCACCTGATGCTGATTGTTGATGAATACTCACAGTTCCCTTTAATTAAGAGTTCTCATCTACAACTCGTGAATGAGTCATTGAAAAACTTGGCATTTTTGCGAGTTGGGGCATTCCAGCCATTGTGAAATCTAAGAATGGCTCACCCTTTAACAGTAATTTCTGGAGCATCTAAACATAAAGCATCAAAACAGTACACCTTTGTTGCTGCAGGCCAGTGGACTTCTTGAGCGTTTTATGAGTATGCTAAAGAAAGCAGTACAGTGTGCAAAACCTTGAGAAGCTGTTTGATAAAGTACTCAGTTGTACTCTATGAGCCTGTTGTTCAACACCCCACTCAACTGCAGGTGAAAGTCCTGCTACTTTGATGTTTGGGAGAGCAATGGCAACCAAGTTACCTCAATGGACCACCAAAAGAAACCAGAGTGAGAAAATGATTCATACAAGGAACATGGTTAGCAAGCAGAAAATTAAGGCCTACACTGGCAAGACGCAACATGCAAAAGACAACACATTAAAAAAAGGTGATTGGGTGATCACCAGACAGATGGGCAAAAGAAAATCTGATGTTCCACATGAAGCTGAACACTTCCAAGTGGTGTCTACCAAAGAACACATGGTGACTGCCCAGCACCCTGGGAAGTCTGTTACCAGAGACTCTTCTCATTTCAGGCCTGTGATTCATCGGTCTTCAAATTGAAATTGTGAAAGAAAGACTAACCCTGAAAACTCAGTGACTGTTGTTATTTTTTCACCATCCTCCGCAATCTCTGACACTGAAGTTAACAGCTCGCCGATTCCAGTAACCAGATCGAGTTAAATAATCAAAGCTCCAAGAAGGTTGATTGAAGAAATGTAGTTGTACATATTTCTTCAGATCTATATGTGTGCGTCTACTGATTTTGTAAAACTGTAATTTCTAATTTTACAGAGGGGGAAATGTAGTGTTGTTCAAGTTTTAAAATGGAACCCTTTTGGCTCAGAATGGACTCTGTAGCAGTGTGATGTAGTCACTAGAATAGAATGTAATGTTTGGTTTAGAATGTGGGAGTTCACAGATACAGAGAGAGGAATAAAGATGTGTGATACACAGCTGTGTGTGTGGCGTAGTCATTGGCAGGTACGGAGGCTTGGAGGGTGCTATACTGTCATCAGTATTGATAAACATGCTTTAAAGCCCTATGCTACGTAGTCTCCATATATATACTGCACTGTATAAAAAGCAGGAATTATTTAATGTAAAAATAACATGCTTTTTATGTGTTTTGACACTTGATTTCCTAAACCATTTTGTTACACTTTAGATGTAAATCATCATCAATATAGTCTGCGTAAAGGGGTGCATCCCTTGGAAACCTTTGTAGCTTTAAGTTCAATTAAGATATCATGTACTTTGTGCAGAGTCTTTACAAGAATTTCTGTTGCATTAAGCAATTCATGAGTACAGCGCAGATATCAGTTTTTAGTGTGTTCTACTAAACAATGGTTGAGCACTTGCAATTTCAAGCTTCATTGAAAATGTATTTTGAGACCATGCTTGCTTTTTGTTCTCCTTCCTGCGTGTTGTTTCCATTTCTAGGGAATTCAAGCCAAGCTCTTGCTCTTCAGCAATGTGCTTCATAATTGTACAATGTAATATGCCTAAGGTGTGTTATTTCAAAAAATGAATGGAAGCAGAAGAAAGGAGCACAGGGGGTGTACTCTCTTCAACATTAACAAGCAAAGCCCAAATATAGCTTTTTATGTTGAATAGTGTGCACTAATGACATTTTCTGAAAGCAGCACAATTTGTTATTGGATTTGGTGATGTTGCTATAATGGTAGCATAATTCTTTTTGAGGTTTTCAGTGTTTTCAGTACCTGGGAAAGATTGGCTGATAATCAATATGTATTTAATGACCATAAAGGGTTGTGACGAGGACATTGAATTTGCATTTCTTTGGCACACACAGACAGTAAAAAGATTTGACAGTGGGGACAGTGGGTCAGCTATACTTGGTTGCTGCAAGAATGGGTTGGCTCTTGCTACTTTAAATTCAAGCTTAAGTTGAAGTCCCAATGAAAACAATGTAGTTACTGCGCTGTACACAGCCACTAATAGCGACTTTGTGTG